>NC_053450.1:7626251-8282527 GCF_015227805.2 Hirundo rustica
CGCTGAAGGTGAAGTTTCTCAGAGAAGGAAAGGTCCACACCAAGGTGTATGTCTTTTCTTTTTAATGAATCAGGCCCTTTTCAGAAGGGAGGTTTGATTTTTCCTGTATCACTGTTAATGCTAGTGTGGAGATTTAAGCTAGAGGGAAAGCCACCCCTTAAAAGCCATGACTCTATAAATATCAGTATGTTATTTAAATGTATTATCTCTGGTAGAGTAATGCAAAGGCCTTATTATGTGACTTGACTTTTGAAATAGTGAGCTACCCCTAATTCTCCCACTTGGACATTTTATTTAAAGCAAATTCATTTTTAAAAGCAATAGCCATTTACAACCAAAGAAAATTTCTGTATATCTCTTATAAGTAGTTACGGTATTTTTTTTAAAATGTCTGTGCTCACTAGTTTTATTTATCACAGAAGAAGGAAGCTGAGAGACCAGCGTCAAATCCTCGACTTGTATTAATTCTGGGGAAAGTGGTGATTTAGGGGGCTTTATACACCCGGAAGAATCTCCAGATTCTTGTTTGCATTTCTTGCTGCGAGCCTTTCCTGAAGACAAAGTTGAGGATAACAGTGCAGGTTTCTGAATGTTGGCAGAACTGCTAATATCAGCTTCATTTTTTTTCTGACTTTGTGGTTTAGGTGAAATCTCCTGAATAAATAATAAAAAATTGATACTTTTATTTCAGTTTCTTCGTTGTAGTTCTTGTATTCTATTTTGATCTTTTTAAAGCAATTTTAGTACTCAAACACATAGTAAAGCAACATTATTTTAAGTAAAAATGAAAACTATTTAAAATGCATCACATTAAATTTTGCTTTTTTAAAGGAGCACTACCAATTGTTTTCAGTATTCAGAATACTCAATTCTTACTATATGAAATACCTGCAAAAAGCCTGAAAACATTTTTCCTTTATTCCCAATTTAAAAATTCAACAAAGTATTTTTAGTTCTCTTTCATCTTCACTGTCAGCGCAGTCTCAAAGCAGAATGCGGAGAGCATCTGTTCCCAGCCAGAACACACACTCACTGATGCACCATCACAGAGCATCTCACGCTGGAAGGGACCCAGAAGGATCCTCAGGTCCTCCTCCCTGCTCCTCACAGGGCTGCCTGCTGCCGAATCATAACTGGGAGTGTTGTCCAGACACTCCTTCAACTCTGGCACTCCTATGAGCAAACAATCCTTCCTCAGAAGGATTGCAGCTCTAAAAAAAGTTGCCAAGATTTTCCCTACACAGTCATTTCCCCAAACAGAGGCAAAAAGAAAAAAAGAAAAAAAAAAAATAGGCATCCTCAGGAAAACTATATTAAACGAGGAACTTGTATTTTTGAGAACCTGAAAAAGTTGATAATGCTCCTTTAAGGAATATCTGAAACAATGGAAAGTTTCCAATACTGAGCGCACTCTCGCACAACCCCTTTCAGTGCTGGGAGTCTGGATTTCACCACATTATATGTTTGCACAAACATGAAGAAATCACAACTTCTAGCACCACAGGGTTAAATGATTGCTAACTGGCAGGGGAAAACGAGCAGATAAAAATTAAAACCGTTTTTGAAGGAAAAGAAGTCAACATGTAAAGCATCTTTGCAAATTCTCAATTTTCATCCTTCTTAACACAAACAGTACTATTTTTAGACCATTAGCATGCATTGACAGACATTAGCATTTAAAATTTTTCACTGGAAGTTCTTCCTACATTACCAAAACTGTTCATGTGTTACAACTTGCCTAATAAGGGCAAACTACAATATCTGAATATAATTTTTTAGGCCTGTCTCCCTTCTCCTCCCAGTTACATCATACAGCATAGTACCATCTAATAGAACCGTAACTACCAAAGCAGAGAGGCATTGCTAGAACATGTGCACCACTTTATGCAAACTAGAAACATCACATCTCTGGTGATTTGAGGGTATTATTGAGTTCTGTTACAAATTGCAATTTTATTTTCCACTAGAACTTTCCATGTTCCAATGGAGGAAAAACAAAAGAAAAAAAGGCAAAACAAAATCCCACAAGTGCACATTCTATATCTGTAAAAGGGTGCCCCTGAATGCTACATGAACAGCTCGCTGGGAGTATCCTGTAAAGATCCGGTGCAAAGCATCCCATTCAGCAGACATCGGTTCTACCTTGAATAACTCCATTACCCACATACTAAGTGCAGTTTATTCATTTAAATAAAATATTCCATGAACTGTAGAGTATACCTATGCTGGTTATGAGAGGTATTACCAGAAATTAATTAGAGTCGTAACTTGTAAATAAACAATTTTATTGTTCATCTTCACAGATGTGAAAGACATACTACAGCATCCATTACTTTCAAATTACAAAGTTATTTAAACAAGATTAAAAAAATTAAATTAAGATTTTGATAAGGTGCTTAACCTCTTAACAGGACAAATTAACATTAAAAACCTTAATGAATTAATGTTATCCATCTACTCAGGTCTTGGTCAAAAGGAAATATAACATGACATACCCTAATACAATTAAATAAACTACTGTATCTGCAACTAATCGTCTGAGGTTCTGGATTTAAGACAACTGTAAACTAAAAATGTATAAATATAAACAAAATCTTGCATCAACAGAGTCAGTTTTCGGCTATTGGCCTGAATACTTCTACCATATTCTGCATTACATTATTAAAAAACCCTACAAGATATTTTATCAATTCAATTTTATACCAATAGCAGACAAAGCCTTTATGGAATGTCAGCTTTGCTACTGGAAAACCTTTTGGGGAGGTTTATAACTCGGCCATTTTAATTTCATTTTGGGCAGGAACTCAGCGAAAAAAGCTTTAAGCTCAAAAATTTTCCTTCCCACAATCATTTAAATGTTTGTGAGATTTCTGGTTTTAATTAGATGCAAAGGAATAGGACAATTTGGGATTTTAGATGCCTCTTTAAAGGAGCTTAACTATTATTTCCAAAAAGTGAGGTTTTTCAGACCATTACCATGTAAACAATGACAGAGACATCTTTTTTATATCTGATCAATAAAACAGGAACAGCCGAGTTACTAAGTCTAAGAAATAGCAAAAAGGTTTATAGTAAATATGCACTGCAGTTTATACTGTTGCATACACAGTCTATGTAAACCACAAAGTCCCATTCACCGCAATGGGATTCTGCATCGCAAGATTTACATTGTAATGATTCTTCCAAAAACAACATGCTGTAAGCCATTTCACAGTTTTTTGCACATTGAAAATATCACACACAGTAGCAAGAAAATCATAGCATCTTTAATATGCAAAAATTTGAGAAATGGAATGTCATGTCAGTACACTGTAAACCTTTATGCAAAATATCGGTCAATGCATCGGCACCGCAGTGGCTCCGCCAGCCCTGACAGTGACAGCATCAAAAACAGAAAATCAGGTTCCATTGACTCCATCCAATGCAGCATCAATGGAAAAACCAGAGCAATGCAATTATTTATCAGCTCTAAAGAACCAGTACAACCAAAATATCAAATCAGGTTTGGGGTAGGGACTGTTCATAGAGTGTGCCGGGGTAAAGAACAGAAGTGCTTTTTAAAGAATTTGCAGGCAGCAAGGCTACTTTGTTCAAATGCTGCTGTTAAAGAAGAATGAAAATGCATACAAAAAAGCTGTATTAAAGATACATTAAGGCTCTGATTTAAATAATTGGAAAACAAAGATGTCCTGAATCAAGACTACTGTTCATCTTTAGCTTGCTTTACCATGTTCAGGAATTCAGCCCTTTTAAAATGCAAGATAATGCACAATTCGGAGTCAAGCAATGCCTGAACACCGTGCAGTAAGCCAAAGACAAAATGGCAGCCTCCAGATCCTGCCAATAGGCAGGTTTAAAAATCAGACCCTTAACATTATTTAAAAGTTTCTTTTTTGTATTTATTAAAATACACACCCTTGCAAAATGTATGGCTCATTGAGCAGTTCATAAAACACATACAAGCCTACAACACCAAATTCTTACAATATAAAAGAAACTTCTTTTAAAAGAAGTTTGATGTGATGTCAAAAACCCTGTTTCAAACACAAATCAAATTTGTGTAAGGGCCTGTTTCTAAGCCAGTCATCGTTCCAGCTATAAACTGGACCATGGGACAGTGGTCTCCTCGTATTTGTGGCATGGAGACTTTATTTTATTTTGTTTTCTGTTAGTTTTCTAACACAAGAGCTCATTATTGAAATTCAAGTCAACACTGTGTTTAGAGACAATTAAATTCCATACTTCTGGCTCTGCCAGAAATGTAAACATAAGATAAATTTTCAGTTCCCTGTTATATCTGAAGGGGAAAATTTTAATGTTGTAGGTACTACATCTCCATGGCACACTCCAGTGGGAACTTTGCAAAAGAATCAAACTCTACCATTTCATACCTGCTCCAGGACTGGAGCTGATTCTTTGTTGCCTTCCTTTTTTTCAGCACCATCTGCAACAACAGCTTTGGATGCCAATAAACCTTCGGAAAAAAGTTGCAGATATTTTTAGTTAGAAGCACCTTGCAACAAGAATTTGTAGAAAAAGAAGCAAAATATTGAGACAAGAAATATGAAGTGCACAAATCTACAACATGAGTCTTTCTGACATGGCTCCATACAAAGCCGAACACTTTAAATTAGAAGAAACAAAAAGTTAAAGGACATTCCAACAACTGCATGCTCACATAGGAAGCATTTCTTTGGCATATTTACTGAGAAGAAAATCAATTTATCAATTCTAAAAATAAAGCCCTGCCATCCTTCCAAAGCCCAAGCACTTGAGCTTAAAACCAAAAGTGATATATAAGTAAATCTTTAAATCGGAATTATTTACAAAACTTTTCTCTCTCTCCCCTTTCCAGTCTTTGAGAAATTTACATCAGAATTTGTATTACTACTACTTTACTGTACCACATGCAAACCTTTCTTAGACATAATACAACAAGAGATTTAATTTCCAAACAAATATTCTCAGCAGTGGAGCTCCCAAATTACCTCAGTAAGATGACCGTATTGGGAGCAAATAATATATTAAGAGTATGTAACTTCATTCACAAACTTATGTACAATATCACTACTACAAGCAATCTATAAAGGGGAATATAAATACAAGAAAGCTTTCTGTCAGCAAAGCATACGGCAATAGCTTCAGCTGTACCTCACACAGTAACTTTAATTACCTAACAATGCAGAGACAGAAGGAAGTTCTACACCATTAAGAAAATGCAGAACTGATAAAACCCAAAAAACATAAATCTGAATAAAAATTGCTATTATAATCTCTGGGAAGTTCAATACTGGAAGTGAGGAGTTGAACTCCTCAAAAATAACTTGATTCAGAGGGAATTGCTATTGCATTCCATAAAAAATTAGATATGGCCAAAACTATTTTAAAGTTCATAATGTCCAAGGAACTATAAATTAGTGAAGTCTGGGCTTGCAGAAACTGTTCAAGACATTAAAACAAAACAACAAAAAAATTCAGCATTCAACAATAAACACCAAGTGTTTTATCTCATTTACTATTTATCTTAGATTAAGTTATGCTTTTAGTTAAGGTTAACTGAAAAGCAGAAACTTACATAATCCTATTATACAATAACAACATTTATCAGGTAAGATTTTAATTCTGCATTAGACTACATAAAAGATTTAGGCTTTATGGACTTAAACATTTTAAACTCAAATTATCCTATTTAAATCAAGTTGCAAAAATCATAATGTTCTTTATCTTTGCAATCATGCATTTATATCAGAAAGTGTAAAATAATTTTCAAAATCAAGTGAAGTTGAGTTTTAAATACAAAAAAAGAACCAAGCTACAGTTTATGAGGAAGTGTTTGTGGTTCTACAAGCCACAGGTTCCCCAGAGAAGAGTGCCCCAGCCTTGGGGGAGTTCAAGGCCAGTCTGGACAGGGGTTAGAGAAAGCTGGTCTAGTAGATAATGCTGGAATTAGATGACCTTTAACATCTCTTCCAACCCAGACCATTCTGTAATTCTCAGATTCTCCAATTTTTAGTTCTAGCTAGATGATCCCTGCTCAGAAATTATTACATGAATCTAGATTCAGATCTGTCAATATATAATCCTTATGATTTCATTCTCTCTACCCCATGAACTATTTTTCTAACCAGGCACCATGAACTGGAGGACAAAAGCAACCTCACAAGTTACTACAAACCAGGACTACAGCTTCATCACCCTCTGTCTGTAAGAGCACCTAAAAAAGCAAAAATAGGGAGTGGCACAGTGAACCAGGATTGTTTTGTTCTGCAAGCTCACTGCAGCTATTATCTGGTTTTAGGTGATGCCTTAAGCTTTAGCTTTCATATTTTCAGATTCTGTGCTGCCTAGGGGTGTAGCTCTGAGCTTCATATTAAGTGCCAGTCAGCTCTCTTCACAGAGTAGGTAGACAAAACAAATCCCTTTCCTGCTGGAGACCGAGGACAACTTTCAGTCCAAAAAGCACAAACAACAGTGGACTGAAGGGAGGAACAAGAAGGATGGGACCTCACAACCTGAAGCTGTAATTGGACAATTAAACCCCAATATGGAAATGGACCAAAACTTATAAAAATGTAAGACCTTGTGACCCTGAAGCCATCTTTCTTTTGTGACCGCCCTGGGTGCAGCCTTGGTCAGGCTCCTGTCTTGCCAAGGTGGATTCTGGAGGCCTTTCAGTAAATATTTTATTTTCTAGCTCTGTTCAGTCTCTGTTTCAGGTCAGCCCTCCTAAGGCACCATAGGTACCAGCACAGCAGGAGAAGATGTGGAAGCAAACATTCCAACAGAGGCAAAAACTACCTGGAAGATGACATTAATATGTGCTTAACAGGAGATATTCTTCACCTTTAGGAAATGTAATTGCTACCAGTGCTAGTAGCAAAAGAAGGGGCAAAGGAAGCAACTTTATTTTGTTGAATGGTGAGCAAAGAACACCTGATGCAGCTGTGGGCCTTGTGGCAGACAAGAAGGCCCTTCTGCATCAAATGCCGAATACTGAACTGAAATCCAGGAACAGTTCCCTTCATTACAGCCTCCTGCAATAGTGTTTTGCACCATTTTCCCAATACAGCCGTAAGAACCTGGTGAATGTTTCTCTAACAGCTACACCAGCATGATTCCCAAACTTCCCTCAAACCTAAAAGCTTTTGCTGCAGGCAAAAGTGACACAATGCAAGTGGTATATTGATATACAATATATTGTATATACAAGTATTTAATGCATAAGAAATAAACATGTGGCAAGAAAAGGTTTGATCATTAGCAACTGTGTTTTCAAAATGTACTCTTATAAAGACTGACTATGGTATGAACTGTAGAAGTTTGTTAATTTGAGAACAGATACATGAAGTACCTACAAGGCATGACAAATTTCCTCTTGTAGTTAAAAGATTAATACACTTTCACTAAAAGGTAACATGCTCTGCTAGCCAAGTATGTCTTGTGGAGACAAGACAAGAAAAAAAAAAAGATTTAAAAACACCGTTTTTAAAATGGTAACACAGTCAATGGCTGCAAAATCATGGTCTGATTATTCAGTTCAGTCTGTATGAACCTGTCTCACTACTATGATTCTCATAATGCTCCTGAGGTAATAAGAATCTCAGCACAGGCAAATACAATTTCTAGAGGTAAAGGTTTCTCAGCTGGTTTTGGTATCTTCTGCTACTAACTGCTTTGGAAAGAAATTAACAGGTCTCTGTCAATATACATCTCCAGTCTCTACATCTTACACTACTGCTGCTCATGGCAACAATTAAATTGGAACTTAACTAAAAATGGATGTAGTATGGGAAAGGAGAGTAGAAATGGTGCTGATAAATTTGACATCCATTAACAAAACTTGGAACCAAAGAAAGAGCCTTCCAGGAATGACAGCTCTGGAGGCAGAGGATGGCTTTTTCGAAAGACTGCTTCCTTTACACAAAAAGAACAGATCCTTTTCCTTCTTTCTTGGGTGAAAGGGTGGACAGTGGATGAAAAGCTGGACATGAGCTGCATCAAAAGCACTGTGGGCAGCAGGATGAGGGAGGTGATTCTGTCCCTCTGCTCTGCTCAGACCCCACCTGCACTGCTGTGTCCAGCTCCAGGAAGGACATGGACCTGCTGGAGTGAGTCCAGAGGAGGAACCCAGAGCTGGTCAGAGGGATGGAGCACACCTCCTGTGAGCTAAGGCTGAGAGAATTGGGATTGTATGGCCTGGAGAAGAGAAAGCTCCAGTGAGACCTTATAGCCCAGTGCCTAAAGGGGGTCTACAAGAGAACTGGAGAAGGACATTTTACGGGCCACATCATGATGGGACAAAAGGGAACAAACTCAAACTTAAAGAGTGTAGGTTTAGATAACATATGAGGAGGAAATTCTTCCCTATGAGGGTGGTGAGGCACAGGTTACCCAGGGCAGCTGTGGCTGCCCCATCCCTGGAAGTGTTCAAGGCCAGGTTGGATGGGGCTTTGAGCGGCCAGGTCTAGTGGAAGGTGTCCCTGTCCATGGCGGTGAGGTTGGAAGTAGGTGAACTTCAGGGACCCTTCCAACCCAAACCATTCCGTGATTTGTACCATTTTATTTTTACTGATTGAGAGACTGAAACAGAACCACTCTCACAAGAAAACTGATTAAACATGCTCCACTGCAGACCAATGAAAGGCTGGATAAGCCAAAACAAGTAAAAAAAGCCCTCTCACTACAAAGTTTAGCAAATTAGATTATTTTTGTTCTACAGAAACAAGTAAGAATTTTTATCTGCTTCCAAAAAAAAAAAAAGCCCAACAAAAAAAGCCCCTCTCACCTGTAGCACAGAAAAGTTTACCAGCCTTCACATGAAATATAATTGACTAGAATAATGAGTGGAATTAATTTCTATCTTACACTGTGTCCAAGGGCTCCTCTGTTAAGGGAGGGACTTCATAACTTTTTCAACCAAGCTTTTGCAATGCATCTGATACTTTCCCAGGCCAAGTACAAATGTAAGACTTTGTCCTAAATACTGACAGGATCAAAGCTAGCAACACAATAATCTTATCTAGAGAAATATAAACTTAAATATTTTTTTCACGGGTAAGTAAATTTCTATTAAATTCTGGAATAAAAGCATTTTTTCAGCATTTAAAGATAAGACCAATTATTCAATTTCCTGTTGTATAGAATGTATTCTGTAGTAGCATCCCTGTTTTTTATTAATACCTTTGAGCAATAATAGTAGGGAATGAATATTTAAGATACTGAAAAAAAAATCAGATCTTTATAGCTTCAATTTGTAGGGATGTATATTTCTAAATGTGAAACCCTTTTTAGCAACAATTTCACTTTATGAAAAAATATTTTCTGTTTCTCCACAGCAAACTATAGCTTTAATTTACAGTGATAGTATGCAATTCATGACATTCTGAAGTGGTTGTATAAACCCAAATTCACCCAGTAATGGAGAAAACTGTACAGCTAGAGGTAAAATGTGCTCAAGAAACTGATCAATTCAGGACGGCTACTATAATAAAAAACTAGAAAAACACAAGTACAGTCTGCCACCAATTTATGAATCAGGTAGATTTTACCATTTATGAATTCCCTTAAAATTCTAAACAAGTACTGACTGCAGTGACCATCTGCCTCATGAACGTGCTTCTATGCAATCTACTTCAGCACCTTCTTTACAAGCATGAATATTTCACTACATGAAAAAGGAAGAAAGCCAACAACAAAAAGTCTTTTACCAGTGATCTTGTTTAGGCGAGCTCTCTTTGCCTGAAATGAGTTGCCTAGATTACTTTTCCTCTTGTGTGATAACGTGCTCTCTGCCTGCACAAAGGCCATCTTTGGAACATCCACTACAGGAAATCCTACTTCTAAACACAAGAAAAACCTAATTAACTCACATTTCATAAATGCATAACACCCAAAACACTTAAATATTTCAGAACTGCTAATAGAATACTGTAGTAAAGAAACTTTAAATGTTTATAAAAAAGGAGAATGACACATTCTAAAGATCTAGAATTACATACTGAAACAATAAATGGAGATTATCTCAAAATTTGTAATTTTTACTGAATGTTATGAGAAATAAGCATTAACAATTTAAAATAACAAATCTGATCAACTCAGATACAGTTTCAAATACCCCTGAATATGGATATATCATGCATATTGGATTTTTTTTTTCCTTAAAACAAGATCAGGGGTTATCTAACAGGTAAGAGAAGATGGAGGAATTTCAACCAAACTGTACAATGAAATCATTAATAAAAAGCTATGTTCTGCTCTTGATAAAGCTAGTCAGAAGTTTAGCACAAGCAGTAAATGCTGACTGAACAAGATTTATCTGACAAAAATAGTTTCTGAACCGATTACCATTATGTATCATAAAGTTGTCATTATAGCAAACGAGACATTTTCCTCTAGAGTTATTGGTTATTACTTAACTGCAAAAATAGCAACAGGAGTTCAACACTACAAAATAAACAATTTTGTATTTATAGAACATGCTTTTACCAAATGTGTCACTAGATGTAGGCTCCTCTTCCTTTTTTTGAACTTCCTGCATGATTGTAGAGGTTGAAGTTTCTTCCTTTTTTGAAGGGACTTTTAGCCATTTTCTGTCCTCTTTATCTTTATTGCTGTTTGCACTGGTTCTAGGTTTACTTCCTGCTTTGTTCTTGGCTGCTGCTGCAGCAGCAGCTTTGACCAAAGCTATCCAATCCTCCAAAAAGGAAAAAAATGGTGAGTAAGTATTATAAGGTGCCTAAGACCCAAACAGAAAATACTCGTAAACCCAGTGAACTTTATCTAGAACTGTTCAAATGAAATTCAATTTATTTTTATGGTTATTACTCAAAGAGTGATAAAATTGACTTTCCCAAATTGTCCAAATAAACTTGCATGCCACATGGATAAAAAGGAAAAAAAACCTTTCGAAAACCACGGTAATACAGAATTCTGGCTGTACACATTCCCTGTTAAACAACTTTTTGTGTCATTGCTTTAGAAACCCATGAGCTCCCAATCCCAGAAGACTGACATTTTTCTTACCCTTATGGCTTTGAAACACAATTCCATAGTTGTTGACCTATTACGCAGAGCTACAATTGCCTCAAAGCAGTGTCCAGCTGCACGGAATTCCTCCTGAACTAAACTGATAAACCACGGACAACTCCCATCTCATTACACCTTTCTTTCTAGAGCAACTACAGACTCTTTTATATATTACAGGTTTCACTCACTAACTTCAATAAAAGTACTCTGTAACATGACTAAATTTCACAATTTATATTTAAGGTAATTAAGTGTCATTTTGTGTAATTGCTTATTTGTACCATACGGAAACATTCAATGGGTGAACAATACATCCCAATCTAATCTACTTTTTGGCATTTAGACCAAGTCAAGTCACCCTACAAGCCAATGGAAAGAACTTCCTCAGCTAAGCCAAGCTCTTTCCACTAGCTTAGAGCAATGAGACTCCTGCCTTACGTCTCCTGAATGTCAGGGATCAATCTGACTGCAAAAATTGTAACTTGATCCTTTTGACCAAAGTATTTCTTCAAATTTTTTATAACAGTGAGGTATAAAATTCTTCCGTGGAGAAGTTATGTGCAATACAGAAGGCAGTAGAAATGATCAACCAGTCAGAATTAGGCATCTGAGTGCTCTGAATTATAAGTACTACCACACACACAAAAAAATATGAAAAATACTTTTGATCTAGTTACCCATAGTTACATATAGTACGTTTTTTTCCCCCCAACTATTATACAGACTATTTTATTCTGGAATATCTCGTCGTTATGTCATCACACAAGATACCTAAAGTAGCTTAATTTTACAAATCTTGTTCCAATGCAACCTTTTCCCCCACCCATAACATATTAAGTTTCTATTCTGCTGAGGGTTTCTTTGCCTTCTTTGACATATGAGGAAATCACAGCACAAATACAGTGTTAATTCTCCTTGCATTATGCTTTTACTTTTCCACAGTTCAATACTAATAAATCACTGCTTTACATGGGTTATGCTTCTTCTTAGCACGAACTTACATACTTAGAAACAACAACAGTTTTGATTCCTCTAAGATGAAGTGTTCCATGTCCACACTGTCAGTGCAAGACGCAGACACTCACACTAGCCAGCAGCAAAGTTTGGAAGCACTTTGGCAATGCTCACACAATGGGCAGCTACTGAGGCCACTTGGTGACATGCCAGCACAAACGAGCGTGTCTAGCTGCCAGCTGCACAGTCAGTCAAAAGCACACATACCTCTCTTTTGGCCAGCCACAATGAGCTCACCTATTAGCTCCAGTCCATCCAGAGCCTTGCCCATCCAGCAGGACAAAATAAGGATTGAGCTATATGTAGTGGTGAGGAATTAGGAGACCTGAGAATACAAGTTTTACACTGCACCCTGGTCAAGGGATGAAGAGGATCAGTAACATGGTTGGAGATTAGACTTTACGATAAAAGTGGGAAGGGGAAGTAGCACAGCCTGCATCAAAATAGCTTCTAAAGAACATCTTAATTTTCAGGCAAGCTAAGCACCCTGGAATCAAAAGCTTTCAGAAGAAATCAAGCTTCAAAAGACAATGTTGAACCAAGTATCCTAGTCTAAGCGCAGCTGGTGCAACACGGAAAGGGGTTTTGTGGTTTTCTTTATATTTTATCTCACTGCTTGGATATTGTACTTACAACATGGAGTTTACAGTAGCAGGACACATAATAATGAAGCAAACAAAGGTTGAACATTCAGTAGCCAGAGAAGAGACACATTCATTATGACAGTTATACTTTTTTCCTAGATTAACATGTAAATTTAAACTCAGTGAAGAGAACCTTGACCAACTGGGATAGACAAGATCATATCAAGATATTCCTTCCAACTTCAAACAATTTTGTGATTCTTAATTGTTCAGAAAGTCTGTGGGTCCATTTTTGTTTTGGCTATGGAGTAAACATCCAGGCACTAAAGTGACACAATGAATGCCTGCTTTTTAACCTTGAATTCCTGCCGAGTGACTGCTCAGCAGCACAGCTCCTGATGTGTGTTATTTAGCATCTAAGATGCTAAGGTGACTGTATTTCTTTTGTAGAGCACAGGAATTCCTCATTCAAAAAGAAGCATTTGTGTCTTTTTCATATTTTTTACCAAAAAATTAACAAAACCATTGAAGAATAATAGTGGGATCCTAAAATACAATAAATTCTGAAAACTGCCTCAGGCTAATAGCTATCGACCATAACAGCAGGACACTAAATATCATCAATATCACAGAAGTTAGCTACAAATGTTAACAGTAGGACAATTTCCCAGATCATACAAAGCCAAGGGCCAAAATATGAACACACTGGAAATTGACAGAGTAAAATCAAAATCCTTCTAAGAGAAGTTTTCCCTACTGCTCTTTCATTTCCTGACATTGTCTCTCTATTGGAAGTAGTTGGTAACCCTGAACCAGGTACCCTGCATCATCCAGCCTGGTTTCCCACTTCCCTCAGTATCCCACTTCAGTGAGCTTCTCATTTACATATGTAACATTAAAAGAATATAAAATGAAATACATCCAAAATGTGTATTTCCTTTTTATTTCTTACTAAACTTCATCTTTCAAGTAAGCTGAGAGAATTGACAGGAGAATAGTAATGGCCCACAGCAGTTAGAAAAAAAAGCATTATTTTATGACTACTGAAGAAAACTGTCATTATGCTAATTAGAGTCACTAAATCAAAACACAGGAAATGGCAGGATCGAGAAATACATCAGCAGAAATTACCCAACAGCCTTACATATCAACTGGCTAAAAAACTTGTATTTTAAAATATTCCTTGTGTAACCATAATCCTGCAACAGTGGGAAGGCAAAAGCAGAATAATTTCCAAAATCCAACCCTTGCGTCATAGCAGAAGTCACACATACATCACTGTCCCTTCACCTGCCTACAACCACCACCTTTTTGCTTCTCCACAGCACTGAAGATTCAGCTGCTTTTTCCTCTTCTGTCACACCATAACTTCCAACTCCCACACGTTCATACATACACATACATAAAATATGAATCTATTGACTTGCTGATTCCATATCAAGCCGGGATTCCTTACCCTCACCTTTCAATTCTACACAGTCTGCCCCACCTATATCTTGGCTCACATTGTCTCCTGTCACATCTTCTTTTTTCCTCTGGCCCATTTGCAAATCCATGCTTTTTCCTCAGCTTCCTCTTCCTGTGTGCCAAGTCCCCTCCCTCTCCTTCAAATCCCTCCTCAAAACTCACTTCTTTTGGTTCGATTTCCGTCACTAATCTCAGCTCCGGCGCTATCTGCTCCCTCTCGCGCGCCTGATTACATCAAAGATAAAACAAAAAACATGAAACAGAAAAAGTAAGTTATCCAAATATTTCATATGTGCTCTCACAAGGGCAGTCTCAATATCCCTTTTTTACCTTTCTGTACTATGTTAGTCACAGATCTGTGCGATTTTGATTAATTTGTGCTTATCTGAACCACAGCTGAGCCTCAAGACTCACTGCACTGAGACGCACAAATATTTTCCGCTCTTTAAGAATTTTGCCTTTCCAGTCTCACAACTGAGTCTTAATAAAGCACACTTCTGCAACTCAGAAAGTTTGAGTGCTATAGCATTTACAGTCTCTTCCTTCAAATCACACTAAGCTCAAATCAAAGTTTTAACTGATCTCTACCTCTCTCCAAGTAATTCAAATTCTGCATGCTTAGCACACACCTTCCACAAAGATCTTAAAATTTGTTAAATTTATTGATATACTCGATAGAACTTGAAGTATCTTAAGATTACACTCATCTCTGGAAATGTATTTTTTAGTTTGGAAACACATCACAAAATAAAAGTTATACGTTTAAGTGAAGCATGAAATGTTGCATCTGACAACTCTACTTAATTTTTCAAATCAGTTTAGTCTTGGCATTTTTGTAAGCTTTACATAAATTTTAGTAAATATTTTCTTATAAAATAAAAAATGCAAGAGAACAAAAACATCCACGGGATTTTGAGGTTTAAACAAAGATCAGTCTCAACTGATTTTCAACCAAATCTTAGTTCATGTTTTTATCCTGACAGAACACAAAAACACTTAGAAAAACAGACATTTTCCATTGCATTATATGCAAAAGAAGTTGCAAGAAAAATTATATATTTGCCTTTGAAAGCTACAGACTTTCATGCTTATTTCTACTTTTGCAGGATTACATGCTACAACTAGTACCAATCAGCATTACAGAAAGCATTGGTGGAGGTGTTCTTGTATCCAGACAACTTAAAAATTCTAAATTCATCTCAGAAAGTGTAAATTTGTGCCCCTAATTCCTTCTCAAGATTTCACTGAAGCAGCCTACATTCAACCCCCAAGATGCGTAAGTGGCACCATAACTCTCAACTACTGTGAAAAATTAGAAATAACAGATGAGCTGGACTGCCACCAAACGAATCTGGACAACATAATGCTTGTGAAGCAATGGATTTACTTTTTTTTTTTTTTTTTTTTTTTTTTTTTTTTTTTAAATCTGAAATCTGTGGTCTAAGAGTAGTAACTCAAGATTAGACACAACATTGCTCCCTAGAAAAAGCACAGGACAGAATCAGGGAGCCCTTTCCACTGTCACAAAAGGCTTATTTCTTTTTGGTCACAATCACATTACCCAAGTTTTGCTTTTTATGAAGTAAAAAGAAACACCCAAACTTCCTAACTTACTGTCATACTGAGAGTATTCCTTGAAATACTACACACTGGTTCAACAGTTACTGTAAGACTGCAGCAAGAAGCCAGGGTTAGTGTGACTGTAGACTTCAGTTTAACCTCCTTCAGGAAACATCTTAAATAATGCAGTGGTTCTGCACTATTTAAAGTCCAGTGTCCCTTGCATGCAGGATCAACCCTACCATACAGCTACCTTTACCCTGGAGGCCAGGATGTGGAGGTGTTTACAAGCCAATTCAATTATCCATCTGCCCTGGTCACAATATGGATGGCTACAATGGTAATTATGAAATACTTGAAGTCTGAAAAATTAGGAGTATTCTGAAGAAAACTAAGAGCAAATAAAGACCAGTTTCCATGGATTTTGTCTCAAATAGTTTCAGAGGAGTAATTTCTCATTAAATATGAAAACACAGTTACCATTCAAGATAAATGCAATGGCATTTACACTGAAAATATGTAAGTTGTCAATGATGTTTTCCTTTCACAAGTAAAGATAGGCCTAGTGACCAAATCATGTCCTCTACTCCACAGTCTCCCTCAACTTCTATTCAGCATCTCTTCTTTAACAGCAACTGGACATTATAAGAGGCAACAAATACTTATCTGTGTGATTGCCCTAAAGTGCTGATACAGGGGGAAAATACTCCCAACTCATGTTTATAAGAACACGTGGGCAAAAAGCTCATATAGTAGCAAACAAAAGACATGGGACATGGTGGGGAATCAGTAAAAAAAAAAAAA
This sequence comes from Hirundo rustica, assembly GCF_015227805.2. NCBI lineage: Eukaryota > Metazoa > Chordata > Aves > Passeriformes > Hirundinidae > Hirundo > Hirundo rustica. The sequence continues at coordinate 7,642,706 of NC_053450.1, forward strand.
AAAAAAAAAAAAAAAAATCAGCAGCACAGACTGCTGACAAGCTCAAAAAAAAGCTTTTTTCCTGAAAGGACACCAGAGGAAAAAGTCATTGGATGCCCCTGGTTTTTTAAACTTTGTAAGATAAGGCTCTGTGAACAGATTAGTCGGCAATGGAGTGTCCAGCAGCCAGACATTTCAGTGAGGCAAGGCCACTTGAGCAGCACACTCTGAGGCATCATCCATACACTGGTGAAGCAAGGCAGTGCAGGGTCTGGAATAAAGACTAATCTAAATCTAGTTGTGCTACTGACACTTCTACTGTCTCAACATATAAAGGAAAAAAAACCCCAACCAAACAAAATGATGGAAACCCAAACAACTACACAAAACCTAAAAAAGCAATTGCTTTAAGCTTACCTGCCCTTTTGCATCCTCTGGCATAGATTTGATATGCATTCTTTTAAGACATCGAATGACACCATCATAGAATTGCACTGTGAATGTTCCTAGAAATGATTGATGGAATCACTATGAGAAGTTAAGAAACAAACACACCTTGTTTGTTACCTTGTTACTAAAGCTATATGTTTCACATGCTAGTTTGTATGACAAGAGTAACAAGGTGTCACCCCTAGTCAGGATAGAGAGAAGAACTAAAAACCGTAAATAAGGGCCTCAATGAAACCCTGCTTTAAAACTTTACTCTTTGTCCAGCTGGACAATTTCAAGTATGTTTAAGTTATTGAATCATTTCTGCTCATAATTCATTGAAAGAGGCAGGTAATATTTAAGATGTCACACTAGGGAAGCAGTTCAACTTACATCCAAATCCTCATTTAATCTAAACTACAGTAAAAATGTCAAATTCTTATGTTCATTAGGAATATCACCATTGTGAAGTATTTAATCTGTGTTCCTTTATTTTCCTATTTCCATTGTTTTTCTTCAATAAAGAGAACTAGAACAATTACGAAAATTTAAATATAACATTAACTCAAATCAACTGAAACTGATCACTGAAATAGTAAAAACATTAAAAAAGGCATTTTGTCTTCTATGAGACATTTCAGTTTTCAAATTTGATAAAAGACAAACATTTGATAAAATTTGATACATAAAAACATTTTCACTTCATATTGGGGCAGAGAGGAAAACTTTATAGCCATATCACTTTTTTAAGCAGACTAAATCTACAGCACAGCATTTTCAAGCAGACCTTAGCAATGGACCATTGCAATACATACCCTCTTTATTAATTGCTTCAATCTTTGCAGGGTAATATCGACAGTCTGTCCAACGAGCTAGGACTTCTTCTCCAGGTTTAAAATCCTATTTTAAGCAAATTTAACAATTAATATTTAAATAATTTAGACTTTTTCCCTAAAAATTAAGTATTATGTGCTAGGGGAATTTAATGTAGGAAAACAAGTAGAGCAGTTTACAAAAGTTTGAGACAAAATAAATGTGCCACTTACAACAAATTCTTCATCATCCTTCAGCCCCTCTTTCCTTAACGCTGGTCGCTCCAAAGGTCGCAACCTGTTGCTGTCCCAGTAAATCCACTCATCGTAGCGATGGCTCCAGCGCTCAAAATGCACCAACATCTTCCCCTCTTCATAATCTATCTTCTCAATCCGAGATGGATACCTGGAGTGTTAAACGCAAACTGCTAAGTCTCAAAGGTTTGTTTCTTGATTTAGATACAATAGTGCCTACATGACATTCCAGCAGGTTGTATTAACACTTTGTACTGAAAACTCTCCAAATCTGGAAAAGGCTAAGTAACTGAATTGACTGGATACCATTTAGTTCAAGAATCTATAGACAACAGTGAAAATCAGAATCAGGCAGAACTCAGATCCTTCTGCCCTTCACAGAAGTATTGAAACAGATTCAAAAGTGCATAGAATCTCCTAAAATAAAAGAAAGAAAGTTAATTACATCAACACTGGAATCCTAAACAAAACCTTTACACATCACTATTTATTTTTTTTTGCCAGCATTAGGGCTGTTCTAAAGTTACCAACGTGTATGGGGAAAAAAGACCACAGGAAAAGGACAACCACCTTTAGCTTTCACAACCTGATTTTCAAACCAAGTACTACTGTGGACCAATAGTAAAAGAGCAGAGCTTGAGCAACCAATTTCCAATTCTACTGCAAATACTTTAGCTAGAAAGGCAACTGCCATATATAGAGAACCTGCCAACATCATCAGTTTTGAATGTAATCCCTCCAAAATTCTGATTGTGCTCTTAAAGGAGTCTCTAACACTGGGTGCTGACTAAAATATAAATTATCCGGAAGTATGGGATTTCCTTATTTCTTAGTAACTGGAACTGTACATTAAAACCACAGACATCACTCTCAACTTGCTCCTTCTTTTCTCCTATCCTGCTTCATCAACTGCAGTGATGTATACAGCTTCTCAACATTTAAATATCTCAGATTAAGAAAAGCTCCCTGATTTTCTAGGTTACTGCTGCAGCTGCACTTCAGAACATCAGAATTCAGAGACAGTCCAAACTCGTTTCATTTCTCTCTTCCATATATTTCAGAAATGTTAAATATTTTTATACCCATTCTTTAAGACCCCAGCTTTTTCTAGCTGAACTTCCAAAAAAACCCCATAAAGTCTTAGTCTAAAACTGAAGACTCTCATTTGCCACTTCACTAATAAAATCTTTTTCAAGACACTTTTTCAAATCTCTTAAAGAAACAAGAACAGCCTCTCTTCCCCCTCTAAAGCAGATTCACAACAACAATCTAACAAGAATAGTGAAGCTGATGATCTACTGCATTAAAACAGAATGTAAAACTCTTGGGCCAAACCTGTATCCCAGCAGCAACATTCTGGTTTAACTTCGAACAAGGCTTCAAGAAAATAAGTCAGCCATGAGATGGTTTTCCTAAGCCCTGCCTCTGATTATGCCTTTTTTTTTTTTTTTTAAGTCCATATGCTGCAACACAGAAATTTTATTATAAAATTTCTAGTTTTTTTCATCTTCCAGAGAGTTCCAGTTTCAGACTTAGAACTTGACAGTAAGCCTCAGAATAAGCAGGAAGAAGAGCAAAGCAGAGGAAAAAAGTAAAGTTACTATTACTACAGCAAGTGTGTGAGAACCAATGTAACCTAAAGGTGGAAGGATGACACAGAATGTATTTAACAAAGGGAAAGAAGGAAAAACACCAGAAAAGCAACAGGAGAGAAAGTTCATTTTGCAGCAATCAGAAATGAGAGCTTGTGCTGGAGCTGTGAAAGGGAAGCCAAGAACAGTGATGCCCTTTCCCAGTACAGTTTGAAATTTTCGGTTTATTGCATGCCAGCCACCAGTGATGCAAATCTACGGCTGAAAGAGAATTCTCCTTTTCCTACACATCTCCAGTGGAAACACTCTGCTCCCATTATGGCACATCCCTATAGCAGCTCCGTTGTTGGCCAGGAGCTTTCTCTGGTCAGCAGCAGTCAAGACAGCATTACAAGCACTGTTTGAGAAGACAACAGAAGGGATAAACTGGGAAAATACAGCACTGACCTGGAAAGAGCAAACCATGTAAGAGGGGAAAGTAAAATGCAGAGAACAGTCTAGAGACAAATATTTTAAAATAAAGATAATTATAAAGACAGTTCAGCAAGCCAAGAATCAGGACACTAATATATATACAAAATCAAAAGAGAAAAAGTTAGCATCAGTTAATAAAAGAAGATGTGCAAAAAATTAATTCTCATTAGAGATCACTTTAGATAACACATGAAGCTCAAGGTATTTATAGGTTAATTTCTCTTTGCTAAATACAAGTTCTGCCATCAAAGTCTTCCTAGAAGTCCATATGTCCTCAGAAATGGGACTGCCCAAGCCATATGCAATTGGTTATTAGGCAACCCAAACACAACTCTGTATTTAGCAACAAACTATTATCCTCAATATCCACTAAATTTAGCCCCAGATTGTGCCACAAATATGTACAAACAGTACTATTTCACAAGACTAATCCCACAGTGGAAAAGAGCGAAACATATGTATTGCAGAACTTAGTCTTGCAAATTATCCCCTCCACAAAAGATCTTTCTGGTAATTTTGTACTTCTACTGAAAAGAATCAATTTCACAAATTAAAAAGTTTTATATGAAGATGATTATACTTCAGACACTTCCAAAATTTTATGTGGAAGTTCCTTCCATCACGAAGTTACAAGTAGGCATTTGAAGAAGTACTGAAAAGGAGGTACAAATACCATCCTTTTCAGTAACAAAGAATAATAATATCTAAGGCAAAAACAACTTTCCATTTAGGTTAATTCCCTCAGCAGGTAAGCCACACTAAGTTATCATGGTGAAAGTGATATGCAGCCAGATTTGACAACACTTCATCAGCACAAACCAGGAAAACACACTCCAGAACTTGGGGGAAAAGCCTTCACTTTTCACAAAACAAAACAAAACAAAGACAAAACAAAACAAAAATTATATCATTTCAATTATATAATTGAAATTAAATAATCAAGAACTTTCTTTTATGGGAAGAAACAATTTTGGGTGTGCTTTTTCAAAAAGGTGCTGGAAAGAGTATGTAGTAATCACAAATGAAGTTTCATCCAAATTTCAGGGGGGATTTTTCCTGCTTTTCAAAGAGAGAACAAGAGAACTGCTGTTTGCTGAATTTATCTGCCCAGTTTACACATTGCATGCCCTCCATTCTCAGGTTCCACTCTTGGTGATTCCAACCCATTAGAATTATGCAATATTTTTGGAAAGCCTCAGAATTCGATATGGCTTTAAAACTTATACTATAAAGCCCTGGTCAGGCAACAATAGTGTTCTAACATTCATACAATTAAAAATAATTGTAAACTTTCCACTTCACTTCTTGACAGTGTAAAAAAAAAAAAAATACAAAACCCCACTGAGTATTTTTACAATGCACTCAACACAAATTAATAGCCACACAGACAGCACTTATTTTTTTACATTATTCTTTTAACCCTTCAAAAGCGACCAAAAAGTGAATTGCCCTGTGAAATGGGACAATAAGCATTTCAAAATGTAAAAAAGAATACAAAAACATCAGTAAATTTGTCCAAGTTTGCACCTACAAAGTCTACAAACACACTCATACTTACTGCCTTTGCAACACTAGTTGAGAAAGTGTTTCCATCTACCTCCTAGAGGATATAAAATTAAATACCCTCCATACTGACATCTCACAAATAGTGTTCTAGTGTCTGCAAAATCAGCAAATGCCTGTTTCTAGGTCCCCACATTCATTATAATTATATTGCATTCAACATAAAGCAGAGTCTTCATCTCCCTTTCAAACACCTGTCCGGTAACCCAGTCAACTGAAACTCAAAGCAAGGACTGTATACCAAATAAGATTTCTCAAAGTCTTTCAGGGAAAAGGCTTCCTCCATACTGTGGGGGGGAAATCCATCCAGATAACCAAATATACCAAGAGGAAGTACTGTTGTTCTGACAACTAACCTATTTTAGAGGGCTGTTTCCATTCCAGAAACAAGGGCCATCTATCTGTACTTCATTACCCAACTTAAGAGTTTAGATCCAGCAAATTAACAAAGACTATGGTCTCAGAAAATAAAGAGGGCTTTTTCAAATCAGCTTCTACTGCTTACAGGACAACCAGTAGAGAGCTAGAGCCAAAAAAAAAAACCCCAAGAAAACAAACAACAACAACAACAAACCCTCCCAAAAGCATTAAAAAAGGAAGAGATACACCTTTAAATACATCAGCTTTGCAGGGACAGTGTGCTACTTGTGGGAGCTAACAGCTCAACAACTGTCTTACACACAGACATGAGCTTGCAGGTATGTGCAGCTCTACTGCTTTTTCATTTGCTTTGACAGCAAGAGGCAGAAGAGGGTGTATGCACATGTATCAGTTTTTGTATGAGATCACAGGGGAATTCAAACTGAAAGCAACCTCAGAAAGCCTCTAGTCCAACATCCCACTCAAAGCAGGGTCAGCTATGGCAACAGGCCAGGTTTTCCAGTGTTTTATCCATCCCAGTCTTGAAAAATTCCCATGCTGGAGACGCTACAAACTCTTCAGGCAACTTGATCCACTGCTCGACTGTCCCAAGAGGAAAAAGATTGTCCTTGAACCTAGTCTAATCTCTCATTTCAGTTTATGGCTGTTGTCTTGTCCTCTAACTACCAGTAGGGTTTGGCTAAGTCTTGTTGATGACAGCCCTGTAGGTATTGGAAGGCTGACAGTGGGATTTCTGAAGCCTTCTCCAAGATAAAGAAGGTATTTCATCACTTTCTCTTCATAGGTCAGCCCCTGATCATCTCACATACTTTATAATTTTTTATTTTATAATTTTCAATCCCATCTCATTTATTATCTGCTGACAGATGATCATATCAGTTTTGATTAGAGCTGCAGTTCATAGTTTGCTTCAGCAAATTTCAAAGGAACAAGTGGTACAAATACTTTATGCAAGATGATCCCCTGCAAAAGCATAACTGCTGTACTTGATAAAGCAGCAATTGCAGTTACCTCCACAATAAAACAAAAATAAACATGTTTATTGACAGCCTGTTGTTGCTGACCAGTTTGACCAGGCCTTCTTCTACTCTATCACAGTACACAACAAATTACAGTAGTGACCCCAACACCATCTGCAAGAACTTAAGTTAAAATGACAAGGCTTTAAAGCAGTGAGTAGTCAATGTCTCAAAAGTTTACAGAACATAATTGAAACACCAGATGCCACGAGTTCAATTTCAGCAACTACTACACAGCTGAAAATCTGAGACCTGCAAATGTACCTCAAAGAACAAAAAATATACTTTACTGTATTTTTATTACATCCTCTAGAAGCCTTTCTTGATTTGCATTTTAACTAGTCATGATCATTAGACAACAGTAAGCTTTCAGAAAAATGGAGAAAAAAAGAGAAAATCCTTTTAAAGGCTATTTCTCAGCAAGTGTTCTCAATTTGTCACTTGCAGAAAGACTGAGCTAAGCAATACCAATGCTCTTCAATTTGGCTTTTGTTAAAATACAATAAAGAGATTTCATGTAAGTTCAGCAGGTTTATTTTCTTTGAAGTATGTATTTCTGCATGCAAATGAGCAGAATGCATACAGATTATATATAGAAAGTATTTTAAAAACATCCACCACCCCCTTATGCAACAGAAAGCCAACTAAAAAAAAATCCCAAGACTATTATCGCAACCCTTGACACCCTAATAAGACAGCAGATTTTACAAGGTATTTGGGTTTATATTATTAATTCATTCTGCATTACTTGCATTACTAATTCACTTGAAACATAGTCCTGTTTTCATTGTTGCTGCAACTGCTAAATTTTTATATTATTTTTATCCTGTATATGGCACCACAAAAGTTTACATGCATTTAAACTTGACCTGGTTCTATCTGGTGGTACAGATGAAAAATCAGTTCCTGGAAAGTTCAGGATAAATTCTATTCTTCCTGAAAACACCCAGCAACTCAGCTGCAGAGCTTGTGACATGGCCATGCCTGACCATCCAAACCTAGACAAGAACTCCAGCTCGGATATGCAACCCTTCCCTGTGAAAAGGCTGGGCAAGTCTGACACAAACTATACACTGGATATTCAGTGATATTTTTTTGATACAATTAAGCTATTTTTTATCTTAATTTTTGTTACCTGATTACATTAACCACCTATCTCTAGTCACAGAAAGTGCTGCAAAAAGTTTTATTGCTCTGTTTTGGGTATTTTCCTTATCCTGCCATTCAGTTACAGAATTAGTATACTGGAAACCCAGTCTAGAGCAACAGGTAAGAACAAAAACAGCTCTATAAACCAAGTCCTTTAGACTCCATTTTTTAAGACAAACACTCTTCCTATAATTAAAATCAAAGCTCTACAAATAAAAAGTTTGATCCAACTTTTTATATAGAGAACATAAATACTGGAGCAGACATGTCAGTAATACAGACTTCTCTCACAGTACTTGGAGTTAACAGGATCAGCTATTTACAGGAACGTGCTGAGCTCTCCAGGAATGCAACAGAAAAGCAGGTGCGCACCTCTACATTTCCTAGCCCTAATAAACCAGAGAGCAGCTAAGAAAAAACCTCCAGGCAGAAGCATCAACTACTTCTGCCACCTACTTTTAGTTAAATTTTTCAAACTCAACTAGCATGGCCAGCACACATCAACAAATTAGCCCACTTGTTTTAATAAAATTTTTATTAACAATTTATTTCATCATAGAACAGCTCCTTTCATGATACACATGCTGTGCAGCATAGTCCTTGTGCCCACAATTTCTATTGTATAGTCTCTGAATTCAAAATACAGCTGGGAGGTTGCAGAGTCACAGTTTTAAGCACTTCATTCCTCCAGCTGTTTAATACAAACACAACTGTACCTGCCTATCCCATGAACTCCAGTTCAGGATGTGGTTTTTGGCTTTTTTTAAAATCAGTTTTGTGAAGCTGTCAAGTATGACAACTGAATACAAAACGACTCCCCTTGCATGCCTTCAAACGAAAACAAAAGAAGTCTTTGATCATGAAGTTTGCCTCATTGACACACCGATCACCTCGGCCATGACACTGAATTCCACACTACTCCAGTTTTAACAGACTTAGGTGGAAATTCACAAAGTTCACGTGTGGACATGGTGAATTAATAGGTGCACTGATTTTTATAATCAGTTATCAAAGCACACAAACTACGCAAACTAATTATGCTCTCAGCACAATGTCTTCCATACCATTTTTGTAAATAGTCCAGTGCCTCCAAACGAGCACCAATCTCGAATGTGATTCCAGGACGATTTGGAGGCTTTTTACTCATCTTGATATTGTCTTTTTCACCACCTTTGAAGGAAAGAAAATAGTTGCATTAAAACACATTATGTTGTTTAAAATGTGTTATTGACAGCAAATATATTCCAGAGGGCGAAAAGATGCAAAATTTTGATCCTGACTTTGTATTAAATGCTTAAGCTTAAAGAAATACAGTCAGCCCTCCCCTTCCTCCCCCCCAAAGAAAAAGAAAAAGCATAAAAAAAAAAGTCATACATACTTTTACTCAGATTTCTTTCCCTTTGGGGGGGAAAAAAAAAAAAAAAAAAAACCAAAAAAACCCCACCAACACAGTGCTCATCTCTGGAACGGTACTAGACATTCCTTCACATCCTTTTTAAGCAAAAATTTAATTTACTTATATTTGTGCTCTCCTGTGGTACAAAAAAGACAAATCAAGAAAAAACTTACCTTACCAAGAACAGATAAACATGGTCTAAACGACAAGATGAAATTAGCAGAAACAGAAAATAAACAAAAAACCCATCTTGAGTCCTTCTGTGCACTTTGGAGTCGCACTCATAGCACGGAGTTTCAGTCACAACTGGTTTCTAATTTTATTTTGTACCTCAGTCACTATCAAAAAAAAAAAACCCAAACAAACAAACAAACAAAAAACCTCTCGGTGCAACTACTGTCGCTACTTCCTGCGGTGCTCCCTGTACCACCCCAAGCCCACTTGCCGAGCGGGAGAGCCGAGACGCGGGGTCGGAGCCTCCCTGCCCCGCACTGCGGGGGGAGCGACACCCGGCCCCCGTTCTCCAGCGGCGCTCCCCTGGAAGCGCCGGCAGCGCGGAGACACAAAGGCTCCAGCCCAGCCGGGCTCGGAGCGGCAGGGCCGCGGCCCGGCGGGGACTCGGCGCTCGGCGCACCCGGGGGAGGCCCCGCCGGACCCCCGGCCGCGGGCGGGGCCCGGCGCGACCAGAACCGCGGGCGCCGCCCCGCCAGGCCCGCTCGCCGCGCGGGGAGCGCCGGAGCCCCACCGCCCGCGCTCCCTCCGCGCTCGCCGCTCGCCGCCCCCGCGCTGCCGGCCCTTACCGCCCGCTCGGCTCGCTCGGGGCCCGGCGCGGCTGCCGCGGGCTGTCCGGCACGGCCGCCCCTCACCGCCCCATCCTGCCCGCGCCCCGCTCGCGTCACCGCCGCGCGACGCGCCCCGCCCCCGGCACGTGACTGCGCAGGGGCGGGGGGCGAGCGAGACAAAGAGCGGCGGCCCCGGGCCGGGAACTGCGGGGCTGGGAACAGCGGCCTTAGTGCCTTCCCCGCCACACACCGCCAGCCCCCCGCCACAGAAAGAGCGGGCGGAATTGCCCAACGGAGGGAAAGGAAGGGGTTTAATCAAGGGTCTGGAGCATTTCTCGTATTGGGAAAGGCTGAGGGAGCTGGGGCTGTTCAGCCCCAGAAGAGGTGGCTGAGAGAGGACCTCGTCCTGGTGTGTCTGAAGGGAGAGCGTCAAGGGAATGGATCAGGCTCTGTGCGGTGGTGCCAAATAATAGGACAAGAGAGAATGAGCAGAAACTGATGCACAGGAAGTGTCAGATGAATAGGAACTTTAGTGTGCAGTGACTGTCCACTGAAACATTCCCTAAAGAGAGCGTGGAGTCTCTCCACTAATTCAAGTGGACACAATCCTGTTCAGTGTGTTCTAGAATGACCCTGCTTAAGCAGGGAGGTTGGACCAGATGACCCACTGCTGTCCCTTCCAGCCTGGCCAGTTCTGTGACTCTGGGATCTGTGATTCTGTGAGAGGAAGATAAAAAGACTCTGGGCAGTCACTGAGATGGTCTTGGAAGTGCCACAGCCTGTGGCTGGTGGCCACAGGACAGCCCCAGCCACGCAGCTACCTCACAGTGGCCTGTCTTTGCCTCTGTTTTTTACCCATGAAACCAGCTTCATCTGACCCACAGAATTTCTTGCTTTTACTCATCCCAGCCTCCCCGCCATGCTGCTTGAGAGCAGCATGAAGGAGCAACTGGGTGGGTGCTTGGCAGCTGGCATGACCAGCCCACTGCTGTCCCTGTGTCACCTAGTGTTGTGGCGACTGCTCTGTTACTGCTTGCTGTGCTGTTTATCACTGTGCTCTGCTCTGCCTGAGAGACCTATGATAAAGGCAATGACCATGAGCCAAGTCTGGCATTTGAACCCTGCCCTGCTGCCATCCCAGTGCTCAGGGAACAATCTCATGGAGTGTTTCCTTCTCTTCTTCTCTAGGACAGATGTTTCCAAGCTTGTAATGGCAAAATCAGCATCCTCACATCCCATGGATGTGATCAGTAAAATAAATGTCAAGTTTCCACCAATTAATAAAAAGGCTTTCCTAGGCATAGTGTATTTCTGGAAACTGCGTATTCTGGATCACAGTCAGCTTGTGAGTCCTTTCCATTAAGTGACCTTTAAGAACTTTTTAAAGTGTATTGAGTTTGTGTGGCAAGAGGGCTTCTCTGAGAAGCTTCCAGAAGCTTTCCCCATGTCCACCAGAGCCAAAGACCGATCCACCATTGATCAATGCTCAGGCCATCAGTGACAGTGTTTTGCCTCTGATGGTAACAGTGAGTGATCTCAGGAGTGACCTCTCCTCTTGCCCTAGAAGCCTTTTGTTATATTCACTCTCCCCTGTTGGGAAGGGCAGTGACAGAGTGGCTTTGGTGGGCTCCTGGTGTCCAGACAAGGTCACTAAACAATAGCAGAACAGACAGGACAAGTTTGTATGGTGGCCTTTGGACCTGTCCAGAGTGTATCAGCTGTGAGAAACATGCTCTGTGCTCACCTGGAGCCTCTGGCAGAAAACCCCTGGAAAGACCTAAGGTTGACCTCTGGGCTTCTGGAGCTGAGGGTATCAGGGGTCTGAGATGTACAAGATCTTCATAGGAAGGGGCAGCTCTACACATAATACAACTGAAGCTACGTGGAATAACGAGATAGGATTGATCACACAGTGGGCTCAGATGAGGAACTCCCAGTGCCCTTGAATGCTGAGAGGTCACCAGTAAGCCAGGAGGCTGAGATTTCAGAGCAACATCTGAGGAGGTGGCTCAAGCCCAAAAGTATAATAAATAGTAAAAAGTGAGAGGCAATATGCTCTGTTTAGCAATGCTTCCTGTTGTGTTGTGCAAAACCATCTGATGCGGAAAGCTACTGGGTGGAGCACAAATCATGGACCAAATTAATTGATTTGACTTGTATGGATGTTTGGGGGATGTCTCACAGACTAAAGGAACAACATCTGTGCATATGTCGCTGGACAAGGAGGAGGACCATGACCAATGGTGATGTTCATAAGACACCAGACCAGTGGGGTGGCTGTTGCTGAATAACACTTCCACAGTGTCAGGGCTCGGGTTCTTTTAGTCCAATTCATCTTCCCCAGCAAGCTGACAAGGGGTGGACAAGAGACTGGGAGGGGCAGAACTAGGACAGTTGACCTAAACTGGCCAAAGGGATATTCCATGCCATAAAACATTAACCTCAGCAAAAAGACCTGGGGCAGAAGAAGAACAATGGTGGGACATTTTTTCTTCTAAGGTGACCATTGCTGGGAGATGGAGAGGTATAGGTCTGCTGGTGAGAAGTGCTGAGTGCTTGCCTTTGAATTGCTTGGGGTTTTTGGGGGTTGGGTTGTTTGGTTTAGGGGTTTTTGCTTTCCTTCATTTATTATACTGTACTCATCCAGATCTGCTTGTATGAGAAACAGTGTGGCCAGCAGGACTACGGAATGAGATTGTCCCGCTGTACTTGGCACTGGTGAGTCCATATCTTGAATCCTATGCTTAGTTTCAGGCCCCTTACTGCAAGAAAGACATTGAGCTGCTGGAATGTGTCCAGAGAAGGGCAGTGGAGCTGGGGAAGGGTCTGAAGCACAAGTCTGATGAGGAGCAGCTGAGGGAGCTAGGGTAGTTCTCCAGGGTAGCTAGCCTGGAGAAAAGGAGGCTCAGAGAGGACCTTATCACTCTCAACAACTCCCTGAAAGGAGGCTGTAGCCAGGTGTAGATTGGTCTTTTCTCCCAGGCAACAAGTGATGGAACTTGAAAAAGGCCTAAAGGTGTGCCAGGGGATGTTTAGATTGGATATTAGGTGTGGCTGGTTCTGTCCCTGCACCAGGCAGGCACTGACCTCCGGCTAGCTCTGGTCAGCACAGCTACAGATGTTCCCAGTCCGGGGGGCACGCAGGTTATCTTTACCTGCTGATTCGGCTTCTCAGCAGCAGCTGGACCAAATAGTGTCTTGACAGCAGCGGCAGCAGAAGAAAAGGCTGGCTCTCAGCTTGTTAAAATATGTTTATTCAGGCCCAGCTGCGGGAAGTCCACAGCTGGTCCAAACCTCAGGCCAGAGAGGCCAGAGACCGAGAGCAGAGAGCATTTGAATCTCCCTCCTACCCCTTATAAGCGGGGGAGGGGTTCTGGGGGAGGGTTACAACAAGACAACAAATCAGGGGATTCAGACGGTAACAAGGCCCAGCCCCAAGCCTTGGACCACTAAAATCCAGAGCTAAAGGAATTCCCCCCAGGGGGCCTATCACCTGAAGCCCTCTCCCTGAGATTTCGCAACCTAGGAGGGCTCCTGGAGTGATAGACAGGCTGCCCCAGAGAGGGGTGGGGCAGAGGGGATGTTACAAGTCAGGTGAGGGGTGGGAGGACTGACACAAAACACCTTTTTATACAGAAAACACAAAAGGGATATAGAATTGGGGAAACAGTGAAATGAACCATAACATAAACTTCTTATAAAAACCTAATAAACAGTTCTCGCACTGTCACAATTAGGAAAAAAAAGTTCTTTCTGGAAAGAGTGGTCAGGCATTGGAACAAGTGGTGGAATCACCATTCCTCAAAGTGTTCAAAAACACATGTGGATGTGGCAGTGGGGGGTATGGGTTAGTGGTGAACAGAATGGCGCTGGGTTAATGGTTGGACTCAATTATCATAGAGTTCTTTTCCAACCTTAATGGTTGTATGATTCTCACTTTTGTTCTTCCCATTCTCTTCCCTATGCCACTGCCGTGGGAGTGAGCGAGTGGCTGTGTGGGTGTTTGGCTGCTATTCAAGGTCAATCCATCTGCTTCATTTAGTCCCCAGGAGGCTGCCTCCCACTTGAGGAGTCTTTATAGACAGACTGTTCAGTAGGATATTTTAGAGTATTTGCTATGATTTTTTTTTTTTTTTTTTCTTCCTCCTTAGATTTTCCCTTGTTACCATTTTCTGGAAGGTGGTGGCAAACAGAAGAGACAAGGAAGAAGGAGGCTTGAAGAAAAACAAAGGAAACAAAATAAGAAAACAAAGAAAAAATAAAAGGTTTTTTCAGTAGAAAAGTTGTCATTGCATTCATTTGAATTCTCCAGCCCTTACTGCCTTTGGTGTAGTTTCGATGCAAGTTTTGGTTTAGAAGGTTTGCTATGGGATAGTGAAAGTTGTGTAAGCAATGAGATCTGTTTGAGTGGAAATGAATGTGCAGCATCAGGACAGAAAAGTGGAGGTGCTTCTGTCCAAGGAGAGAGAATGGGGGAAGATAAAAGAGGCTGTGAGGATGGGGCTGAGTACATGGGAGTCACTGAAACTTGTTCTTGACTGGTGAAGGCTGAGTTATGCCATGGTGTGAGATGGGCTCAGAGCAGTGTGTGGCACCTTGAGCATCACCTTGCTGCTGAGACTGTTGGGAGAGGGAGGCAGAGCTGACAGAAGGTGGCAGAGGCACAGCAAGCCTCAGGTATTGATTGATATGGACTAAAAGCACATCTGCACACACAAAAGAGCACAGGAGGACAAGCCCATATAATCCCCAGCCCTGGCAGCTCTCAGGAGCAATCAGGCCATCAAAGGCCCATTTCCTCAAGCTCACAGGAGCACAGGGACAAATGGCAGGTGGGAACCAAATTCAAAACTTAGGAGAAGGGACACCTGATGCAGGGTGCCTTGTGTGACTCCTACCACACTGCGTTCAGAACAGCAGAAGTTCACTTGTGGTCCAGCAGTACAGGGCAGCATTTCCTTGCACTCTTATCAAAACATTTAGGAAAACAAGGAGCCTCAGCCACTGTCCCCATTTCTTTGCTGTCATTTCATGTATGCCCATCCCTACCCTGCTGTAGCCCACAGGCTCCCACAGTCCCTGCTGGCCCTGTCTTGCCTGTCCCAGTGCCTCCCTAGCTCTGCCCAGGACCCTGTTTCAGCTACACTACTCCACCATAAAGCCAGCCAGGAGCAATTTAGGCCAAGACATTTTTTATATTCTTTTAGCACAAAACAATATCTGATATTTAGTCTTGTCTCTTAGGAAAACAGGGCCTACATGGCTGCATTGCCTGTCTGCCTTCTTTTTTCTCTTTTTTCACTTACTCCTAAAGCTTCTATCTTACTTCAAGCTTGACACAGAAAGAGAGACATCACATTATCCCAACCTTTTTGTTAAAATGCCCAGCTGGATATGGGAGGGTGACTGAGTTGACCTCTCCATGATGGAAAGACTCAGTGGTTATTTTCCTTCAGACACCAGAGCATGACAAGACAGAGATGCAAGAAAAGAGATTTCACTATTTCTGCTCCTCACAAAATTTGGTGTTTAGTCTTGTCACGAAGCATGTCTTCAGCTTTGTCATGAATATACAGGCCATAAATTGGAAAACAAACTGGATGGGAGATTTTATATTGCCAGTCAGTGACTCACTGAGACTTGGAGGGGAGGAGAGAGGATTTCATAATCAGCTGAGCATGAGCTCATGATGTGCTGTTGATGCTGAAAAGACTAATGCAGTCTTTGCAAAGCACATGCACATGGAAACAGAGTAGGAGTAGAGAGGTGACATTATCACTGCACTTGGCATCAGTATGTTGTTATTAAAATAACTGACTGTTTAGAAAACCCATCCAAAATCTGGAAGGGTTCAGGAAAGGTCTGGGAGAATGATCAAACACCTGGGAAAAGAAAGATATTATGGTGAAGAACCCAGGCATCAGTTTGTTTATTTTGCGATTTGTTTTTTCTTGGGGGTGATTGGGTTAGGCCATAAAAGAACTATTTTAAATGTCAGATATTGCAATTGTGAGGTGACAGTCAATAGACATAAACTTCATTGTTGTTTTTACCCTTATTATAGTAGGAAGGTATATTTAAAATTACTGCTGGTGCTTGTATTAAAATGGTGTCTGCACAGCCTCAGTCTGGCAAACGTGCAGCAGCACCTCTGCCCTGCTCTATCCATCTGCACAGGCAGCTTGGTTGTGGCCTGGCTCTGTTCTGTCATCATCTGTCCTCTTCCTGCCACTTCCTTCGTTCTATTTTGGCTCCATATCTGGCACCAAGCTGCTATGGCCCTCTCTTCAATTTCTCTGCCCTTCTTCTTCTTTCATCCCAGAAACTCCCTCCCCTCCAGAAATTCCTCCCTCTTTCTGTGAAGATTTCCATTATCTCACTGAACACTTCTCTTTCCCTTTTAAAGCCCTAAATTTTCCAGATGCTGGGAAATACCCTAAAGTGAACAGGTTTTGAAGCATCTGACCTTGTATGAAAAAACAAAGTCACTAACACCCATTGCCATGGACACCATACAAAATAGTAACCCTGTGGGTTTGGGATATCAACTCCATCTTTTTCTAGTTTTGAAAAATACTGAAGCTTGACATTTTTTACTGAATTGCTCACTGGTTCTTTGCAGAGTTCCTTTAATTCTGTCAGTGGTTTCCCTCAAAGAACTGTCTGCCCACAGGTGCTGTGTTTCACTGCATTGCTGGAGAGGTGGCATGAAGCTTTAAAGCAGAAGTAAGGTTCCCTACTGGCAATATGTTAAGGGTGAAGTACAGTAAGGTGAGAATGCTAAGGAGAGCAGGTAGTTCTAACATTAGTGAAAGGGTCCCAAATCCATGCAAAGAAAGAGAAGAAAGAGCAAACATTGGGATTTGATGGGGTTAAAGGAATGCCTTGAGGCAGAGGCTGCTGCTCACCGGAGTGGTACCTCCTGATGCTCTGCATGGCTGGGAGGGAGCAGCTCCCTCCCTGTTTTGGATGAAGGCAGCTCTGCTGTGTCATGTTACAGCTACAAAACCACTTTCTGTGTATCATTTGGTATTTCTTGGGGGCACTGAGAACATTCACCATGCTATGAATATTGTTTTGCAATGAATGTTAGACCTCTCGAGATATAATTGTGCTTTTGCAGAAACAGTGCTGTGCAACTTGTCACTTACTTCTGCCTTTCGTATTGCAGCCATATGTTTTGGATTGTGTTTTGGTTTTAGAGGAGATTCTGTAGCTTGGAATACATCGGTAAATATTTTACTGAATTTTCCTTTAAAGCCTTGATGGGAGCAGTGCTGAACAAAGCTGTAGTAACAGTACCTGCTCTATGCACTGTTTTCCTAGATTATTTCCATATGAGATTGAAATGCAGAATGGATTTCCACAATCTCTTTGGTGGATCAACAGAGCACTTGACTCACAAATATATCCCAGTGGGAAGTTTTTTGTGGTCTGCATTTCTGAGAGCTGACCTCTGGATGGACAGAATTTGCAACTTGTGCTGAAGGAAAACAGAATTCCAAAAATCATGTATCCAACCTGGTGGAGTCCAGGAGTGAAAATGAAAAATACACATCACATCTGTCAGCAGGTAATACCAATCACTTTGTAAAACCACTGTGACATTTTCCTGTCTCCTTCATGGTCCCGTGTAAACTGGGGTGTCCTCAGGGGCTGAAGGATGGTTGTTTATTGTGAGATTAGCTCTTTGTGCCCTGCTTGTAAAATGCCTGTAATGCATATGCACACAGGAGCACGTGTTCATGGTAGGAGTCGCTTGTTTCTTGGTACTTGGCCATTGGGTCTCTGCTGGTGTCACATGGGCAGGTTCCTGGAAGGCTATCAGAGTTCTGCTCTCTGTCTCCTTAATTGCCTTGTAGGCCACATTCAAATCTGTGATCTTTATGCAATGCTGGATAGCATCCAGGCTGTAAAATCATTCTGCCTTTACTATGTCATGATCTTCCACTGGACACTGAGGCTGCCTGTGCTGTTGCCTCTCCTTAGCCATTGAAGTAGTCAGGACATCACTTTGGATTCAGCTGGAAATGTGAGTTGGGCATGGGCAAAGCTGGAAAAATTGCAAACAATTCCAGAAAGGCCTGTAGACTCTCAGTACAAGCCTCACAAATTTAGACTTTGCTTAAATACCAGTATACAGGCAGAAAGGACTTAGTTAATGTCAGACTACAGAGAGAGACAACTGATAAGGTTGCTGTCTAAAGACAGGCATTTTAAAGAACATTATTAGAATATCACTAAAATTGTTACTGGTCTTCATTTATGCCTCACTCGATAGGATTTACTACAGAAATGACCATGATATCAGAATGGTCAATATTTTGCCACTACTGTTGTCTCAGGAACCAGTGGTACCAGCACCTCTCAGCTACAGATTTTCAGTATATATAAAGCATGCTGTGATTGTTTACAATCATATGTTGGCCAAAAGCCTTCAGTGTACATCGGTACAAGACCCTCTGTTCCATGTAGATCACATCAGGGCTGGCTGTCACAGAAACCACATAGGTTCTCAGGTATAGTGGGCAGCAGTACATGGCTACCTCCAGAGAAATACTAGTTTTTATTTTGGGACTCAAAATGTCACAAGAAAACCCTCAACCAAAGGTGAGATTATATGTGTCTAGTTAGAGCACCAAGAAGGTCCCTAAAGCCGTGTGTATCAATGTGGCCTGTTCAGTTTTAACCACCCATGTGCTGCTATGCAGGTGGTCTGTCCAGCATTAACTACAGTGACATGGGAGACAGAAATATGGGCAATTATGGGTTATTCCTGGGATGATCACATAGTGATGAGTTTTAACATGGCTTTTTACACCCCTTAGAGCTGAGAGTCAGCAGTGTCCCCACACTGTCCTACCTGCTTTAGTCCCTGTCCTTTCCCTCTCAGTCTGTGTCCTTAAATGTGCCACACAGATTTGTGCTAGGCGTGTGATGACGTGTGAGCTTAGAAACCACAGGTGTACACCATTCACACATCACCTCAAACCTGTTCCCACTCATTCTCAGCTCAGACCAGTGATCTGTGCATTAATATTTCCACTCTCTGCAAACAAGATGCTGCTGGAGCACAACCGGCCAACAGCTGACTCTGTCCTGGCTGCTTGTAGTCACAGCAGACACTGCAGTGTGCTGACTCATGAACTTTTGTCACCTCTAGAAAATTGAGTCAGAAAATTTAGTACAGACCTGTGTTTGATGCTTTTTTTATTATTCCTACCTTCCTGTTCAGTAACAGTCAGATCTTGTGAGGAAATTTATGAAGAACTCTAATGAGGACTCATCTGAGTTCTATTAGAAACCTTGACTAAATCCTGTTTTGGCTGCTGGATTTTGAACCTCTTCCTTCCTTTTTTTTTTTTTTTTTTTTTTTTTTTTTTTTTTTTTTTTTTTTTTTTCCCCTCTGTTAAAACTGGTTTTAAAGCAGTACTTTCAGATGCAGGGTGGGAGAGTTACAGATTCTAATGGAAGCACTCCTTGTATTTTTCCCAGGTCTATTTTTACACAGCTCTTCTATCATGATGTGGCATTTTCCCATATCTACATCAGGTTTAGATACCAAGGGAATTTCTCTATGGTACCATATAATCAAGAAGCAAGGAGGTACAACACAGAATGGTCATGGCTTTGTACAGAGAAATATCATTGTACATCACAGACTCACTTGATTTAGAACCTCTTGAAACATTTTTTTGTCTATCTGGAGTGTGTCTGTGGTATAATACAGATGTAGCTGACATGACATTATTGCAGGTAAGCTCTTGAGATCTAAGCAGTATGGGTGTATCAGCAAGCTCAGAGCTAATTCCAAATTTTACAGGTCTATTCATTGTACTCCACCATACAAACAATGAAATGCCCTTTTTTGCCTGTTTTGCAGGAACAATTAAGCTAAAATAATGAATTTGGGGGGGCAGACATCAATCATGGAACTCAGCAAGTCTCTGATAGAGTGCGATGGGATTTCATCTGATAACATTAAAAATGGATTTGTTCCACTTTAAGGCAAATTAGTCTTTGTTCAGG
Source organism: Hirundo rustica (assembly GCF_015227805.2). Lineage (NCBI taxonomy): Eukaryota > Metazoa > Chordata > Aves > Passeriformes > Hirundinidae > Hirundo > Hirundo rustica. Next base: position 7,662,566 of record NC_053450.1, read on the forward strand.
CTAATTAATCTTTGTTCATACAGCTGACCTGATAAGGTTATTAAAATCATGTATGATGTGATAATTCTGTAACCTGCACCAAATTGCTAATTTAATGCAGGATCAGCCTTTTCTTAAAACTGAAATAAAACATCTAGGTTTGTGAGGGGTTTTTTTGTGGGTTTTTTTTTTTTTTTTTTGTTTTTTTTTTTTTTGGTTGGTTGGTTGGTTGGTTGGGTTTTTTTTTGTTTTGTTTTTTTTTTTTTTAATTACCAGAGTCCCTCAAATATTGCTAGGTGTTTCTGTTGCATAAAGGAATGCACTTAGCTTAAAATGTTATCATTTACAAAGGTGAATTAAAATGGGTCTTATTTTGCCCTGCAGCAAGACTGCAGGCAATGAGACTTTTGTAGACCTTCATTTTGACCCAGTAAGGCTGCTCAGGGATTCTCATGACCTGCCCTTCCCCTGCTGGATTTTTTAAAAAAATTTCAATCAATTTTCAGATAGCTCAGATTTTTTTAAATTATTATTATTTTTTTTAACTTTCTTTCAAGTACTATATAAACAATATTGACACAGACCTGTGATATAGGAAAAATGGCCTGATTTGATGGTTACTGAAGCTGGTGGACAATTAAAGGTTGTCAGGTTTCCAGGAGGTTCAAAGAGAGTTACAGAAGCATCACATTACTCTCAATTACATTCAATCAATAAGCACTCCACTGTCTCCACCATGGCCACTCAATTCACTCTACCAGGAGAATACCCCTCCTGAAAATTTTGTGTTTAGCGTAACAGTACACTGCATTGAGTCGCAGCGGGCCGTTGAGATGGCAAAGTTACGGCGTAATATGTGCTGGAAGCTCATCTGCTCTCTCACAGAGGAGCTCAGAGGGACAGCAGTGTGGCAGGAGCCCAAAGAATTCCCTGCACCCAGCTGTTCCCATTCCAGGAGCCATCAGCCCATCAAAAGCCTTTCTGATAAGCCAGAGGAGCCTGGGGGCACAAAGACACGTGGGAACCTGAATTACGGATTTCGGAGGAAGGCACATTTTGCCCTGCTGGGCCTTTCCCAGGGGAGTCTCAGCCCTTGGTGCCAGGCTCGAAAGCCACCCAGATGAGTCAACAGCAGAGCACCTTGGCATTGGGAGGAGCTGCTGCCGGGGGTGGGACACACGTGGGCTGGGCTGTCCCTCGGGACCTGGGGAATCCCAGCCGCCTGTACCTGTGTGTGTGTGATGGTCTGCGCCACCAACTTGGCTGAGGGGCTGTGGCCCTGAGGGCTCAAATGTCCGGCTGCATGCCACTGGTGAGACTGGGATCCAGGGGCAGCTGCCGGACAGACAGAGATCCTGAGCCCGGCCGCTGGAGGGATGTGTACACGTGTGTACCTGCGCATTCTCACTAGTGGACCTCTGCACTGTTCAGCCAGACGGGTGAGGAGGCTGAGGCTCTTGGTGCTGTGTGGAAGCTCTCCCTGTTGGTCCCTTTGCCAGTGTTGCCGGCTGTGTGTGTCCGTACACACGCGGTTATAAATGCGCTCCCTCCGGGGGGAGGACACTGCTCAGGCTGTGTGGGGACACCCCAGGCCCGGAGCTGCCCCAGCCCCACCTCTCTCGGACTGTCAGGCCCTGCGCAATCTGTTGCATCAAAAGCAGAGTGAGCCTGGGAGAAGTGTACGAAGATGGGTGGTATTTAGTATCGTAATTTCTAATTTCCTTCCTTCTGTGGGTTGAATGGTAATGTGTGCCACAGGCATAAAACTACTGCAAGTAAGCTTGTTGGTGTACTCATTTTGTAACATTTGAAACCTGTATTGAGGTTTTTGTTGTTGAGATGGGGCTTGTGGCAGAGTGGGAAATTTGAGGAGCGACAGGGTGAAGAACAAAAAAAAAGCTGTATATAAACTCTTGTGTATGTGTATATTAACTATGGTCTAGCACTCACCTATAAAACATTCACCAATGCACGAAGTTTATGGATCAAAAGCTTGTGGAACAGTGAGTTTCAGATACAAATAGTGATTAAAACAGAAAACGCCTCCAAGCTGGATATGATATAAACACAATATATTTTAGTGATATAGACAAACATGAAATGCCGATGTCCTTCAGAAAAGCAGTTCAAGCTTGGAATTAACTGCTTCCTGTTGAGTAGAATAAGGAAAGAAACCAAAAATATGCCCAAGGAGTAAATTTGTGTGTGTACAGAAATTATTCTGTAGGTGACCTAGTTTTAAAGACCATTGGGAATTTATATTCATTGCCTGTAGAGAGGCAGAGTGGCCAGGGAAATGCTGGTGTGATGAAGCCCATGCATCCATGGAAATAGTGTTGGACTAAATTTCTTCATTGACATAATTCCACTAAATAAAAAGAACTGATGTGAAGATGGACTATGTCCCTATTTTTGTGTTTGAGCAAAAAGATCATAAAATGTTCATTTTAGTTTAACAAACAGAAGGTCTTTTGCAACATCCTAATTGCCTAATTCCTATTTTTGTTTCCTTTTCTGGGAGGTGAGGTTTTTACATTCCTTTTATCAGTGGAAGTATTTTTTCTTCTCTGGGGGGTGGGGCAGAATCCACAAACTGTCATTAAATCAATCATATTTTATTAGATTTATGCTTCATTTTTTCATCAGTGATACATACAGACATCAGGAGAAAAAACTACTAGATCATTTTATCTATTTGGAGATGAAGTTTTATCCCCTAAGGCTGTGCAATTCAGTGTCAAGCAGCTGATTTATATTACTTTTGTATGTAATAGTTCTGCAGCCAAATCCTTTTGATTGCCAGGATATCTTATTCAGGCTCCATTTTTCTTATGTGGATTCAGCTTTATTTTTCATATTTTAAGGTATGATGAATAGATACTTTACACAGTATGAAACATTTAGCATGTGACAATGAATATGTTTACAAGTGGCTTTATTCCTTTTTCCTTTCAATGGAATTTTTATTAACATTTCATGGCATATATTTGCGATAATGTTTTCAGCAGTGAAACATAGCTCTGAATTCTCACCAAATGTACCTTCTGTACAATAGTGCTTTTGCAAAATATATTGTTATTATTTTTCTGGTAACCGGATCATTTTCTTACATCAGAGCCTGTCAGGCTCACAAGTATTTCAACAAATGGAATGATTTGTATACACAGCTTGAAAGTTTTCTGTGCGAGGCCGAAAAGCAAATCTGAAACAAAACACTGTGTCACTGATGAGAAAAGGTTCTGTCTTTGTTCTCTGTATGATCATTGGAGCGAGATGTTTTTTGTAGTGGTTCTTCTCTTTTGCAACAGCCGGCAGGAGCGTTCACTGGGCTAATCTTTATCTTCGGCTTGCTCTTCAGAACGAATGCTTCTGATGTGAGGCTACTTTACAGGAAGCGTGACCTCATTCGGGCTCTGTGCCGCTGATTGCACGGGCTGTTTTCAAAAGGAAACAGGGGACTTGCTAGACCTGCCTTAGCCAAGAGCCCGGGCTGAGCTCTCCCAGGAAGCTGCTCAAGAACACCCTCACCAGCTGTCCCACGGGCTCTCGGGCTGATGAAGAGAAAATTTTTGCACGCATGTGCTAATTGTGAAATGGATTTTCCAGGTTTGAAGCATTTTAGACTTGTTTATCTCTTAATATATTTGTCAGCTGAGGAATAGCTAAGATTTGGATTCATTTCTGTGCTGTTCTTCAGGAAGTTCTGCGTTTTTGTGAATGTTGCTAACATTACCTGCGGGGAGTAAAGACAAAACTGCTCTTCAAAAACAACTGATGTGTGTGAACAAATAAAACTCTCTTTGTAGACACTTGTGTTTGGTAGATACAATAGAATAAAACCGGTTGCCTGGGTTTCAGCTATTTGAATAGTTAGTACTGTATTCTGGTAGGTAAATATTTAGATTGTATACTGAAGGCATCATTGGCTTAAACATTAATTTGATTTTTGGAGGGAAAGGTAGTTCAAACTAACTGGTTTGGACAGTGACTTTTTGTTTATATTACAACATGAACTTCTGTGTGTTTTGAAATCCAAGGGGGGTTGTTGCCTTAAATTTTTATTTGGATTCTTGACATAAAATGTTGCCGCATTCACCTCAGATTTGCTTTTAATGAGATACCATAGAGATGTTGGCTTTTTCTCGTGCCATAGTTTAGACGTGCTGTGTTGATGGCTCATTTTGTGGATTACAGATACAATACCACTGCTCTGTTGTACAGTGGTGGTTGAGAAGCTTTGTTTTGTTCTGTCATTACTATAGCTTCTCACGCTATTAATAGCCCAGAAATAGAACTGAATATTAAATGAAAGCAGAATACTGTGCAGCATTGTCTACAACATGATGTTTCTATGTTTTCTCCATCATTAATTGAATTACTTTCAAGAATTCTCTTCATTATGCATGAGCCAAAAATTTTCATGATCAAGGGCAGCAAAAAAATCTTTTGGACTGCCTGTTCTATGACTGTTCACAGAAGCTTGATATGATTGTTACTTAAAATAGTTTAAAAGCAAGTTACAGCTGCTTATTAACTGTTCTTGAAAAGAGGGAAATGCCTCGCCTCCCCATTAGTATATCTCCATGTGTATATTGCTCACTTTCTTTCATAAATAGATGAATATTCTCTGTTTTTTCTTAAATTTTATTTCTCTGGAGTGTGGCAAATAAACATGCTGTAGAGACCTACCTTGCAAAGTTATGAGCGAATTCAAATGAGGAACAGAAGGACTGGGGTTTGTTCTGCCACTGTGATCAGTATGTGTCAACACTTCCTAGTGAAAGTACTACCCCATAGGAGAGCTGCCACTCTTAAAAGTTATTCTTTTTTAGATGTTGCTACTTTTTATTATCATAACTGAAAGAATTGCATGCAATACAGCTGTGCTGTGGGTTTCAGTTGCTGGAAAGTTTCACTCTCAGATTATTAAAAAGTTGTGTTAGGTATAACTGATCCTGACATATACTTCTGCATATCCTTTTCAAACAAATCTGCTCCTAGAATTTGAATGCATTTCTTGGTTTTGAGTATAAGACTTTTTACCCATTTAAGATTTGTGATTTTGCCTAAAATAAGAAATTATTTTAGGTAGTTAAAAATAGCTCTAATACATGTCAAACTGTGAAATACGTCACTGGTCCCACTGTTTATACAACTTGCTCTGTGGCATTCTGACTGATGCTTCTTGATCTCTCTGTACCTTCCCCCAAATTCTTTCTATTTTCTCCTTCTCAAGTGTGGTGGGGTTTTTTTGTTGGTTTTTTTTTTCCCCCAAAGAGTAGGAGAAGCAGTATATGGGACCAGGGTAATAGGACTGATTAGCAAAAAATACCCTGAAGGTTTTACTTCTCTTCTTTCCTCACCTTGCCTTGTGAAGGCTGAATCAGCCTTCACACCCAGTCTGTGACTGACAACTGAGTTCCCAAGGACAAACAAGATTACCAAAGTGGAAACCCTGACCTTCATGTCTTTTCTTTGCCTCAGCTCATAACTGAACATAAAAATATAAAATTCTCTTAGCCCTATCTCCTCTCAGAGGTGAAGGATGGGCATTTACTAACAGCGTTGTAATTCTGAAGCTCTAAAGACTCAGGAGAGACAACATAATATAGGGAAAGATCATATCTTTTATCTTTTCATGTAATAATAGGTATAAATTCTCGCTATAGATAGCACTTGCTCATATTTTTTAAGATTGATTCTGTCAGGTATGGAACATCTAGCAGCACTTTGCACACTTGAGCCATGGTAATCCAGATAAATCCTATTTCCTTAGTCTCCTGCCACAATATTACTGTAAAATATTTGTCACTATGGCGTGCCTGTTGTGCTATGTCTGCAATTTTCATCGGAAAAATATAATGTGGTAATGGTGGCCTTTCCATTCTACTCTGTACCTAGTGCCAGTTCAGGTTCTAGCTTTGGCATGAAGCAGATTTCTGGTGAAACACCTTAAAATTACTGCTGTTATTGTATCTGTGTCCATAATTATTTCTCTCAAGTCTCTTATCTGGGCAGAGTACAAGTATCTGATTTCTGTTGGCTCTGATTCTGTGTTGTCCTGGTTGAGATGAGTTTCTTATAAATGCTAAGTCTTTCCCCAATTCTTTCGTATGTTTTATTGCCTTTAATTCTTCCCTTAATTTTCTTTTATTTTTTTAGCTTTTTTTATTATCTTTCTGGTATGCACAAGCTACCTGTCAGTGAATATTATAATGATTCCTTCTTATTTCACCTTTGCCTCTGCAGGTTCAACACCATTTAATGGAGAGCATAGGCGAAATATTTTTCCAAGGTATTAAGGAAAGTTACACTTGCTTAATTTTATTTTTGTTTTGATGTAGATTTTGTACAAATCCCTTTTAGGCCACTGAGAACTGTAGTTCTGATCATAACTTAATTACTGCCCTAAATGGAAGTTCAGAAGTACTGCCATGGAGGTTGGAAACACTGGCTTTGCAATTACAGGGTTTTGGAGTATCTCTCTTCCATCTGCTTTTCCCTACACTGAAATTATGGTATCTCTTTGTGACATACTATATAGGGTAGTTAAACCTCTTACTGAAACACAGGTCAGACACTAAATCAATCCAGTCTCTTCCTTTCTTTCCATGATGTTCACTGCATGGCAATTTGCAACTCATAGGTATTAAGGGGAAAGGTATAACCATAAATTAAATTTTAGTCAAACTAAGTACAATGTCTACAACTTTTAGATCCTTTCACCTCTATCACTACTCAATTCTATTTTAAACACCAGAGCGCATATTTTTCTGTGCTGTATTTCATCCCACAATCAATTGTGTTTCAGTGCTGGATGGAGGTATCACAATCTGTGGGCTTTATCCCATGTTGTTCCAGCTGCATGGCATTCTAGGATTTGTGAGAGTTAAAAGTCATGTATCCTTAAATCTTCACTAAGTATGGCTAGGTTGTAAAAAAGCAAGTAAGTCCTGCCTGGCTCAGGGGCACCCAGTTTGTGCCATGTAGAGGAACTCAGAGAAGCCAAATGCTGGGATGCCTCTGACGGCTCCAGGTCGGGGTGGGTCTGGCAGGACTCCTTGGCCAAGAGCACTGCCACAGAAACACACCGAGCACTTCTGAGCTCCAGCTGGCTCTGTGCTTCAGGAAATGCTCCCCTGGCATGTGTCCCTCCTGTAATCTGAAGCTCTGGAACATGTGATGCACATGTCAGCTGGCTGAAACCCCCAAGTACAGAGTAATATCATTACATCCACGTATTTTAAATCTATGTCATTACCAGTCCCCATCAGCTGGGAATGTAAATTCATTACTATTAAATTGTGGGTTTGCTCTGTCAAGACCTTTAAATTAGAGGCTTTCATTTCTCTTTTTCAGCTGTGCTTGTACCTTTTTGGACGATGATCCTGCCTCTGAGTGCTCCGCAAATCCTCTGACAGGCTCCCTTCCTACATGCCGCCACAGCCCTCGACTGCTTTCTAATGGTTATTATGTTTTGACAAAAGACAGTTTTCTGTCTGATGAAGAGGGCAACCTAACACTGACACCGTCCCACACAAGTGTTACATATAAAGAGAATTTAGTTCGGTAAGTGAACTCTGTGCAGATTTTTCTCCATGTTGGCGGTTGCCTCCACATCCCTGGCTTTACCTAGAGGTGTATCTGGAGGTGTCTTTGTGTCTGTCTACATTTTGCTCGGCATAAGACCAGCATTACTTCTGAATGGGAACATCTCAATTGCTTTAGAGAGTGCAGTGACTGAAATGACCTGATTTTCAGTCACATCTTACTACCAAAAACTCTTTAGTGCACAGTTGTTGCTACTGAAATTGTGTCCAATAAAGGGAAAGTAGAGAGCTACAGCTTATTTTGCCAATGGGGTGTTACTCTGATAAGAAAAAAGTATATATATATATATATATATATATCTATCTTTGTCTAAAACACACACAAGTATATATAAATAAAATGGTCTGCTCCTGGAATTCTTAATCAAGGAAAAACATCTCTTGATTCAGACAAACAGCAATTTAGGAAGTTATTTAAAATGTAGTTCAAAAACTTGGACTTCAGTGGATTCAGACTACCTCAAATAGGATATAGCAGGGTAAAAATCACAGGTAGCTTGAGACACTTACAGTACCATCGGAGACCAATAGCTGTGATACCATTTGGTGCCACAGTATCCAGTATCACAACAGCATGATCAGCCCTGCTGTTAATATATTCCCTGACATATTGTGGTGTAGCAATTCCTGCTGCACCAGGAATTGCTGGTGATGTGCCCAGAGTCACGAACAGGGCTGGGAGCAGTACCCAGAACCTGGTTCTTTCATGTCATTCCTGCAAGCTTTAGAGCTCTGTCCTTGCTCAGCAAGAATAATTAGCTCTATTCCTTGGCAACATATCTTTTCTTTCTAGTGTATTCAGGCGAAGGAAGAAAATCCGTCGCTCTCTTGACAGCTTGTTCAATCTCAGTGCCTCCAGCTCATGGCTCAGCTCCACCATTCCCAGCAGGATGGATTTCTCCCATGTAGAGGATCCTTGGCTTGATGGATGCAGTAAACTAGAAGCCAGTCACAGTGATACTGGTAAGCCCTGATCGGGTACCTGGTAATCAAGATACAACTTTGCAGTTTGTGTTTAGTGAAAATTGGGTATCTCTTTCTGGAAGTTTTGCAGGTGTTGTCTGCCAAGGTGTGCAGGTAAAGGACATAATGAACTACAGAATTCTAAGGGATAAACAGAGCCCCTGGCATTAAAACGGAGTATGAGTCTGGAAAGACCTCTGTGCCAAAAAGTCATTTTTTGACTGAATTTGAATGCAAAGTCATCACCAGGAACGTTTGTTCTGGTGTGATTAATACCTGGCACTGTCTCCTTTCACCTGGCTCTTTAAATAACTTCATCTGTTATGCTCTATGCAGTTTTGTCTTTGCTCTGCATATTTTCTCCTGCATACATTTGAACTTGCCAATTCCCTACCCATAACAATTTGGAACCTCTCCTGTGATTCAGTGATTAATTCCTAAATTCATTAATACAAAGTCTCAGAGCTCTTCTTTTGTGCAATCTCAGTTATATGTGCATTTCTTGTAGGTGATTCAGACTTTTATTCTGAATATAATAACCATGTGTCACAAAGGCAAATTCCAGCATCTAATGGAGCATGTCTTACCAAAGATGATGAGTTTGTTAATTTTGAGGAACCATTTTGCACTTCAAAATCCTGTTCTCCATTTATGATAAATGCAAATGAAGAGACACTGAACAATTCAGGTATGTTATGTTCTTATTCTGGCATGCCTCACTTTTAGAGCAAAATGAAAATACATTAAAAATATGGATCTGGATCCTTGCAGAATAGAATTTATTTACTAAAACATATATTTTAAATAAATTATTAAAAATAACAAAATCATAAAATTGGTATTTAATTAATTACTATCCCCTGCTCGCATCATGCCCTCATCCAATTTTCAGGGAAAAAAAAAAATAGAGGAGTGAAGAGGAAAATGGAGGAAAGAGCATGGGAGCAAAAACTGAAACAGGCCATTATGCAGAAAGCCTTGTTTTCTTAGAGCATGGAGGGCACAGTGTTTCTGCAGTTGTGGGGGAAAAAAGACTCCTGAGAGACACCCACAGCATGAAAATTAGGTTTCTGCTTTGAATCACTCCAGGCGAGTTCTCTTTAAAAGCAACTGAAGAGAGTGGTCTCATAGGCTGAAGGTAGCCTTTGCAAACACCTCCTATTATATACTTACTTTCCTTAAAACCCATTATTTTCCTGATTTTTATTTTAGAATCCAGGACGGTGCAAAATGTCGTTTCTCAGATGGTTGCACTGATCATGTGTTCCATCATTTCAGTATGTACAAGGTAATTTTTATTTTATTTTCTGTTTCTAACACAAGTGCTTGCTTCATTTCAGCTGGTGAATAAAACTTAGATTAAGGGTCACATTTTCAAAGTTATACGTATCTTACTGTGAAAATATATTTTCACATGACAGTCGATACAGGCAAATATCTGAGCTATATAGATGTGCACAAAAATAAGAAAATGTATGCAGATATGAAAGCTATTTTGCCAAGTGTGCTTTGACAGGGGTTTTGGCAGGCTGAGAAGAATCAGAATGGATCCATGTCTTTCTAAGTGGGTTTTTCTCTGAATGCTGAGATCTTTCTTTCCAGATTATCTTCAATAGTTTATGTAATTTAAAGTTTCAAATTACAGCTACCAGAGGGTTCATCTGCAAGAACCCTCCCTCCTCCTCCCAACCAGGCCTCTCCTCTTTTAACCCAATAAGCAACCCTTGGTTTTTTTTAACCTTTCTGGTATTGTTATGTTCTCAGATATTTTCTGGGAGGACTGTCTGCCACTTTGTTGCTGATGACTTTAGTTTGTAAGTATAGAATTTCTTTATTTCCAACATAATTTCTTTTTACGAAGTCACATCTGAGGACCAAATTCTATCCTTGGATGTATATCCATGGATCTTATTGATCCTAATAAGAGAAGTATATGGTCAAATGGGGACAAATATAACTTTCAATCTATTACAGCATTTTGCATTTTAATTTCACAGTTCTTTTGTCCCAAGATGCTGTTGTGTCATCTTTCTTCTGTCTCGATACATTTTTCAAGACAACTAAGTTTTGGTAAGTGGTTCTGATGTCATGTGATGAATAGAGGAATTTAGAAATTTTATATTAAGAAGAGGAAGGAGATTCCTGCTGTTGTTTTCATGTCAGAAAATAGAAGGTGGGATCTGAAGCTACTGATGGAGTATTTGGCTTTTCCAGTTACTGATTTGTATTCACAGAAACTTTCTGTTCATTCAAAAACCTGCCTTTTCATAATGTGCAATAAATGTTGTAGCAGAAAAGGGAGGTAAACCTAATATGCCATAACATGATGCAGATACAGAGCAAGAAGTGTAATTTATGATTCTAAGACTTCAAGCCTTGCACTGAAGTCCACTCCCAGGCCACCAGACCTAGTATTTTTTAACTGGAAAAAATAAAACCAGCTAATCATGATGCTCGCCACATCACCACCTTCCAGGGACTACAGAAATGATATAATTTGGCCTCTCTAACCCAATACACCATGAGCTCACACATAGACCTTCATGCTGAAAGCAAGTATGGATGTGCTGAATTTATGAATTTCACTATTGTTTCACCTTTTTCTTGCACCACAAAATTCTAAATGTCTAAAATACAAAATGCTTCTAAGACTAAAAAGGTTGGGCTCATCTGGTATTTTATGGGGTGAAGGTGAAGCTGAAGAGGATCTTCCTTGTTTCTGAAGCTATCAGGGCTCAGGAGATCAGTGTATGCCAAGGGCATCAAGACACTCTGGCAGCCCTCAGCCTTTGAATTGGGTACTTTGGAAGTTAGAAACAGCAAGGCACAACTTGGACAGCCCCAGTGCAATGACAGTCCCACTTTTTGAGGGGTGATGTATCAGTTTGTTGCTATATCTCTAGTCCCTAAAATTCTGGTTTTACCAAAGCCACCAGGTCAGGACCAGTGTGTTGCAAGTACATGCCCCAAAGTGCTGCTTTCCCTCTTCCTGAATGATTTAGCCCTGAGTCATAAGGAAGCTGTTCTTCAAAAGAGAAAAACACACTCTGAGAGCTTTCAGCAGCAGGTGTACAGAGAATGCCTCTTTTATGGTCATCATGAGTGAGAAGTTACTTGCTCAAACAAATAGTCCTGCAGCTTAGCTGAATTTGTCAAACAGGACCTACTGATAATATAATGATTATAACAAACTGTGATTTAAATCAAGACATACAAAAATGTATTCTTCTTGTTCTCCCCACAGAAAAATAATAAGAAATAAAGAATAATTGGTGAGTACATGTTTAAGCTTGGAAAGAATTCCATATTTTTGGGGATGAGTCCTATTATGGAACAGGGTTCAAACATACCAGAAAGGTTCCATGGACTTTTCATTAAAAGAAGGTTTAACTGCAGGACCCTTGCAAATTACTCCACTTTGATGTCTACAACTCCTTTTTTATTGAATTTGGATTATATCTTTTCTTTCTGTTGTCTGGCAGCAGTGTCTAAACAGTGTAAGCTGTTAACAATTGCTGTGCTTCAGCCCAGAGAAAACATGTTTTCCAGTAACAGGCAAAACAAGTCTTCCCAAGTGTGAACTGAACAGCAGGACCAGGTGCTGTGCTGCTCTGAGTTGATTGCATTCCTCTGAAGCAGTGAAGCGGCATCAGCATGAATCAGTCCAAAACATCTGAAAAACACTTAAGACATTCTTCTATTCGCTATTCTTTTTCACTCAAGCCTCATCCTCACACTCTATATTCTGCTTATCAAGCCTTTCCAAGCCTTGCTGCAGCTCAAACCCTTAAATAAAGAGCACTGATTTATTTGTACTTGCATCCTAGTCCTGGCTCTGTTATTTCCTTTATGTCTTTACTTTGTACAGTTAAAAATGAAAAGAAGGAAACAAGTGGAGCTGTGCCCAGTTTGTGTTCCTTATAGTGTGGATAGAACAGCCTTCTTCACCAGTTTCCTGGTTGAGTGCAGTTCAGCTTCTGAGATCTAAAGGCATCTGCACAGCTGCAGACACAACCTGGAAAGCCTTTCTTTCAGCTCTTAGAAGGGGGGTGTTAATCCTGAGAACAAAGCACTTTAGAAAGGAGTGCAGGCATTTGAGCACTTTGCCTATGGTGACAAAATGTCCTGCTCACAGCGTGCCAACCTGGGGGTGCCACGTATGGCACTTCTTAAAGTCAGTGGAACTGTTTCTGTAAGGACTGAAACTCCAGAGCTTGAAAGCTCACTCTGGTTTTGAAAGCCACTATTAGTGTTAACCAAAGTAGGTACAACAGGATGGCATAGAGAACTTGGCACTTGTTGTGTGGCAGAACTAAACTAAACACAGATTGACACAGGTTACTTGCTGTGCAAGACAGGACCTTCCATAGTTCAAAACATGCTTGTCTCTTGCACTCTGTAAAAACTTAAATACAGAGTTGTTACTTCTGTGCATTTTGAAATTAGTTCAAGAACAGTTCTCATTTTTCCTCCTCCTCAAATTTATTTTCATCAGCTCTTCAGCATTGAACTCCTGGATACCTCCTTATGGCCATGGTTACATGTTCCTGTGGGGTAAAAAAAAATAACAGATTTGATAGTATTCTTCCCCCAAAACACAAATAATTTTAGCTTTATTTTTCTTCTGGTCAAGTGTGAGTGAGGCCTTAGTTCTTGGTGACTACTGAAAGAAATCACGCAAAGAAGTGCTGTACCTGTAGTATCTTATCTTGATAATAAAATGTGTTTTGTAATTCCTGTGAAATATTTTTTTTAAGTAAAAATTATGTTATCCTGTATTTTATATATTAATTTCTTGTTACAACATGCTGTCAAAGATAATGGATTTGCACAGTGGCTGAATACATGTGATAACTGATATATTATGTAACTAAAATAGTATTTTTAATACTCATCCTGATACTTACTTGTAGTTAATGCACTTGAATAATATTGTAAGTGTTGAATAATTCCTCTTCTTTATTTAAAGGACAGAGACAACTGAGAGTAAATATCACTATGTAAAACATGTAAATATTTTGTTATCTATTTTATGCCTATCGTAAAAGATCCATTACTAAAATCACTTTTCAAATGAAAGGATTATAAAGATCTTTAGTGTTTAAGTAATCTCTTGAAATAATAATCTGGAAACTTAAATCCCATTCTGAGAGAAAAGTCTAAGACTGCAATTACCATGCAGCCATCAAAGCAATTATGCCGAAAACTAGAAAAGAAAAGTTCACTGTAAACTCTTTAGTTTACCGTAAACTATCAAAGAAAAATCTGACTGAGATGAAAAAAAAAGGTCTACAATAAATTGCTATATTCTGTCTATTAATAAATACGAACTGTAAATTACAATTGTTCTGATCTGGAGAGAGGGAACTCCTGGGGCAATTTCTTAACTGGAGTTCAAGGGCTAAAAATAAAATGCTCAGGATATGTTAAGAACTGCCTTCCCTGATATTCATCAATGTTGAATTAACAAGGTTCTAGTCAGTTACCAGACTGGCTGGCTTTGGCACTTCCATTTATTCCAACGGACATAAAAACATGCCTCATCTTTTTTCTCTGAAAAGAAGCACAATCATGTCTCTTCTTGTTGGATGAAAAATTGAAGCTGGGATTTTTCTTATGAAAAACTGAAAAAAAAATCTAATCTAAATGTGTAAATCCAGACTTTCAGAGGTAATGAATATTTGCACCTTCTGTTAACTACAGTATCAAGCCTAGGATAACTGTGGAAAATAATTCTCTCACAGTAAACCCACTTATTGATTAGTGATTAACTGACACATATACAAACATAGAATGTTACATGTTTGTAACAGTGATTTTGTTTGTGAACATGTTTGTCCCCAGTGATTAAATGTTTACTCCCCTTTAATATAGCACCTTATTTAGAGAATCGAAGTGCTGAGATGTAGATTTATAAGCCCCTGTGTATTATTTCATACAACTTATTGCTTTTTAAATATTTATGATCTTTATCATTACACCTTGTCTTATACTTTCTTACTTCAGCTGTGCTCAGCTGAATTTCAGAGTAATTTCTGAGTATATTTCATGTAGTGCTTTATAGAGGGAATATTCATGTGGAATATGATAATGCTGATGCCATTCCTTAATTTTTAATGCTCCTGGTCTGTGAGCAAGTATGGTTTGTAGTTATCCTGAAAACGTTACTCATAGAAGTCAAACTACACAAAGATTAACATCTTTTATTTAAGTTATATGGAATAAACTACATGGTACAGAAAGCAGGTTATGATCACTTAGTCCAGTTCTGCAAAATCTGCTTTTTGATGTAAATTTTTATGAATTGGCTGCACTATTTTTTAAACCTCTTTGAACACTTCTATATACACCAAGCAAAACTGTTACTTCATTTATATAATTTCTTTTTTTACAGTTTCTCACACTGCCTTCCCCCCCCCCACCAAATCTCTGGTATTCCCTTATCAGTAAAGTTGTTCTCATTTCTTCTTGTATTTGAGAGTGTTTTTCAGTAATGAAGATTATTATTATTAGAAATTGCATATATTTCAGTGAATTTGTTATGAGTTCATGTCCTGTCCTACAGATCACGTGCTCTTTGGGGGAGGGTTTTTTGGTACTTTAATGCAAACATAAAGCTTTGTCTTGTACTGGTGACTACCTAGCACTATAGAATACAATAAAAAAAAATTTGAAAAAACTGTAATACAATAGGAAATAAATAAAAATACATAGATTTAAATTTTGAGTGGGTATAATCAGCTGATTTACACAAGCTGAGACTTTAAGCTGCAGCATTTCAACAGCTTTGTCCATGGATATCAATTTTCTGAGGCTGGAGCACCTTACGTGAGTGTATATATGGACAAAGTCAAGACATGTTCAAAATACTTCTGTATTAGTAATGCTGTAAATGCTACAATATGCACTGTAATAATAATGCTATAAAGCTTATTTTTGTCATTACATAGAAATACATATTGCATTGTTTTACACATGTAACAAATGAAGTTGTAATGTATGAAAGCAGTAAACTGAATTTCTTCAGGAAAGGCATGCCAGAGGTGATTTTTTTTCTTCCTATTCATCTCCATTTTCCTGTTTGTAGTGTGCTTCTTTAAATTATCTATGGTGTGTATATTGCTTCATGCTAGGATTTCAGGCTTGTGCCGCCGAAAGCTCTTGGTATGTAATTTGAGAAAAAAACCCAAAACTGTGAAAATAAAGAACACAGCAAATAACATACTTCAGCACCTAGCTTTGCCCTGTGTGTGCCAGACCACCAGGTGAAGACCAGTGTGTTGCAAACACACGCTCTAAAATTCTGCTTACCGTCTCCCTGAATAATTTGGCCCTGAGTTATAAACAAAACTGTTCTTCACAAGAACAGTTCTTTGAGCTTCACATTCTGAGAGCTTTTCAGTCACTGGTGTACAGAGAATTCTTCTTTTGGGCTCATCACAAGTGAGAAGTTACCTGCTCAAAGAAGTAGTCCTGCAGCTAAACTAGATTTGTCAAACAGGACTTGTATACGTACTGATTAAAACAAACTGTGGCTTAACTCAAGACATAGAGGTACAAGGGTTTGGAGTAAAGTAGGACTGAGGAGAAGAGAGAAATAAAAGGAGAGGGGATTCAAATTTGTCATTATGTCTTTCTATCCTATTCTGTTTAATTGGCAAAATGTTAATTTGCCCAAATTGAATCCGTTTTGCCGATGATAGTAATTGTCGTTTGATGTCCCTGCCTTTATCTCAATCCATGAGCTCCTTATATTTTCTCCCCATCTTCTATTGAGTCTGGGAAGTGAGAAAAAAAAGCTGGTGGGTAGTGGCATGCTGTCAAATCAACTGACTCACCTTAGTATTTGGTAATTTAATGAATTGTAGATTTTATAGTCCCTTCTTCATACCTATCATCTAGGATAACTGAAAAAGTGATGAACACTCTCCTCCCTTGATTTTAGCTTAACCAAATAACATAGGCATTTCAATGTAATACAATGTAAACATTTTTAAAAATGTTTTAAAATTTTAAAATAATGTATTCAGCAAAACCAATATTTTTTTCCTTGTTCAAAATTAATACTTCGATTGTGAATTCTGCTCCCAAGTAAAAATTTAATATTACTAGCAAAAAAAAGTCATTATTTGAAGAAGCCTGCAACTTGATATAAATGTGTAGGTAGGGTAGTGGCCCTTCTTTAATGTCAGTGATTCTGTGCAGGGGCCCTGGGCCACATCCAACCAGCAGTGTAAACCTCGCTGTCCTCCAAGTAGAGTTCTTAGTTACCCAGTCAGATAGACCAGGACAAATACTATAAAGTGCGTATTTTGCTCCTTTGTGTCTCATCGTCTTCACAAATCTCAGGAGTCGTAACTCAGTGACACCTTCATACTCCTCTAATCTGCAATACAGATAGAAAAGTGCAGAGTGGCTGTGGGGAGTTGCATTTACATCAGACGTTAAGTGGCTAAATAAATCAAATTGATCATTGTAAAAACTCCTACTGCCTTGTTTAAGTTCATAGGTGAATTTCCTGTTAGTAGAACATGACCTTTAGGTTTGATTAGACCTTTAGGTTAATGAAGACAGGTAGGAAATAGAGACCGACTTTCCTGATGTCACCACTTCGATCTGATGCCAGCTGTGATCAGGAATTGGAACGGGCTGCTCAGGGAGTGGTGGAGTCACCACCCCTAGAAAACTTTGAAAGAGGTGCAGACCTGGCACTGGGGGACATGGTTTAGTGGTGACTTGGCAGTGTCGGATTAACGGGTGGACTCGATGATCTTACAGATCTTTTCCAACCTAAACTGCCCTATGATTCTAAAATTGTACAAGACTCTGAATCACTGGAACAGGCTGCTTTCACAAACAACGGAAAACAAGCTTTCGGCCCAAAGATGTGTGAGGCAAACTAGCTGACGGATATGCAGGAGGAGGACAGAAATGTCAGGCAAAGGACGAGACGTGGGATCTGTGCCCGAGGAGAGGACATTTCATGTCAGCGTGCCGAGGGAACGCAGAGCCGGCGCGGTGCGGCTCCTGCCAGGTCACAGCGCCGCCCTTAGCGCCGCCCTCAGCACCGCCCTCAGCGCCGCCCTCAGCACCGCCCCAGCACCGCCCTCAGCACCGCCCTCAGCACCGCCCTCAGCGCCGCCCTCAGCACCGCCCTCAGCGCCGCCCTCAGCACCGCCCTCAGCACCGCCCCCAGCACCGCCCTCAGCACCGCGCCCAGCACCGCCCCCAGCACCGCCCTCAGCACCGCCCCAGCACCGCCCTCAGCACCGCCCTCAGCACCGCCCTCAGCACCGCCCTCAGCACCGCCCCCAGCACCGCCCTCAGCACCGCCCCAGCACCGCCCTCAGCACCGCCCTCAGCACCGCCCTCAGCACCGCCCTCAGCACCGCCCCCAGCACCGCCCTCAGCACCGCCCCAGCACCGCCCTCAGCACCGCCCTCAGCGCCGCCCTCAGCACCGCCCTCAGCACCGCCCTCAGCACCGCCCCCAGCACCGTCCTCAGCACCGCCCTCAGCGCCGCCCTCAGCACCGCCCCCAGCACCGCCCTCAGCACCGCCCTCAGCACCGCCCTCAGCGCCGCCCCCAGCACCGCCCTCAGCACCGCCCTCAGCGCTGCCCTCAGCACCGCCCTCAGCACCGCCCCCAGCACAGCCCTCAGCACCGCCCCAGCACCGCCCTCACCACCGCCCCCAGCACCGCCCCCAGCACAGCCCTCAGCACCGCCCCAGCACCGCCCTCAGCACCGCCCTCAGCACCGCCCCCAGCACCGCCCTCAGCACCGCCCCCAGCGCCGCCCTCAGCACCGCCCCGGAACCGCCCTCAGCACCGCCCCCGGCACCGCCCTCAGCACCGCCCCCAGCGCCGCCCTCAGCACCGCCCCCGGAACCGCCCTCAGCACCGCCCTCAGCACCGCCCTCAGCACCGCACCCGGCACCGCCCCCAGCACCGCCTCCGACACCGCCCCCGGCACCGCCCCCGGCACCGCCCCCAGCAGCGCCCCCAGCACCGCCCTCAGCACCGCCCTCAGCGCCGCCCTCAGCACCGCCCTCAGCGCCGCCCTCAGCACCGCCCCCGGAACCGCCCTCAGCACCGCCCTCAGCACCGCCCCCGGCACCGCCCTCAGCACCGCCCTCAGCACCGCCCTCAGCACCGCCCCCAGCACCGCCCTCAGCACCGCCCTCAGCACCGCCCTCAGCACCGCCCCCAGCACCGCCCCCGGCACCGCCCTCAGCACCGCCCTCAGCACCGCCCCCGGCACCGCCCCCCGCACCGCCCTCAGCGCCGCCCCCAGCAGCGCCCCCAGCACCGCCCCCGGAACCGCCCTCAACACCGCCCTCAGCGCCGCCCTCAGCACCGCCCCCAGCACCGCCCCCGGAACCGCCCTCAACACCGCCCTCAGCGCCGCCCTCAGCACCGCCCCCGGCACCGCCCTCAGCACCGCCCTCAGCACCGCCCCCGGAACCGCCCTCAGCGCCGCCCTCAGCGCCGCCCTCAGCACCGCCCCCGGCACCGCCCTCAGCACCGCCCCCAGCACCGCCCTCAGCACCGCCCCCAGCAGCGCCCCCAGCACCGCCCCCGGAACCGCCCTCAACACCGCCCTCAGCACCGCCCTCAGCACCGCCCCCGGCACCGCCCTCAGCACCGCCCTCAGCACCGCCCTCAGCACCGCCCCCGGCACCGCCCTCAGCACCGCCCTCAGCACCGCCCCGGAACCGCCCTCAGCACCGCCCTCAGCACCGCCCCCGGCACCGCCCCAGCACCGCCCTCAGCACCGCCCTCAGCACCGCCCCCGGCACCGCCCCAGCAGCGCCCTCAGCACCGCCCTCAGCACCGCCCCCAGCACCGCCCTCAGCACCGCCCTCAGCGCCGCCCTCAGCACCGCCCCCAGCAGCGCCCCCGGAACCGCCCTCAGCACCGCCCCCAGCACCGCCCTCAGCGCCGCCCTCAGCGGGGCCGTTGCCGTGGCAGCGCGGCGCGTCCGGGAGCGGCGGCGGCGCCTGAGGGGGCCATGGTCCGCAGTGAGTGTCGGACAGCGCCGCTTCCCTCCCCTCCCCGGCCCCTGCCCTCCTCTCCGGGACTGGCCCCGCGCCCTGCACGCCTCCTTCGTGTCCGCAGAAGGGCAACAGAGCTGGGGAAGGGGCTGCAGCACAAGTCTGATGAGGAGCGGCTGAGGGAGCTGGGGATGTTCAGCCTGGAGGCTCAAGGGAGACCTTATCCCACTCTACAGCTCCCTGAAAGGAGGCTGTAGCTAGAGGGAGGGCGGTCGCCCACTTCTCTCATGTGACAAGTGACGGGACAAGAGGAGATGGCCTCAAGTTGTGCCAGGAGAGGTTTAGCTTAGATGTTGAGAAAAATTTGTTCATGGAAAGGGTTGTCAAGCGCTGGAACAGGCTGAGCAGGGAACTGGTGGAGCCAATGCATCTGGAGTTATTTAAAACTCACGTAGATGTGACATGTAGGGACATGGTTTCATGGTGGATGTGGCAGTGCTGGTTTGTACTGGATGATCTTAAAGGTGTTTTCCAAGCTAAACAATTCTCTGATTCATGTTCCCTCTCGCCGCAGCTGTCTCCCTGCCCCACCATCCCCACACTCCCCGGGCAGCCCCTTGCTCTCCTGCCTCCCGTGGATGACTGTCAGATTTTCCTCATCCTTGGCAATAACCCCCCATTTATTCTCATCACGTAAAACACAGGGGTTCCTTGCCTCTCAAAACAGCCCCTGAGAGGGCCAGCAGTGACTGGGGTGGCCCAGGCGGGGACCCCTCCTTGTGTGGGGCAGCCCCTGCATGGGGGTGCTAATGTCTGAGCCCAGGTCTGTTAAATGTGGAAAAACTCCAAAAGAGGTGAAATACTCTGTACTGTTATTTATGGATCGGTCATCTTTTACAGGTACAGCAGTATGGCCCAAAAGACTGAGTGCTCACACCTTTTACTCATGAAAAAGGAGTTCCCTTCCTCTGTGATTTTTCATGTAATCTGTTTTGATTGTATATTATCACTAGACTGCCAGTCCCGTGCTGGGCTAAAACAGTGCTTTGGACAGGAACTTCTTCTCCCTGCAGGAAGCTGGCAGATGTCCTCTTTGAGCAGGCACTGTCTGAAGGAGAATGACTTTATCTCCTGAACAGCGCAGCATGAATTTGAGTCTTAAAGTAACAGTATCATACTTCACTTTTCTGAAAAGCAGCTTCCCCTGCTGTCTCTTGATACACCTGCAGCTGTCCATCTGCTTATTCTTTCAATTTCTTTAATGTTATCCTTTATTTCTATTTCCTTTTTTGATTAAAACATGTAATTTTCAGAAGCTCAGGCACTAGAACTTCAAGATCTGTTCTCTCCACTTGATTGATGCCATCTTTCATTTCCTCCTGTGTTCACTGGAACCTGGGAGTAGCTGTGATCTCTCAGGTCACTGCTCCATTCTCCCATTACTGCACAAAACACCAGAAAATCTGGTTAATGAACTTTTTAGTGAGTTCAGTGTGTTTGTCAATGTTCTGGAGATGCTGTTATTTACAGTTTTATTTAATATTTGTTTTCTCTTGTAAGCTTGTTTTCCTCCTTCCTCCTAAATGAACTAGATCTTCCACAAAATGTCCAATATTCAGGCAGTTCCCTACAACAGGATCTCAAATTAGGTTTCTAAAGCTTCACGGTTGCTTCTATTGTGACTGATTGTCTC
This sequence comes from Hirundo rustica, assembly GCF_015227805.2. Classification (NCBI taxonomy): domain Eukaryota; kingdom Metazoa; phylum Chordata; class Aves; order Passeriformes; family Hirundinidae; genus Hirundo; species Hirundo rustica. The sequence continues at coordinate 7,683,805 of NC_053450.1, forward strand.
TGGTTTGCAAATCATCTGTTACTGAAAGTGGACATTTTTGCAAAATTGCTGCAAAAATAATTTCAATTTTCATCAGCAAATGGAAATTGGGCTGTAATTAAGCTGCCAGAAATAGTTTGTATGACTTCTTTTTGTATAAAAGGGTATAGAGCATAAAATTGCCACTAGTGTGTATGTATGCAGATTGGGGAGTATTGTTTTCCTGCTCAAAATTACCTGGTGATAGTGGCACTGAAAGATCTGCTGCCAAAGACAGTAGTAAGCAGACTTTTTTTTATTTTCCTTTTAATTTCCAAGTAGATTTGCCAAGTAACTTATTAGAAATTTCAATGCTTTTTCATATTTATTGTGAAGACTAAAGTATTTAGTCATGATCATTGACTTTTTTTTCTTTTTCTCCGTTACTTTAATCGAGTTCAAGTGGAAGGGAAGATGATTGTTCAGATGCAGAAACCTGCTCCACATGGTTAAAAGAGACAAAGACCCCTTTCCCAATATGATTTATGTGCAGTCAAATTCCCCCTTCAATCAATGTCTGTCTCTCCACATTTAATTCTGTAAATTAATTCTGTCAGTTGAAACTCTGTTGACGAGAGGGGAGATTTAAGCCTGATCATCTATAAATAATATAATACAAACACAACCCCTTTCATCCCTTTCCCAAAGACTGCGTATAGAGGAGCTGTACGGACACAAGCGAGTTTGGGCTGTATTGGTACATGGTTTACTGCTCCATATGAATGTGTGCAGCCATTCCAGGACCACTAATAAAACTGGATAATTTCAGTTTGTCTCTCCCTGAGTCAAAGAAGTGAAAGAGTACTTTTAATTAATGCATGGTAGGAATGCTTTGTTTTCACAGATCTTTGTATATTTTTTTCTTTTTACTTATTTTTCTTCAGATTCTTTTTGAAAGGCTTTTTTGTCTTTTTTTTTGCAGCATTAAAAATCATGAAAATACCTATGCTAACTTGATATAACCCTGTTTTTCCTCAGTACTTCACTGTACTCCAGTCCTTGTCAAGGAGAGGAAAATGCTGGCACTTTTTGGTGCAGTATGCTGGAAACAAAGTTCTAGTATGTAGCTCAGGGGTGAGCACTGGTTCTTATAGAATTTCTTTACCTTCATTATACAGAGCCTTTTCACTGTTTGAAAGACAGCCTGGCATTAAATATTACAACATGATAACTGATACCAGGTCTCTGGTGTTTTTCAGCCATTGAAACTCCTTTGCTGGCTCTGATGAGCTGGTAGTGCCTAAGAAATCCAGGTATACATTTCATTCTAACATAAACATTTATAAGCATGACTTAGTTATGGCATAAAAAATATCTGCCCACTTTCAGCATCTATCCTGCTTATTTCTATGCATGGTGTGTTGGTGGAAGAATATGATGACACACTGTAGTTTGCTTCCCCCCACCCCCTGCTGCTGTCTGTGATGTGAACATCTGGCATCTGGAAATAAAACAGCATAAAACACTCCACTACTTGTCTACATGAATCAATCTGCAACCCAAGCTATGCTGAAAATAGTGGCTGCTGGATTAATTTCTACAAGGGTTTTATCACATTCTTATGGAAGACTCAGCAGTTTGCATATGGATCTTTCCAAATGTTACAGGTGACGTGATTGTGTTTCGCAAAAGATGTTTACTGTAGCAGAATGGGTCAAAGCTACTTGTGGCTTGATATCTTGATAGCTTTTCTGGCAGATTTTGTTTTTGTTGTCATTCCTACTGGGCTGTTTGATATGGTGGAACAAAATATTTTAATGATTTTATAATTTGCTCATAAGTCAGATGGCAGAAAATTATTAAAGGGAAATATGACATCTAATGTTTGTTTCAGTAACTGAAGATCTTGTTAGAAGACGGGCAGAACATAACAACTGTGAAATTTTTTCACTGGAAGAAATCTCTTTACATCAGCAGGAAATAGAAAAGCTAGAGCATCTTGACAAATGGTGCCGAGATTTAAAAATTCTCTATCTTCAGAATAATCTAATTCCAAAAATTGGTAAGTCTTTTCTCAATACATTTCTTTTAAAATGTCTTCACATGCATAATTTTGAAATCAGAAAAGAAAGAAAGAAAGAAAGAAAGAAAGAAAGAAAGAAAGAAAGAAAGAAAGAAAGAAAGAAAGAAAGAAAGAAAGAAAGAAAGAAAGAAAGAAAGAAAGAAAGAAAGAAAGAAAGAAAAAGAAGTATTCTCATATAAAGGGAATGTGCTCCTAACAAGGGTTCCTTTCCTGAAATTTGCAAGGAAAATTTTAAATTGAAAAAGATACTACTGAGATACAAGTCACTAGAATATGAGTATGAAACACCATTTATGGATTAAATTTCAGAAATCAGGATATAGTTTAAATATCCCATCTTGTGGCAAACAGAGAGGCAAAGAGTTTACCATGTACCATGGACTCTGATATCACAGGATTATCTCTTTCAGGCCCTTTTTTAAATTTCACTTTCATGCAAATCTTTTTTTGTTAACATTGAAATAATTTATATTCTGATAAAATACTTGCTTATGTGCATGAACCAAACTTTCTGCAACAATGCCTTAATGGTCTTCCTGCACCACAGGAGAAGATATCATTTCATATGGTCTGGTTTTGTTCCATGCTGGAAGATGTGACATCAAGCCTTGGGCTGGAAAAGCTTAGATTCTACATGTATTGTCTAGATGAGCAACCAAGACCTGGAAGTGTTCAGAAATTGTATTAGTATATCTCTTTAAAGTTCCTTAAGAGGAAGAAAAAAAAATACCAAGGTTTTAGGAGGAAATTCTGTGCTCAGAACTTGTAGGGAAATCCTTAAAGTTTTCTCAAGGGACTCATCAGGAAACTGTCTCTGCTGATAACAAATGCCTTTCCTAAAGTGGAGAAATCTTCTCCCAGAGAGAACAAGTTTTTTTCTGCTTTGTGCTTTTTTGCCCCATCAAAAGAGGGACTAAAATAAGTAGGTTTTCTCTCTGTTAATGTGTCCTTAATAAGGCACAAGATTTCATCCTGTGGTTTTTCTGTCAACACTCAGGCCTCCTTCAGGTTAGCACAGGATATTATATTCAGATTGTTGCTTTTTGAGCGCAACATTTTTTCAGCAATTTCATTTTTGAGACAAGCAATTTTTATGTTACCATAATCTAACTGTAGGAGTTGAAAAAGTATGCAGCTTGGTAATTCATTTATTCTTGTATAATGTGACAGCTTTCAGAGGTAATGCCTTAATAACAAATTAAAAAAAAAAGAGCAAAAAACAACTCCAAAACAAAAAAACAGCCAAAGAAAGCACCACTAACCCTTCCCCAGACCCTAGTGCTGACCAAAAACATTGTCAACAGGGGCTGTGTTACAAGGTATTGCAGGGGAGAAGTTATTCTTCCCAGTGGATCTCAACATATCCTTGCAGAGGACACTGCAGTTCCAAGCATGATTTTGAATATCCCAGAGACATGGTTTATATTGGCTCTTTTGGACTGTGTCTTTTCTCTGCTTAAAGCAGATCTTTATGCAGCTCTGGAGATCAGCCCTGCCTTGTGAGCAGGCTGGGGCTTGTCAGACATCCGCTGTGTGCGGGTGGCACCACTGACTTCAACACACCTCTCACGTCATCATGTGCACAGGCACTGCTCTTACAGAAATATTGCAAAAAACATCCAAACTAAGCTGCACAAGTTCTTGCTGGAAAATTAATGTCATCATTTGTTTGTGAATTATGTAGAAAGTACCACTCCAAGTTCTTAGTAAATTGTTGTAGGATTCATATCACTAGATTTGTAGATATCTCGCCTTTCCCAAGATGGAATGTCTCATTATGCTTTTTCAGCCATTCCTCTTCAATTAGATACGTGTTTTATGGATTTGTGATTTAAAAAAAGTTTATAACTGTCCTTATTTATTTTTGCTTTTTTTATTTAGTGTTTTCGGAATTTTGTTTTGTCTTTTTATTAACATTAAAATATTAATGTCCAGTAATGCAGTACATATTCTGATTTGTCCTTCCTATTTTTCTGCTTCATTGTTGCTTTGAAGTAAAGTAAGTAAGTGAAACTATAATGTCCTTTCCAGTGCTGAAAATTGAAATAATCCATCTATGTTTTATTCCAGAAAATGTGGGCAAACTAAAGAAGCTGGAATATTTAAATGTAGCTTTGAACAACATTGAAAGAATTGAAAATCTGGAAGGTCAGATTTTGAAAAAAGCTGTTTTGCCTTTTTATATTAGAACACTTGAGTTGTGACTGTGTAAAAAAGAGGGTGGAAGCCATTAAGAATGCTCGCTTGTAGGGGTATTTTGTAGATACTTAGAGGATCCTTGGATGCAGGGATTCAACGAATGCTTCTTTGTAGCAAGTGCTTCCTACTGCTGAATTTTTCTCATTGAACTTTCCCACACATCTCCGGGTCACGTTTCATCTTTAGGAATCAAATGTCACAGACAAGAAGGTTCTGTGCTCAGCGCAGGCTGCATTGAGGGTCTGGGTTATTTCAAAAGAGATTTTCAGAGGATTTTTTTTTTTCTCATTCATTGTTTGAAACCCTGTCTGTTTTATCTGTGCAAATTTTCATGTGCAAAATATGGCATTTTCCAAGATTAAAATCTAAGACTTGGAGCAACCCATAAACACGTTCCATATTACTTTAATAATTTATGACTTGATTGTTTTCCGTTTCTCACTTCTGATTAGGCCAGTTGTTGAACCTTTAACATATCCACCTAGACAAAGGAACAGTTAAAAAAAAAAAAAAAAAAAAAAAAAAAACCAGCCAAAATCCAGACAAACTGATTGGTTAGTTATTTGTGTGTGTGTGTTTTGGTTTTGTTTTGTTTTTCATTTGTTTGTTTTGTTGGGCTGTCGGTTGGTTTACTTAGTGTTTTTAAGTCTGCAAGCTGGTTCACGAGGATGGCTAAAATAAGAAACAAGCAAATAGTTTAAATGCAAATTTGAAAAAGTTGAAGAAGTAGGTAGTGTATATTTGGGAGTTTGTTGAGAAAGTTGCATTTGTTTTCATGCCACTAAATTTTAAATTCATCTGTCAGGCTGCATTATTCATTACTGTGATATGTCATTTACTTAATAGTTACAACCTTTGGGATTGGCCCTTGCATAAATTTGAGTTATTTAAATCCCCTAATAAATTGTTCAACACTGTTTACTTTCTTACAGCTCAGCTGTGCATAAAACTTAGCAAATAGACCAGGAAAGGAAGGTGATTATGGTGATGTGAATCAAAGTTGAGCTTGCTCTCAGCTAAACTTTTTATTCTTAAGAGTCCAGGTTGTGATTCATGGATACATTATGATAAAAGGAGAGGCTGATAAATTAAAAAATCAGATTTTCCAGTGCATTTTGTTACCTAATTTAGAGTTTCTGTTTGTAATAAATTGCTTTAGTACAAAGACTTTCTCACCAATTTGTATTTGCAGTGTTTGCAATTTAACCAATGATAAAGTATTTACAATGACAACTGAGTCCACAGAGTGGGAAACATAACTTGAAGTGGCTCTCTCTCCCTCGGAGCCCGTGCTCTGTTTTTGCCTCGGCTAGCTTGAGAGAGAAACCATGCCAAAAGGAATTTTCCCTTCATGGCCTTAAAGAGGCCTTCCCTTCAGCCCCCAGAGAGGCTGCAAACCTTTTCTTTAGAGAGAGCAGGCATCCATCAATGGCAAAAGGAAAGAGTCTGCCCTTGGTCCTGGGGGAATCACAGTTTTATTCTGGGGTCCTGCCCCCACAGAGTCCAGAACTCAGCCTAGTTCCTGTCCCCATCCTGGTCCCAAGAGCCAGAGAGATTTTTCCCATCTGGTCTCCTTTCTTTTACTCAGGGGGAAGGGCTAGAGGCAGGGACAAGCCACTACCCAATCAGGGATAAGGTGGGAGTGGAACAGAGTTGGGTTACATTTCAGTGTGGGAGGATGGGTGGGGAGAAGGAGCAGGGACAAACCGTGTGATACACTTTCCAGGGGAACAGGGTGGTACAGAAGCAACCATTACAAAACCCAATATAAAAATGAAATGCAATACGAAACCAATTATTGCACAAGAACAGTAACTTGCAGTGAGTTTTTGGGAAATCTTATCTTTGTACTTGAATAATATTATCAGAGATTAACCTTGCCCAGAACTGAAACTTGTAGTTGATCCTGCTGTCCTTAAGCAATTGGATTGCATTTTAGCCATATGATTGAGATTTAGCTGAGAAGGGGTATCAAGGCAATCAGACTGTTAAAAATGAAATCCAGCTTATTTGAAGATTAAATATTTAATAGCTAATCTATAAATGTCCACAAAGTTTAGATACTTATAACACCAATGATGTTATGGTATTTTGTATTTTATTGAGTTTATTTTATTCCTGTAAATATTGTAAGCTCATAAATTTTAGCTGTGAGTCAATCTTTCACTCAGAAAAAGTCTTGGAAAAGATGTGTTCTGATAGAATGAAACCAGCTTACAGAACACAAATGAGGACAGTTTTATATCCAAGTGTGTACATGTATGTGTATGTATATCATACACATTTATGTTATGGACAAATTGACTAAGGGTTTCTTTCAAACAGGCTGTGAAGAGTTGAAGAAACTTGACCTGACAGCAAATTTCATTGGTGAACTCTCCAGTATTGAATCCCTAAAATGCAATATTCATCTGAAGGAATTATTTCTAGTGGGTAACCCATGTACTGAATTTCAAGGTTATAGACAATTTGTTGTGGCAACTCTTCATCAATTAAAAGTAAGATTTTAAAACTTAATTTTAAATCCAAGTAAAACATAAGTCCTGTCAACTGAACATATGATCCTAAACAAAATAAACACTTGTACTTAGACTTTTTCTTAATGTTCACAGGAAATTAAATTCTATTCCAAAGAATAAATTACTACAATAAATAATATGATAATAATTGGTTCTATTCTGATAGAACCACAATTATTCATTAACTTTTCCATGATCTTTATTGGAGATTCTTAAACAAAGGGAGTGTTTGTTTGTTTGTTATAAATGCATTGTGCAGATCTGGTGCTTTTTTCCTCATGGATCTTATATATTGTATTTTTCAAATTAATAGCATGATTGCAGAAATTTAGTGGGTTGTTGGTACCATTCCAACAATATGTACTAAACCTGCAGTGTAAGACAGTAAAAAAATACAAGTTGGTGTAAAATTGTACTTCATTGCATTGGCTGTAAATAGATACTTTGAGATTGTGGTTTTGTGCTATGTCTGAACTGATATAACAATTTCCTGTCAATGAAACCGTCTCAGGCCTGAAATATGTTCTCACAATTTTCCTCAAAAAAGCACAGGTACTGCTTAACTTATTTAGAGTAGATTCAATTTACTCAGTTGGCAATAAACTTACGCATTAAAAAAAAAAAAAAATCTTTGTAATAAATTATGACTTACATACTGCTATTGATATGTGAAAGATGCATTTCTAATTGTAAACAGAACTTAAATTATCAAAATTAAACTTCAATCTAATAGATTTATTGATTTGGATATGTTTATAATTTCTCACATATTTACATTGATTTTTTTTTCCCCTTTGGGAAGTATTTGGATAGTAAAGAAATAGAACGTTCAGAGAGGATTAAAGCACTTCAAAACTATCCAGAAGTGAAATGGAAAATCAGAGAACAAGAACGAGCTTACCTTCTCAAAAGGGCCAGAGAAAAAGAAGAGGCTCAAAGAAGGATGCAAGAAAGAAAGGATGAGAAACAGAAACGGATGGACTCTAAGCTTGGATTTGACAGGTAAGAGTAATCAACAACAGTTTGTGACTAAACATTGTTCTTCTCTTTCTTTATTCACAAGTTCGGCTTTTTTCATTAAAGAGTTTTTATAATTCCCCTTAAATATTTTTGTTCATCTTTATTGTTGATTCAAGCAGAGTTATTTCTCTTCATGCATGTTATCTCTAGTGAAAAATATAATTAGATACAAACATAGTTTATTATTGACCTGCAGACACAGTTCAATAGAATTTTTTCTCCCAAAACTCCAAGCTAAGTTGTCTGGGTGCCAAAATAGTGTAATTAATGGTTTCTTTCAGGAGAACAGCTGGAAATTGTTATTTAAGGTAAAGCAGGGGTTCCAGAGAAAGCAGCTGTTCACCTATAATTGCTTTTGCCTTAGCATTGTAACAGATATATATATAACATTATAACAGTCTTTAGATTGAAATGGAATATTGCAGGCCTTTGGTGTTGATTTTCCTACTTCTTCCAGTTCGTGTCATTGATATTACCTAGACAGCAGCAGGATTTTTGTCTGGGATCATCTTCTACTGTGCTTGCCACCCATCTATTTTTAATCCAATAAAAACAGTTTCATGAAGCTGACTGCAGAACTTTGTCCTAAAAGATCACACCTGGATTGTTGTAATGGTTTTAATTTATTAAAACTGGGTGGAAACACCAATTAATGTAGGGGGTTTAGTATTAATTTTCTTTTTGTGGGAGGGAGAGATTAGAAGGAAAAAAACAAAGCAAAATAAGCTTAAAAATGAACAAAAATAGTTTTATTAACATACACTAAAAGAATGGAAGAAAAAAAAAGTTGAGAAAAAAAACCCTTAAACATAATGACACTTTAAAACATGCTTCTCTCTTACAAACTATTAACTGTCTTATTGAACAACATAGACACAACTTGGGATTTTCAGTCAGTTTCACTATTTAGACATAATCACTCATTACTTTAGGAGAAAAGTCTTTCTAAGATCTTCTATGAAGACCTTTGCCACAAGACAAAATAGTCCAATGCTCTCAATGTCACACATCTGCTGCTGCCAGGAGTTTTCGCAGACTGCGATGTTCTATCAGCAAAGCTTCTCAGTGTATCCGGGGTACTATTTACGAATACTTCTTCTAGTCTAAAATCATCTTTGTCACAAAGGTTGAGACCTCCCTTTAACCCAGGAGCCGGGGTTTCAAAGTTCCCAAATAAATGTCAATTACATCAGTCCTTAATTTTGATTAGAATAGCATTCTACCCAAATAATACTGAGATGCTGCAAAGAACAGTTAATTTCTCCATAATTCACCTTAGAAAAGTCCAGTTAAAGATGTCCACTTCTTCAATCCTATTCCAATATTATTAGTTCTTTCACTTCTAATCTAACTGACTTCATGTAGTGTCTATTTCTATGTACTTTCTGGTTTTCTTTCTTCTTTCTCTCAAGGAAGAAATGCGCTTTAAAAGTTCTGTATTGCTAGAAAAGGGTTAAATCTGTTCAGGCTTGCAAAAACCACGCAAGGCTGCAGGAGCTGAAGAAAATACAAGGCTGTGCTGACGGAAGAAACTGGTAGATGTCCTTTTTTCCACCCCTCGGTCTCATCCAGGGTGGCTTAGCTTAGAGTTGTTATGAAGCTGCAGGCTTTCTTTCTCTGCTGCCAGTGGTGATTAAGCTGGGCCATGTTTTGGCCCTTTCTGCCGCGGTGTGAGCACATGGCCCCGCAATGCCAAGCTGCAGCCGCCCCTCTCCCCTGCCGGCAGCTGGGGAAAGGGGCAAAGCCGGCCCAGGCTCTCTCTGTGCGGGCAGCGGCCCTCAGACACCTGGCCAGGCCCGGCCCGGCCCCTCAAAAGGGCAGCAGGGCCCAACCCGGGGCCGCCCACCACCCACAATGTTACCTCAGGGCTGATTTCCAAAGCAAGAGAGCGACTGATGTCTAGCAGTTAGTTTTAAATATCCCCTCCAAAGTTGCATCAACATTTCCTATTGGTTAACTTAGCTGCCAATATCCTGGCTAGCTTTTTGATAGGTGCTTGTTCTCCTCCCCAAACCACTCCACGGTTAGGCCAGGGAAAAATATCTCACATTTTTCTATAACTAGAAAACAAAATTGTGCCAACCCATGATAATTGTAAATTTAGTTTTCTCTTTCTATTGACAGAGATTTACAGAAGCTTAAAGCTAAGGAGAAAATATTATTCAGGTGTTAAGATTGCATTTGAGGAGATACTCATTGCTACCTTGTAAATGTCTAATCTGTTGCTGCCTGAAATTCTTGAACAGCACATAGACTGAAGGTATTCTCTCACCTGAAAGTTGTAAGGATATCTGAAAATCCTTTTTTCTGAAATAAAATCTGTTGAACTATCTATCAGGGTTTTCAGAGGATTAGGTATAGCCATACTATCACTTCATAGGCAGGTAAATGAAAAACGTTATGTCAAAGTATACTTTGTTGATTGACAAAAGAAGCAGAATGGAGAATGTTCTCCAGCTATAGATACCATGCTTGGTAGGAATTGTACAGTTATTATTAGTTTGAAAAATATTTTTGTAGTAATTTATTAGCAAGTTACTCTTCCTTCATTTCATTGGGATAATATTTCAGTGATCTTGTATAGCCCAGACTCCCCACAGGAAAAATCCAATCATGCAGAAGGAGATGGAGAGCAGGAAAGATGCAGAACAGTTGAAAATGATGATGAAGACAGAAAATTTTGGGAGGAGCCTACACCGTATACTCCAGAATCTCGATTAGAAACTCACAGATACATTGAAGAAAAGCGGAGAGCTAAAGACAGTATATGTATAAGGTACATTTTTGTTTTAATATCTTTGATGAATTGAAGAATGAGAAATTTTCAAAAGTACAGACAGCAGGTAGTTGCCTGACATTAAATATTTCTGAGAACTGACAGCTTAAATCCCTGTTGCTTATTAAAACAGACTTATACAGTCTAAACTAAATATTCAGATCATTAATTTTGTTTTCTTTCATTTTCTAAACTTCATTTAGGTATGCCTTATTTTATTTTTCCTCTGAATTTTTAAACAGAATTTGTTTTTTCAACTTCATTTTATGGAGTTTAGAAGTTTCACTTTTCTGTCAGCTAACTGTTTTGTGTAGTTCAACATTTAACATTCTGCTAAAAACTTTTATCTGTAGTTCAGGTTGCATTATGTAAATGCCATACAGGCCATACTACAAGTTTTTTGCACAAGTTGCATTTCAAGCACTTTTTCCACGTAACTGAGAAATTCTTGCTCATACTTTAGCAAAGATATTTGTCACAAGAAATAAGATTCTTTCTTTTATCTGCACTGTTTGGCACGGTGAATCTGAAGAAGTCTGGTCCCTGAAAAGCCTTTAAGACTTTAAAAATTTGTCACTGGTTTTACTGAACATGCAAAATATATGGAGATAGTAGCAAAAAACCCCAGTATTTTATTGCTGCTGGCTTATAAGTTCCACAGACATTGTAAACAATGTCTTTCTGGTGTTTTGTTTGTTTGTTTGTTTGTTTGGGGTTTTTGTTGTTGTTGTTGTTGTTGTTGTTATTGTTGTTGTTTTTCCCTCTTTTACTTGTATGAAATAATTTGTGGCGGACTTTTTTTAGCTGTTCTTTTCAAGTGCTTGCTTCTTAAAGTTTTTGTCAAGGCTACATATTGAAAAAGTCAGTCCTAGGGAACTCTCCAAGAAATCTGGAAATGTGCATAACTTGTTGCTATTATTAGTTCAAGTTCTAGCACTTTCCTGGAAGAACTACTGTGAAACTCAGATACTAACAACTTTTGCTATGTTTGGAAATGCCTTGCTCTAGTCAAAAGCAAATGTGTTCCAAATGCTTCCCTTTAAAGATTCAATGACAGTCCAAATAGTGTTATAATGAAGACAGAATAGTTAATTTCTGGATTTACCTAAATTTCCAAGGCATTTAAAGGGTTTAAAAATCCTTTCCTGGCTCATTTTGATTTGGTATTGAGAAAGTTTCATGGCATCTTCTTAAAACGGTTCACATGTATAGACAATTTCATCTGGGAACAGATTATTAAAAGCTAACAGGTGGTAGAATGTAATTTGCCAAGTGTTTCTGAGAACATCTTTAGGACAGAGTGGTGGTTCATTCACTTTGCATTTAGGTGGCACGTCTAGGAATTTAGGTGTGGAGACTGGCAGCCCACAAATCCCACAGGAAAGCTGATTTATATTACAGAATAGTGTTTAACACTTGGATAATTGTCTTTCTTAAACAGAAATTGGTTTTATGTAGTCATTCCAGTAAGTCTACTTAAGTGTTTTTATTTCTTCCTCAAATCCATTGTATTTATAGACCAAATCTATTTTTATGGGGTTTTTTCCCCAAGGTGTTCTAAATCTATAATATTTTATATATATAATTAGTGACTTACCTTTAACATTCTCCTAATCTTGAACTTAAAGTAAGAAATAGTTTCAGTAACAGAAAAGAAGTGATGCATTGTTGTTGGGATTTTTTTGAGAAATATTTTCCCTTTTAATATGCTGGCTGGAGTGCCTGTACCCACTATATTGACCAGCTTGAAGAATGGGTAAATACAATGTGACAATTACGGTGCTGTATTTTTAAAGAAAACTCCATATTTTTACTTAGGTGCAAACAGACTTTGCTTTTTCATGTTACTAAGATTCCTTGTTTTTCCTTCCCTTGCTCATCATCTAAACATTTACACAGGAAAATACCAGTATTACAAGTCATAATGATCATACTGTGATCTACTTTGTTTGGGTGGATAAATTTGTTGTAGCCGGTTTATTGTACTAATGAAAGTCAAATATAGTTCAATTGCTAATAGCTGGAAATAGACAGTGAATATTAAAGTAATATATCAGTACATCATCAGGAATATGTATTGCAATTTATGAACAAAGAACACCACAAAAATGTAATATATGCATCAAGAAATAATCTATATGTCTGCCATTCGGTCCTACTGCATCCTATTTGATGCTGCTTGTAAATAAAGTTCTTCTTGCTATATCAAAATAGTGATTGAGAGACAGATGCTGTTTGGAGGTAGGCCAAGCACTTCTTCAGTGAGGGTAATCAAGTGAGCATGAATAAAAATTCTTAAGAATTGCTTGCCCACACATCAAACCAGTTATCAGTGGCAACACCTCATGATGAATTTGACCATTCCTAACTAGAAAAATGTCTCATTTCATATATTTACACCATCCATTGTTTTCTTGGGGTATACCAGATAATTTGATATGTTTCTGTTTGATAATGGACATGGTGACATGCAGAAGTTGCTGTGCATGTAAGACGTGACATTATAAATTATTTGCTCATCTTTAGATGACATTCTTTATGTGCAGTTGGACCCGTGATTCTATCTATTTTGTTCCTGAACTAAATTGTAGCCTTAACATCAAATACCAGATAATTCTTAACTCTTGCCATCCTCTTCTTTATTTTTGCTATTAAACATAATATTGCAACTTTTTAATGATTAATCATAAACAAATTTTCTTTCTGTTTTTTTAAGAGAATCAAAAAAGAGAGAGAAGACTGATTGGACATTGGTTACTGCAGAAGGAAAAGTTCTGAATGTGAATGTGCCTAAGTATGTAAGGTTGAGAGTGTAAACAGTCTAATCTCTCTGTAGTTGATTTGGACATCTATTTCAATATATATGACAATCCAAAAATAAGAGGGCTGAGAAATTCTTGCTGCAGTATTATATTCCTTGTGGGAAAACTGCATTCTAAATTTATATTCTGATTCTGGAAAAAGAATCAGTTTTCATTGAGTTAAGTGTTGAAGATTGTTTAATTTAACATCGTTGTCTTTAAAGATTGAAGAACTTGTTTTTCTGTAAAAGATATTTTAGTCTTTTCCCTTCTATAATAAGGCTCTTTCTTGGAGCATCTTGCTCATAGTGTAAAAGTTTAACTGCTGAAGATGTGTATGAGAAGCCACTTTAAATGTGGAAGAATACATCCCAGTAATATTTCTGGACAAAATCATTCTGTCCTCAGATGACAGGTGTAAAACTGGCAGAATTGGGAAGAATGATCAGCTTCTGTGGCAAGAAGCCCTGTGACTCTGGGTGAGGTCTCCAACAACAGATGATGGGGATACAGAGAAGTGTCCAGTGTTTTACCATTGACAAAGGCACTTCTGGGTTTTCAGGTGTTTTGGACTAAGTTTCCAGGGATATCAGCCATTGATTTTACTTGAACCAAACCTTCGTTTTCTAAGGGAAAGCAGGAGACCGAGTGCAAACATTATTTCCTTAAAAAGAGCTCCCCATAGGGCCTCCTGCAGGAAACTGGGGTGAGAAAGAAGCCACTTACCTCTCTGCTGTCTTCTGAAGAAGTTTTTTTTCCTTTTAAGACTGATTTAGGTGCAAAACCAAGTCTATGAACATGCTTATCATTAGCATGAAGACTGCTTTCTAAATCTTGGAAATGTTGAAATCCTTCCAAATTCAAGGAATTACATGTAGTGCACAATTTTCAGTAGAACAGCGAGAATTAAAGGTAGTGGAAGGGTTTAGTATCAGGTTTAGTGTTGTGTAGAGCCATGTTTAGTCTGTCTCTACCAGGAGATACTTTCCATGGTATTGATGTACTTTTTTCAGTAAAAATGTGTTGACTAAAAAAAAAAAAAAGGTATCATTTTCTAATCCAAAAAAGACAAGCCTAAAATAATTTAAATCTTGTGTTAATAGAAGTTGAATGTCCCTCTAAAAAGCAGAGACATTTAGATGAATTTTTAGCTATCTTTTTAGAAGAAACAGAGTTTACTGTTAGTAGCATCCCTGTTTGTGTCACCCGAGTTTTCTGAATTTAGTCTGTGGATGCGCCCACATTAAGCCAGACCAATGAGCATTTTTTTCATGGCTTCAACAAGAATGTCACAGCTGTTCAGTGCAATCTGGCAGTGTATTGGAGAGGCATAAAGAAAGAGATACAAGTAAGCAGATGGTGTTCTGCAAAGTTTTTGCTTCAACATGGAAGTCTCATGTCCATAAAAATGTCCAATTTTGATGTTCTTTTGGAAAGTTAGCAAGAGAAATGGCTGCTTGCTGCTGAGGACAGACTATTTCTCTGCTTCCATTCTAATTAACATTCCTCCTGGAAAATTTTATATTTCTGTCCTCTTGTTCACCCTTCATGTTTTAGTGGATTCTCAAAATCAGTGATGCAGTAAGACAAAAAGCCTGAGCAGGAAATAAAACTGTTTTGTACTCTTTGCATTTTGCCATTAAAAAATACTTGTAAACTACAACCTCTGTAAATTAACTGCATCAGAATATGGGAGAGCAAAGAGTGAAAAGTATATCTGGCAAATATTTTTGTTGCTGAAAAAAATTATCATCTAATCTGTTAACATTTAAGCATCTTTCCATTACCTGAACCCAATTTATCTAAGTATTTTAATGTCACTGAAATAGCCCAGATAAATTATATTAGGCAAAATCCTTTCATTTTATACTAATAAATAATTTATCAAAAGTTATCAAAATTATCAAATTTATCATTTGTAGATAACTTTGTTATAAATAGGCAGGAGTCGATGTTATCTCCTTTTAATGCCTTTATTAGTGATTTCAGCAGAGGGACGGCTCGGGGTAGGGATGCCCTTGCCCACGCTGCACCAGCCGGACACCGCCGAGGAGGAGGTCTCGTCGGATCTGCGCCGCTGTCGTCGCAGAGCCGGAAGCCACGCCTCACGGGAGTCCCTAGGCTCGCTCATGGCTCGAATGTCTAGGGGGGGTGACTCTTAGCAGGGACTTCAAAGGTTATGGCGACTCCTCTCGGTGTTTGTAGATGATACTGGCAGCTACCTTGGCTCTTTCCCCACTCAGTGCCTGCATTCCGTCTCTCCGGGTCTTGATCAGGGCTCGCTGTTCTGAGCGGTTCTTTGGTTCTAGACTCACTTCCGGCTATACTCGATTTGCATAGAGGCGGTGACAGGCCCAGAGCAGGCGAGGAGTGGGCGAGGCCCCCAAGTTGATGGGCAGGCTGGTATGTGGGCGGTGTCTCGGAGAGCAGCAGGGCTTACAGACTAAGGTAGGGGTGCAGGGAAAGTACGGGACGGGATGAATGTAACATTCGAACCACAGAATCAGTGCATTTACGATTGGGTTTTAGGGTACAACAGTACATTAAACAGATAACTAACAGATAACATTGATACATAGAACAGAGGATACCCACAACTAACTACTAACTGCTAATAACTAATGGCCTGGACCCTTTGTTAAAATCTTTATCTTTCTCAATCCCCCCTCTTTTTCTTTGATCGAGTTTAACTCGCATCAATTCTTTTGAGTTCTTGGTATTGATTGTAAATTTCTTCTGCTGTACTTAGTTCCTTTATTTCTGATGTTAAACTCAACATATGTGGGAGCTTTTGTGTATTACCTTGGGATACTTGGAGGCTTGCTTGCACTGCTGATGTAATAATTCGGATTAGGCAGGGTAGTAAGCATGGGATGAGTATGAGGCTTACTAATGCACTCAGAGCTATAAAACTTACTTTCTTCCACCACGCCCCCTTGGATGACCAAAATCTGTCCCACCAGTCAATGTTTAGTAATGGGGTCCACTCCTGGTTTCCCACGTAGGCGACTCTCCTGATTTCTTTCGAGATGTTTCTAATGACCTCACTCTTATTGTCAATCTCAAGGCAGCACTCAGAGGTATTAAACTTCCCGCATATGCCACCCTCATCGGCTAACAGGTAATCCACCGCTAGTCTTATTTGATATACCACTGTCCTAGTTTGGGATAACTGCTGGCTGATATGGTCTAATGCTAGGGCAGTGTTATTTGATATTACTTCTAAGACTGCCTGCAGCCTAATAATTCGGTTTAACATATAAACGGGAGTTCGATACCCCCACGACCCGTCTTGCGCCCAGGTTGCTGGTCCATATGTTTGTATAATTTTTTCAGGAGTCCAAACTTCTCCTTTCCAATCCTGGGAGCTGCCCATATTGATTACGGTTCGTTTTTGCCTCTTTAGGTTGTCATATAATGGTACTCCCAGGGTGTTTCCAGATTGGCGTGGCAACAGAAAGAAAGCTGGTTTTATAATTCCTATAGTGCAGCTCCCTGCCCAATCCCTGGGAAGATGTGTATACGCTTTGTCCCCACAAATCCAAAAGAGATGTTCGGGGGCGTTCCAGAACGTATTTTGGGTAATAAATGGAGATTCCCAGTATTTCGAGATTTCTTCAATTCCCCAAAAGGGGTTAATTCCCCGGTCAGTGCATTGGTACAAGTCATACACCTCATTATAGATACATCCTGTTCCCGTTTTCCTAGTTGCCCAGTAGGTGTACGGTTCTCTGGGAATCCACTTTTGGATGAAGTCCCTGATAATGAGGGTTCTTTTACAGGCCATTCTCCCCACTGGGGTCTTGTATCGTTTGCCTGTTCTTTTAATGCATTCTTCTCCGACTACTTTAGTTTTCAAATCCCATTGCTCTATTTCTCTTTCCCCTATGTATGGTGGTTCTGGCTTCATCATTTTCCATTTTAGTATGTCTAATGGTGATAAACTGATCCCTTCCCAAGGCCATACGTCTGCTACTTGAGTACTCCCACATATCCAGCAGTTAGTTAAGTTCAATTCGTGGCTAATCCTCTCAATTAGATCAATGAATAAATTTTCGTTGGGGAGTTCACTTAATTCATCTTTTCTGATGGTTAAGGGTTTTTCTTTCACTAGGTCTGAGGCCCCTTCCTGATTGTCTATCTTTTCTAAGCAGAACCATTCTCTCATAGGGCATTCTCCAGTCAGACGCTGCCTATAATTGGCTATATTCTTAGCAACCCAATATTTCTTACCTTCCTCTTGGCAGGAGGTAAGTTGTCCAGCCTCAAAACAAGTGGGGTTTACATTCGTATGAACCCTTATCAACTGCTGTAAATCCTCCCCATCATAGATGGGTGAATAGCACTTTGTGCAAGCGGCCCCTTCTGTATGTTTATTCATCGCTTGGACTAGTATCAGTCCTATCAGCTTCCCCAAGAGTCCAGTATGAACCATGATTGTTTTGGTCTCACCTGGGCTTGCCTCTTGGGACTTAGGGGCTCTCCGCGTTTAGTCCTTAGGGTTCTGTAGTTATCTTTCCTTCCACTCGGAGGTTAATTTGGTTATTTCGCCCTTCTAAAGATTGCTCTAGGAGAGAAATTTGAATATATGTTCTAATTTACTTATCTATTTGCTTAACTGCTTTTAACATTAACTGAACTTTATTACAACAATGTTAACAATTTTCAAACTTAATACAACAGCAAGTGATTTATAATAACTTTCTTTCGCTTGAATTAATTTCTTAATCACAGGTTTTTTTTTTTTAACAGTCTCTGGGGCTCAACTGAGTTGCTCCAGTCTTTTACTGAGTTTTTGTTTTCCTTTTAAACGTCAGTTTTAGCGGGTCCAGTTGCGGAGTTACCGTCCAATCGGAGGAGTCAGCTGGTTGGTTTAGGTCTGGGGGTTCACTTGGGGGTGACACAGGTCCTTTTACTCTAGTGATGTGGGTCCAGCCTCTTTCTTTAGTGCGTACCGCGGTATGAGTGGTTAGGAGTACCTGGAAAGGACCTTCAAATTTTGGGGTCAATGGGGTAGTGCTCCAAGATTTAATTAAAACCCAATCCCCAGGATTTATTTGATGTATGTTAGCGTCGAGTGGGGAAGTCTGAGGAATATACCCTTTTATTCTGAGGTTTTCTAGTGTTTTACCGATGGTCTGTAGATACTTTCGGGCGGCTGTATCACCTTCTATATATTCCCCGGTGCTGTGGGTTGTTAAAAGAAAGGGGAGCCCGAACATCATCTCATAGGGGGAAGCCCCTATATCCGATCTTGGCCTAGTTCTGATTCTCAGGAGAGCTAGGGGTAGACACTTTAACCAATTTAACTGTGTTTCTTCGATTAATTTTGTTAATACGTTTTTAAGGGTCTGGTTCATTCTTTCCACCCTCCCTGAGCTCTGGGGGTGCCAGGGGGTGTGCAATCTCCAATTTATGCCTAATTCTTTAACAATTTGGCGCAGAATTTTAGCAGTAAAATGAGTTCCCCTGTCCGAATCAATGTTATTTACTAACCCATACCGAGGGATTATGTGCTCTAGGAGTATTTTTACCACTACTTCCGCTGTTTCCTTTTTGGTCGGGAACGCCTCTATCCAATGAGTAAGGTGGTCGACCATGACCAATAGATGTTTGTACCCTTGGATTTGAGGCATCTCAGTGAAGTCAATCTGAATACTCTGGAATGGTCTCAGAGCTAGTTCCCTCCCTCCAGGTATGGCTTTCCTCGCTATCCGTTGGTTGACTTTTTGGCAGATCGTACACCCTTGCGTTATGGCTTTTGCTATGCTGTATATTCCTATGCAAAAGTTTTCTTTTAAGAAATGATCACATAATCCCTGGGTTCCCCAGTGGGTTAGTTCGTGAATTTCGGTTAAAATCCTTCTGGCTAGGGGTTTATTCAAAAACTTCCTGCCATCCGGAGTTAACCATTCCCCATGCTCTCCCTTCCTCATTCCTAGGTCCTTGATCGCTTTTAATTCTGTCCTATCATACTTCGGTTTCTCTTCCCCTCCCTCTTCCTCTGATGTTTCATTTAAGGCTAATATTCTGATTGATCCTTTGGGGTCTTGAGCCGCTCTTTTTGCTTCTTTGTCTGCTAGTTGGTTCCCTTTCCCTTCAAATGTGGTTTCTTTTTGATGTCCTTTTACATGTACCACAGCAATCTCAATGGGTTTTAACAAAGACGTTAAAACTGATTTTATCATTTCCTTATGCACTAGGTCTTTCCCTTTTGAATTGAGATATCCCCGTTCCTCCCAGATCTTTCCGAAGGTATGGACTATCCCAAAAGCGTACTTCGAATCGGTGTAAATAGTTCCCCGGTCTCCTCCTAATAGGTCTAGTCCCCTTTTTACAGCATAAATTTCGCAGAGTTGGGCGGACCAACTCGAGGGTAACTTTCCCGTTTCTCGAACTTGAATGTCTTCTATGGTGGATCCCTCTACCACTGCATACCCTGAAACTCTTTTCCCCTCTAGAACTCGTGATGATCCATCAGTGAATAATCTTTTTCCATAAGGTAAGGGAGTACTTTCCAAATCTTCCCTTACCTTCGTCTGGAGACTCATAAGTTCCAGACAATCATGCTCTAAGTCTGGAGGTGGTTCCCCAGAGAGGAACTGTGCAGGGTTCAGATTTTTGGAAACTGTTAACCTCAAGTTCTCCGAGTTTATTAAAGTGATCTCATATTTCAGGATCCGGGAATCGGTTACCCACCCCGGGGCTTTTTGGCTCAAAACTGTTTTGATATCATGAGGTGTATGAATTTGAATTTTTCCATTTAATGTGAGCTTTTGGGACTCCTCAACCAACACTGCGGTGGCGGCTACAGCTTGCAGACAGGCTGGCCACCCTCGGGCTACAGGATCTAATATTTTGGAAAGGAAAGCAATTGGCTTTTTGCACCCTCCCCACTCCTGAGCTAACACACCATAGGCCACTCCTCCTTCGGTGTTCACAAATAGATCGAATTCTTTCTTCAGATCGGGCAGGCTCAGGACAGGTGCGGTGGACAACTTGTTTTTTAGTTTTTCCAATTGTTTTTCATCCTCTTGTGTCCACTCTATGGGCTCTGGACTTACCAATTTATCATAAAGGAATCTCACATTTTGGGTGTACTCATCAATCCAATGTCTGCAATACCCGAAAAGGCCTAATAATTTTCTTATGTCTCTTTTGGTTTTTGGAGCAGGTATTGCTATTATTCCAGCAATCCTTTCAGGGCTTAATTTCTTGTATCCTTTGCCAATCAAATGCCCCAAATAGGTCACTTCTGGTTTCACGAATTGTAATTTCCTTTTTGATACTTTCAGCCCTTTTTCCCCCAGAAAATTCAGGAGTTTAATGCTGGTGGTTCTCACTTCAAGTTGGTTTTCTCCTGAAATCAGTAAATCATCTACATACTGGAGGATTTGCACTTGTCCTTCTGGGGTGAATTGCTCTAGCAGCCTTTCCAAAGCTTGCCCAAATAAATTTGGTGACTCAGTGAACCCTTGGGGTAGGCGTGTCCATCTTAGCTGCTGTCTCCTCTTTGTTTCAGGATGGTCCCATTCGAACGCAAACCAGTCTCTGCTCCCCTCTGCTAGTGGACATGCCCAAAATGCATCTTTCAGATCTATGATGGTGAACCAGGCATGCTCTTGGGGAATCTGGCTCAGGAGATTGTATGGATTAGGGACTACAGGGTGTTTGGTGATAGTCCTCTTATTAATCTCCCGTAAATCCTGAACCAATCGATATTTCCCTTCCGCTTTCTTCACAGCTAAGATGGGTGTGTTATGTGGGGACATGCATGGTTCCAGGATGCCTTCCTTTAACAGTTGTTCAATAATGGGGATCAACCCTTTCTTTCCTTCCAAAGACACTGGATACTGTTTTATCCTGATGGGAGGAGTTCCTGGTTGCATTTTAACTTCTATAGGTGGTATATTCAGGAGGCCGCTCTTCCCTCCTTCTGCCCATACCTCTGGGTTTATTTCCTCTAAGTCTTCGGCGGTTAATTTCATAATTTTTACTTTCATTTGGCCGCCTTCGGGGATAACTCCTATTCCTAATAGTACTTGCAAATCGCGTCCCAATAGGTTGCTCTCTAGGTCTGGTAAATAAATAAAATCCGCCCTTATTTGTTTGGAATTCCCCTTGACCTCTATTCCTTCTATAATTGAAGCTGCGAATGGTTTCCCCTCCGCCCCTACGACCTCACATGTTCTAGTTCCGACATTAACTCCCACTGGAAGCCTCCTAATACTGGATCGGTCTGCTCCAGTGTCTACTAAAAATTCATATTCCTCGTGTTGGGGACCCACTTCAAAATTTACTATGGGCTCACCTCGGTGGTACATCGGGTCCCCTAGTGCATAGAGCCCATGACACCCCTAATCCTCGTTGTTTTCGCCCTTTAATAGCTTCTCTAAAGCATCCTGTTCTTTTGTGATGGCTTCATCAAAGGATAATTTCTGACACTCTCTTCTTATGTGTCCAACCTCCCCACAATAGAAGCATTTTCTGTCCTCTCCTGGCCTCCCAGGAGTCTTCCAAGGTGGTAAGGCCCTTCCTCCCCCTGACTTGGTACTTCTCCGATTGGGAGGGTTTTGATCTTGTATCGCTTCTCTTGCTACAGCCACCATTATCTTTGCTTTCGTCTTGGTTTTCTCCTCCTCCCTTCTTAGATAGACCTTTAAAGCCTCTCTTAACAACTCATTTACATCTTTTTCTTGCCAGTCTTCTATTTTTTCTAATTTCCTCCTAATATCGGGCCAGGACTTGGTGACGAACTGTGTCTTTAACAACACCTGACCCTCGGGACTATCGGGGTCTATGCTTGAATAAAGTTGAAAATTCCTCTTTAACCTGTTTAACCAGGTTGCGGGAGTCTCGTCTTTCCCCTGCATATTATCAAATGCTAATCTGGTATTATTGCTTCGGGGTACTGATTCCTTTATACCTTTAACTATTAGACTCCGATAGTCGTCCATACTTCTCCGGTCTTCCTCCCTGTTCGGATCCCACCTCGGATCTACGACTGGTAATTTGTAATCCCCTGGCGGACCCGTTCTGTTTTCTTTCTCCCAAGTTTTCATCCCGGCGGTCCTAATCATTCTAATCTCTTCTGGGCTAAATAAAATCTTCAGAATCGAATTCATCTCTCCCCACGTGTAAGTATTGGGGCCCAGAAATTGATCAACTTGATTTGATATTCCTACAGGGTCCTCTACTAGGTTTCCCAGTTCTTTCTTGAAATTCCTCACCTCTGAAGCTGTTAGTGGAGCATTTACAAAACCGACCCCTCCTGCAACTCCACCCATCGGGACTTCCCTTAAGGGGAAAAGTTTAGTTCTGGACCGGGTGTTATAGTTATGTCCCTCTGGGACTTCAGTTGCCCCTATGAGGTTGGTACTGTGAGAGGGGTCCGTATTCGGGGTGTTAAGGTCTAGCTCCCAGCTACGAGGTGGAACAGGAAGTTTAGATGGCGATGGAGAATGTATGGAGTTTGGAGAGACTGGCTGCGAGACTGAAGGAGGAGTAGGAGAAGCTACAAAGCTATAAAAGGGGTTTTTACTAGAGCTATGAGATGTTACTGTTAGGGGTGTATTCCCAGAAAAATTCACAGCACCTACTAGAGGGGCATTCATAGAAAAATTAGTCCCCATCGGGGACGTATCTACCGA
Organism: Hirundo rustica; assembly: GCF_015227805.2. NCBI lineage: Eukaryota > Metazoa > Chordata > Aves > Passeriformes > Hirundinidae > Hirundo > Hirundo rustica. Next base: position 7,706,811 of record NC_053450.1, read on the forward strand.
AAAATTAGGGGAAGGGGAATTAGGTACAGGGGAGGAAACTGGTGAGGAAAGGGTCTGAGGACTGACTTGGGGTAGATCAGGGTAAATAGGAGGAGGGGGTAAGTGCTCAAGGGGGTCCCATACAGGACCCTTCTCTTCTTTCTTATCTTTATTTTTCCCTTCCTTTTCCTGCATCTTGCAAATTTTTACTGTCTCGGTACCTGATCTTACATGCATCCAGCAAGCAGCATACCTTAGCTGCTCTGTGTCTACTTCCTCTTGGGCTCTCAAATATTGGTTTAACTGTGAGCTCATCCAAGAGTCGGTGGTACCGTACCATGGCCATTCCCCGGGTAGATTAAGGGTTTGCCATACTTCCACGCAATAGTGAATCATTTTCACTTTGTTTAAATTCTTAGTTTTCTCATTGTTCTCCCACTGGTCTAACATTCTCCCTAGTGGGCTATCAGAAGGGATGTTAGCTACCTTCCCTTTTCCCGCTTTTCTCTCCTTCCTGATCTTACTTCCACACACACCCATTCTTACTTAGTCAAATGAAAATACTCTACTGTCAACTAAAATCTAAAATTTCATTCACTCTGGATAGCTTACTGGCACGCCCTTAGGTCCTGGCCACTATCCCTCTTTCACTCTCTCAGACAGCCTGTTGGCCCGCCCTCAGGGCCCAGCCACTGTCCCTCTCTTACTCACGACGCCACACTAAACTAATCCCCGCAGACGGCCGATAGACCGGGGCCCAAGGTGTCAGGCACCGCCTGCAGCCAGGATTAGTGCGTCGCGGTGCGACACTCACTCTGTCCCTAGCTTTGAACTACCCGCACCTCAGTAATTCCCTAACCACACACACCCCCACCCGGGACAGCGTCCTGTCCGCCCGCCGGTGGGCTGCCCCCGGATAGCGTAGACGCCTCCGCCCAACGGTCCCAACGTGTCCGGTAGCGTACCCTAGTGGTACCCCCGCCCAACACTCCCGTCCGGTTTGCACGTCTACCCCCGCCAGGGCAGGTCCCTTACACCCGGTAGCATAACTCCCCTTTGAGCTACCCCCGCCCAGTGTAAGGCTCGCACTCTTGGTCCCACTACCCTACGCCAAATCAGCGGCGCACCCCCTCGTTGCCGGCCCGTAGGTCCGCCCTTAGGACCCCAGCCGCCGCGCTACGGGCTTCCTACCGCCCTTGCTCGCTGGGTAGCCTGCCGACCCGCCCTCAGGGCCTCAGCCACTACCCCGGGTAGCCTGTTGACCCGCCCTCAGGGCCCAGCCACTACCCTTGTGGGGGGGGATCCCTAGTGGGGCCTCCTACCAGTTGCCTATCAACCTCACACGGGCCACTCACACCCTAGGTTTCCTCCGCCCGTTCGGAGGGGGGCCCACTATGCCCCTGGAGGCGCCTCACTCGCTCAGGCTCCACTCGCTTCCCCCTGTTCCCGGCCGGCCCCCCTCGCGGGAGTCCCGGAACCGCGGTACTAAGGGGTCCACACTCGCTTCGGAGGTCCGAGCTGCCGGCCCCCGTCTCATTCACACCACACTCGCTCGCCTCCACTCCCGCCACCGGCTATACTTACCAGCCGGCGCTCCTCGGCGCTGTCTTCCTCGATGCTGCGTCCCTCGTTGCTGGGGTCCGATGTTCGCCAGCTGTCCCAGGAGTTCGAAGATGGGCGGCGCCTTCCCTTCTTCGTCCTCTTCTGGGCGTGGCGATCCCGGACGAGCCCCCAAAATTGTTATAAATAGGCAGGAGTCGATGTTATCTCCTTTTTAATGCCTTTATTAGTGATTTCAGCAGAGGGACGGCTCGGGGTAGGGATGCCCTTGCCCACGCTGCATCAGCCGGACACCGCCGAGGAGGAGGTCTCGTCGGATCTGCGCCGCTGTCGTCGCAGAGCCGGAAGCCACGCCTCACGGGAGTCCCTAGGCTCACTGATGGCTCGAATGTCTAGGGGGGGTGACTCTTAGCAGGGACTTCAGAGGTTATGGCGACTCCTCTCGGTGTTTATAGATGATACTGGCAGCTACCTTGGCTCTTTCCCCACTCAGTGCTGCATTCCGTCTCTCCGGGTCTTGATCGGGCTCGCTGTTCTGAGCGGTTCTTTGGTTCTAAACTCACTTCCGGCTATACTCGATTTGCATAGAGGCGGTGACAGGCCCAGAGCAGGCGAGGAGTGGGCGAGGCCCCCAAGTTGATGGGCAGGCTGGTATGTGGGCGGTGTCTCGGAGAGCAGCAGGGCTTACAGACTAAGGTAGGGGTGCAGGGAAAGTACGGGACGGGATGAATGTAACATTCGAACCACAGAATCAGTGCATTTACGATTGGGTTTTAGGGTACAACAGTACATTAAACAGATAACTAACAGATAACATTGATACATAGAACAGAGGATACCCACAACTAACTACTAACTGCTAATAACTAATAGCCTGGACCCTTTGTTAAAATCTTTATCTTTCTCAACTTCATTCTGTTTTTTCTCTGCTTTCATACATGGGAAACGTTTGAGCATATGAGCAGAACTTGTAAATCTAGACTAGATCTCCTTACAGTTGTAGTAGTTGGCATCAATTGAGAACTGGTAAGAGTCATTCCCAATTTTAAGAATACAGCCAACAGATCACAAGCACGTAGCTAATACAATCTACAGGCTCATTTTCCACAAATATAAAGCTTATAGAATCAAGGATATTATGCAAATCATATTTTACTTTGGAAATACACAGACAGATATTTATACTTGGGGCAAATTAATTACTATGAACAAAAGTGCATTTTTTTTTTTTTTTTTTTAATATACCATAAGGTTAGAATTACAAAGTTCTCTGTTTTTCATGCATTTTGGAAGTTCTTTCTGTGAAGATGTAATAGAGCAGACAGGTTTCACCAGCAGATGTCTCTCGTTCTGCATTGGCGGAATGAGCTTAATTTTAAATGACCTTCAGCAGAGGATTTTTTTTTTTTTTCTTTTTCTTGTACTTTGACTGGGGAGAACAGAAAATAAATGTAAGAATGACCTTGGCTCAAATGCCAGTATTTTTTTCTGTTCATGGGGCAAATTGCAGCTGTTTCTAAATTGATCACATGATGTATTGTCTAAATGGTGTTTGTATTCATCTAAAATTGCTAACATTTGAACTGTAGTGCTTGCTTATTCACTCCAGTAGTATTTATCCTGGTGGTGTTTCTTGTCATTGTTATTAGGCTTCATTTCTCTTTGAAAGATGATGAAGAAAACAACCAGATCATCTTGGATCTTGCTGTTTACAGGTCAGATCTTTTTTCCCCATGATTTTTGCCACTCATAAGATATAATACACAGTGTTTCAATTATACTGCTCTCTGTAACTGAGACTTTTAAAGAAGAAAACAAATAATATAGTGGATAATGGAACCAGTCTCAAAATCTGTGCCGAAGAAGTGAAGCTGAATAAGCCAAAGGCACTTCAGACCTGTTCTGTTAATCTTGAATGTCTAATAGTCCTTTTGGGAACTGATGTTTTCTGCAGTCCACAGGCAGGTATCTTCCACACCTGTTCTTTTATACATATGTAAAATATTTTCCATTCTAACTTTGCAGATAAGGGCTGTAGGGAGTGGGTTTTTTGCTCATGCTTTGGCCCTAGAAGTGCCTCAGTACAGTTCATTTGCTTCTAGTGAAATTCTTCTCCCTGAGACAGAGTAGAGTAGCCTTATTTTCCTTGATTTTTTTAGTGGGAAGAGTCCATGGCTTGTGCCAGAGCTTGTTCTTGAAATGTACCAGAGCATTGCTTGGAAGAAATTTGTTTGAACCAGGCAAAATATGACAAGGAGATAGTACATATGCTGCTAAGCATTACAATGACTTTTTCCATTCTTCAGGAGGAGGCTGGAAACTCACAAGTTCATCTATCCATAATAGAAATTTGTTACATAAAACTTGAACTAGTTTTATAGCACAGAAATATTATTCATGCCAGGTGTGCTTCCCTTGAAAGTAACAAATTTCCCTCAAAAGAAATTTGCTCTGTGTTTCTGACTTATAAGATACAGATATTTTTCTGGAATCTCAGAAAATCTATTCAGGTGCAATAAATTGCTGGTTGTACTACAGAATCACAGAATCATTTAGGTTTGAAAAGACCCTCAAGATCATTAAGTCCAGCCTTTGACCCATCATGATCTTGTCAACTACACCATGGCATTAAGTGCCACCTACAGTGATTTCTTGAACACTTTGGAACCCTGAGAAGTCCATATTTTAATAGTCTGTGCTCACTTGTAAGAGGTGCAGATTAAAACATTTGAAAAATTCACATGTAAAGCAATTTTGTTAAAAAAGTGAAATGAGATATGCGTACTTGTGCATTCCCATGAGTCACATCAGGTGTCACATAGTGAAGAACAGATGTGAGCTTTTGCAGGTCACAAATTTTGTTTAAAAGATTTAAAATTACTGTGCTTTCTGGGAATGGAAAATATATATCTGTTCATTGTTTTTCAGCAAACTCTGTACAAGAAAAGGGAATTTCTGTTATAATTTTAGTAGTAAAACCTTCAGAAGGAAAAGTTGCATAATATTTTTACAATTTTAAATAACAGATTATTTTCAAATTAATGTAAAGTACTGAACTAACAGATGAAAGACCTTTTGTTTTCCTCAAGGATTTTGAATTCTTGCAGTTATACAATAGCTGATGTTATGGACTTGACAGAATTTAGGCATTATTTTGAGTGACATTCATAGGAAAGTCATGGAGTATTTTTCCCCGAAACTTTAAATCCTAACAGTATTTTGGAAAATTTAATAACAGAAATTTAAACTTGTGCTTTATGAACTGTGAAATTTTGAAAGAGCTATATGGTCTTTTGTAGATTGATTAATTTATTTATATTTCACTCTAAAGACATTTGGACACTTCTTTACTTGATGTTGATGTGCAGCCAACTTACATACGAGTACTGGTGAAGGGAAAGGTTCGTGATTTCTTATTACATTCAATTCAAATCAAGAGTTAATGTTTGCCATATGTATTCAGTGGACTCTGGATCTGACTTCTGTAAGTTACCAATCATTTGCATCTATGCTATACCAACATCATTTTGAACCACACATAAACTGTGGAAGTCCTAACCACAGTTAGAAGACGTTCAATGCCTGAAATAAAATTTCACTTTCCGTCTCGCCTCTCTTCTTATTTCCCCCACACAGTGTACATAATTCACTTTAGAAGAGAGCTTCCTAGTTGCCCTAGGCTAGAATTTAGCAATTTCACAATCTGGAATTTATAGCTGACAGAAACCAATGGATGTATATACTTTTGAAAGGGCATTTAAAATGTCATTCCAGTTTTCTCTCTTCTTGATGGTTTTAATTTTATCATAATTAAAAAAAAAAAAAAAATTCAAAGTACTTCCACAGTAAACCAAATCCCTATTTTTAACTGAGGCAATTGCATAAACAAAACTTGAGATTGCTTTACGTCTAAATAGACTGGATAAACTTTCTCATTTAATTGCTAATATAAGTCAAGCATCATTTTATAACCTTCTTTAGAAATGCCACTTCAGGAATGGCAGCAATTCAGGAACATACATCTGACTCTACTTGTAAGCAAAAGCTATTTAGCATAATTTATTTGGTTTAGTAATACCCTACACAAAGTGACAGCATTTAAACCTGTGGTGTCCTTAAAATCAAAAGATGTGATAGCGGTGTTTTTTTATTTGTTCTGTCCATGTGAAAGAAAGAAAGAAAAAATTTTAGCATGGTATACTTCAATTCCATATTGTCTCATAGCCATTTCAGCTTGTGCTCCCTGAGGAAGTGAAGCCAGACAGCAGCTGTGCTAAAAGATCACAAACAACTGGTCATTTAGTTGTCACCATGCCAAAGGTATGTAAAATAGGAGCCATCACACAAAGGTCCTTAAATGTTGTGGGTACTTTGGGAATGTTCCTGAGTTACAGGTAGCATCTGGTTTGCTAAAGATACGCAGTCTAGCCTTTCCCATCAGGGCATATTTTCCAAAAAAGGAACGTTGCATAAAGACAATTTAATTGCAGAGCCAAGCCTTAGTATTTAAAATCCCTCTAAAGGAACATAATGCAAATCAATATTAATAGAAATTTGTATTTCCTTTACTTTAAACAAAATCAGCTTTTTATATGCTAAAAAAGACTATGCAAAACATGCAGTATTAGGCAAATGTGTAAGAAGATAGCTTTTTTTTGAATAATGAAAACAAACACATACCTACTTCCTTTTTCCACTTGTGGAATAATAAGAACAAATCAGTTTATCAAAATTTGTGTGGCACACATATATATGAACGTTACATATTTGTTCAGAAAAAGGGATGATGCACTACTCTCATGTCTCATGTGTTTGGGAAAAGGGTTGCTTAATTCATTTTCCATTTATGCTCTGCCTGCCTGGAAAGGATCCCCTGACCAGCTGTACGAATTACTGTGACTATAGAGCAAGAAGGTTGTGGCAACATGGTGTTTCAACTGAAACTGCCTGGAGCAGACAGAGAGCTGGAAGTTCTAGGGAGGCGGAGTTCCAGAGATGAGAATGGATTATATGGTGGAGTTCTGGATGCTGAGGGAGAAGTCAATCAGCTGCAGCATCTTCTGCTCTTATGCCTTCGGAGGCTTGGGTTGCTTTTAAGGCCTCTGTAGGACACCTTAGACTTTTGGAATACAGTAATCCCTCTGAGGGATATTTACAGAAAAAAAAAAAAAAAATCTCTTGGTGCTCTAGCCTTACCTTTCTGGCCTTTAGGAATTTTCTCTGTACTGTAAGGGCAGGAGACGTGAGTCCACCAGAATATGTCAAATACAGCATTTCCTTCTGAAGGATGAAGCTATTTAGCTGAAATAGCTTAACTTGCTATATAGGGGTCATTTTTTTCTCTTTCTGCTCAGATTTAATTCTAAGACCATGCATCTAATATCTCTAACTTTTGACTTTTTCTGTTTCTGGTTATTACCTTCTATGTTCCCTTCTGCATTCCAGTCCCATAACCATCTGTCTGTCCCTATGAGGACAGCCCAATATCAAATCACAAACTGTCACTCTAGCATTAAACATGCATTTTTTGCCAAAAAACAGTAAGAATACTGAAAATTGTACATATTTGGTTAAGGTAGATGTTTTATGAATGTTCAAAGTTCACTCAAATGAGAATTTATCTTTCCATAAATTTGTTTGTAAATGAGGCCTTGATGTTTTCATTTGAAATTTTTACAGTTTTAAAATACATATGATGTTTTGTTTGTTTGTTTTTGTTTTGTTTTTGCTTTTTTTTGTTTAATAGATACTTGTCTTTGGGTTATTGTAAGTACTGTCAGTTTCCTGTCCCATACCCTGGTTTTATTGCTCCTACATCTTCCTAGGCCCTTTGTGGATGATCAATGCCTTAGAAAATGTAAATATTTCCAAGTGTCTCTGGATATATATTAACTTTGCTGCCTGCATTTAAAATCATACCTAAATCAGCGAAATGAATATTCTCTCTTCATGCTGTGATAAAGAACTGCCTTTATTCCATTATTAACTTTATATTTAACTTACCTTGATATTTTAGCTACACCTACAAATTCTGCCTAGCCTGAGGCTCTGGAGCATACTTTATCTCAGAATACATGATTCTCAGATACGTGTAAAACACGAGGAAATGGAAGCACTAATAGAACAGAGTAGAATAGAATAGAATAGAATAGAATAGAATAGAATAGAATAGAATAGAATAGAATAGAATAGAATAGACTGGGCAGATGTTCTCAGCTTGGCTTTGGTTTGGTTAAAACTGCTTGAGTAGCTTGGACACAGCTAGAGGTGCATGAATGGAGTTCTGCACGGTGTCTTCGTTGTCAGTGGATTCTGGAAGCAGCTTTGCAGAAAAGCACCTGGGAGTCTTGGTTGCCACAAAGTTGAACATGAGTCAGCAATACCCTCTTCTGTCGGAGAACACCAGCTGTATCCTGAGCAGCATTAGGAGCATTGCCAGCAGGTGGAGGAAGGCCATCCTCCCCGCATCCTCCCCCTCTGTTCAGCACTGGTGAGAGACATGGAGTGCAGCGTCCAGTGCTGCACTCGCCAGTGCGCCGGTACAAGAGAGACCTGGACATTCTGGAGAGGATCCAGCAAAGGTCCACAAAGGTGATCAAGGAACTAAAGCACCTCTTCTGTGAGGAAAGGCTGAGAGAGCTGGGACTGTCCAGCCTGGACAACAGAAGGCTCAGGGGGATTTTATCAATACACAAAAAACACCTAAAGGGAGTGTACAGAGAGTCAGAGCCAGGCTCTTTTTGGTGGTGTCCAATGACAGCATCAGAGACAGTGGGCACAGACTAAAATGCTGGAGTTCCCTCTGAAGACCAGGAAGCTCTTACTGAGGGGGTGACCAGTTGCCTGCACAGGTCACCCCAGGAGGCTGTGAATCCTTGGTCCCTGGTGATATTCTAAAGCCCTCTGGACATGGTCCTGGGCAACTGGGCTCAAGTGGGCCCTTTTTGAGCAGGAGGCTTGGACCAGATGACCTCCACAAGTCCCTGCCAATTCTGTGATCCTGTGAACTTCGTGGATTTGCTGACCAAAGATGGACCTGTGCTACTTCACTGTATTGCATATAACAGATACTAACTTATTGTTCGCTGTTGTTTATTGCAGACACTGAATCTGTTCTCTTCCCCTAGGACTGAAATAGAATGCTCTGTTTAAATTTTTGGGGCATAGATCCTCTTCAGATGTTCTCAATCCATACAAATTTCATTGTTATTAGTGGGATGTAATATAGGAAGAAAGGTAAATGAATAATGATTGACAACAGAAAGGCCAATAGATATTTTTCTTGCAGAATATTGTGGCTGATTGTATCAGTGCTTGAGAATACTAGTGTGAGATCACCAACTTAATGGGAATTCCTCTTAGTAAGATAATAGGAAGACCAGAATGCAGTCAATTTCTTTCAGGCTGTATCAGTGACAAGACAAACTTAATAACTATGTTAGACTGTATTTTATCCTTTTGTTCCTAAAAACCAGTTATCAAAATAATAATTTTTTGCAACTAGATAAAGGGCCTAGCACATTCCTTACATAACTGAAATGTTGTCCACTAATCTAAAAATAGTCTCCTATAATAAGCTTCATGCAATAGTATCATAAAAATACCTTTCTCTCTCTTATCAATAACACAGCAGAAGTCTATCTGAATTTTAAGTGTTTTTCCCTTGTTTTATTGAGTTTCTGATCAGGTTAATAAACCTTTCACCATTCATCTTCCAGCATGTTTATGGTTTCCAAGTCTTTAAAAACAAAAACAAAACCTCTTTCCTTGCTTATCAGATGACCTTGCCACACCACAGAAGCTGGAGATAGTAAATTCCACATGAAGTAAAAGAAATGAAAATTTTCACATTCATTTCTGGAAACATATTTTTAAACATTTTACTTGCTACACAACAAATAACCACAGAACCGGTGCCTTTCTAAGGCAGTGTTTACCAACATTTTTTGGAAGGTCATAAAAAGAAACTGAAGGGCACAATGTTCAGTGAAATAATATAGTGACACTTTTAAAGTGGAGTGTTTATACTGCAAAAATCCTTTGTATGGAGATTTTGTGTAAGTAAGGTGTTGATAGTGACTACATTGTACATACCTCGTGTTCTGGGAGAAATGTTTTTGACATGTAACTTCTCAGATTTTGAATCTCTATGCTTTGGCAGCATCATCTTTGCAGATGATACAGGAAAATGAAAAACTGGGAGATTCTTTAAAAGAATTTAACTAAAATTGGCATATTAAATAAATCATTTAATAAAATGTCATCAGTTGATTACACCAGCATTTTAATAACTGCCTGAGTAAAAGCATCAAATCCGAGTGTTATTAACAAGCAGGTTTTATTTAGGGTTCTGACATTCTCTGTCATGTTTTAAAACTTTCTTTTTCTTAATTTAGTGGGTTGGAGAGAAAAATTTGGACTTTTGATTCATTCTTTATTATCTTACCAGTCACAAATGAATGCTGACAGCTTTTTATTGCCTGGGCTTTCAAAGGTGATTAGAAATTTAAAGATCAATGAGAGTTAGATTCCTTAATTAATCTAAAAATAGGAGTGGTATGTATTATGCATGCCAGTGTTATTTGATAGGATTACTTTATATAATTCTCACTTATCTAGGTACACTAAATGCAGTAATATTTCATTACCATCAAAGGCATGTGGAGACACAGCTGTGGAATCCTAGAAATCTAATAATCCTTCAGCATAAATGTTTTTCAGGGAAAATCTGTTACTCAGAAGAATTCCCACTGTAGAATAAGAAAGCCACTGCAGGAAAAAAAAAGTGGACTGAAAAGATTAATAAAAATATGGCTTTCACATATTCCTTCTGTTTTCTCTAATATACTCCAGATTTTATTTAAAACTTCTATATCTAGAACACTTTGATAAAAGGGGTGCATTTTCTCATTTCAAATTAATCATAGAATCATAAGATGTGCTGAGTTTGATGGAACCCATCAGGATCATCAAATCCAACTCCTGGCCCTGCACAGGACACCCCAAGAGTCACACCATGTGCCTGAGAGCATTGTCAAGGTGCTTCTTGAACTTTTTCAGGTGTGCTGCTGTGACCACTTCCCTGAGGAGCCTGTTCCAGTGTCCAAACACCCCCTGGGTAAAGAACCATTTCCTAATATCCAAAGTAAACCTTCCCTGACACAACTCCAGCCCATTCCCTTGGGCCCTGTCACTGGTCACCAGAGAGAAGAGTGCCTGCTCCTCCTCTTCCTCTCATGAGGATGTTGAAGACCTCAGTGAAGCCTCCCCTCCATCTCCTCCAGGCTGAAGAAATCAAGTGACCTCAGCCACTCCTCATAGAGCTTCTCCTCCAGACCCTTCACCATCCTTGTGGCCTCCTTTGACGCTCTCTCATAGCTTAATGTATTTTTTATATTGTGGTACCCAAAACTGCACACAAAAATGTAAATATTAGAAATCATAGTATTAGTATCATAGAATAATTTTCAGAAAGCTTCATTTTATTAATTTAGTCCATTATGCTTTATACCACAAACTTCAAATTTCAGTTATCCTTCTACTGAGCCCAAAGTAGGCAAATCCTAATCCTTTTTGAAGTTCCAAGGTCAGTTCTGTTTTCTTATGAGTGCAGAATCAGTACGTTTCTTCACCATCCTTGATGGTGTGCTCTGAGGACAAAGTAAGGAGCACAATTCCCAAGGGGATCAACAGAATGAATTTCTGTTAGAAAAAAAGAACACTTGAAAAGAGGCAAGGTAGAAAGAAACAAGGCCTTCCTTCCTTCATCAGAGCATTTACAGAATCAGAGGGTTTCAGCCTCTTCACACTGATTTCCAGAAACAGATGACAGAAGCTACAGACTATATCATTTGGGGTGCACAATGGAGACTAAATTCACTAGGCATCTGGAACAGACTGCTCTCAAATAAATTGCATTACTCAATAAAGTAACAATTTGGTATTGTTCCTGTTCTTCCTCCTTTCAAATGCTTAAGGGTTCCTTCTCCCATGCTGCTGTTCCAAAGGGAAAGAAATCCTTTTGCAGAGAGATACCCTTTTGTCAATAACACATCTTCCAAAAAATCATGGTGGACATGTTTTCCTTGAGAAGGGGAATTCATCTGGACTTTGAACCCAGGTTCCGTTTTAGCAAAGGAGCTGAGAGAGTTTGTGTTCACTTGTCATTTGAGTGAGGAGAACTCCAGACTGCAGCTGATTTTTTAATAAAAATGTCAGAACAAATACTTGGACACCAGAGTTGAAATTCAATCAGTAATGTGCATTATTAACATGGAGCTAAACAAGACAGTATATATTTAAATACAAGTAGACATATATATTTTAGTACTCTTTGATGTATAATTTTATAAATGCTTGACTATATTTCCATTCTGATAATTTGGTTTAACTTGCCTTATGTTTGTGTTTCATGCTGAGTGAAGAGTGTTAAAATGTAACAGAAAGAGTAAATGTCACAAGAGAAAATTTATGCAGACACTCTCAATTTTCTATTTTTGAAAGATTATTTAAATGCTTGCAAGCAAAAGTGTCAACTTCTATGAGAATTATGTTTTGTTTATTTTTATTTTAGGCTAAAGAAATAATCCTGGCTAAGCAAAAAGTTTCAGCTTCAATTAAACATCCTGACTGCAATATACAGAAAAAAACCATGAGAAGGTAATTCCTCTTTATCTCCTGTATGTTTTATTTTTAACAGTGTGTTATTCAGATGCCAGAATATATACTTCTGTTATTGTTGAAAATATGGAAATATTGATTAATGTAGAGTAAAATTATGTCTAAAAGCTTTAGATTAATAATCTGTCTGGTGATGTTTATCAAAAAGGCATCTCCTTTAATAGCAGAGCCAGAAACCCACATATTTTTGCCTAACAGGTTTTTTTTTCCATCAGCTCATTCAGGTTGTTAACTGGTATATACTAAAACAAAATTGCCAACTGAGAATGGCCTCCACTGAGTTCCTTGCTATGGAACCCAGCCCTGGAAACCTTTTAGAAAACAATTATTTTTAATCTCTCTCATTAATGTATTTTCTTACTGTTATACAGGTTGATCTACTGCTCTAGTAAATAGGCTCAAAAAGCAATTCTGCAAGGTTTTGTAACACAGATCCATCCTATTAGATGTGATGTCAACTCCAGCTCTTGAAATCTTGTAATTAATGACCGCCCAAAGCAAGTGAATATCAGTGATGCACTATTTTCTGTTTTTACCCTCAGCACGTGCTGCTGTAGGTTTCATGGACATTTGGCCTAAGTACAAATACCATGATACATGTTTTAATCTTTCCTTCTCCTTTTGCTATAGCCAATGGTATTCATACTAGAGTAAGATACTGTAACAGCAAAGTCCCTTAAGCTATTTATCTGTTTATATTTGAAGTGTTGCACTTGTTTCCTTGTTTGATTTCATTGTGTTGAATCTTGTTAAAAAGTCTAAGCAGTTAGTAAAAACTAGCATTTTGTATTGTGGCTGTTCTTGGCCTCAGTCTTTAGAACACTGGAAAAATGGTTCTGCAAGAGTCAGTGGTCAATAATTCTACTTTTAATTTCTTATTCCTAATAAAAATCAGTCATGTACTTCTTTTCTTGATGATCTGCCTTATAAGAAGATGTTGGGGCACCTGCAAAAATCTGTTGAGGTTACTAGTGAGCACCAAGGACTGTACCCTTTCCTTAAGCAGCAGTCATTATTACAACAGTGCATCACTCTGATTACCAAGTATTTCAAATATTTTTAGAAGGTCTAGGTCAAATGGACAATACTTACTCTCCATTATACCTGCAAAGTCATGGAAATCAGGTGAAGTTCCTGGTGACTGGAGAAATGGAAATATTGCACCCATGTTGCTACCCACTTTTAAAAAGAGTAGAAAGAAGAATGCTGGGAACTCTTCAACCATCAGCCTCACCTTTAGGGTTTCTACTCTGCCTGGGAATCCTGGAATAGGTCCTCCTTGAAGCTGTGTTGAGGCACATGGAGGAGAGAGGAGTGATTCAGGACAGCCAGGACAGCTCCACCAAGGGCAAGGCCAACTTAGTGGCCTTCTGTGATCGAATGACTGTATCAATGAACACGAGAACAGCTACAGCTGTCATCTGTATGGACTTCTGTGAGGCCTTGGTCATGATCCCCCACAACGTCCTTCTCTCTAACTGGGTAAGATGGGTGGACTTTTTGGTGGATCAGGAATTGGTAGGATGGTTGTGTCCAGAGGGGAGTTGGCAATTACTCAATCTCTGCATGGAGGTCACTGACAAGTGGTGTCCCTCAGCGGCCCATACTGGGGCCAGTACAATTTTATGTCAAGCACACTCTCAGCAAGCTTGTGGGTGACTCCAAGCTGGGTGGTGCAGTTCACGTGCCAGAAGGGGGAATGCCATCCAAAGGGACGTGGACAAGCTTGAGAAGTGTGTTCACGTGAATGTCATCAGGTTGAACAAGGTCAAATGCAAGGTGGTATACATTGGTGAGGACAGCTCCTGGTGTAAATAAAGGCTGAGGAAAGAAGGGATTGAGGGCAGCCCTGGAAAGAACTTGGGGATACTGGTGAATGAAAAACTGGACATGAGCAGGCAGTGTGCACTTGCAGGCCAGAAAGCCAGCCATGTCCTGGATGGCATCAAAAGCAGCATGGACAGCAGATTGAGGGAGGGGATTCTCACTCTCTGCTCTGCTCTACCAAGACCCCTCCTGGAATTCTGCATCCAGCTCTGGGATCCTTAGTACAGGAAAGACATGGATCTACCAGAGCCAGTCCAGAGGAAGGCCACAAAATTTATCAGAGGGCTGGAGCATCTCTCCTATGAGGAAAGGCTGAGAGAGTCTGGCTTCTTCAGTCTGGAAAAGATAGGCTTCAGGGAGACCTTCTAGCAGCCTTTCATACTAAAAATAATCTTGTAAAAAAGATGGGGACAGATTTCAAGGCATAATTGTTTTAAAGTAAATGAGGGAAAATACATAAGAAAGAGTTTTTGTGTTATGAGGGTGGTGAAACACTGCACCAGTTGCCCAGAGAGTGGACGGATGCCCCATCCCTATAAACATTCAAGGTCAGGTTGAGTGGGATTCTGAGCCACCTGATTTGGTTGAGGATGTGCCTTGCTCATTGCAGAGGGGTTGGACTGGATGACCTGTAAATTTTTCTTCCAGCCCAAACCATTCTGTGAGTCTATTCTATGACTCTTCTTCGCAAAAGGAATGGTGCTTTTCCACAGAAGTGCAGCTAAATCTTTAATAGCATTACAAGAAATAAGTTTAAAAAAAAACAAACAACAAAAACAAACAAGAAACAAACAAACAAAACAAAAAACCAAACAAACGAACAAACAAAATACCACCAACTTGTGGATTAGGAAAATATATTTCCTCAGAACCCTCTGTTTGCCTTTAGTTTTGGCTGCATAGTAAATGTTTAATAATGGGAGCATGAAAGTAATAATGTGAAATGGTGCCCATTCCTGCCAGCTGATGAACTAAAGATATTGTGTGGCATAGTGAAACTCCAATAATTTGTGTTTGATTTCTATGCAGGTTTAGGTAATTATGAATATGCTTCCTTAAGATTTTGATGGCTAAAATATTACAGGAATATATACCACAAAAGCAGAAGCAGGAAGAGGGTCTTTGAATTACAGTTCTTTCGAAAAATAGTATGTTTTGACCTCTTTAGTTGAAAAGATGCTGACTAGCCAGATGTTAAAAATTTGCTGAATAGTTGTCTCTTAGATTACAGAAGAACATTCATTACAGTGATTATACTTGACAGCTACAGATGTCTTAGCTAAATGCTGTCAGACATATAATCTGCCAAACTGTAATGCAGAGCTTTAAATCTCTTTAACTCTTGTTAGCTAAATTACATGATGATACTGTCATTACTTCTGCCATGTATGAGAGATTTTTTCTGTGACTATATACAAAACTGTATTTGGAGCCTTCAAAGAGGCAAGTTTCTGTGGAAGGAATTTGACAGACTGATCTATTATATTTACAAAGCGTCTATTAATGCAGTAGCTGAGTGTGTAATTCCTTACTGGAACTGGCCTCACAGTTCAGCTGTAAGATACCAAAGCTAAGTTCTCCACAGCTGCATAGAGGAAATTCAGAAGTAGATAGAAACTGACTTTTCTGAAGTTGTACTGCAAATCTTAAGAGTAACAGCTACATAAAGTCAACAATCCTTGTCTCACACCTACAGGTTTAGACTAGTCTTCCTTTACTGTGCTGGAGAAGAAAAAAAAATAAATAAAAACCAAAATGTCTCTAAATATAAATATACGCACCTTTGAATTCCTCCAGTAATGAAATATTCATAGGAATACAGCTTTTTTCTTTCATTTTTTGAGTTTTCTTCTTTTGCTTTATTTTGTTTCTTATTACTGTAGATCTTTATATACAGAGAGGTTGAGAAATGTAGCCAGAGAATGGTCTAATTTGAAGAGGCAAAGGAATGGAGTGGCAATTGCTGCAGAATTAAAAACTAATCAGCAAGTTCTGATCTATACACACCTTTTATATTGAAGTAAGGAATGTAAGGTAGAGGTGATTTCTATCTTTGTAGTTCAGGCATTGCAAATCTGACTGCCCTAAGTGTCTTTTCCCCTCTTAGCTATGCAGGAGTGCATTGGGTGACCAAGCCAGCGCATGCTCTAGAGAGTACCATGTCATACATTAGGTTGGAAATCTGACTTACATTCTACTGGAATCCATTCCTAGTGGCAGTGAATAACGTTTGGCTTTTGGCAATTTTGTGGTTATGTTTCAGTTGGGGTTTTTTTTTGTTGTTGTTTGTTTGGGGTTTTTTTGTTTGTTGGTTTGGTTTTTTTTCTTTTTTTCTTTCTTTTTTTTTTTTTTTTTCTTTTCTTTTCTTTTCCCTCATCTGGATTCTTAAGGAGAAAAAAAAGAAAAATGTGCTGCTGGATTGTCTTCCTCTGTCTGCTGGTGAACCCATAAATGCCTTTGAATGGGTTATCCAGTTTCAACTAAATTTCACTAATTGTGAGACACATAAAATATATAAAATTACCTGTAAGTTATATTAAATTTGAGACTGGGAAAACTTGAATGTTTTTAATCAGTGTATTGGATTTTAATTCCAATCTTTTTCTAGCAAACATGTCATAATAAGACTCATTAACATAACTTCTTTTATGGTTTGCAATTTCAGTGATAAACAAGCATTATTTTGGTTTTCTTGGAGAAGTCATTGGTTTTAGTTGAGCTTTTCTTTGCTTATTAACAAATAAAGAACAAAAACCTGATTATTTCAAAAATTCTCTATGTCACTTGATATCTGTTGCTGAAGATGAAACATACTGCAAAGCTCTGTTTTACTGGATGACCCTGATTTATCTTGATTCGTTTTGGTGAAGAAGAGGGAAAGAACATATTTGTGCAAAAAACTGTAGATGTAAGAGTAAGAATCTTTGAGAGTGAGAAGTTCTAATTTGAATTCTTGAAGCAGTCCTTGTGAAGTGTCATAATACTGCCTTTCCACAGTCTCTCCCAGCCTTAAATTCCTACAGCTTACACAGAAGGATGTGATGATTTGGAAGGGAGAGAACTCAGTGTAGTGAAGAGAAATACAGTAGAACAAAATGAGTCATTTCCTCAGGACTGGGAAGGAGAGGTAAGATGAGGTCAGAAAGTGAATAGAATTGCAGACAAACTGATCTGAAAGAACTGCAAGAGGATTTATGTGGTCTTTCAGAACCTGAATTCTCAGTGTCTAAACCAAGCACAAACAGTTCAATGCGAAGAAAGCCAAGTGCATCTGAAGAGTGTCCTGAATGACAGATGAGTAAATGTGTGCAGATCACAAATGACAAGTCAGTTATCAGTTCTATTGAGATGTAATGCCTTTGATAAATACCTGGGATTAGATCACAAATCTTGAGAGTTGAATAGTTTCCAGAATTAATAATTTCTGGCAATGAATTTTGCTAGCTGTCATGAAGACATTGAGAACTTTTAGAATGCAAGTAATATTATATAGGAAAGGAGGAATTATAGGAACTGTAGTTCCTTTGGCTTCTTAACTAGAAAGCATAGTCAGATATGACTAAGCAACATGGTAAAAATGTTTTTTACTCAAATTAATCTCAAAGTATGCCGTTATTTGCATTCTCATAGAGGCCTGTAGCTAATCAAAGTAGAGGTTGTACATGTCCATCAGTTGTCTAATGAGGAGAACAAAAGGTGGTGTATCTCAAAAGTGATTTGAAAATTAATTTGCACACTGGCATCTGATAAACCATAACTGTAATAAAGGTGAGAAAGCTCCAGAAATGCCCTTCTGGAGTCTAAAGTTATCTTTGGTTGTGCATATGGGACAAGGACAAAAGTCTGAGGGCCAAGATGGACTTAAAAGTTGCTTTCTCACATTCCATAACTTTGAAAAACCTTTGTTAGAATAAAGTGTGTTTTCAGTATATGTTTCCCAAGTGTTTGAGGGTTTCAAGTTTGGCTGACAAAATTAACAGTGAAAGGAGAGAAAATAAGATGATATTATAGCCACATATAGAAATCCAGAGTCAATTTGCATTGTATTTGCAGGTATTGGAGCATTTCTTGCTTGCAGACAAGGTCAGTTTAAAATTTAGTATCTTGAAGTGATTGTTCAAAAGAAGGAAAGGGATGGAACAGTGAAGTTGAAAATGTCATAGTGGTTGTGATTTTCTGTCTAACTTTTAGAAACATGGACACTAGTAATATATATACATTCTCAGTCTGATGAATCCTATTTGTGAAATATATTTGTCTTTTAGAAAGAACAGCCTACATATCATCAGCCTTTTATTTATCAGAACATTTACCACTGATTTGTTAGTTATTCTTCACTGTTGTTTTGTCCCTGAGAAATGCATTTGATTCTGTCAGTGTTCGTATCTTCCCACTGATTCTGAAGACTCCAGTTACAGCTTCATTTCAGGTTACAGACATATACAGGGATTTAAAAGGTCTCTTACACAATGAAAGAGGAATTAATTTTCCTGGTACTTAAAAAACATAATTATTTGCTTAGATTACCTAGTAGATTTTTTTCTAACCTTATATTTTCAAAAATTGAGACCAGAGTATGACAAGTGTCCCACATTCACCATCAGTTTTTAACATACCTAAATAAAGATGTGTCTTTCTCTAAGCTCCCAAATAATTTGTCATTCCATATACTGGAATTACTCTATTTTCTTATTCAAGAAAAGGATTTGTTAGTACTTTGTCTAGGCTGATAATGATTTTTTGTCCTGTTTCATTCACAATGTTAAAAAACTTGAAAAAGTGTCTCTTCAAAGCAGTTGGTTATGACTCCTAAAAATCTTTAGATATCCTGCTACCAGAAAGGAAACTTTCAGTCACATGTCAATAACCATATATTCTGCATCAAAGATAGGAGAAATCTCTAGCAATCAAAATTTTATTGAAATTCAGACGCTGACATAGGGAAATGTAACTGTTAAATCATTTATTATCAAGTACAGGGATTAAAGACTGTGTAAATAAAAGTGTAAATTATCAAGAAATACCAGATTATCATGTATGCCATGTGTCACACACCAGATTGTTCAGCAGGTTGCTATAGTTATGCAAAACTTTCTTTATTGTGGAATCTTCTAGTTGTATTCTTTAAAAGCCTAGTCAAAGTACGTGAAGATAGAAATAGCCTTTCAAAGGGCAAAAAAAGGTCAGGAAGAAATAAAGGATTTCATTTATTTTTGTGTGGTGCTTTAGTGTTTGACCATAATTTTTTTAGGTAAAGAACACTCAGCAGCAGCTAGCAGTGCCAAAAACTGTGAACTTCATCTGTTTTTAGACCTGAACTTGAAAATCTCAGTTTGCAAACACTGAGATTTTCAGGTATGTTCTCTAGCTAGTCCTTCAAGGAATATATTTGTTGCCATAACAGCTGTTTTACCATTGCTCATGGAAGAGCTTCAGCAACAAGATGATTTTTATTCTGCTAGGTGTAAAAACGTGGGAAAAAATTCAGGTGGTTACCCTTGACCTCATCAATACTCAGCCTCTTTTGCATAGATTGCATGATGAGAGCAGTAGATCTGTGTTGTAGCTGCACAGATTTCAGCCTAACAGAGTCTTTCTGTCAGCCAATTGTTGTATCATGGTAGCTGGGATACCACTGTGAAGCTTTACTAAACAAGTATATAATGTTTCATCATGTTCATGTAAGTACTTGAAAACCCACTTCCTCTCTGGAAAAATTCACCTGTGCTTGATTCTGTCTTACCTGTTGCCAACATACTTCAGTTTTTTATGATATTACGTGTGTTGTTGCAGTTTTGAGAATGGTGATGCAATAACCTTTTCATAGCTTGTTGATGGGGATTGTTACTTATGACACTCCCTGATGATTAATTTCTGGAGTACTGGATTCTGCTACTAAGTAATAAGATATTCAAATTCCATGATTGTGTTTTTATGAATGACAATTTGTACAATTTTAGAGTTGTTGAACAAATGTTGATCCCACTGCTAATTGAAATACTTCAAATTAAGGAAAATCTTTTCTAGGATGGAGGCACAAGCTAAGCCTAATTTATTCTCATGTTTGTGCTTGTTTAGCTCTTTCTGAGGTGGTTCAGATTAGTGGTAAATGATAGTTTAAGGGTCTGAACTCTTTGTGATCTCACCAACAGCTACTGATAAAGTGATCCCAGGTCACAGCACATTTCGTAAATAACACAGGAAACAAAAAAGCCCTTTGTGTTTGGGGGATGAACATTTTTCATAATGTTCCCATGAATTGAACACTTTTATGTTTCATTAAGTAGCATAATGCAATATCAGAAAAAAAAATCTAGCTTTATAAATTGAAGAATGTTCAGGGTAAAGAAATAAGACCTTTCTTGTACTTGTTTTCATTACCCATAAAATTCTACTCCAAGTAATTTTTGCTTATGCCACTATTTGGAAAAGATTTATGCAGATTGTTAAAGCAGGCAACTTCTCTGGCTGTTTTCTGCTCAGAAAAAATGATCAAATTATTCTTTCAGTACAAGAAAAATCTAGTGACGTAGAGCTGAAAGAGTCAGTTAGGCTGCCTCTTCTGAAACTCCTGCTTTCCTCAGCATAGCACAGGAGCAGAGGAGGAATCCTCCCATGAGCCCCTCTGCATCTCCCCTTCAGTGGGACAGGGACCCTGACACAGGTGAGGCCTGGGACTCCTGCTCAGATCTCCCAGAGCCTTGATGGAGAAACATTGGCAGAATCTGGAAGCTGCCCTGCAAAACTCTCTCTGTTTTAACAACTTAAGATGGTGTATTTTCAGTTTAAAAACTTTTATTGTACTTTATATACCAATTTTCATTTCCTGTGTTGTCATCCATAAAATGCATTCTGTTATGCAGTGACTTTTCCTCCCCCTTGTTTGTGCTATTTCTAAGGTGTCTTTCTGATCTTCTGGCTAAACACAGTTTTCTTACATCTCTGAAGGGTGAGGCACTGTTTTTTCTAATGCTGAGCTGGGAAGTGTGACTCAGTATAAAATGGAGTATGAAGATGTACAAATCATGTTGTAATTTGAAGAAATTAAACATAATTGTACAATTAAAGTTCCATTTTGCCTTTTTTTCATGTAAACAGCTACAAATTGCATGAAAGCAGGTTAGATTTTTTCCATTTAATCATTGAGTTCTCTAATAGAAAAGAACAATGAGATTAAATGCTGCAAGACAGAGTGTATGTTTTAAATCTTTGATCATCATGTGACGTGGATAGGTTGCCTTAATGAGTGGTCACTACACATTTCTAAGTGTCATCTGAAAGAGTATCCTTAATCGCAATAGAATCTGAACATTGTGTTAAAACTCTGACTTTCCTTATAATTTAATTTTTGTTCCTTATAAAAACATGGTGATGATTCATGTTGCCAAACATGATCAAGGCAGACAAGTTCCTACAATTATATTTTCTATATAAATGAAAGTATTTCTATTTTCCAAAGACGGATCTGTCACCCAGAAATTAATAGACAGTAAGAGGGAAGGAACTGTGTAAAAAGGAACAGAAAAAAAATAAAAAACCAATTTGATTTAAAGAAATTATCTTATATCAAAAGCCAACCGTTTGTATTGTGATACCAGCAGTCACCATGTTCTGACATAAAGGGAATTACAGCTATCTAAAATTAGCTTTTGAAGTCTGGAGACTAAAGATTCTTTTTTACAAACTCTTAGAGATTTTGTATTACTTTCATGTGTTTACACTTAGGGTTTTTATTTAGCAATCAATTCTCAAGTTACAAGAACTCTTAACCCTGGTTTAATTGGACTCAGTCACAACCCTCATACCAAAGTCAATGTGTTTATAAGCAGGCACCCAAAACAGAACCATAGAATCACATAATGAATTCAAAGAGTTCGGTTATATTTGACACTGAAATTAATTTTTTTCAATTTGTTTCCCTCTTGCTTCAGGAGTGGACAAGTTGAGAAGTTAGAAGTGGATCCTAGTAAATATTCATTCCCTGATGTGACAAAGATAATCCCAGAAAAGGAACGAACTGGACGGGGACCTATAAATCTCCAACGACAGAAGGTTACAGAAGTTAAGAAGAGCTGTGTTGATTTTGAAAATATTGAAGATGTTCCTCCCTTAATTTGAAACATTCTGAAATATCCCCTCTATAAGTAGCATGAATGCTTGTATTAAATTTATGACCCTATGTGTAAATAAAATAAAGCTGAAGCTAGCAATATCATTACATCTCCTATCAATAACTTTTTTTTATGCTGGTATTTTCTGCTGCATTTTCTGTTAGTATATTGCTATATAAATTCTTTTTTTTTTTTTTTTTTTAGATTGTTTACTTAGTAACTCTGAAATTAGAATAGGGGCTTTATATCAGAGATTGTAATTTCTTCAATTTACTATCTGGGCTGAGAGATGACACATTACTGTAGAAAAAGAGAAAAGGAAGGAAGGAAAAAGCATGTGTAACAAGATTTATGATTTTTCTCATTAAACTAAGGATATGAAAAATCTCTGTGTATTCCTTCAGCATTTTCATTTTCATGACGGGCAACAGTAGAAGAAAAGGGTATGGTTAGAGTGAGAGATATTGCTGTAATCTACCATTTGTCACTGAATCTCCAGCATAAGGCACAGCTCCTGGATTCTAGAGCTTGCCTAACAATGCCACTCCTTGAAGGTTTTGGGAGAGAATAAAGAGAAATTTCAAGAAAAAAATAAGTTGAGTGACCTAAGCTACCTTTCTTAGCTTTGTAATTGTTTATAATGGAAGACTTCATTTGGAAGAGAAAATGCTTCAGATTCCAATCAGCTTTTGCTTTCAGTTAAGAGCAAGCAAAGTCAGGAAGAATCAAACAATATTTTCAAGTTAAAACTTGTTTTCATCCTTAAGGCAGAAGATTAATAAGTTGTAATTATAACTGAACCACTGTTTAAGTTCAGATAGTGCCCACATTATCCTCAGCACATAGTCATGGTCATAAGCCAGCCCTTGAAAGTGCCGTGTCCCTAATTGTGAAAAAACATTGTGCAAAAACCTCAGCAGTTTGAATGAAAATGTTATTGAATTCTGGGAATTTTTAGCCACCTTAAAGTGCTTGATAGTTCTTCACAGATGTTTAATGTAAGATAAAGATAAATAGTCTACCTTAAAGTGCACTGAAGAGAAGAAGAAAATATCCATCAGCTTAGGCTTATGGCTTGAACCGATGCATTTTCTTTGGTTGCAATTTGAAATGGATATAGGGTAAAAAAAAATGAAGTTTCATACTAGTGCTGGGTATACTAAAAGCTGAAAAGAAAATTTATGTATCTCAAAGACATAAACCAAAGTTGAATTTGGGCATCATCTGATGGACTATCATCTTGGATTTTTCTTTTGCTCTGACTCAGTTTTTCCAACTCCAGAATAAATTCTTCAATGATACAACCTCTGAGCCCTGGAAAACATTTAATCAGCTCTGCTCTGGTTAATGGAGTATAAATACATCAAGTGCTTTTGCAATATGTCCCAATTCACTAGAAATGTCTAACCTTGCCAGCTAACCATGGAAAAGACATATGAAATTTTATCTTTTGATCTCACTGAGTAGTAATATGTCCATAGGGCGAGCACAGATCATTTTCTGGATTGCACATCAAGGTTTTGTATTTGTGATTGCACAGGGTGTCCCTGCCCCAGGGGTGGCAGAGGGGCTCCAGGATCTTGGGGACAAGCAGGCTCCAGCAAGGGCCAAAGGTGACAGCAGTACAGGAGGAGGAGCTGGAGGAGGAGCTGCAGGCTCACAGAAGGAGTCCCTCTAGCAGGCCCAGAGACACCCCTATGGAACAGAGACCCCCTTGCAGCCCAGGGAGAGCCTGGGAGTCCTAAGTTGGTGCTATTTCATGGAACTGTGCGGCCCTAATAGGAAAACAGGCAACAGATAATGTAATTTTTGGCAGCCAGATGGACAATTTGTTTTTATTCCCTTCAAGCCTACTTCTTTTTGTTTCAGAAGTATGAATTTTGCTGACCTTGGGATAGGTGAAGAGAAAAGGCTCCACCTCTTTTTTGAAGATAAAAATCAGTAAATTATGGCAGCAGATCCAAATTTTTTTAGATTTCCTGTAATTTAATTGATTGCTGTGAGGATTTCCTGATGTTTCTAAGAGATGAACTTTTATAGGCTTTCCTCTTTTTCTTCATTGCTTATTTCTGAAAATCTTGTAGGGAAAATCAAGCTTTCCAACCTTCAGCCAATATGGATGAACCTGTAAAGAGTTTCAGACAATTGTGGAAAACAGAGGCATCCATGCAACTTGCTCAGGTATGGTTATTTTATTTTTTCATAAAGAGAGAGCTAAAACAATTAATCTCTAATGTCAAACCAAAGGACAACACACACAACTCAGTTCTGTTTTTCATCTTGTTTCATTTTGAATAGACTTTGCTCTGTTTTGGGGGGGAAAAATTAAAAAAAAATGTATTGAGCTAAAATTACACCTCATAGGAAAATTAATAGCAGGTACCAAAACGTTGTTGGAACTACTGAAGAAAGAGTTGTTTCATATGGTAACATAATCTTGAGAACCAGCCTAAAAATGGAGTATATTCTGAGAATGAGTTTCAATAAACCTCTCAACTGCGTATTGCCATGGAGAACACAAGCAGAGGTTGATCACAGAGAAACAAACTGCATGAGCACAAGATGACGACACCACAAGAGCAAAAAACACCTCACAAAATACTGATTACTGTAATGCAATTTTGAGGAAAGAAGACAAAAGAGGACAAAGGACATGCAGCCAATGTAGATAAAATATCCCCTCTATAATGAAAATTAAAAGATAACAAAAGGAAGGAAAGATTGTCAGAGCTGCCACCAGAGAAAGGAAGATTGAGAAAGGAAACTCCAGCATTGTCTCCTCCAGTTAAGGACATGGCAGCTGATCAAAGCCATTGTGCACATGGAACACGATTCTCCTTGTTAGAGGAGACAAGAAAGTGCTGCTTTTTGATTTGCCACTTGCCTCATTCTGCCACTGCAGACTCAGCAGTTGTACATACAGCATTATCTCTTACTATGTAATTGGGCTAAGTAGATTAAAATTTCAGAAAGGCTTGAGTATGTGTTGTGATATTTCACCTCTAACTAGATGACTGGATTAATTTTAGCAGGATGCAGTTGATGGATTTACTCGTCATCCAGTAGACAGGAGATGGATGGGGTTAATGACAAATTCTAGCAGTACTGAGAGGAAAGACGTAAGAGTTCAGGAATGCCCTTGGATTTGCCACAAAATCTTCCTCTTGTACTAAAATTGGGATGGGATGTAAATTTTGGATTTGCCATCAGAATGAGAGTTCTGTTGATGTACAAAACAGAATGTGTCCAGTTCCTTCCAGCACCAAATTGATTCATCTTGGTCAAAAAAAAGCAAAAGGAGAAGGGAATCTGTTAGAGTATGACAGGGTAAAGCTACCCTGCACTTCCAATTAGAGTTGTAGTGAAGAACATTGTGCAGTAAAATAGCAAACTTGGTTCAAAACTACCAAAAGATCTTACAGTCTTAAACAGATTTCTGGATATACACAGGATCCATATTATATATGGGTAACAGTACTGGACATGCAAAAAATGCTTTCCTACTGTAGGTTTCGAATGATAATTCCCATAAGGGGGAACTGGTGAGTAACAAATACATTTCTTACTGGTTAATGAATATGAAAGAAAGCCATATGGGGCCTGAGTATTAGTCTTTTTCTGAGCAGTTGCTAAAGACCAGGTGTTTGCTGTCAGTGCTGGACTGGGTAACTTCACCCAAACTAAATCATAGCATCACAGAATGCTCAAGGTTGGAAGGGGCCTGTGGTGGTCATCCGGTCCAACTTCACTGTTTAAACTGGAGCCAGTTTTCCAGGACCATGTACAGATGACTTTAGAATACTTCCAGGGATGGAGAATTCACAACCTCCCCGGGTGACTTGTGCAGGCACCTCGTCACCCTCACAGTAAAAAAAAAAATGGTTTCTTAATGTTCAGAGGGATCTCCTGGGTTCAGCCTGTGCCCACTGTCTCTGGTCCTGTCACTGGGCACCACCTATTCACAGTTTAATTGCAAATTATTTGTGAATAAATGTCTTTCTTCTGTTAGAGTCATCTGTAGCATGCTGAAGTGTATTGTTCTCATTTGCAGCACCTGAGCAATACTGACAGGTCAAATTTTCTCTTTTCACCTCTGATAACACCCAGGCACAGTGAAGGCTCAATGAAGCTTAAATCTAAGTAAACAGCATATGAAATTAACAGGGACAAAAGATATGACATAATTTAGAAAACACTGCTTATTCAGAGTGACAGTTCATGTTTTCTTTTTTTAAAAAAGATATTATTACTTATAAAAGATATTATTACTGGCAGAAGTTCTGCTCTTGGTTGCACAGTTGTGCACTGGAACTATCTAATAATCAGGTGGGATCTCTCTGAGGCAGGTTTTGTATGAATTGTTCCTGCATCAAACATGTCACAGTCAAAACACTGTGAGAGCCACAGAGTACATCAGTTCTGGAGACTGCTTACTGTGTTGGTTTCAGAATCACCATGGATTGCCTGAGCTAATTATAAAACATAGACATTTGAAGGAGCAGGAGAACAAGGAAATCACGTTAGACAGACTGGGCATCATTTCTTCTGCCTTACAAACCCTTCCTACAGACGACAGCAACCACTCCTTTACACAGAGCCCAGAAATGTGAGCCACAGATCCATTTAAAGAAACTGCAGTTCCTCATAGAGAAGCCCTGATGTGGTGGGAATTGGCCAGGGATCAAGAGTCAACAGCCCATTCCTCTAAGGAGATGGGATAGTACAGAACCAGTCCTCTGCTTTGTCTAGGTGCTAGCATAATTGTTTGCCCTTGGATGAGTTCAGATCTGCACAAAGTGTCAATTTTCACATATAGGGAACTATATGGAGGTGTCTCAACTTATAAGGCACTTTTCTGTTATTTGACTACAGTTTTTCTAGCATGATGCATAGGAAAATCATAATAACCAGGTCCACACTGGAGGTTATACTTCTGTTACTGGAAATATAACTCTCAGTGTAGTACAGCCTGAAAGTCGGGGCAAAAAAAAAGATCTCAGAAGTTATAGCATGTATTGTATGAACAGAAGCACTTAAAAACTCCACAGCTCTAAACAATAAACAACTTTCTCTTCAGAAACTTGATAGGAAATATGTGTATAGAAGAGTTGACTTTTTGGTAGAAATATATGTATAGAAGTGTTAATTTTTTAGACAAATGTTGAACATTTGGCTATAAAAATGTGACCTGTGGTTATGTTTTGACCCTTGTTTTGTGCTCTCACTGCTAACCATCTGCAAGTCTACCAGCAGCATAATTATGCCTGTTTGACAGTGTACATAAATTAGAGTTGCCTCCTCTGGTTTTGCAACAAGGCAGGCAGCCATCTGACTTTTTAATTAAGGATTTCACTGAGATTGATAATAAAGTTCTGTGGTGGTGCAGAACTGTTTTATTAGGTTTTTATAAGAAGTTTATGTTATGGTTCATTTCACTGTATCCCCAATGTTGTAACCCTTTTTGTGTTGTCTGTATAATAAGGTGTTTTGTGTCAGTCCTCCCACTCCTCACCTGACTTGTAATACCCCCTCTGCCCCAACCCTCCTCTCTGGGGCAGCTTGTCTATCACTTTGAGGAGCCCTCCCAGGTTGTGAAATCTCAGGGGGAGGGCTTCAGGTGATAGGCCCCCTTGGGGGAATTCCTTTGGCTCTGGATTTTAGTGGTCCGAGGCTTGGGGGTGGGCACACCTTGTTACCCCCTGAATCCCCTGATTTGTTGTCTTGTTGTATCCTCTCTGGAACCCCTCCCCCGCTTATAGGGGGGGAAGAAAATCTCTTTCAGCCTCTCAGCTCGGAGCCTCTCTGCTCCTCAGCTAATAAACATCTTTTAACCTGCTAAGCTGAGAGCCAGCCTTTTCTCTTCTGCTGCTGTTGGCTCTCACAACACTATTGGGTCCAGCTGCTAAGCCGAGAAGGCGAAACGAACTGGGACCTTCTGTGGCTGTGTTGATTCGAGCTAGCCGGAGGTCAGCTCCCGCCCGGTGCGGGACGGAACCAGACACAGAGTTTGGCGCTCCAATGTGGGGCACACCGCGCCGGCAGAAGCAGCTTGGACCACGTGGAGCACGGCTCCAAGGTGACAGAGCGTCCGGCACCCAAGCAGGGCGCCCCCCCGGAGACGAGGCGGACCCTGCGAACGGACTGGGACTGATTTAGCCCGAAGAACAGTCTCTGGGCGTCACGCACCCCTGTGAAATTGACTTTTAAACGAGGCAAGTTCCAGGGGAAAGAAGGGGAGCTTCGAGCCCCGACCGGAGTCCTTCTTGCAGCAGAACAACCAGACCCACGCACCCCCCAGGCACAGGAACAGGTAAGTATACCCACAAAGGGACATACTTACTGGTTTTAGGGTTCCCCCGAGGGAGGGGGATCTATTGGGGAGGAAAAAAATCCTCCAAAAATAGCTGCACAGCTAAAGGGTTAAACCTCCTGTGATTTCGAGAGAACGGTCCGCTTGGGTTCAAAAGCAACTTAGTATCAAAACATGGGTGGAAAGCTTACAGTTGCTCAGAAAAGGTTGTATTATAACCATGTTTCAGTTGTGAAAGGAGCCAAATTGAAAATCTCTAACGGCGAGTTAAGAAATCTTGTCCACTCAGTTCATCTGTATTTTCCCGAAGTATCCCCCGACAGAATCTGCAGCGCCGATTTCTGTGGCACTGTAGAAAGGGAATTAATTCGGCTGATTCAAACAGGGGACAAAAAGGCTACAAAGTATTTTATTGTGGCAACAAACGTGAATTCCGCGATTCAATCTCAAAAGGGAATGCAGTAAGAGCCCAGCCGAGAAACGTGTTCTCCCCCTCCTCCTGCCCCCCCCCTCCCCTTCTCCCTGGTCCCCGTGTCCCCGGGAAAGCGTTCTGAATGGAGCAGCAGGGTTCCCGCCCGCCCGCTCAGCCTCCGGGACGCCCCAGCCACCCCGCCCGCGCTGGCCCCGTGGGGCCAGCCGGGATTCCTCAGGCAGACCCGGCCAGTCCGCCCCTTTCCCCGGTGCAAAAATGCCACGTTCGGTTTTCTGTGGGGGCGGAATCTGGGTCCAAAGACACACGGTCCGCTTGGGGTCACCTAGATGGCGGCGACCGCATCGCAGGGGACTCCCCCGCGCCCTCCGCGCCGCCCTCCCCTCCCTACACTGGTGACGTGGCGCCCGCACGGTGTGGCCCCGCCCCATCCCCCTCCCCCGCCACGCCTTACCCCTGTGATGTCGGGTGTCTCCCCCGTGGCCCCGCCCCTGCTCTGCGTGGCCCCGCCCCTGCTCTGCGTGGCCCTGCCCCTGCTCTGCGTGGCCCCGCCCCCACCCCGTGCGGTGCCGGCCCCGCCCCGCACGGCCCCGCCCCCGCCCCGCGCGCCGCCACCGCGCTGCCCTCCCCAACCCCCTGTGCCTGCGCGTGCGCACTGCGGCACCCCCTTCCCCCACCGCAGTGGCGTCCGTGCCGCCTCCCTCGCCCGATCTCGGTGACGTCGCTTTCCCCGCCCCCCCCTCCCAGCGTGGCTGCTCTCTGCGGTGCTGCTGCCTGAGGGGGCCCCCGCTGTGGCTTGGCCGCGGCCCGCTGCGCCCCCCCCCCGGTGCTGCCGGCGTGGGGTGCCTCCGCCGCTCCCCCCGCAGCCGCCGCGCCGCCGACTGCCCCGGAGCAGCCCGGTCCCGTGCCGCCGGGACTCGAGCCCTCTCCCCGGGGATCCCGCCCACCCCCCCACTCCTCGATGACGCCACCCCCGGGCAAACCGCGCCCCCTGCAGGGACGCGGTGTCCAAGCAACCAAGTGCCTCAGGGCACGGGCTCCCTCGCTCCCTCAAACCCGGAAGTGCCCGAGCAGGGAACGGGGGCCGATGGAGCTGCCGGTTCCTGCTCCATTCCCACCCTTGCCCCTGTTACCTTCCGCAATGTCTGCGGTGGTAACAACAGGGCAGAGTACCACCCATTTCCCCGAGCCACCATCAAAGAAATCTGCAAAGCTCACAGAACGTATGGCCGGGATGGGCCATATTTCAGAGGGCTCCTCAGAGCAGATCTCTCTGCAGAGGAAGAGGTGCCTGCTGATTTAAAGTACCTGTTTTCTTGCTTGCTGAACCCAACAGAGTACATCCTATGGGTCACAGCTTGGAAACAGCTGCTCCAGGATGCCTTACCAGGGCTCCTCAACCATGTTAACACTAGAGTGGATGCTCAGGGAAACCCCATCACTCTAGAACACCTCGTGGGTGAGGGGCAGTGGGCAGAAGCCACTGACCAAGTGGTCATTCCTGTCCAGTGCCTCCACGTAGTGAGAGAGACAGCCCTGACTGCATTCTTCAGCATGCAAACACAAGGTCCTGCGATTTCATATTCGAAAATCAGACAGGACCAAAGGGAGTCTTCCACAGATTTTGTAGAGAGACTGTCCTGAGCTATTGAAGCTCAGGTCAAAAATGAAATGGCTTGGGAACACATTTTAACAGATATTGCGTTTTCGAATGCAAATGATTTATGTCGTGCTGCAATTTTAAGTTTACCCCTAAACCCCAAACCAACCTTACCAGACATGCTTCAGGTATATCAGGTAAAGGTGCCTTTTATGAGTTCATCTACAGGTCTGCGGCCCAAACCTCATCAAGTTACAGCCATGGAAGCTGAAGATTCCCGAAAAACACCGAACACCAGGAAGAAGCTTTCTGCTCAAGGCTCCCAGAAGTGTTTTTTTGTGCAGGAATTTGGGGCATTGGGTTTCCAAATGCCCCCTCAAGAAAGAATTAGAGGACCTCAAAAACAAAAAAGGGGGAGGGGAAGGGGAAAAAGGGAGAGGGTTTAAACCCTCACAAAAAAACTGGTGAAAGAGCGCAGGTCCGCCCTGCGTGAAGAAAAAAATGGGGTGGACCGGGCAGGAGGGGAGGGGAAAGGGAGCCAAGGGAAAAAGAAGGAGAAGCTGCATTGCCCCATTCAGGGTGGCAGCAAAAAGAACACACTGGAAATGACTTATACGGACCATGACATGGCACAGCCGATTTTGACAACTAATTCTAAGTATACCCCCTACAGGTTGCAGCTCACGGAGGGTTTGCACCTGAAAGACGACGACTGGAATTTTGTGTCAGTTGACAACAGTGAGCAGGGTACCTGGCCAAGGGTCAAAGGTAAGCTCATCGTTGTGGGAGACTGCAAACACACCCCAAAAGAGATCGAAATTCTTCCAGGAACACTTGATAACAATCCTGGAAAGTTCATTCTCTGGCTATGCTGCACTCACCCACCAACATTCCTACCTAAAGGGCAGATAGTTGCCCAGATCATACCCACCTGGGAATGCCCGGAAGAAGACAACATACCAACTGCTTGTCCCGTGCACAAGATCACAGAAGTGAAACCCCAGGTGGGATGTGAGTTACAGGCAGGTGATGAGGCCATTAACATCACAGGCCTCCTAGACACAGGCGCAGATGTGACTGTGATCCCAGCCAAGCACTGGCCGTCACGTTGGGCCTTGGAAAATGTGGCAGGACACGTGCAAGGAATAGGAGGAATGCAATTGGCCAAACAATCAAAGAGTGTGGTTCAAATTAAGGGGCCAAAAGGGCAGTTGGCCAGTTTACGCCCTTTTGTTTTGGATTATAGGGAACCCTTGTTGGGGAGAGACCTGATGGCCCGGTGGGGAGTCACAATTGACATCCCAGACCCGCCACAGGATTTTTGGGCAGCGGCCGCTGAGGAGCGCCCTACCCACAAGCTGAATTGGAAAACAGATGCACCAGTGTGGGTAGAACAGTGGCCACTTTCAAAACAGAAATTGAAGGTGCTCGAAGAGCTCGTGGAGGAGCAGTTAGCTAAGGGTCACATTGTAGAGACCACCAGCCCTTGGAATTCACCGGTTTTCGTTATCCGGAAGCCAGGGAAGGACAAGTGGAGGCTCCTCCAGGATCTCAGACAAATTAACAACGTGATAGAAGACATGGGCTCTCTTCAACCCGGGATGCCTAGCCCGACCGTACTCCCACAAAATTGGAAATTGGCTGTTATTGATATAAAAGATTGTTTCTTCCATATTCCCCTACATCCGGACGACGCACCATGTTTTGCATTCTTGGTTCCCACCATTAACCGAGAGGCCCCGAGGAAACGCTACCATTGGAGGGTTCTTCCCCAAGGGATGAAGGTGTCACCTATCATCTGCCAGTGGTATGTGGCTTCCTTGTTGTCCCCGGTCCGCGTAGCCGCAGAGAAAGCAATCATCCGTCATTATATGGATGATGTGCTTGTATGTGCCCCCACCGATGATGTCTTGTCACAGGCGCTTGACCTGACAATTAATGCATTGGTTGTTGCAGGGTTCGAGCTGCAGGAAGACAAGGTACAAAGGATGCCACCTTGGAGGTACCTTGGGCTGGAAATTGGCAAGCGGACCATTGTGCCGCAGAAATTGGAAATCAGGGCCAAAATTCAGACCCTCGCAGATGCCCATCAACTGTGTGGAGCATTGAATTGGGTGAGACCCTGGCTGGGCCTCACAACCAAGGACCTAGCCCCTCTTTTCAATTTATTGAAAGGGGGAGAGGAGCTGAGTTCTCCCAGGGAACTAACCCCGGAAGCGAAGGAGGTGCTGGAAAAGGTACAGCATCTCATGTCCACTCAGCAGGCTCACCGGTGTGATCCAGACCTGCCTTTCAAATTCATAATAATGGGGAAATTGCCACACCTCCATGGAGTCATTTTCCAATGGAGAAATAACATCAAAAAGGACCAGGGCAGAGAGGACCTGCTTCTAATCATAGAATAGGTCTTTCTCAGCCATCAAAGGTCCAAGAGAATGACACGTCCACAGGAACTGGTGGCTGAACTGATCCGAAAAGCCAGAGTCCGGATCAGGGAATTGGCCGGGTGTGATTTTGAATGCATTCACATTCCAATTGGATTAAGATCAGGCCAAATTACAAAGGCAATGTTAGAACACCTGCTTCAGGAAAATGAAGCACTGCAGTTTGCTCTAGATTCCTTTACTGGGCAAATCTCAATTCATCGGCCAGCCCACAAAATTTTTAATCAGGATGCCAAATTTACACTGAATTTGAAAGATGTTCGGAGCAGGAAGCCTTTAGAGGCCCTGACAGTTTTCACGGACGCGTCCGGAAGGTCCCACAAATCAGTTATGACTTGGAAGGACCCTCAGACTCAGCAGTGGGAGGCAGATGTTGCCGAGGTGGAGGGATCACCTCAGGTTGCTGAGTTGGCCGCTGTTGTCAGGGCTTTCGAAAGGTTCCCCGAACCCTTCAATTTAGTAACGGACTCCGCTTATGTAGCGGGGGTGGTATCGAGGGCAGATCAAGCAATACTGCAGGAAGTGTCTAACACAGCACTGTTTGAGCTGCTTTCTAACCTTGTTAAGCTTGTCTCCCACAGGGAGCAGCCATTCTTTGTGATGCATACGAGATCACACACCGATTTGCCAGGTTTCATAGCTGAGGGGAACAGAAGGGCTGATGCTCTCGCTGCCCCTGCAGTGATGGCCCCATTGCCGAGCATTTTTGAGCAGGCAAAGCTCAGCCATCAGTTTCACCATCAGAACGCGCCTGGCCTTGTTCGCCGGTTTCACATCACTCGGGAGCAGGCTAAGGCAATTGTGGCTACGTGTCCCTCATGTAATCAGCATGCACTCCCCACCTTAAGTGCGGGAGTGAACCCCAGAGGTCTGAACAGCTGTGAGCTGTGGCAGACTGACGTGACACATATCCCCCAGTTTGGCCGATCTAAATATGTGCACATGTCGGTGGACACCTTCTCCGGTGCAGTTTTTGCTTCCACCCACGCAGGGGAGAAAACCTCGGATGCAATTAAACACCTCATCCAGGCTTTCTCCTTCATGGGCATCCCAAAAGAATTAAAAACTGATAATGGCCCAGCATACCGTTCCAGGGAATTCTGCAGCTTCCTACAACAATGGGGAGTGGGACATAAAACCGGCATCCCTCATTCCCCAACAGGCCAAGCTGTAGTGGAGAGGACCCACAGAGAAATCAAAAGGGTCCTCAACCAACAACAGCCGGTGTTGAAAACAGAAACACCGCAGACCCGATTGGCCAGGGCTCTATTCACACTGAATTTCTTAAACAGCACCTTTGAGTTTTTAAACCCACCGATCGTTCGTCATTTCGGGGCAAACCCTCAGCTAAACATCAAAGAGAGGCCGCCAGTCATGGTCCGGGACCCTGAAACTGGAAGGACAGAGGGACCTCATGATTTAGTCACGTGGGGTCATGGGTACACTTGCGTGTCCACCCCCACGGGGCCGAGATCGTTACCATCAAAATGGGTGAGGCCCTATGTCCCGAAGGTCTCGGGGGAGAAAAAGAAACTGCCACAGGTTACTCAAGCAGCTTTTAGGAGGAAAAGGAGGGAAGATTTTTCCCAGGACGGTTTCGCTTTCCTGAATGACCTCTGCTCGAATGCTAATCGTTGGTTTTAATTCTTTTAGTCCTGGCAGAGCCTGTCCAGCGCCAGTCCCTGGGCTGAGGAAGTTCCACCTGCTCCTCGGCATCCTCCTGCCTGCCAGTCTCGCTGTACCTGTCTCCAGATGGTTGGTGCCTCAGCCCAAAGCCACCAGGGCAATGGGGCAGGCCACAAAGCCAGCCAGAGCATCCAGGACATGGTGAATGACATCAAGAGAGAGACTGGTGACTGGCTGAATGGATTGTTTGGGGACTGGGGAATTTTGGGCTGGGTGGGTTCAATTTTGAAATCAGTTTTGTTATTTTTGTTTGTTATTCTGTTAATTTTAATTGGATTTAGTATCATCAAAAAATGTTAAGTAGATTAATTTCTAGCACCACACATGCCCCCTCTGTGAACCAAGTTGCTGTATCATCCGCGCCTGGATGGGAGGAGAACGTGGAACTGGAGGAAGACCCAGAAGACAGGAGACACCCAGAAGAGGAACCTCAGATGGAGTGGCCCACTCAGCCAGAGTGGCTCACTGAGAGTTACCCGGACTTCGAATATCATCCTCCTCCATTCCAGCCCTCCTCCTTTATTAAAACAAAAAAGGGGGAGATGTGGTGGTGCAGAACTGTTTTATTAGGTTTTTATAAGAAGTTTATGTTATGGTTCATTTCACTGTATCCCCAATATTGTAACCCTTTTTGTGTTGTCTGTATAATAAGGTGTTTTGTGTCAGTCCTCCCACTCCTCACCTGACTTGTAACATCCCCTCTGCCCCAACCCCCCTCTCTGGGGCAGCTTGTCTATCACTTTGAGGAGCCCTCCCAGGTTGTGAAATCTCAGGGGGAGGGCTTCAGGTGATAGGCCCCCTGGGGGGAATTCCTTTAGCTCTGGATTTTAGTGGTCCGAGGCTTGGGGGTGGGCACACCTTGTTACCCTCTGAATCCCCTGATTTGTTGTCTTGTTGTATCCTCCCTGGAACCCCTCCCCCGCTTATAGGGGGGAGGAAAATCTCTCTCAGCCTCTCAGCTCTCAGCTCGGAGCTCTGAGCCTCTCTGCTCCTCAACCCTTGAGCTAATAAACATCTTTTAACCTGCTAAGCTGAGAGCCAGCCTTTTCTCTTCTGCTGCTGTTGGCTCTCACAACACTATTGGGTCCAGCTGCTAAGCCGAGAAGCCGAAACGAACTGGGAACTTCTGTGGCTGTGTTGACCCAAGCTAGCCGGAGGTCAGCTCCCGCCCGGTGCGGGACGGAACCAGACACAAAGTTCCAATATGCTTCCATATTTAAATGAAAGTGCATCATCAGTATAAAAATTTCAAAGGGAAAACATCCATGGAGATTTATCAGTCATCTATGAAGTATAGCTGAAGTGAAGCATGACATCAGCTACAGAAGAAATCCAAGCTGTCTGCTTTTCCTGAACAAAACATCCAATCTTTTTTCAATAATTTTTTAAAAATTTCCATGAAGCTAAGACTCTGTACTGTTTCTGAATATTTAAAGATGCTGATATCCTGCACCATTTTCAGAACTTCCTTATGTGTACTTATGCTCAGTATCTAGTTACAACTTCAGCTATTTATGCTTGTGTGACTTTACCTTATGTCTGTAGTAAAAGCTATATTCATCTCACTAAAATTATTTTTCAATATGCTAGATAAAAGTGCAAGCCTTTTTAAATTTATGCTTATAGTTTAGCTCAGTCTGGGAATTCATGTCTGAAACTAAGTCACTGTCAAACATTCTTAAAACTTTTCCAAGTTATACTTCCAAGTATAGGTCTAGAGTATCTTAAATAAATCAATTACACTTTTTCAGTTTCTAGCCTACAAAACTTGAGTTTCAGTCTGAACATTCTCAAAGAGGTAGTGAAGTATCAAACACTCCTGTGACATATTAATATGTACCTAGAGTTGTGAAGGTCTTGTCAGATTACTTGGTGCTAATGTGCTGTGGGGGTTTCTGTGGGGCTGAAGGTAATTTCTCACACTTATCAGCTGTGTTGAGATACATAATTAGATATCTGTGATCTGTAAAGCAAATTCTCCCTCTTTATCAGTGTTTGACACTGGTTGCTTAACAACCTGGTTAATCAAAACCAGATTATACTGCTAGAATTAATGAGGCAATGAATGGGTTTAATGACTGAGGGAAGATTTTCAATGCCTGTTTCAAAGGGATTACTCAGTCTAATATTTGCTCATAAATAGTAGAGAAATGTGTGGCATGAAGTCACAGTTATCCAGACAAATTAATTTCTCTGGGTCAGCTCAAACCTGCTATCACATCATTGAAAACCTCAAATCTAGTTCATGTTCTTTTGGTAGACAAAGAAGCTCTTTTTTCTTTCCCCTTGTATTAATTCAGGATTCAGTGTAGAAGATTCAAGGACAGCTGGCAAAAATGACCATTTAAATCAGCTTGGGACTCAAGTAGGAGAGATTTTATTACCGGATATATCTGAATCACAGGATTAGAGAAAATTGCTACATGTGTTTAGAGACAGAGAAGTCTGCCTATTAAATGAGCTGTGAAATTAGTTTCAGCAACTGATAGCTCTTGAAATATCGGATCTTGAATTTATCACGGGGATCGTGAATCAGGAAGAAAAATGCATAGTTTGCTCAGACAGACTGAGGTTCCAGGTTCCCTTTGGTTGTACTGTATATAGCATTCTTTGACCTGGATCTTTGCTCAGATTGGGAAAGAGGATCCAAGGTATTGTTCAGTCTGTCTGAGGAAGGAACATCTGTGCGTGAACACAATAATGAATGATCTCCCCATTTCTTGTCCTGCACAATGTTCTCACTACTTTTGTACCTCCTTGCCCATTCTGGGTCATGACACAGTGGGTCTGTCCAGGTGGTTCTAAGAATCTGTTCCCTGGCATTGCAAAGAGGGGAACAACAAACGGAGACAAGTAGGAAACCTACTTCAAAACTACCATCCAGTCTTGAACTAATCCAGATTCCACCAGTCCATGTTCAGGCCGGTGTTGCATAAGAATGTGGTGCTGGTTTGTATCTTTCAAGCTGATCTTAGAGTTCTTGGTTAGAGTTCATAGGAGCTCTCACCCTTTCCTTTTGCTAAAGGAATTTGAGTGAACAGCCTGATGTAGAAACTAACTCTTAAATTCTGCATCTAGCATTGTTTATTGTCAGGATGAGTCACTTGAGGAAAAAATGAGCTTGCAATAAGAAATTCCCAGCACTCCTTACTTACTCCACAGCTGCCTTACTTCAGGGCCTCATACCCACACTTTCCCAGGAAGGTCTGATCTGTACTGTTTTATCTAGACTCTACTTACTTCCTGAGAAGCCCTGAAAGCTTCCCAACTTCAGCTTAATTGATGCTGAAATTATTGGTGAACTATGAGCGAAACTGGGAAAAGATCTGCTCATCTTATGAAGAATTTTGGATAAAGTGATGTACCTCAGTCACTTTTCCAGCAGCGGCAGAGATGAGGACATAATTCAGAAGCCTATCACTTGTGGGCAATGGCACAAATTCACCAATAAATATCTTATGCCATTGCCCACAGCAGCAGGTGTAAGGAAGACCAGATGAGGCCATGTCAGAAACCCAATTAGCCCAAGATGTGTCTCAGTTCAAGCAGGACATTTCTAGGCCAGCAAATACAGTGTGTAACTGTGTGTGACTGCCCCACCTGCTAACATTCGAGTCAGGCAGGTTCCCTTGCACACTCCAACCTAGTCCAGCCCCTTCCCCTCATTTTGGGAGAGACAAAATTCAATTTTGCATACCCTGCTGGGAAGACTTGACCCTGTTCTGTATAGGAAGTTTTGAAAAGAGTGATCCTTCCCTGATACAATATCAGAGAGTCAGCAGCTATAGGAAAGTCTGACTTAGGGGGCTGACATGCAATTATCTTTGATGGAACACTCTTCTCTGAATCTGTTGTTGTTATTTCACACTAACTATGCTTATAAACCTCCATCCTTCATCCTGTGGCTACAAGCTTCATGCTTTAATTATGCATCCTGTAAATATTTGCCTTAGTTTATTTTAAGCCTATCAGCATCTCCTTGGGAATTCCCAGTTCCTTTGATTCATCCTGTTGTTTTCTTCAGAACCTTTTCTATTTCTGTTACATCCAGGACAGAGTGGGGCAAAATCTAAGTGTTTGCCCTGTGGTTTTACGCAGCACCGTGTTATCTCTCACTTTCCTACAGATTCCTAATGGTATCTTATCTTTTGAATACTGTCAAGCACTGTGCCCACATATGTATAAAACTGCCTACAGGGAGCTCAAATTTTATTTCCTGCATTTCAACAGCTAGACAAGATCCTGCCACTACATACTGACAGATCAAGCTGGTTTAGGTAGAGTTATTTTCCCCTTTGTATTTAGAGATATTGAGCTATTGTTTCTTTCAGTGACTAAACTCCTTGGGATTTTCAGACATTTTTGTGCTCTTCTCAGGCAGTTTGAGATATGATTCCTGCAGGCTATTTTATCACTTCAACATTTATTTTAGCAAACAGTGTCATCTCATTGTTCACCTCTTTTTCTGGACCATTTGAGAAGGTGTTGAGCAGCTCAACTTTGAGCCCAGCTCTCTCTAGGGATACACAGATAATCCTCCCTTGTGAAAACTTGGAGTCCAGGGCATTCCTTTGGCTGCCCTGGAGGGTCAGAGACCTGGACAGGGGGGGTCAGGGACCCTGGCCCAGAGCCCAGAGGGACATTGGCTTTGATCTCAGTCCATGGGAAAGGCTTCCTGCACTGCGGGAAGGATTGCAAGCCAAAAGAGTGTGAAAGATAGTAGTTTAGCTTATCACCGGGTGAGAAAATAGTAGATTTGGGTTTTTAGCATTGAAGTGAATGGGGGCAAGATGGAGGATTTGGGGCATTGTCTCCTGTTTCTTCTTTCTTCTTCCCTCACTCCATTTTCAGCAGTGATGGTGGCACAAAATAGTTTAAAGAGATTGGGTCAAAGTAGGGATGACCTGTTTAGTATAAGTGATAGGTATTGGCAAATAATGATAAATAAAGAATACGTAGCAATTAGTATAAAAGATAGCGACAGCCCCATGTGGGAGGAGTCAAGGAGTCACCAGATGCCCGAGCAGCTGCATAGAACTTTGTTGGGCACTGAGAAAATTGTAAGATAAGAAACAATAAACCTTGAAAAATCAGAACCTGAAGACTCCGTCTTTTTCTTGCGTTTGGCTCAGAGCTTTGCAGAGGGCAAAAAGACTCCAAAACCACCTGAA
This sequence comes from Hirundo rustica, assembly GCF_015227805.2. Classification (NCBI taxonomy): domain Eukaryota; kingdom Metazoa; phylum Chordata; class Aves; order Passeriformes; family Hirundinidae; genus Hirundo; species Hirundo rustica. The sequence goes on from NC_053450.1 coordinate 7,746,609, forward strand.
TCTCGGAGAAAAAACCTGAGAACTGGCGTCCCTGAGCGGGCCTCCTCTAAAGGGGCACTGAAAGGGTCACAGTGAACCCTCTGCAGTGAACATCACAAGCTCTTGGAAGATCAAAAGCCAAACGGTCAGCTCCGGAGAAGAAGAACATTTCTGGCCAGAGCAGCTCATCTCAAATTCGTCCCAGACCGACAGATCTCCAAGGGCCCTGGAATCCATCACCCTGAAACCTGCTGGACAGTGATCAGGACACCTCTGAGCCGAATTTGACAACAGCTGCACACAAACCTTTGTGCTTTGGTAAGAACAGCTGGATCTAGATCATGGGGGGAACCACTTCACAAGAACAAATTTCTATTTTAGCAGCCCTAAAGGGGATGATTCAAACACACAGCGTGGCTCTGAAAGAGAAGGAGCTTCAGGAATTGATGCTCTGGGTCCGTTGTAATTGCCCTCATTGTGAGACCCGTTACCTGTTTGAGCCAGGATTTTGGCAGGAAGCAAACAGGGAGTTGTATGATAGAGCCACAAAGAAGGACAAAATAGCTGCTAAGCTGTTGTCCGCAGGTAGAATTATGTTAGAAGCTATATCGGAAAATTCCAGTGGAAGTTCCAGGGTTGGACAGCTGCCAAGCAGCGAAGAGGAGGATAGTAGGGCTTTATCTGTTGGCCAGGCAGAGACAGGAAAGCTGCTTTCCCCAGGTTTAATACCTCCTCCAGGAGATGGGGGAGGGGGGAGCTCTCAGCTCTCTCAGGGTTCGTCACAGAGTTCGTCAAAAACCCCGAAACTAGTCCCAGGAAAGAGGAAACTTTTAATCCATCCTAGCAATCAGGAGGAACTGGACATGCTTTATTTCGAAGCAGTTCCTGAGGACACATTACATTTATCCCAAGAGGGGGGGACAGGTCCGACACAAAGTCCACCTCGAAGTCCTTTTACCCCCCCCACAATCACCATGCGACAGCACCCCACTGCTCCTTTCCCTTCCCGTGCAGGAACCGGGTGCAAGCAGGGAGGAGGGGGCAGGGGGGGCGCCGGGAGAACAACAGGTTCCGACCGAATCGGTAACGGAGGGCGGAATTGTGGCACATGTGCGGGGCGGCAATCCTAACCTATCTCGCCGGGGTGCGGAACGCGGCGGAGCACGGTCGGAGAGCGTGTCAGGCGGGGCGGGGGCAGATCGCGGGGGAAACCAGTTCACGGACGAGCGGGCTGAGATCACAGACGGTGGGACTGGGATGTGGGAGGAACCGGGAACGGGCTCGGCGATTCGGCGCATGCCGATGACGCAAGCTACAGGAAGCAACACAGTTCAAAATACATCTGCGTCGCGAAGCGCATGGGGAAAGCTCAACCTGGAAACGTCGAGCAGAGCACTACAAGCCCCAGAAGCCTCAGCGGCGAGTCCAGGCGCAGGCACGGCAAGGGCGGGATGAGGCTCGAAACGCAATCCTGCTCTGGGTGGGGCAGATTCTGATGACGAGGGAGAAGGGGCGAACCCTAGGCATGAGCGGGGAGGGGACACTCTGTCAAGCGCTGCCGGGCCGGGACAGGCAAGGGTGGGACAGGCAGAGGCGGAACAGGCAGGGACGTGGCGTGGCCGAGGTGGAGAGTGTCTCGAGGGTGCCACCCCCACGCGGCGGACGTCACGGAGCTTGACTCCGTCCACCAGCGGCTCGCTGGCTTTTGACTCGCCTGCCTGCAGTGATTCAAACACAGCTGCATTTCTGTGGATGGGCGCGTGTCCGAAACTATCTCAGATTTTACAGATGTATCCAGAACTTGAAAGCCTTTTGAAAACTGCGAGCCCGCAGAAGCCAGCTGTCGACGTGTCATCGTCACCCGGGGGCGGGACAACAAAACCGCAATCACGGAGAACATCAATCACACCGAGCGAGGCATCTTTCAGCAGCGAGACAGCTACGTTGCACCGTTTTTTTCCAGTTTCATATAAAAAATCAACTTCTTCAGAACAGCAGTTCAAACAAAAGCCGAGAGAACCTTTGCTGATGGTGAGGGACGATGAGGCTGCGGAAGAGGATCAGGACATGTCAATTACTGATGACGACATCATCCGCATCACTGCTTCAGAGGGCATTCCTGTCCGGAAAGCAAAAGCACTTGAGTTTTCACGGCAATCTTCACCTTTCTTATAATCTAAGGACTTTATGAGGCAGTTTTTCCAGCAATTCAGTGAAGCAGCTTCAGAATTTCAACACGACTCCATGTCTTCTTTCTCTCGAATTTTTCTTCCAAGGAAAGGTGCTGCAGAGAAATTTGATGATGCCCAGAAATCCCTGGTTCCTGTTCTTTGGGAAAAGGAAAAGGAAACAAAACAGGACGAGGTGCAGCCTCAAAAATGGGTGGATCCTGGAAAGGATGAAGCAGCAGCAAAGCTGCAAACACAGCAATCAATTCCAGAGTCGGACGAGACACAGGCTTCTGGTGCACTGGAATTTCTTGCAACAGACTGGACAGACATAAGCAAATATGCATTGAAAGGGGAGATGCTTCCGATGGGTTCAAGAGGTATGGCCATGACAGTGACTTATGATGCACAGGATGCAAACCCAAGATGGGAGCAATTGGATTGTGAAGTCGTCAGGGATCTGATGAAAGCCATTCGTGATAATGGATTGGGGTCTCCATACTTCAAACAACTTTTAAAAGGGACATTTAATATATATGATTTAACACCATTTGACCTCAAATCCCTTGCTTCAATGATCCTGACTGACTCACAATTTATTATCTGGGAAGCAAAATGGAGAAAAGCTCTTAATGAGCTCAGAGTCAAATACCAGGGGGGAGCGAATGCAGGCTTCACCGTTGGTCAATTGGCCGGTGATCCACCACTTGACAGTCCAGCACATCAAGCCAGAATTTTCCCTTGAGAAGTGTTGACAGACATCAAGAATGCAGCCAGAAAGGCAATAGTGCAAATTCCACCAGCAGGAGTTACAGAAAGTAGTTTCACAGATATAAAGCAAGGTCCTTCAGAATCTTTTACCTCATTTGTTGATCGTCTCACACAAGCAGTGGACAGGCAAGTCACTGATAAGGGGGTGAAGTCACATTTGATTTGGTGTCTTGCATTTGCAAATGCCAATCCAGAATGCAAACGTGTTATCAGTGGAATGCCAGGCCAGCCTTCTATGGCAGAAATTCTAGAGGCATGCAGCAAGGTGGGGACACCACAGCACGTTGCCACGATTTTGGGGTATCAGGTGGAAAAGGCTGTCAAAGAAGCATTCGCAAATTTTCAACAAAGACAATGCTACAAGTGTGGCAAACAAGGGCACTTCAAGAAGGACTGCCCACAAGTTACAAACAATGCAGACTCATCAGATCTTTGTCCAACATGTGGGAGAGGGAAACATCAGGCAAGCCATCGCCCTGCAAAAAACAATGTGAATGGAAGAACTCAGTCGGGAAACTTCAAAAGGAGCGCAAATCGTCAGCGCGCGACGACACAAGTAATGGCGATGACTCAAGAGCAGGCTCTGCAAGGGGGACAATCATTGGGGAACAGCAGTCCAGCGCCCTCAGCAGGACAATCAGCAGGATCCCCAGTGATCCAGAGTTACTACCACCAGGGGCGCAATGTGATTTGGCAAATTCCAAAGTGATATGTTTTCTGGATGACAATTATGCAGTGATACCCACTAGTGTCACTGGATCTTCGTGGAAAAGACAGGACTTTCTAATCATAGGTAAGGACAGAAGCAGTATTTTGGGACTCGTTATTTACCCTTCTGTAAATAACAATGATGAGTTGACAGTTTTAGCAAAGCCTCATCAACCACCACTGATCATTCCTCCGAACACCTCGATCGCCAGGGCAATTGCATTGCCACCCCATGCTGCAGAGCAAGTCTTGCCAGTGCTCTGGGAGCAAGATCCTCCTTCAGGTGAGCACATGGAGGTTCATGCCTCATGGGTGAAACACATAGGCCGAGACAGACCAATTCTCGTCTGTGAATTGACCCATGGTGAGAAAACAATCGCAGTCAAAGGAATGCTTGATACGGGGGCAGACGTCATGGTAATTTCATGTCTTTTTTGGCCCAGGAGTTGGAACTTAATTGCTCCCTTGAGTCCTCTTTCAGGCATAGGGGGGAACACCTTATGTCTGCAGAGTGAAGATGCGATTGTTGTCTCGGGGCCAGGAGGTAAGACTGCAATCATTCGCCCATTTGTTGTGCAAAGGCCCATCACAGTGTGGGGAAGGGACATTTTAGTGCAATGGGGCATTAGGTTGGAAGTGGATTTTTAGTGGGGGCCACTGTGGCACTCACCACTTTGAAACTGACGTGGAAATCAGACAGTCCTGTCTGGGTGGATCAGTGGCCCCTCGAGAGAAAAAAATTGAGTGCTCTCAAAAATTTGGTCAGGGAACAATTGGAAAAGGGACACATTGTACCAACAAACAATCCCTGGAATTCCCCAGTGTTTGTCATTCGCAAGAAAGTCTCTGGCTCATGAAGATTGCTTCATGATCTCAGATCAGTGAGGTCATTGAGGAAATGGGACCACTTCAGCTGGGGCTTCCATCTCTCTCAATGATTCCGAGAGATTCGCCACTTGTGATCATTGATCTCAAAGACTGTTTTTTCAACATCCCACTTCATCCAGATGATGCTCCTCGATTTGCCTTTTCCATCCCAAGCGTCAACAGGGAGGAGCCTCTGCAGAGATACCATTGGGTTGTTCTTCCCCAAGGACTCTGGAACTCTCCGACCATCTGCCAGTGGTTCGTTGCACGTACACTGTCTCCAGCGCGAGAAAAACATCCAGGAGCAAAGATCATTCATTACATGGATGATCTGCTCATTGCAGCACCGACACAACAAGAATTGCAGAGAGCTCGTGACTGTGTGATTGCAGAAGTGCAACATGCAGGATTGGAAATTTCCACTTCAAAAATTCAGGAAACTGCACCTTGGAAATACCTAGGATGGAAAATCACTGAACAAACAGTGAAACCACAGAAAATTGAAATTAAAGCAGAAGTCAACAACTTACAGGATTTGCAACAACTTTTAGGAGAAATCAACTGGATAAGACCGATCTTGGGGATCACAAATGATGAACTTGCATCGTTGTTCAATCTCTTGAAAGGGGACAATAACATCAAATCTCCCAGAAACCTCACTCCTGAGGCTCGGGAGGCCCTTGAAAAAATTGCTGGAGCCCTCCAGCAGAGACAGGCACATCACTTTGTAATATCATTGCCATTCTTTCTTGCAGTGATGGGGGAAAAAATTCAGTTGTATGGGTTGATTTTTAGTGGGACTCACACAAAAAGACCCATTGTTGATTTTAGAGTGGATTTTTTTATCTTACAGGTCTCCGAGGACGATCCTCTCAAGTCTGGAGATGATGGCTCAGATCATCATGAAAGCTAGGGCCAGGCTGCTGACAATGGCAGGCAAAGATTTTACAACAATTTACCTGCCTTTGAAAAAAGATTATTTTGATTGGGCATTGCAGAAATCAGAGGACTTGAAGATTGCATTGTTAGATTACTCTGGTGTTTGTACTATTCATTTCTCAAGCCACAGGCTGTTGAAGGCAAAAATAAATTTCAGGGAAAAGCCAAAAATAAGTGAGGTGCCATTGGATGCAATAAGAGTATTTACCGACAGCTCAGGGAAAACTCACAAATCAGTAAGCACATGGCAGGATGCCACCACGGGCGAGTGGAAATCAGATATAAGATTAGTACAAGGGTCACCACAAATAGTGGAATTAGCAACAGTGGTCAGAACTTTTGAGCTGTTTCAGCAACCTTTTAACTTGATCACAGATTCAGCTTATGTAGCTAATGTGGTCAAGAGACTTGACGGTTCGCTCCTGAAGGAGGTTGACAGTGAAGATTTGTATTCATATTTGCTGTGCATGAGGACATTGTTGCAAAACAGAAAACATAAATACTTTGTCTCTCACATCAGGGCACATTCATCCCTCCCGTGATTTTTAGTAGAAGGTAATGCACACGCAGACAAATTGACCATGCCAATTTCAAGGACTTTACCGAACATTTTTGAACAGGCAAAATTGAGTCATGCATTCTTCCATCAGAATGCTCAAGCACTAATGGAAACTTTTCACATTTCCAAAAGTCAGGCAAAGGAAATCATTAGTGCTTGCCCAGATTGTCAGCTTGTACAGCCTCCTGCTTCCATGGGAGCAGTCAATCCAAGAGGATTGCACAGTTTGCAATTATGGCAAACTGATGTCACAAAATATCCATTCTTTGGGAAACTCAAAAATGTTCATGTTTCAGTTGACACATTTTCAGGTGCAGTCTTCGCATCATTGCACACAGGTGAGACAGCACAACATGCTTGTCGACATTTCTTGCAGGCATTTGCATCATTGGGCGTGCCGCAAGAAATCAGAACAGATAATGGACCAACATATATAGGGAAAGTGCTTGACAAATTCCTGAAGAGGTGGGGTGTCCGTCATACCTTTGGTATCCCACACTCTCCAACAGGTCAAGCAATCATTGAAAGGACACATCACACATTGAAATCCCTTTTGGACAGACAAAAAAGAGGAGAAGCAGACGCAACACCATACATGCACTTCAATAAAGCCTTGTATGTGTTGAATTTTCTAAATGGCTCTTTTGCAGAACCAACTCCACCAATTATCAGGCATTTTTCAAACAGCACAAGAGTGAAACTGAAGGAAAATCCTTTGGTTTTGGTCAGAAACCCAGAAACAGGGCAGATTGAAGGGCCATTCAAATTAATAACTTGGGGCAAGGGATATGCTTGTGTCTCCACAGCGGTCGGACCGAAGTGGCTGGCGGTGAAGCTCGTGAAACCGTACAGAGTCCAGACGCAAGCAGAGGTGGACCTCAAGACCGGAGGAAGAGAAGTGGGCATGCAGACGTGAGCCGGTGTCAAGACAGCAGACATCCCTTCGTTCTACGTGCAAAAGAGACTCTGGGACTTGAGTTTTCTTTGGGGTTTGGGTGGTGTTGCATTTTTAGGGATTCCCATGGGAAAAAGGCCGTTGAAAATGAAAGAACTATCCTTGTGCCTCATTCTCTCCTTGGTTGCCTTGAGCAATGCAGCAGTTTTGCCCGTGGCTCAACCAAAAGAGAATGTTTGGGAAACTCTAGCCAATGCATCAGGTTTGGATACCATCTGCCTGACACACTCAAAGCCAGGGAAACCCTTCTCAACATGTTTAGTGGGGTTGCCAGTGAGCAAATGGCCGATTCCAGAAAACATCCCTCCAGCAATTTCAAAGTCCATTGTAAATCCAGTGGACCAATGGGATGTTTGGACGAAGTTCTTTCCTGTGGCCTCTTTTGAACCTCAGGAACTGGAAATTCTTGGATCGGTCCAAATGCAATTTTGTGTGAAATTTGGCCTTTCTGGAGTGGCACAAAATAAAACTATAGATGTCACTCCAAACCTCAATTTTTACAGAAATTCATCATCTTGGTGTAATTACACTAAGATGCTGGACAAGCCATCCAACCATGTTCCAGCACAATTGCCGAGAGGAAACTTTTTCATTTCTGGGGACAGAATTTGGCCCGCAATCCCCGCAAATGTCACAGGTAGTCCACGCAGCATTGGAATGCTTTCATTGCTAACACCCAACATGACATTGATGAGAGAACAAAAGTATAGAGGGAAAAGGTCTATCAAAATGTATGATCCAAATTGTGATGACAATGTTCACACATGGAACAATGCTCAGAGAATTGCAGTTGCACTTTTTTCACCACAGGCAGCATCAGGAGTAGCCTTGACACAATTGGATCATGTGAGTTGTTGGTTGAGCAAACATGCCCGAGCCACCTCTCTTGCACTGAGTGACATGTTGTTAGACGTTGAGAGCGTAAGATGAGCAAGTCTCCAAAACAGGGCAGCGATAGACTATCTATTGCTGACCCACGGGCCTGGGTGTGAGGAATTCGAGGGAATGCGCTGCATGAATTTGTCAGATCATTCCAAATCCATTCATGATAACATCAAGCAATTGCAGGAGAGTGTGAACAAACTTGGAGAGGTAACTGGGTCATGGATGGACAGTGTGTTCAATTTGTTTGACCTTTCACCATTGTGGAAGGAAATTTTAAAAACATTTATATATATTTTAGTAGGGCTTGTAATTCTTCTCATGATCTTGCCGTGTTTGCTTCAATGCATATGGCAGGCCACGGACCGGGTTGCCAAAGAGGTGTTTTTGGTTCAAACAGAAGGGAAAACTCTTTATTTTTACTCTGTTTCCTGTCTTTAAGAAATTCTTTATCCTTGAGCTGACCTTCCTTTTTATGCCTTGACAGCTTAGTTCCTTTTCCTAATCTTTCAACCTTGTCAAAACTTTCTGAAAAAATTAATGCCTTATATCAACTAGAACATCCTTTTCCATACACTCAGTAAAAGTATTTCTATTTGAGTTGAAACATTGACAGTAAAACTCTCAAATGACTGGCTGTTTCAATTGCTTCCGTATTTAGTATCTAATCTGAGATGTCTTTGGGGGGCAGAGATTTTCCACTTTTTTGGTAAGTGATCAGACCCTACCTTTAGTCATCTCCTTGGAGAAGTTTGAACTTGAATTCACCAGTTCTTGCTTAAAAACTTGGTTTGGATCTGTGTAAATACATAAACAGAGAGTAGAATACAGTGGCATTTCTGATTTATGCTGGAGAGGGACTGGTCACAAAACACAAAAGCAAAAATTTCAAGAACATTTCTTCAAAATACACAAAATACTTTCTTACTTCCTGTTCAGCATTTATCAAGTCAGTTGAGCTAAATGCACAAGATTCATTTCCCATAAAGAAAGATGGGATGTCAAAAGACAGCACCACTTGAAGATAGGGCAGCGGAGAGGGTGTCTTCCCTTCTCCTGGACTGGAGTTGAGGAGAAAGCAGAATGTGCCAAGATGCCAAAGGCACTAATTGCAAAAAACCCTTCAAGCATTTTTGTCCATGTCACTTCCTGAGAATAAATTATTGGGACTTCCCTTACTTTCACTACAATCTGGCTGTACAATGCTTTTCAAAAATGTCATTTTCAATTGAAAGGTCACTCCAGCAGAAAACTTCTCCAACAGTTACAGGTACACATTTTTACTTTTACCCTTAGGAGCCCATATTCAAGTGATTTTAAAATGATTTTTTTTTAAGCTAAAGAACTTTCATTTTACACTGGAGCTGCAGAGAGCTGAATGTTCTTGTTCCCTTTAGACTTCAAAGAACTTACAATTTGCATGTCAATACTCTTTAGTAGATCCACTTTTACATCATTTGCATGCCTTTGACTGCATGACAATTAACAAATTAGTATCTGCATATAATGTATCTTTCCGGGAAATGGTAAATGGGCAGTGAGAAGATTTACAATATTCAGCATATTCATTGGCATTTCAGGGTGAAGCAGTTACAGTGTCTCCACTTAAATTTATTACTGTACTCTATCAGGGGATCCTGACCTTGGCAGTTTAACCTTGATTATTCTAGTAGTGTAATATAGAAATATGGCAGACAATAAAAAATGCAGGAGTTGTTTAGACCTTAGTCAAGAAACTCATTGGGAATTCCATTGTAAAGAATTTTGGAGTGAAGCATGACTTGGGAGTTAAAAAATAGCTTTTTAAATGGCAAATACATCAATGAACCTGAGAACATCAGTCAGGACAAAGGGTTGTGGTCAGAATACAGGAGTTGAAAACAGCTGCTAATTCTTGCACTAAATCCTTGTGAACTTTAGTCGTTCTTATTGGTCTCCTCCTTTGTTCTGGCATTTCAAGAGTGGCAGAGAAATTCAACTGCACTTCATGCATAGATGTCATATCCTTGGAAACAGAGTCTCATATGAATTTTTGCAGAACCTATGCATATAAATCCACTGATGCACCCCTAAGGTTGTATGTGTCAAACCCCACACAAGTGGGATGAGGAGAATAGAATGGGATGGGATAGAGTAGAACAGAAATGTATAGAACAGAACAGAATGGTTCAGTTGGAAGAAGCCTGCAACAACCTTCTAGTCCAGGGCTCGCCAAAATTTAAAGTATGTTGTGAAGGGAATTGTCCAAGCGCCTCTTAAACAGTGACAAGCCTAAGACACTGATCATCTCTCTAGGAAGCCTGTTCAAGCCTTTGACCATCCTTTCAGTAAAGGAATGCATCTTCCCAATGTCCTTTCTGAACTTCCTGACACAACTTGAACCCTTCCCATGCATGCTGTCGATCCCAGGGAGCTTATCCCTCCCCCTCACCTTCACCCCCTCAGGAAGCTATTAGAGAGCAAAGAGGTTTCCCCTCAGCCTCCTCTTCTCCAAGCCAGACAAACCCAGAGTCCTCAGCCTCTCCTCATGGGATGTGCCTTGCAGCCCTTTCACCAGCTTTCTTGATGGCCTCTGGGTGCAAAAGAAGAGACTCTTCATTCTATTTCACAAATTTACTTAAACTGAGGACAGCAGCTCTACTCTGTGACAGTCCATCCCGAGGTATAATATTCAACCCTTCCAGGGGCCTGATGGGGCCCTGCCTCTGGGCCCATGTTTGCCGCCATGTCTCAAGAGGTGCAAAATCCAGCAGAAGCGATGCCTGCTGGTGCTCCTCCTGCAGTTCACAGAATCACAGAATGTGTAGGTTAGAAGAGACCTTCAAGATCATTGAGTCCAACCCATGCCCTAACACCTCAACTAGATCATGGCATCAAGTGCCACATCCAGTCTTTTTTTAAACACATTCAGGGATGGTGACTCCACCACCTCCCCAGGCAAACTATTCCAGTACTTTAACATTCTTTCTGGGGAAAACTTTTTCCTAATACTCAACCTATATTTCTCTTGATGCAGCCTGAGACTGTGTCTTCTTGTTCTGTCAGTTATTGCCTGGTGAAAGAGACCAACCACCAGCTGTCTACAACCACCCTTCAGGAAGTTGTAGAGTGTGATAAGGTCACATCTGAGTCTCCTTTTCTCCAAGCTAAACACCCCCAGCTCCCTCAGTCATTCTTCATAAGGCTTGTGCTCCAAGCCCCTCACCTTGTTGCCCTCCTCTGGACACGCTCAAGCATCTCAACGTCCTCCCTAAACTGAGGGGCCCAGAACTGGACACAATACTCAAGGTGTGGCCTCACCAGTGCCGAGTACAGGGGAAGAATGACCTCCCTGCTCCTGCTGGCCACACCATTCCTGATCCAGGCCAGGATGCCACTGGCTCTCTTGGCCACCTGGGCACACTGCTGGCTCATGTTCAGCTGCTGTCACCAGCACCCCCAGGTCCCTTTCCTCCTGGGCACTGTCCAGCTACACCGTCCCCAGCTTATAGCACTGCAGAGGGTTATTGTGGCCAAAGTGCAGGACTTGGCACTTGGACTTATTAAACTTCATCTTGTTAGTCTCTGCCCATCCATCCAACTGGTCCAGATCTCTCTGCACAGCCATCCTACCTTCCAGCAGATTGACACACGCACCCAGTTTAGTGTCATCCACAAATTTACTAATGAAAGATTCAATACCCTCATCCATGTCATCAATAAAAATATTGAACAAAACTCGCCCCAGCACAGACCCCTGAGGGACACCACTAGTGACTGGCCCCAGCTGGATGCAGCACCATTCACCACCACTCTCTGGGCCCGGCCATCCAGCCAGTTCCTAACCCAGCAAAGAGTGCTCCTGTCCAAGCCACAGGATGCCAGCTTATCCAGGAGTGTGCTGTGGGAGACAGTGTCAAAAGCCTTGCTGAAGTCCAAATAGACAACATCCACAGTCCTTCCTGCATCCACCAGGTGGGTCACCTGGTCATAAAAGGAAATCAGGTTGGTCAAACATGACCTACCCCTCCTAAACCCGTGCTGACTGGGTCTGAGACCCTGGACATCCTGTAAATTCTGCGTCATGACAGTATCTGTTCCATTATCTTTCCAGGTACTGAGGTCAGACTGACTGGTCTATAATTACCAGGATCCTCCCTCCCACCCTTTTTGTGAATGGGTGTCACATTGGCCAGTTTCCAGTCATCTGGAACCTCGCCAGTGAGCCAGGACTGTTGGTAAATGATGAAGAGTGGCTTCACAAGCTCATCTGCCAGCTCCCTCACCACCCTGGGATGGATCCCATCTGGGCCCATAGATTTATGAGTATCCAAGCATCTCATCAGTTCTCTGACTGCCTCCTCTTGGATAATGGGGGGACCATTCTATTCCCTGACACCACCAACCAACCCAAGAGAACAGTTGTCTTGTAGGCAAGTTGTCTTCCTGCTGAAAACTGAGGCAAAGAAGGCATTAAGCACTTCTGACTTCTCCCCATCTGCAGTTACTATGTTCCCTCCCTCATCCAATAGAGAACAAAGGTTGGCCTTACCTTTCCTTTTACCATTAAAGGACTTTGTGACAAAGGTGTTCTCCACCACGCCTTAAACAAGTGACAGTCTAATGACTGGTGTTGCTCTGGGTCTCTGCTCTGTCAGCTCTGTTGCTTTCATCCTCACATTGCCCAGCAAGTGAATATTTAACCCTCAATGTGGCCTAGGAAGGAGCAGACTGTTGACCTTTCTTTCTCCTACTTTTCCTTCTCTGTCCCTTTCTCCTGCCATGTCCACCCAATCAGCAGTGCTGCTGGAGGTCCTGGTTATTTCATCACCACCCTGTAGGCATCCTTCAGGCTGTGCAGAGCTCCACGTGTTGCACAGAAAGGCACCCATGCAGAGCTGACTGCAGTGTGGGGGCTCAACCTTCAGCCTTACTGCTGCCCTAGCCTGGTTCCTGGTTGTACTCAGATTCAAAAAATGGCCTTGCTAAAAGTTTTGTCCTTATTGCCCCTATTTATGTTATTTTAGCTTGACATACACCCTGCAGCTCCCTGAGGTCACTTATGCCTGCTTCTTTCTTATTAAGGGATTCTATAATGCTCACAGAGTTGGTGTAGGTACTTGGTCATGGTCCTCGCTCCACCTGCTTCCTGTTTTGAAGTGGGAATATTTGAGCTGTAAGCCAACAAAATCTCTCCTGCAGTGGTGATAACAGAGAGACCTGGACTCCCCCTACTACAGCAATCTGAAAAAGGCACATTGTCCACACTCTTCAGATGTGCACAGGATGAGGATGCAGGAAAAGGGTGAAGGTAAATAGCAGGAGGGGACATGTGGAGAGCTGGGTGCACTGGCAGCCTTCAGCTGGCTTATGCTGGATTTCATAAGTAGGATGCTGTTTAGGTCAAACATCCATGGCTTTCCAGAAGCTTCCCACTGCAATATCCATAGCCTCTCATTCCAGTGACAACAGCCAGCCTTCAGTTTGGAGTGTTCATACAAGAGAGGTGAGCAAAGCCTGCAGCATCCCAGGCACTTGTTTGAAGACTTTTGGCTGGTGGTAGTGGATGAAACCTGACAGTGGCTGCTTCATTTCGAGCTCTTCAGGCAGTGGGAATCAGCTGGTGATGACACCAGAAGGCTGAAGGCAGGCAATCCATGGCATGTGGTACTCAGCCAGCCTTAACATCCTTTCCTGTTGATAAAACAGGAGAATCTGCACAAATTTTTGGCGAAATTAGCTCACAGAAAACAAGCCTTTGCTTGTTAAAGGCATGACGCATCAATTGTTTGCACATGCATCTAATTAGCACAGGATTTGAAAAAGTCTTTGGAGGGAGCCAGAGGGCAAGGGAGGCATCACATTCTGCTTGTTTGTCACTTTCCCTTTGTCAAAACCATGTCATTTATGTTAAATGCCTTATTAATCAGAGCCTGACTTTCTGACATGCAAAAATACGTCCGTTTGAAAACTAAGCTGTCCAGATTATATAAGACCCAAGACACTATTTTTTCCAGTCTTGCAGTGGATTAGTCTCTGTTACCCACTCACTGAACACTGACATCTTTTTTGTTTGATAGCTCTACATATTAAGTTGCTGAGCAAACCAAGATCCCTTTTTTTCCCCCTCTGGGTGCATTGTCAAGGTGCAGTCAAGCAGCAAAACATTTCAGTTAGGTATTTTATGAAAGAAATTGGATTTTGTTATTTCTTCCATGTATTCAAGCCAAGTCACCTTTTTTTAGTTTAAAATCCTAAGCAGTCTTTAAGTTGGACATGTGCAAACATTTTATTTTAATTGAGGACTTATTTATTGAGCAGTTCAATAGGTTGCCCAGAGAAGTTGTGAATGCCCTGTCCCTAAAAGGGTTCAAGGACAGATTGGATGGGGAGCTGAGCAACTTGATCCAGGGGATGGCAGCCCTGCCATGGCAGAGGACTTGGAACTGAATGATCCTTAAGGGGCCTTCCAGCCCAAGCAATTCTATGAGATCTGTGATTTTTCAAATGTCTTTTCCTACTTCAGCCAAACTTTACTTACATGAAACTTAATCAGCTCTTTGCATAAACTGCAGCACATCCTAAGAACTCTCCTGCAGAACTGCTGTGCACGGAGCAGTCTCATGCCTATGCATGACCTACACCAGTTTGTCCCTCCTGTGTCCCCATGCTGCAGTATCTCCTAACAATGCACTGTCTGATATGTGCATTGCCACAACAGGGAGCCATCACAGAATCACAGAATATCCTGAGCTGGAAGGGACCCACAAGGATCACCAAGTCCAGCTCCAGACAGTCTTACAGAAGTAGAATGAATTTAATTTTTTTTTTTTTTTCCTCTGATGGGAAACAGTAAAGGAAGTTCACTGCCATTGAGAGCAGCTCTTGCAAGTCCCAGTGGCAGCTGCTTTTGCACAGGAGCCAGGAGATGAATGTGTGGAAGAGCCAGACAAGAGGTGTGGGAAAAAGCCCTTCAAAATATCAGTCATTTTTGAGGGCACAAGCCCACAGAACCAAAGGTGTTCCAGCAAATACAGGTGAAGATGTGCTGTGGAAAATTCATCAAAAAGATCCAGACATCGTTGCAGAAGCTATTCACAGAGCTGTTGCCGTCAGAGGGGCCCTTTGCAAATAGGACATAGGAAGAGACACCCAGTCAATATTTCACTGGTAACCTTCCAGCAGCTTCCATCTGTGGGTCAGACATCCATTTATCCTCAGTTTGTCGAGGAGTGAGGCTGATTTACCACATTCCTGTCTGCATGTTGTACAATGTGGGGAATATCACCATGACTGTGAGGTTTTGAATCCTTTGTACCTGGCTTGGAAGATGGTGCGCAGTAAAACAGCAAGAATCAGCCAGCCTGAAGGAGCTGAGGGGCAGTGCAGTTATGGCTTGGACCATGGAGAGCAGGCACGGGTTTTGGCTGATGTGAAAAGCAGTGATATCAGTAAAAATTTTCAATGCTTCCAATGATCTTCAAGCTCATTGAAAATATTGTGCTAGCTCCAGATGTCTGGTTAAGAACAAATTGCTGAGCGAATAAAAAGCCATAAAATATAAAGAGAAATGAATGGGATATTAAGCACTCTAGAGACAAGGAATACATGGTGGCTCTCAGAAAATCAGCTCCTCTCTAGTGCACACACCTGACAGTCTTTATTCAGTCTTTCTCATCTTTGTATAGAACAAGAGAGAAGGAATATATGTATAATTAAGAGATAGGGCTGGATCTGCACTGAAATGAACCATATAATTGTAGGAATTCCTGATTTTGTATGTGCCTAAAATATCTTCTTTGAACACTATTTGTGTTAATCTTATTTTCTTCAAATATTCATTTAATTCTGAAAAATGATTTAAACTCCAGAGATGCATTAAAAGAAGTCACAAGCAATTATATGCTCCTGCTTAATATTCAGAAGAAACAGAAAAGAAGCTGTTAAACTATCTGTGGTCTGTGCCAGATCTGCAAATGTCTTCTCTGAAAGCTAATTACATCTTGGCATATGGAGTCTTGGCAAAAGTGCTGCAATAAAAATAGAAAACAAGAAAAGGACTAATTCTCTGCATTAAAAAAAAAAAAATAAAAAAAAATCATAGAGCAAAACTCTTTGGTCTCCTGCAGCTCGCAAGCTGTTAATATAGAGCAGAAAGGAACGTTTCCTAATTTAGTATGAATTTTATTCTAAGAACTGCCAATTCTTCAGATGCTGGGGAAGAGCTAGAGTAGCAAAGCTGTCCAGAATATCAGAGTTATAATTGTTTTTCTCAGTCTCTGCTGCCTATCAGCAGAGACACTGGCGAGTAATCCAATTAAAACGAGAATCTCTCATTTGGAGACTTGAACCCTAACAAGGAAACACAGGCTCCAATGAAGAAATGGGAGTTTGCCCTTAGCTTCAGTGAAAACAGCATTGAAAGAACTGGCCTTGGTTTTGGAAATCATTGATGGACAGGAAGGACATTTGAAGTGCATGTGTAAAGCTAAACTATTAATTAAGTTCCACTGATTTTAATATGGGGTATTATGTTGCAAGTGTAGCTGTGAGTTCAGAAAGATTCATCCCATCTACCTTTAGATTTCTACCACGTATATGTCTGTCTCTCTCCTAGTCATTCCTCATACTTTCAAAGTCATGGAAAGAAATAAGCAGCTAAAGATGTGAATTATCTACTTTTAGTGTTTATGACAAAGCACCTATATCTCCTCTTTAACTGGAAGAGGACTCTCAGGCTACATCTGTACCATTAAGTTAACAGTGTTGATTCTCCACAGTTTCTGGAAATTATTCCTGGTGCATTTTCCGCCTGGCAACAACTAACATGTCCCCAGATACAGTTGAGGCATTGTCAGGAGCTGGGGTGATTCCCCATGGGATTAAGGATGCAGCTGTTCTGTTCCACAGGGAAAAGGATTTGTTCATACAGAAGCAGGCAGCTGCCCTTGGCGTCAGATAGTGGGGATGACACAATCTAAGGGAGAGGTCCAGTGTACAGGCTAGCTCTGGATCTGTCTGCACTCATGACTTTTGTGCATCTGAGTGGATGAAAAGGGTTTTTTTCTTCCTCATATAAAAATTATTCCACGGCAAAAAATTTCTATGAAGGCAAGGGCAAATATGGCATTCAAGCAAATCACATAATGTATTGTAAGACAAGATTAACAAGAAAGTACTGTCAGCAGCAGCAGAACTGAATTTCCTTCCAATTTTGATGAAGCTTGGCCTGGCAGGAAAAAAATCTAGAAATCTAGAAAACAAGTTCAATATGTTGGAGCTACTGTGCAACTCTTGGTCTGCATTACTTACAGCATATGGAAACCCAGTCATGGGCTCTTTTAATGCCTGTATTAGCAATTCCAGTGTTTACTACACCTGGCTTTTATACACATATATAGCAATATAATGATTTTGACATTCATAGAGAAGGAAAGAGATTTAAAGCTAAACAAATACTGACCTGTCACATGGTGACAGCATATTGCTGGACATTTCTCAGTATCCTGCACTTTGTGCCTTTTAGTGCTCAAATACTTTTCTTCAAAGGTTTATTAAATGAAAGTTGATTTTGAAACACTTGTGACTTTGGGTATGTGTTTGTGAAATTCAATTTGACATAGAATAGTGATAATATTAGTTTAACTAAGGCCATGGAGAAAATCAGCTTCAGTAAGACCAATCACAAATCAATTTAAAAGTGTGTGATTTTTCTAGAGTCAGAGCAGATATGCTACAAAAATATAAGGAGAACATTTTAACCACCCAAACAAAACTTTTATGGGAGATCAGAATCAGCCAAGAGATTGTAACCCAAGTGCCACTGAAATAAAAAGTGACAGGACTTCAAATCACCAGAACTATTTAAGAATTTTAATTAGCTCGCAGGTTAATATTTAACACCCATGTAATTTTCACCAGGAGTTAGTTGGAAAATATTTTCTTGCATCTTTAAACTATTTACATAAAATATAGTGAAAGTATATAAGCCAAGTATGTTACTGCTCATTTTAAAGCAAAACAAAACACGCTTTTCAGCAAACTATTATTGACTGTGCTCTTGGTTAGAATCAGAAGCAAAGAATCAGAGCCATGGAATCATAGAAAGTCTTGAGCTGGAAAGGACCCTCAAAGATCATGGAGTCCAGCTCCTGGCCCTGCACAGGACATCTCAAGAATCCCACCATGTGCCCAAGTGTGTTATCCAAACGTTTCTTGAGCAATGTCAGGCTTGGTGCTGTGACCACTTCTGTGGAGAGCCCATTCCATTGCCCAGCCACTCTCTGGGTGAAGAACCTTTTCCTGATATCCAACCTGAACCTCCCCTGACACAGCTTCAGCCCATTCCCTTGGGTCCTGCTGCTGGTCACAAGAGAGATCAGAGGTTCCACAAATCTCCGTTGATAGTTGTTACCTTTGCTAGTCTAGGTTTCAGTCTGTAGCACAGAAATGTTGCATGAAGTTCTGGATTCAGTTAGCCTGAAATGAAGAGGTAGAGTCATACCTGTTATGTTTGAAATTAAGGAGGTGTGTGCTTTATTTAAGCTAACATCTTCGGCATTAATAAGGATTTAATTTTCCCCACTGCCAAGAGGAAAACACCAAGAAATCAGTCCCTTGTATAGAATACCTCCCCCACACACAGATTGTTCAAATATATAAAATTCCTCAAGTTCCTATCATTTCTGCAGGTTCACCTTGTATTTCATTATCAAGCAAACAATAAAAACATTCTCATTTATAATGATAATCACAGTGTTTTCTTTTTATTGTGCTTTTCATTCAGCAAACAGAGTTGTACTAATCTTCCCCAGCAACAGAAACACTTCAGTCTATTTATAGAACTACTTGTTCAATGCTCAGCTATCAAATTATGTTAAACATATTTCTTATTCTAAAAACAAACAGTAACAAAAAAGAACATAGGGCAAAACTTTATTTAAAAAGCCCATAATTTTGCACTAAAACAGTGACTAAAAATGATGAGATTTATGAAGATTTGGTAAGTAACTACTGGTTTGTACCATGTTTGCAAATTGCAGATAATAGAGCACCGATCAAAGTCAGAGAAAGAAGTGCCTGTGTTAGAACCATGAGTCTAAGAACTGGGCTTTAGTGAGAGCTGCCTTGGGCTCTGGAAACCACACCCAGTGAGAACCTCCATGTGGGAGCCCACAGGCATTGCTGGAACACTCCTGGCAGTCCATAAGCAGCTCCTCAAAAGCTGACAGGGAACCACGGGCCCTCTTATCCAGGGGATAAAGGTACACCAAGACCCAGGACCTATAAACTATAAAACCAGGAAGCCACATTTCCAGGAATGGAAAAATGAAGCTAATGTTTAACTAAGAGGGCAATTAACCAACTTCATGATAAACCAAGTAAAATCTTCATCATTACAGGCCTTTAAACCATGGCTGAATGCCCTCCACTATAAAAATCTTAGGTCAACTCCAAACTATGGTCCCTGCTGTGCTTTGTAATAGGATATTAACAACATGATTGACCCCTTCCCTCTCTACACATTGAGTTACTTGCTTCTCTTTTTGAGGGAGGTGATTTAAGGTTCCCAATAATCTGAATCTCATCCTTTGCCCTGCTTTCCTACATCCTATTAACTATTCTTCTTGAAGACCATGAACTTCCCTGCTCTTCTGCAGTCTGTGATGGATGTTCCTTCCATGGCCAGAGCAGGAGAGGAAATCACTTCCATTTAAATAGGGAGAATTTGGGCTTTGGATGGAGGTTGGGTCAGTCATGTTACAATTCTCTGAGAGCCATTGCACCCTCCTATAGGAGCCATCTTGGATTATTTAATCTAAGGAACAAGAGACAGATCTGATAGGAAAAAGAAATGGAATCAGTACTGAGGGTCATGATCACAGGCCAGGATTGTGTGTCACTTGTGAGTTAAAACTTAGATTTTCAGCAACTTAGACTGTCAGTGAAACCAGAGACGTCACATCTTGTTGAGAGCAAAATTAGGGTTGTTACGCAGGGTGTTCGGAAATAGCACAGTATGCAAATGCAATTAAACCAGTATCACTGATGACTCTGAGAGACTATGCCAGCAGAATAAGCCTTGGCAAAGCTGTGATTGGCTCTGAGACTCCTCTTCCACCTCCCTTGTGGAACAGCTGTTCCCTTGGGAGTGAGGTGTGAAGAGCCATGAAGACAGCCTGTGGCCTTTCATTGCTGGTGTGGTTTTCAGCTGCATCCCAGGAGGGTTCTGCTGTCAAGACCTTCCTGTGCCCACCCACACAGCACTGGATGAGCCTGGCACCAGTTTCCCAGAACTGCTGTGGGATCTCCTAGAGCCAGAGGAATCAGAACACTGAAGACACATAGGGACTGTTCCAGTTCCCCAAGATCAGAACAGCTATCCCAGACTTTTCTCAGATATTTACCTATTGTGCCTCTAAAAGCAGTGTCTATTGCTGTGTTGTTTTCATGCTGTAGACTAAAGCAGCACCATTTGCTCTGTCCTCACTGAGCAGAAAACCTTGCTTATCTCTTCCACAGCCACCTGGTGTATATGCCATGACTCCTAAAAGGCCCACTCACACTTTCCCACTACTTCCCAGCTGATCCTCTCTAGGAAACACTGCTCTTCTTTGGACATCTTGATCTAGCTAATATCTTTCTAAAAGCTTCTGTTGGAACAAAAGCTGAATTAAATTTGAATTTGAGATATTATTTTTCCTTAGAGCTGTGAAAATGTTTGTGGAAGGTAATGCCACTTCAGCAGCTAAATTCAGCTACATGCACCCACCTGCAGTTTTCTTCTGCCTAGCACTAAGCCTTTTTCAAAAAGGGTAGCAGGAAGATGAATAGAAGGTTCGTTCTGCTAAAGAAGATGAAACCACGGAGTAGAGTGGTTTACTGACATTGCTAGTATTCAGTCACTATATGGGAAACAGATTTTCCAAACCACAGTATTAAGGAAGATTCTGTAGAGGTCCCAGATACTTGACAGTGAGTACAGAGAGAAGGGCAGCATGTGAAAGCAGTGATATTTTAATAGCCAGCCTTTAATAGCCAAAGATACAGATCCAGACTGAAAAGAACTGTCCTACTTTAGAAGTGTCTTTTTAGGATGCAGAAAGAATATAAGACAAAGTGTTCCAGTTTGGATATTCTAGTTTTGTTGCACTCAGTCTGGGAAATGCAGTGCCAGTAATTGCAAGTGGTGATGAGATACAAAGAAAGCTAGAGAACACAGAGGCATTTAGGGCCTCGTGAATCCCAGTAATGACAGATGATGGGCCACAAGAGGCACAAAGCACAGCCCCTTTGCTGGGTAAAGCCTTCTTGGAAGTTTACAATAAGAGCAGGAAATAAAATGGGACTTGGTGATTGTGCAAGAGTACATAGGTGGGAAGAAAGAAGTCAGGTGAAACTCTGAACAGGAGAAAGACATTGGAAAAGCAAAAATGATGAGGGAGGCATAAGGAAATCACAAACAGTGAATTAGATACGAACCTGAAAAGTAGGGAAAATACAGTTTTTAAAGAAGTCAGTCTAATTCTGGACGGCAGACCCAGGTTGCTCCCACTCCAGATTTCATGGGAAGCAGTTGTGAAGCAGCAGCTCCTGACTTTGCTACTTGCAAATGTTACTCTCTGTAATATGTTCCTCCTTCCATTTTCCCACTTCTGGGTTTGTGAGCCTATTTGCACTATCAAGTATAAATTTGTGTCCCTCTGTCTGACATAATGATTTTACTTTTGTTTCAGGATTCATTAGGCACTTTTATTCTAGTCTGTTCCAGTATAAGGACAAAGGGCCTTTTTGAATGTTCTGGCAGCATGCAAGCCGAATTCTTATGAAGCCTACATAAGTCCCGTTCACAAATTTTAGGTGAAGTCTGAAGGACTTTTATGTTCACAAACCATGTTCGAAAGACTCTCAGAAAGTTTCTGGTCTTTGGTGCCAGCCCTAATGGAGTCCTTGTGGGTGTACTGAAAGGAATATGTATAACTTTGGACTGAGTTTGGTCTAGTTTGACTTTTGCAGCATGCAACACTCTGAGAAAGGACAATGTTGCTTTTTCTTGCTCATTGATTATGCTCTTATATTGCATTAGCTCTCAAACTGAACTGCATCCAGTTAAACTCCAGGAATTTTAGGCAAGTTGGAGACAAGTTATAATTCTAGAAAGATTTTGGCAGAGAGAAGTGAGTTTTGAAGGACAAAACAATCACAGTGGGTTTGAAATTGCTAACTTAAAGGCAAACAATGAGAAATAACAAAGCAAATCCTAAATTAGCCTGTTCAGTCCTTATCCCTGCAGAAAACCCTTGACGGATGTCCCAGGCAGCTATTTTAACAATGGGTACTTTAAAACATTTTAAAAGTTAGTTTGTTTTGATTTCACCTGAACTGCTTTTAGGAAGTTTAACAAAAAATAAGATTTAAGAAGTTGTGTCAGAATTTGGTTCCATATTAGTTTACCTGGGAGATGATTATTTGCACAAAGCCTTTAGTTTGAGGAGCTGTCCCAGGTGGATGTAAAGGGATACAGCCCAGGAGCATCACCTTACTACAGTCTGCTTTGAAGGGATGAGAATGATGTTAGAGAATCAGATCTATTTTTATACAAGGTTGAGCAGTAAAAACAATAAAACTCAGTGATATGACAAATCAAAACCTAAGCCTGGCAACAGGAATTGCCCAGACTGGGGCATTCACTGTACCTGTATGTTTGACAGCTATTCTGCATAGTAAGGAAGATCAAGTATATATATAAGCTTATATAAACTATACAGATATAAATGTATATATCTGTATATAAATCTCTCTGTATTTTAAGTCACCAACATGTCTGCTGACAAAATTTCCCAAATACATTGCTGCAGCATTAGCTATTTCTTCTGCAGGCAGCTTAAAACACCCCTTCTGAATGATGTCTGTACCTGCCACTCACTTAGACCCTTGTTAGCAGCACCTGCACTGTTTTCTCCACCATGGTAGCTCCAATATGACTTGATATCATTTACTGTGCCTTGCAGACACAGGGTGAAAACATGGTCCCTGTGCTAAAGAGCATGCAAGGAGTATAAGTGCAATCAGACCTGTTTCCTTTTTAAGGCCTGGAGCTGACTAATAATTGCCAAATCCAGAAGATGCTACTGATAAAAGCTCTGCTATTGGCTGTGTTGCCAGGTGGAGCAGGTAAGGAGACTGCAAGTAAGGCAAAAAAAGGAAAGAGGTAAGGAAATCCAAGTCAGATGCCAAAGGAGGATAAAGCAGGATGATGTGCTGCAAAGGATATCGTTGGCTATAGCCAGTGCAGTATATTAGAAGTAATGAAGATTTTTTCAGAGTTTACTCACTACAGAAATGCTTTATTCTGCCTTTGATGTCTGTGTAAATTTCTGCTTGATCTCAGTGGGAAATCCCCTTGATGTCTTTTTAAGCCTGAGGATGTCAAAAAAGACTTTGCCAATCATTTTCTAGTGTCAGTCACTATCCAAATGAGCACTACTGTAGTTAGAAATTGCACTCCTTCTGTCCACCCACTCTTCCCCCTTTATTGATACATCAGTTTAATTACAGCTAATGTTGCCAGCCAGACCAGCCTTGAAGGTTCCAACTTTTCCTTTTTTAAGCCAGAAAACCATAGGCAGCAGTGGTGCAGTTTGCCTCTGCTCTTCAGCTAATTCTTTATTCCCCCATGCCAGGAACCTGTAAGGGATCAGAAGATACTGAATTCCTGACTTCC
This sequence comes from Hirundo rustica, assembly GCF_015227805.2. Classification (NCBI taxonomy): domain Eukaryota; kingdom Metazoa; phylum Chordata; class Aves; order Passeriformes; family Hirundinidae; genus Hirundo; species Hirundo rustica. The sequence goes on from NC_053450.1 coordinate 7,770,140, forward strand.
TTGTATTTATGCTGGTAATGAAAGAAGCCCACAAATACATTCCTCCTGGAACACACACACTGCCTATTTTTCGAGAAATGGGCGCTACTCGTTTTGTCTGGCTAACTCAGCAGTGAATACAACCACAGTCGTGGTCAAACCTCCAGGCTGCTTGCAGCCTTTCTCTGGGATTTACAGGGATGACGGGAAAGCTGTGTGACAACGTTCACTAATCACTGGGAAGGGGACCATGTGGAAAGAAGGTGCTGAGGCAGACGAGCAGGCACTGCAGAGATAACACTATGTATACACTGTATGATATGACTGGTGGTCTTTTGCTTGCAAAGTGGTTGTTAGATATTTTCTACTCTCACACCAGTGTGCTGCATCAGCCATGACAGAGGGAGGGCACTGGGACACAGGCTAAACCCCTCAAAATTAAATTCTGCTCCACATTGGGGAAATGCTTGCCTGGATCCTTTCAGCCCACAAACATCACCTTTGTCTTGCTGCATCACTGTGGCCCTGATCTAAGTCTCCATCTCAGTGCTCACAGAGACTCCTGGGTTCATGTCCCGGAGGCTTGTCCTAACAGCACTAGAAATTTGTGGCTGTGAATACTAAAAGCAGGTAATCCTATTTTCTACAATGAGAGAAAATCCCATTGAGACATTCTCAAATCTTTTTCCTTCCATCTCTTAGAAATGACAAGAAATTCTGCTAAGAAATGCATTTATCAAAAATATACTTGAAAAACAGATCACTGCCTTAGTATGGCTGTGACTGGAGTGGGGGAGTGCTGCCCTTCTCTGGAAATCTGGAGCCGGTGTACCCAACATGGCACTGCATGTTTCTGTGAGCAGCCTCTGCCAACAGCATGCAGGAGCAGTTCCTTTGGAAAATTGTTGGAACACACACCTGTGATAACCTAACCAGCCACTGAGTGTCCTCTTTGCTCCACAAACCCGGATGGAAAAGTACTTGCCTGAGAGAAAGGAGAAGGGATGGTTGACCCTCAAAGAGCTCAGATACAGCAACTACTAGGAACTAGAGTCTAGCACAAAGCCCGTGGTACACTGGAGAACTTTAATTAACTAACCTGCTTGAATAACACAGTGTTCAGCCTCTTTGATCTGCAGCTTCTTTCTGATGTAAGTATTTGAGCTCAAAGATTGCTTTGAGAGAATGAAAAGAAAAAATTTCCTTTTGTTTTCTCTGGCCTTTCAAAACCAGGGATGGATTTGGCACAGTGACTCATAGGTTGAGCTAGCGTGCACCAAAGTAATGCTTTTATGTTTCTCTCTGCATACTAAGGGGCTGGATCTCTCAATACAGTAGTTTTTCTCTTTCCTTCCCCATTAATTAATCGAAGTATATAGTTCTTCTGAAATGGCCTCTGTCTCTCTTGCATTGCAGCAGATGGACTGACTATTGTAATTTCCAGTGAACACTGGCTGAGGTTTTCTGTCCAGGACTCAAATGCTACATCATTTGAACCAAGACTCTACCCAGTGACCGTAGCTTTCGTAGTGGATTCAGTCTCCTTCTTGGCTCTTGCTGCTCTGGCTTTTGGAGGGCTCCAGGTCTGGAGACCTCAGAGACCTGCAACCTCCAGCATGTATTTTCCAGACCCTCCACTTATGGTTCTGCATGGGCATGGGCATGCACAAAGCCATTTCCAGCTGTCCTGAGATGTTCAGGGTAATTTTCATCTACTATTACTGTGCTGAGTGTAAACATTTTGCTTTTACTCATCCATGGGACTCTCAGTATCTTGGTTCTCACTTTCTACCCCCCTCCTTTACCATCTCAAGATGAATCCAAACAACACCTCCTCTTTGTTGCTGTATCAAGAGGCACAGCTGAGCACCACTGCAGTAATCAAAATGCATTTATTGGTTTCTTGCTGCTATATATAAGATGTTAGGACGTTTAAGTTTGAATCCCTGCTGGGGCCGATCAGGAAATCATTAGGCTGAAGTAGAAGAAAATTAAATTCTAGAGAATATTGTTCTTCCTAAACTATACCATTAGGACACAAAAAAATATGGAGAGTCTCACAAAAAGAAGCTCCTGGATGGCAGAATAAATTCTCCCCAAGGATTCCTGATGGAAGGACAAATATGTCAGTGTCTGTGGGTATATTTGCCACTTTCAATTTTTGCATCTTCTGTGCTGACTTCTGAAGAGTGACTCTGTTGAGATACCAAATGAACAGTATTCAGTTCCGCCCAACAATTTATCCTTGCCTAATTACAACTGTAAACTCAGAACATCCTCCTGCTGCTCTGCAAGAGAGTAAATCTTGTTCAAGTCTGAACAGGAGCACCTGAAGATACTCAAAATTGTGAAATTTTCATTTTGGCCAACTGGCAGCAGTCTAATCACTAGAGCATATCCCAGTGTAAGATACATTGTCCCAGTCTCACAGGTGGAGGTCTCACCTTAAACTCAAAGGCTGGCTTTAACTCCTAAGTCAGTTATTGACCTCTCTAATCTTGCCCACCACTCCAGTAAAACTGATAAACAATTTCATGTTTAAGAATAAAGTAACACTAGTGTGTGTGTGTGCTAGAGATTTGAACATGTCAGATCTGTAGTACAAGCCCTCGGGTCTTAGCTTGGATGGAAGCAGTGACCTTGAAGTGTTACTGCAGAGAATTTGTTTTGTTGAAGAACCAAGCAAAGCCCTCCTGCCACTCCTTGTTTTATACATCTTCAGAATGTAAGCTATACAGTGACTGACTTTCCACCAAAGAATATTTGTGAATACTTTTTTGTATCCAGGCACTGGGCAGTTGGGCTGAATCTATTGCACAAAATCACGTAGCAGCTGAGGTTGGAAGGCACATCTGGAGCTCATCTAGTCCAATGCCCTGCTCAAAACAGGGTCACCACCAGCAGGTTGCCAAGGGATATGCTCCTGTTGTGCCAAGGTGTTTTCCAGCTGGTTGGCACCCAGTCTGTCCTGGTGCATGGGGTTGTTTCTTGGCAAATGTAGGGCTTTATATTTCCATGTACTGAACTTCATGAGATTCCTGTCAATCCATTTTTCTATACTGTTGAGGTCCCTCTGAATGGCAGCATGATCCTTTCATGTATAAATCACCTCCTCCAGTTTTGTGGCCCTTGGAAACTTCCAGAGGGCACACAGTTAAGTCATCTCTGTCAGTAACCCAGGTGTTAAACAACCCTTGTGCCAGTATCAACCCCATGTTACTCCCCCAGTCATTGACCTCTGGCCAGGCTGCTGCTGACCACGAACTTTGAGCTGGCAGTGGGCTGTTTGTGACCTGCTGTGTTGCCCCTTCAGAAGATACCAGAGTGATTCAAGCCCCTGCTGCAAACCAAAGTCTGTGAATGTGAGGCTTCTTCCAGCTGTCTGAATCTTTTTCAGCTTTTATGAGTAGCTGAAGCTACTGCTTTTTCAGCTCCAGTGGTCTTTAGCCATATCAGCCATGTTTGTCTTGTCAGGACCACTGCTCTTGACCCATCACCTCTCATCTGGCTCATCATCCACCGCTAGGCAGAACTCCATGCCTATCTGCAGCTCACACAGGGCAATTGGCTTGACTTTCCAGCCTGTTCTTCCTGAAAATGCTTTATCCTTCCACTGTAGCACTCCAGCCATCTTCACTATCCCACCATAGCTCTGTGATCCCAATGAGACTGTGTTTGACAAGGTTTCTGCTACAAATAGGCTATATATATATATATATATATATATATATATATATATATATATATATATAATAAAAATTAAAGATAAGTGGTCAAGATTATCAGCTTTCAAATGCATATCAAACCATAATGAATAACCCTCACTAAAAAAAAAAAACCAAAACCAAAAACAAACAAACAAATAAACAAACAAAAAACCCCCCACAAAACAAACACCCCACCACAACACCAAAACAAAAAAAAAAAACCATTAACAATTTAAAATATGAACTATATTGATGAAATAGAGCAATGTGGGAAAGATGAAGAGAGAGCTAGCAGCTCAGAAAACTAATACTCTCCAATAAAACATTTGTAGAGTGGGGAAGATTATGATTTAGTGAAATTTAGACCTCATGAAAGCCAGTGGTATCTCAAAATCCCCTTCAGGGAAGAATAGTAGGAAACAAAGGCAAAGAAAGATTGTTGGCACATGGGGAGGTGGTCCTGATCTTAGGACTTGGAAGCAGAAATGTTTGTCCCCCATAGTGCTTACCTTCAGGTGTAAATGCTTACCTTGCTAGGACAGCCGCTTTTGTGCCAGGACTGACTGGTAAAGGCTGTGCCAGAGGGAGATATGTGACTGTTACTCTTTTTTCCTTTTCTTGGTCAGTGCATCCAATTGGTAAAATTTGTGCCAAGATGAGGTTGTTTCCTTGGTATGGTTCTCACCTGTAGGCCTTGACTCAGTAATTTCCTTTGCAAATAGACATGCCTAGAAAGGAACTAACATGCCCTGCCCTTTTGCAATATTTTCATGTGTTTTTTTGTTTTGTTTTGTTTTGTTTTGTTTTTTTCTGCTTCAAAACCATGCATCTGTTCTTATTAAAATTATAATGCACTTCCTTCGCCTTTCTTCTTAATTATTTTCATGTTTTCTCTATTCAGCTTGATGATTTTTTTAAACAGTGGTAATTATTGGAGATTTGTATTAATCATACTTGTGTTAGTTTGTACCCAGGAGTTCAAGAAGAATGAGTCCTTTTAGAATGCAGGCAAAACAGTTCCTTTGATAAAAATTGTCAACAGAAAAGACCCCCCAGACAGACAGAGAATATTGTATTAGACAATGCACTGCCCACACATGGTGTGCCAAAATTCTCTCTGCTTTCCTTTCCCCACAGAAATTGTGTCCTAGGTCCAGATGTGCAGTTCAGAGATGATCAGCTAGAAAGAGAAGGGGACACCTTGAAGACAAGGAGTGAAGAGTACAAAAAGAGGGCTGAAAATGTGGGAACAGCAAGGAAAGACTGAAGCTGAAGTGAAAAGAAGGAGAAGTTTGAAGTGAATCCTTGTGAGAGGAAAACAGTGTCACACCAAATGTTGTGGGCTGAATGGAAGTCCTGGGCAAAGTTTATCAGGTTTATCAAAGTTTATCAAAGACTCTCATTTAGTCATAAGGAGCAGAAAGGAGTAGAAAAGGCTTTAGAAAGCAAAGCCCTTTGCTTTCGAAACTCAGGAGTCTGGGTGTGGCTGGATCCTCTTCTAGCCAAAGACTGGGTCAATGACTTGCGTCTAAAGGATTATATATGTGTAATTGAACCTTCACATGACTTTGTTCCACAGGAATAAGGATATTAAGACAAACATATGAATGAAATAAATGATTTATTTAAATTGATGATGGTAATGATTACACTAAGAGACTTTAATCAGTATTATTTACTAACCAGTATAGATGGTTATAACTACTAATACAGTGCATTATTTATCAAATTAACAATTTCAAAGCTTAATAGTTATTAAGTTGAGATTGGTACTTATCCATATCAATGACTTTGGGCAATTCTCTTTTGCTCAGCCTTAAGGACATGCCTACTCCGTGGGGGACATCCCCACTCCAGGGAGAAATCTTGAAACACGCTCTAACTCTCATTCTTACTCTCCTAGGAGTAGGTTAGAAGTCCCTGCCATTAAAAAGTGGAACTGGACTTTATACTTTCATAGTATAAAGTGACTGACTTGTCAAGTCAGATGTTTCTGGGTGAGCTGTGAGTGCCACACCCTCACCAGTGCCATTTTCAGTGAGAAAACATCCTCTGAAAGTTTCACTTAGGGATTGATGGGTCAGGCTGATGTCAGCACTCTCCAATATCAAAAGCAGTGTGATCCCACTTCTTCATCCACTGGTAACTTTTGAAAATTGGGCAAAATTTGAGTTGATTTTTGCTCCCTCCTTAGGCAGAACACCCTGCTACACCAGAGCTTTCCAAGAAAACAGACTTTGAATGCTCTTGGAAGTGGTCCTATTAGAGGGGCCTCCCCAGGGCTTCATGGCAAGGATTCAAGGTGTAGGTATTATCTGGGACAAGGAAGCACAAAATGTTCTCCTGAACTGGGAATCCTTGGAAGAATTCATTGTCACTGGTCCAACAGCTACAGGACATAACAACCCAGCATGGAGTTAAACACCACTTGACTTTCCTCCCAAGCTTCTTCCCCTGGAGCAGTCTTTTCATTATCTCTGTTTACTAGGAAAGACTTAAGGAATAAGTACAAGAACCTGTCTTCTTGATAAGCCTTTAAATTGGTACAGAGCTTGCAGTGCTGATATTAATAAAGGATTGCAACAGTTCAGCTATTAATACATTTTCTCTGGCAGAGCTTAGCAGAATATGATGAATTCTGGGTAGACTATGTTATGCTAATTAACATAAATATAGGAAAGCCCTTTTCCCTTCTGAATATCAGAATACTCCAAATGAATACAGCAGTTAACATATGCACACAGGAACACAAGATTATAAGTATCACTGACAACATCATCTTATTAGCTATGAGCATAAGTTTTGAACAAGGAGAGGCTCTGATTGTTAAAGGAAGGGCAGGATACTGGCAGATGAATTGAAGAAAAGAAGGAGGCAGTGGAGCTCTTTGGATACAGTTCACAGATACAACCTTGGGAAAAAAAAATGAACCAACCCCCTCCTCCCCATCACATAAATATCATTTACTTAATGTGAACTGTTTTTTTTTTTTTTTTTTTTTTTTTTTTCCCTTTTAATAAGAGCTATCATGTTAAAAAAAAAAAAAAAAAAAAAAAAAAAAGAAAAAAAAAAGGGAAAAAACCCAACACCCCCAAAATATATCTTAAGCTCCCTTGTCTGAAATGCTCCCTTATATAGTTCTCAAATATAAGGATTTCATAAGAAGAAATGGCTGGGGGGGAGGTGTTTTTTTCCTTTTCTTTTAAATACTGTTTTGAAATAAGAAATGGAGAAACATCCAATGCCTTTGTACTCAGTTGACAGAACTGGATGATGGTATAAAATACTGCTTTTACAAAGATAATCAGGACTGTGTCACAGTGGGAGATACAGTGGGATAATGAAGCACAATCCTTCTAATTACAAGACTGAAACAAAACAAAATGCTAATGCTTCTCAAATCACACAAAATGCACACACACAGTAGATGATGCTGAAGTGGAGGTCTTTATATCTTTTCCCTTTGCTTTAACAACATTTTGAGCCAATAAGAAGTTCTCTGCTGCTGAGGTTGCTCACGTAAAGCAAAGTTTGGCTCATGTCTATTGATGGTACAGAATCATTTAAACCCCTGAACCAAAAGGAGGGATTTAATGAGCAGCAGGTGCTTTGGATTTGAAGACATGTAAGACAGAAGGTTGGGTCAAGGGTATCTAACCAAAGGTCAAGGATCTCAAGGATCTCTACCACACACTGCTGAAGTGAGCTCCTGTTGGCACAACACTGAATTTACTATAGGCTCCAGTCAAACTTTTGTCAGGCATCTGATGGAAAAGTCCATCAGGAATGGTGGAATTATTAGGTGGCCTTGAGGAACCTGGTCTAGTGCAAGGTGTCCCTGCCCATAGTAGGGGGGTTGGAACTGGGTGATCTTTAAGGTCCCTTCCAACCTGAATCATTCTATGAGTCTATATTTCTACTTGAGGTTGAATTGCATTTTCTCAGTGAATTCTTATGAACAATTTTATATATGAGAGTGGCAAGAGAAAGTGGAAAGAAATGGGCAGCAGAAGTTCATTTTTTCTTCATAAGCTGTTTTCTTCATCTCAAGTCTAAAAAATTACATCAGATGCCATATTTGAAAGACTCAAGAAAATAAGGATATGAGCAGCCTGATCTAGTACAGCAGTCAAACCAGTTTGCCACTTTCTGGAGTCTTTCTTCTAGAGTCCCACTTTCTGTATTTCTAGAGTTTTACGTTTGAGCTTTTTTTTTAATGAAAATTTCTATTTGACCTGTATTGTGGTGCTGCATCATAAAAAATTAAGATGATACACAATATCTTCTATTATTCAGTATTACTCTGAAGATGCATCAAATGGAGTATGTTTTTCAGACATGGGATGGTCTGTCTGCTGTTACTTATGCTGCAATAAATTCTCTGGGGGATACATTATACAGCTCAGAATCAGTTTGAAATAACACAGTCCCACTTGGTTCCTGGTAATCACATTGGAGGTGCACTTTGCACCATCCTCTGCACAGAACTTCTTTATTATTCAGATGCATCTTTTTAGTCTCTGTTTTCTTTCAAGTGCACAAAACACAGGAGTAGGTTGTAAAAAGTTCAGGTTTTGGTGAGCCAGCATTTGTGATTATGGTTCTAGCCTATGTGTTTGCTCATAGTAAAAGGAATATCTGTATATATACATAGACCATAGACCTGACTGCACCAAATTTATTCTTTCTTTTCCAGGTTGGAGGAAGTAAAGGTGGAGCAGAACAGAACCCAACCTTCAGACATAAAATCCTAGAATCCTAGAATTGGTCTTTTTCATTAAATCCTAGATATCTTTATTTTAAAAATGCCTCTATCACTCATTGTCAATAGAAATATACTTTTACATTTGAATACCATGTAAATAGGATAAGGTAAAAATATTCTCTAAAATGATGTGTGGGTTAAAGACAAGCTGGTTAGCAGAAGTGTAATAGAAATAATTTGCTTTGGCCACAGAGATAAATGCTTCAGAGAACAAGCATGACTCCTTCTGTCCCAGCAATAATTTATTGAATATCTATATTTAGAACCATAGATAGTAAATGTCTAGGAGAGGGCTGCAGAAGTACAGCTGCTCCAGTCATAGTCTGTATAATTTTTATTACCAGGATCTAAGAGTAAGACCTGCAGTGCATTGCTGCAGCTCTTTGAACTTCAGGGTGGACTCCTGCAGTCCAAAAACTAAGTGATCTAAGCTGCCTAATAGTTCTTTGGATTTAATTACTCAGAAACACATGGGGATTTTTTACATATGTGGTCTTGAATATTGTAGGTTTGTTTGTTTGTTTGTTTTGTTTTGTTTTTTCCCTTTACATGTGTTCACTGTCAACCAGGTAAAGTTAAGATTTCCTCTACCTCACTGGTGCACTGTAAACATTAGTTAAGTGAAGAGCTGGAAGTATTTAATTATTGTGATAATATGAGGCCATTATATCCCATTGATTGTAGGTAACTGGCTCTAGGGAATGCACAGTATAAACATCTGAAGTGCTTTCCAGATACTAATTATTGCCGCATCATCTCCGTTTGAAGGTAGAGAAATTAAGGCATGAAGCAGTGAGCACTGGGACTTTCAAACACCACAAATCCCAGTTTAGACACTGAAATCCACAACGAAATTTTCCAACTAATTGCACAGTTTTGCTCTTTCCAAGCTTTCTGGAAATCTGTTGGGGAAATAGAGAGGTATTCAGAAGATCTGAATGAGGCCTTTTGGTTTGGCCAAGTCATCCTTGCCTTCAGCTTTCTATCAGTTCTGCTACTGCAGAGCTTCTGCTGATTAATACAGTTTGTGCCTGAGTGATCTTAGGGCAAATTTTAGAAACTGGGGGCCAAAAGGCCTGCTCTGTGTTGTGCTGTGAGGTGCTGCAGTGAGACCTGGAAATACCCAATTCATCTTCCCACACCTCCTACCCTTCCCAGCAGGACATCTTTCAGTGTCTGGTAGCACCAAGTCCCAGCTCTGGTCCAGCACAGCTCTGTCACAGACAGAAATGCTGAAAGGCAGCTGAGCGAGTGGGGAGGAACATGGGCTTCTCTCCAACATCCACAAATTGCAACATCGTGTTAATGCATTTAAATTAATGCTCTTGTAGCTTCCTGGTGGGGACAAAAATATCCTGTGGTACAGGCACTTTCCCTTTTTGTGATGCCTCCAAAGAAAAAGTTCTTGACAGTCTGAAAAAATTAATTCTTTTTTTGAGCAGAAAGGTCAGCTACAGGTGAAGGAGCTGCACTGAGAATACCTTTAAACTGCTCTGGCGACCATGATGAATTTCTGAGAGCTCTTTCTCCAAGCCTGGATATATTTAGACTTTCTTTCTAAGGGCAGACTGATTGGGCCAGGATAGGAGTGGCTCAGTTGTAATTTAGTCTGGAAGTAGATAGTGATCTGGCAAAATGGATCCTCATCTGCATCTCTTCATCTGAGCTCTTCTTTTTATTCACTTGCTGGCTTCTGTGCTGAACTCTGAGAAATCCACAAGGGCCATCAGGACTCAAAGGAACAAGAAAATACCCAGGAAGACATTTAAATACATTTAAATCACTTGAATTGGTGGGATTCAAACTTTAAGAGGCTGATGAACTGGAGGCTTCTTCAAGCAATAGCAAGGTCTTGGGATGAGCTCTGGACCTTGCACTGCCCAAAACCTCTGCCATGCAAGGGAAAATAATTTCGAAGACATCACATTGTGACATTAGGAGAAAGTGAAAACATTTTGTTTGAACCTGCTTTTCCCCCCATGACATTGCAAAAACAGGTTTGCAGTATTCATCTGAAACTACAGAAAGGTGCCTGAACAGTGCTCCAGGAAAATGTCCCCATTAGGATCAAACATCAGGATTGGTAAGTCCCCATGACAGAAAAGAGCAACCATCAGATCCCCCAGGATCTTAACCTGTCTTATATGTTTGGCAAACAGAAAAATGATGTCTTTTTACCTTAATAGAGCAACAGCTAGCTTAGGTAACCAAAATTTATGGCTGCAGCAGAGTTAAATGTAATTTCTCTGTAGCCAATCTAAATTGCTTGTGCCCTAGGGAAGAAGGCACAGCACCCTGAACTTCCTCTGCTTGAGCAACATCCCTCAACCATCATCAGTCTTTGCTGGGTGGAGTTTGGGGTGTGTGAGGCTGTCACAATGGTACAACTACACACACTGCACACAAACATATGGAGAAAAAGAAAGGCCACACTGGAAGGGAATAAAACCTGGGTTCTGGATACCATCAACTTGCTGAATGCAGAGAAATGCCATAAAAACAGTCATTGCAAATTCAGATGCATTAAAGGACCACATGCAACTTCAACAGTACTGCAAGCAACCTCAAGGCTCAGAAAGGACCGTGGGAGCAATCTGTTCCTGACTGTTCAAAGTACTGCATTTTGGCTTTGGCCACATTTCTGATTTTATTACTATTGGTTTGAACTGCTAAAAGAGAGCTTTGAACTGGTAAAACACACACTTCAGTCTTCAAAAAAAAGTTTTTGACTCTGTCTAAGCTTCTGGAAAATAGGTAAAAAACCCTTCACTCAATTTTTTCTTTGTTATAATTTCGTTATTAATATGTTTTGAGTTTGAAAAAAAAAATCCTCTCAGCTCAGCTCAAAGTCCCTTCATGAATTCAAGAGTCTGAAACCATTAATCTCACAGTGCTTTTGCTTTTGTTCTCATAGCTTGCTAGAAACACCTACCTAAGACTTCAAGATCCTAGTGTACCTGGCTATCACAAATTATCTTCTGCCCAGCAAAGAAGATCAAGTTGTAACTAAAATTGAGTGCTCTTCAGTTTGATTTCAGTGTCCAAGAAAACAATCACAGAATTATAGATTGGTTTGTACTGGAAAGGACCTTAAAATCATCCAGTTCCCACCTGGTGCCATAGGCAGGGACACCTTCCTCTAACCGAGGTTGCTCAGAGCCCCAGCCAACCTCCAGCCATGGTCACAGCCCAGCACTTGCTGCTGTGAAAATGGGATGGGACAGCAAGATGAACATTCAGCCATACATGGAAGAAATATTTTGTCTTTTCATCAAAATGTGATAGAATAGAACTGATGTTTATCTTGAAAGCCCAGGACGTTATGACACCCTCTTTAAAAAGATTAATCTTTGCAACACTGAATGTGAATTCAGGCTGCCTGAAGATTCAGACAAACATGTGGCCTTGTTACTGAACCTCAGTGAAAAATGTACCAAATCTTCCCAGTTTACAGGGTCACAGATCAGCAAATAGACATTTGACTGACTGGGAACAGCCTGTTGGGTCCCAGCCATTCCCTGCTGCTGCCCTGGCTGCCCACATGGGTCCTCAGTGTGCATCCCACGGAGAAACTACTGCCCTGCTCAGTGCTGAAACCTTGAATAATTATTTGCTCAGCCTTTTAATAACTTCTTGCCAAACTTTTCCATGTTGTTGTTTTTGTTGTGTTAAACTGAAATAGAATCAGCTTTCAAATTATTTTTAGTGAGCAAAAAAACTTGTTTTCCAAGCAAAAAAAAAACTTCTCTGAAAACTTGTTTCCAAGAAAGAATAATAATAAAAAGAAAGAGCTTAGCTTAGCATGTATTAATAAAAAAAAAATCAAAAGAAACTCTGAGTGTCTTTAACTTATTGCTGAAGACTTTCCATGGGCTTATGTTCCTGTCAAAGTTTTCAGGTGTCAGACCACTATTCCCCTACGTGGGATGTGTGGGTTCCTCAGATAGCCCTGAACTAAATTACTGATGAAATAAATGACAGATTTGGGCAGCGAAAGGAACCATCTGGTGGAGATGGGACTAACAGATGTGCTTTCACTGTCGGTGCCTCAGTCCACACACCTCAGAAGTGCACTGCCAGGCACCCCCTTGCTCACCTGCTCATTCATAATGTAGCATGCCTGCTCTTGCTGCGCTGAGGGATCCCATTGATCATGCCAGGCCCTGCACAGTACCAGAAGTTTCAGTCCCAAAGCATTAAAGCCCTAATGCTCCAGTGAACTGTGTGCACTGGCCTTGGAAGAAAACGAAGCAGAGGATCAAATCCTCAGGAACTGAGACAAACAACTGCTCCCTGAATGGTACATGGAGTAATATTGATCACAGCCACACAGGGAATAGGTAATAGTAGGAAAAGAAAGCAAGACCTTTTAAGTGCTACACCTACATATTAACTTCCAATTCAGCTCTCCTCCTGAACAGATGAGAGCAAATCCTACTCCTTCCCACTCTGTCTTCTAGACACAGTCTCTGCTCACAGTTTCTTTGGATTTTTAATTTTTCATGAAATCAAACTAAGTAATAATATTATTTAAGGAGCACATCCATGTTGTCACTGCTCAGCTACCCTGGACTCACCCAGACCCACATTTGCAATGGTCCAGCAAGGCTGACTTGATCGGTAGGCAGAGGGGTCTATCAAAGCAGAGCCTTGTGACTCTGTTCTCATGGCTAATTCCTAACCAGGCCTTTGGAGCAACAGGAAAGATAATGGTAGTAGAAAAGTGCTGCTCTGATAGCGCAGGGTGCCAGATCATTCAAGGTGGGAGGTGTGGACATTCCTTCTCCAGAAAAGTGGAAAAAATACTTAATTTGGCAGATTCACAGTGTATCCCTTGCTCACTGAGCTGCAGGAATTAGGTGATACCTGGGAGCTGCAGCAAGGTTACAGCCACACTATAGTTTTTTTGCCTGAAGTCAACTTCAGTGCTGTGCAGCTGATCAACATTTATCTTTGTGCAATAAAACACAGTTTTCCACAACTGATTATGAACCTTTCCCCTTCTGAACACTAGCACACAGAAGGTGCAAATTATGAAGCAGAAAGACAGCATTTGAGATCAACAGAAGCTGTAGATTTGAGAGCATCATTCAAAGGGAACTTGTGTATTAGGGTGGGCCTGTTCAGCTGCAAACCAAGAGGAAAAAAATGTTGTGAGCTCCTGGTACTGAGGTACATTGTTGCTTTCAGCATGGAGAGACTGCATGGGCTGGCGAGCTGTGCCTGCCTGTGCAGGAAAGTGTCCATCTCGAGACAAGCCACCCAAAAACTAGGATATGTGTGGTGTGGAATTGGGAATTTGCTGATCCTTCAGAAAGCCCTGGAGGAGCTGCTTGTCAGAGACTGATTCCAATGGGAGAGGGAAGTGTCATCTTGGAAATGAGTGGGCAAGGAAAAGGAGGCTGGAAATAGATTTTCAGTTTTACATTTGTGAAGACAGAAGTTGTCCTAAGACAGGGCAGTTTCTTTCTCTCTTTGGGGAAGTGATAAATGGCATCCTTTGAATGACTGTAATGAAATCTTGCAGCTACCAAAGGCAGTGTAAAGAAACTTGCCCTCAGGATCATTGCCAGCCTGGGATGTTCTCCTCCCAAGGGCTGACTTTGAAATGGGTATGGGGTACCTGTGCAAACAGAGCTGGGTTCCATGTGTGAAGGACTGATAGCTCTAAATCATAGTGTAGTTCTGGGCTAAATTCCTTGAAATTAAAATATGTGTCAGGTACTTCCACAATCCTTTGTGAAACTGGGTGTTCAGAAGCAAGAGATGAGGTAATATTTAACTGGGGAGTGTCCAGCCCTGGAGATACTAAAAAACCATCTGGACATGGTCCTGAGCTGTGTGCCCCGCTGGAAGAGAAGGGGTGGACCAGGTGACCTCCAGCATCCTTTCCAGCCTCAATCAGTCACTGATTCTGTGATTTTGTGAATATCTGAAGACTTCTTCCACTGAGGTTATTAGGACTCTCCTGGAGCAGGACTGTTGAGTGTTGTAAAGCAGACTGTACCATGAGGGCCTGCCAGACAACATCACTATTTCAGTGTGTGTGATGCTCCACACAACCACTTACAGTCCCACCCGGACCTAGTGGTGAAGTTGTACCAGTTATTCAATCATCCTCATATTTTAGCAGCAGTGATGGAGCTCAAGTCATGGAGAAACACAATTCTGGCACACAAGACATTCAGAGCAAAGGCCTTCTCTGTCTTGCTCCACTAAAAGGGACTTGACCGAGGAATTTGCAGTGGATCAATTTATAGCAATTTAAAACTGATATTCAGAGGTTTCTGCTGTATGTAGCCACCACTCCTTCCTCTTTTCTACTTCAAATTGTGCCACTATTCTGCAGAAAATTAGAAGCATTGGATAAATATTTCTAGAAAATACCTAAGAGGTACTGGTTTGCTGAGCCTGGCTGTTGCCTGGTATGAAAACAGACAGCATAAAGGAAACCAGTGGGTAAACTTCTTGCAAGAAACACTGCAACCATGACTTCTGCAGGTCTGAAGGCAAAGAAGGAATTTGATGGGAGCTTTGTGAAAGCAGTCACAGGATCTACCTCTTAGTTACTCTATAGTGACTGATGTTGAATCTATAGCACGATCAGATTTCCACTAATGACATTCCAACTGATTATTTTGATGCTAAGGGAAAATAGCCAATTGAGAGAGTCACTTTGACAGGGAGATACAGTACTAACTTAGGCACAATATGGAACCTTAAAAATTATCTGAAATGAAATGGAGAAATCACTGGAATCAGTAATGATTTCAATACATATTCCTCAGAGTTGCCATCTGTAATGATAAGAGTTCAAATGCCTGGATTTGGCGTTGATTGTGTGATGCTCCAACACCTGGAAGGGAGATTCTCACCTTTTTTTCATTCACTTATAGTCAGGAGGGAAAGTGAGAAATTCCAAGACGATCAAAAAAAGTCATAAAACCTGAGACTGAGTGAGAGAAAGTGAAAGACTCATGATAACCCATGTTTATCTGCTTGCTTTCCTTCCCTGAAGAATTTTTTCAGACAGCCCTTTGACTTTTAATGATTTAGTGCTGCCCTGCCTTGTGTGCTAAAGGGCCATGCCTGAAAATGAATCATGATAAGGTAGATTCAGCCTTGTGAAAGGGTTAAGCTCACTGGGTTGAGAAATGAAGAAGTTTTGGATGAGTACTTTTTTCAAGAAAGTCAAGGACTGGGATGGTCAGAGCTCAACACACATGGAAACCCAAGGTTTGAAAGTCCTGATGCAATGTAAGAACCTTGCTGGCTGAAATCCCTCTTTCTGTCTCAAAAACAAGGACTGTGCAAATGGATGGGACAAGATTATGGATGCACACATACGTTGTGACTGTGACAGGGATTCAGTAAGAGGAGTATGAGTGAATTATGGATGCTCTTTTGATTGGTTTTAAATTATCTTTTAATGGCATTAAGATAGTGTGAAGTTACAATGTATTGATTTTCTTTTGCCCATACAGTAATTTGCAGTGGTGGAGATTTATTTTCCACTTTATGTTTTCCATGAAGCTGACAGGCAGCAAGGCCATGGCAGCTGGTGGTTGGTCTCCCATTCCTATGGATGCTCTTGTGCTCTGAAGATGTGAGTGCCAGGGAACTCAGTGCTTAGGGAGAGCAAAGTTGGTGCAGTGGTTTCACATTCACTAAATTCTGGTTTTAGTACTCACTCTTTTTTTGTGTGTGTGTGGGAGAGAGACTAGGAGAAAAACAAAGCAGGCTCAACCTTAAAAATGAACAAATAGTTTTATTAATACACACTAAAAGAATGGAAAAAGAAAGTTGGGAAAACAACCTAAAACAAAACAGAATGAAACCCTAAAAACACTCTTCCCTCCTCTTACAAACTGTTAACTCTTCCACAAAACAACATAAGGAGACAAAACTTGTAGTTTTCAGTCAGTTTCACCATTTGACAATAGTTTTTCATTAATTCTTTAGAGGAAGAGTCTCTTTTAGAGTCATGGATCTCACTGACAACTTAGAACAGTTCTCTTGTGGGTTTTTTAACTGTCACAAAAATAGTCGCTTGGGGAAACCTGCTTTTGTGACCCCTCCCATTAGCAGGTTCCCAAGCTGCTTATGGGTCATGGGTCTTGGACTTCTGCATATTGGGGTGTCACTGTTTAAAGACAAATAACTCTAAAGGCAAAGGATTCTTCATCTTAAAGTACAGAGATATCTTCTCACCTCTTCACTGGCGCAGAGGGCTTCTCATCTCTATCTCTGTTTAAGCATCTTATAGGATTAATATTACTTAGTCCATCACAAATACCTTTGCTCAAATCCACACACAAATCTAAACAATCATCTCCCCAAATGCTAATCTGCTTATCTTTCCCATGATTTAAAGGAATGATCTAAATATAGAGTTCATTTTCATTGCTCAAATAAGAATGGAACAACCAACTCTTCAACCCTTGTCCTAATAGCCTTTTCACTCTTGCTTTACTGACTTCATGCTGTTTCTTCTTTATGTTCACTCTTCCTTTCTTTTCTCTCTCAGAGAAGAGCCAAGCTCTGGAAGCTTCATGTTGTCAGGAAAGGGTTAAATCTGCTCAGAGTCTCTTCTCTCCTGCAGTAGCTCATGGTATTAGATGTTCAAGGCCAAGCTGGTGCGGGAGGAATATCTCACAGAAACATCAGAGATCAGAGCACCCGGGCAGTCCGGAATCACAAAAAAACCAGGCAGGATCATAAATACCTTCTCAGCCCACCCCTCGGTGTAAAATGTGGTGGCCTCGGCCCAAATGGTGCCCATAGCTCTTATCAGGGGCCCGGCAGAGATCTCTCCCTGCTCCAGGGAAGTTTGGAGAAAGTAGCTGTTGTAAAGCAGCAATCTCTCCTCCCCCTACCCCCTGGGAGCCGATGGAATCCGGCCAGGACTCAGGCCAGCTCCCATCCCACAAAAGGGGGGAGCAGCAGGGTAACAGGGTAACAGGGTAACAGCTCGATGTTACCTGTTCTTCTCTGGCCAAAGGAAAAAAGGAAAAGGCCCACCTACAGGAAACCAAGGGGTTTTATATGGTACTTGCCAAAGTTGTAGCCGACAATTTTCAGTGGTCAGAACAGATGCCAATATTCCAACTAACCCTCTGATAGGTCCCTGTCTTTTCTAAAGCAATTCCCAGGTCCTGACCCAGAGAATCATTCTACATTCCTCTATAACTAAAAAAACCAAACTGTACTAACCCATGACACTTGGCATGGGGGATTTCTGTGGCCTCATTTCCACACTGGCATACAGATATATTTTTTGCTAGGCTGAAGCTGCTGCAGTTGCAAAGCAGGGAACCCTTGCCTTGCTAGCTCGTGGACCAGGGGATCTGTTCTGGCAAGTTGCTCCCTCAAGCAAGCACTGTGAAGGTATTTTACAGTTCCTGTTTTATTTTGTTGGTTGTTCTTTTTTCTTTTAATGAATTTTATCCACTTGGGACCAGCAGCACCAACCCTACAGTTATTTTGATTCTGAACATACAGCTAATATAGACTCTGGCTTCCACTGCACAGAAAACAGCTTGGGGCAGCAGCTACTTTTCAATAGGTTATTCTGCAATCTGGGGAGGAAGAGCTGCCTGTCATAACTATTTTTTATTTTTCTGCACAGCTTTGAGAATTCATGGACATCTCAACCACTCTTCCACCAGCAGATTTAGGATCAGACACTGATCTCAGTCTCCCTAACATGACTGTTGTGTGCCTGACCGGGTATCATGCATTGATCTGAATGCCAGTGTGACATTTTTATCAGTTTGACCACCTGCTGATCACAGAACATAACTTCAAGTTAAACTAAGCTATAGGTTTTAAAAATAAAGATCAAACATGCAACTCTGACTTCAGACCAAGTCCAAGAGTGCTTCATGCTTGGCTAATCTATTCTGCCTTGTTTCAACCAGTTGTTCTTTCTGGGCTACACTTTGTGTTGGTTTAAGCCACATCTTAGATTCCTTCAATGCTAATCCTTAAGAAACAAACCCATAAAAAAGTTTGACATATAGCTGTAAGGAAGGAGGAGAACCTGGACACACAAAGAGGGGAGAGGAAATGTTGCTGAACACAGAAGTCACAGTACCAGATTCAGGTTGGGTGTTTGAACAATGCATCTGAGACGGCACCGTCCGTGTCTGGGTTAGCACTCCCCTAAATAATCTCCCATGGGGCTTCAGGTCTCTTTTAAAGCCAGGCTGCTCCTGCTGCCTGAATTATCTGGGCTATCAGTGCTGTACTTGCAGTGTCTCATTTGGCACTCAGCAGTAGGGGCTTCCAGACCATGCTCAGTCACACCAGATTTTGTGGGCATCTGAGTAGTGAGTTTTAACAAAATGATTAAAAGTGAGGTAGGTTTGTGTGTGAATGGAGTCCTCCTTAAAGCTTTTGGAGCTTCCAAGGAAAGAGCATGAGGATGTTTGATGGATCTTACACCAAAGGTTGAGTGGAAGTTGGTGTAAGAGACCAGCTAAAAATTAGGTCTCGTCACCCTAAATGAGAAACTAGAAGCCTTGAAGTACTGTAAAAAATTTGCTTGGTAAGATAGAGGAGCCAGGAGAAGGACAGAAAAGGGCAATAAAATTCAACATCAGTGCTTACACTGAAACTGAGATTCCACTTACTTCTATGGTTATACAGCTTCACCCTCCATGCACTAGGTCTTGCTCCATATACAAGACTCCTGAGTATCAAGAGGTCCTCAAGCTTGAAATCTCTCATCCCAGGAAATGATCCTCATGGCTCTGCTCTTCACCTTTCTCAAAGCATGCCCTACTAAAGCAGGACATGACATTCTAATGACAGTTTCACTCACAGTATAGACAGTGTTGCTTTCTGTTCCTGGTTCCTAGATAGCCTGACCATTTTTTCAAGTAACAAATCTCTGTTCCACTGTCACTGGAGCTCATGAGCAGCTGTTTCTCCATTTAGCTCCTAAAGTCTTTTGCACAGTAACTGATTTTCCACTTGCACTTTCCTTCTAGATAGTCAGCCTGAGTGTTTATGTGGTTCTACCAGAATACACTGTGTGTTAATGTGATGTTTACCAAGCACTCTTGTGCTTTGTAGTTCACAAGAATACAGATGACCTATGAAAAAGCCAAGATAAAGCCGCATTATCTTAACCAACAGAAACAATCCTGTTTTCCTCTGATTTTAGGCTATAACCTTTTTGACTGAACCAGTTTTCTGTCTGATGAGGGCCAGCATAACCTACTGGGAAATGCTTGTCAGCAGTCCCTCCAACACGTTACAGCCTCCAGGCTGCCAGCTCCAGCTCAGCAGAAGCACTCGCTTTTGATTACAGAGATCTCCAGTGTCGGCCAAGGAGGTGGATATCAAACCTGAGCATGCTGGGTGCTGCCAGCAACACTTCATAAATAATAGTAATGGAGTGTAATTGCTCATTAAGCCGAATCATAGCCCAGGGCCCTCCATCTGGCCAAACTCCCTCCGAGTTCAGCAGGAGCTTTGCCGGCAGGTGTGCAATGGGATTGTGGTCCCAGGCAGTGGTACCATCACTGGGGTACTGTAGCACCACTGCTGGGGGCTGAGTCAGATCCCCTTGAAACTGTTGTGTGTCTTTGGATTGATTCAGAAGACTTTAGCCAACCTCCCTTGCTTTACACTGCTCAGCCAGCACAGCTACATCTGCGCAGCAGTTATCCCAGATGGAATATGGAGGAGGAGAATTCCTGACACTGAACCGTGGGATTTTAATTTTAGAGAGGTGATGGAAACTCTTTCCTGTTGGGTCTCAAGTGGTGGTTTGTATGGGCGTGATTTGAGGCTTGAAAATGTCTCAGAAGCCTGCAACTGAAAACCCCAACATGTAATTGATATTGAAAAGTGTTGTGTCCCTGGTGTAAGTGTTATAAAAGCCAGACAAGCTGGTGTGCCTTCCCATCAATCACCTATTGCTATCTGACATTGGTGCAACCCTTTGCAAGTGAAAATAATTTACTGCCTCCCCCCATGAAAATTATTTACCATCCCCATTTCGGTTTGAACATTTACCGTTGTGGTTCAAAGCTGTGATGAATTGGTTAGCTATAAATTGTCTTTCCTCTCCCCTTCTCCTCCCACTTCTTCCTAATGTAACGCTAGGATGAAGGTTAAGGCATAGGGTGTTATCTGAAGCAAGTGCTCCATTCTCAGTGCCCCATACATCCTCGCTAATGCTTATAGCTCCCCTGTGGCATTGGGAAGCGTGATCGCTATTGTACTGAGGTAGAACTGGAGCTGGAGAGAGATAAATGGCCTAGTTATCAAAACTTCCTAGCCTCCCACAGCCCTCCTTGGGAATACAGCTACAAATGACATTCAAATGATGCTGATAGATGTGAGCTGAGCAGGCAGCGGAACGTGTGCAGTCCCGGTGCTGCACCCAGGCCAGCCCCTTCTTGCTGATAGTGTCAGGAGAGCTCAGCATCCCAACACTGGCTGCTGACACTGGAGGAATGTGCATGAGATACCACTCTGTCTGCTCTCATCGGCTTGTAGACAAACCCCTGGGGCTTGCAAAGGGTCTAAATCAGATGGTGACTGAGACACACTGATGCTGGAGCTTGCAGAGCTGAAGGGAGAAGTGTTTTTTTCTTCTTTGGCACAGAATTTTCTCAGTTTAGATGCTCAGAGGGTGAAATATGGGAGGGAAAACAGCCTTTCTTCCACCCAGCTCTGCAATGACAGAAGTGTGTTTTTGAGTGACCTGGGATTGTCTGGTCCAAGGCAGTATGGCCTGTAGTGGGTCCAGAAACCACCTCCAGCAGCTCCCTTTGCATCTGTTGTCTTTCTTGATGTGTGAAACAGAGGAAGGACTGCTCAGATCATAAATCCCTCAAGAATGGAACAGGAGCAAATAGAGTAGGTGGCAAATCTGCTTCTGAGACTGAAAGGGTTCTTGGGTGTTTTGGCATCTCTTCAGGAGATACCGGGAAAACGCCCCCATCTGGAGGAGGAGAACCTCCCATGAAAACAACTAGCAACCTGCAAAGCGTTGCATTATTTTATTTTATTTTAATTTTATTTTATTTTATTTTAATTTCATTTATTTAACTTAATTGCATTTCATTTTATAGGCCATTTTATTTTATAATTTATTTAATTTTATTGCATTTCATTTTCGTTTTAGACCCTTCCTATCCTCCCAAGGTGTAGCTATGCGAAAGCTCAGCCCTGAAGGCAGGTTTTTACACGAGAGCGGCGCTCAGAGGGGATGTGTCTAGTGCACCGTGGAAGAAATCCGAGGGCACCGAAAGTGTAAGGCACACAAAAGCTTGTCTCTTCCCTTCTTCCTTACAGCCAAGAAACTGAAAAGAAAAAGGCTGCAAGGGGTGTTGATCATGTCCCGTCAGGTTTTAGGTCCGAGGACTGGAGCAAGGTGCGGGCCCCCACCAAAGCGGAGAGGGCAGTTCTTGTGTCCGCGGGTCGGGGCGGACCCCTCGGGTGCGAGCTGGCCCGGGATCCGAGCTCTGCAGGAGACCCCCGGCAGGGGCCAGGAGCAGCATCTCCCGCCGGAGACCCGTGCAAAAGGCGCTCCCCGGCGGGGCTGGGGCCGCCCGGCCGCGCTGCCCCCAAGCTCGGGCGGCGGCTCGGGCTCGGCTCGGAGCGATCCGCGGCGGCAGCCGGCGCCTCCGGCCGCCCACTCGCCGCCTCTCCCGGCATCCTTCATCCCCATCCTCCGCTCCTTCCTGCTTCGGCGGTGGAAGCAGCCCCCCGCCGGGGGCCGGGAATGCCCTCCCCTCCTCTCCCTCCCTCCAGCCGCAACGGGGGAGGGGGGCTGTGATGCTGCAGGGGGATCCCCGGGAGCCGAGCGGGGTCTCCCCTTCCGCCGGCTGCCGGGATCTCCCCGCTAGGCGCCGGCGGCCCCAGCGGCTGCTGCCGGGGGGTGGCAACCGGGGGGTGCGGGGTACAAGGCGGGGGGGGGGGGGGGCGGCAGTGCCGCGGCAGAGGGGGTCGGTGCCGGTGTCCCCCACACCGCGGATGACTCGACAGCCGGGGCTGGGGGAGCGGGGGGCGGGCGCCCGGCTATTTGCTGGCTGCATACAATGGGCCACTCCCTAACGTGAGGGTTGGGGGGAGGCAGGAGCCGGGAGGAGGAGGAGGAAGAGGAGGCGGGAGGGGGGGTGGGGGGGAGGAAGGGGCTCGGGCATCGGGCTGGTAAATAAACTCCGCGATGATTCCCCTCCCTCGCGCCGGCCCAGGTGCGCGCCGCGCTCTTGCCCGCCCGCTGCCCGCCGGCCGGGGTGACCTGACGGGGATGTGACCGCCTCCCCCTGCCCGCCGCTTCTTACCCCCTTCCTCCATAATATATATATATTTATATATACACACACTACACACGCACACACACACATGCATTCACAGATGAATATATATATATAAATATATAGAGAAGTCATTTTGGGGGGAGAGGCGGGGAGCTCGGATCATGGCCCTGGGGCTCCCGGGGCTGCCGCCGCCGATCCGCTGCTCGCCTCCGGGGCCCGCCGGCGACCATGGGGCTGAAGGCGCGGCGCGGCGCGGCGGGCGGTAGCGCGGCCGGCGGGGCGGCGGCGGCGGCGGGGCGGCGAGCGGCGGCCGGCGGCGACCCCGAGCAGGGCTCGCTGGCCCTGGGCAGCGGCGGCGACCGCGACGGGACGCTGCTGCTGGAGGGCGGCGGGAAGGAGGAGGGCGGCAAGCGGAGCCCGCCGGGCCTGGGGCTGCTGGCGAAGACCCCCCTGAGCCGCCCGGTGAAGCGGAACCACGCCAGGTACCGCCGCATCCAAACTTTGATCTACGACGCCCTGGAACGACCCCGCGGCTGGGCGCTGCTCTATCACGCCTTCGTGTGAGTACGCGGAACGCGGAGCGGGGCTCCCGAGGGCGCGTCCGGGGCTGCCCCGGGGGGCAGCGCCCGGGGCCAGCGTTTTGCTTTATCATTCTCGGTGTAAAGCTCTCCGGGGGCTCGCCCCGGCGCCGGCTGCGTGCGGAGCGAGGGTCTGATACGGGGTGTGCTGCTGAGCGGCTTAATTCCTCATGTCGTCGTGTTTTCCGAAAGGAGAAGCCGCTTTTAACTCTGTGTGTCTGTCTTGCCCGTACCTCCACGTTGCCGTGGAGTGGCATTCCCGAGCCCCTCTGTCTGAGGCACTGGAGGAGGGATGCCAGAAAGACCGAGCTCTGAGCGGTTTTAAGGCTCGAAGTGCTTCAGGGGAACGCGGCCAGTTCAGCTCAACCTGGAGCGTGAGGTTCAGCTCGCTGTTACATATCGCGAGTGAAACGATTCCTTCCGTAGCTAAAAGCGTCAAATGAAAACCACCGGGTTTCGGTCTGATAAGCATCACCCCGCAGTGCATGAAACCCGAGCGTTGCAGCGCTGTCAACCAGAAAGTTACACTGACCACGAGTGAACCGAGAGGAAATAAACTCGTTTTATGGCCCATAGGTGACAAGTCAAGAGAATGACAAGTGGTTTGCATTCCTAAAAATTCTGTTGCCTTAAGTTTTCATAAAGAATATTGAAAAGATCATTCTGCGAACATCATGGAATGGAGTTGGCAGAGTCGTATTAAAATTAATGTGTGTTCTAGTGTTGTGAATGTGTTTGAAAACCCAGGGGTTCATCGGCGATCGCGGTACTGTTTTTCTTTGGCGCTATGCGGTGTGCAGGGCTCTATGTGACAGAGGATTTAAGCAGCGTTTTTTGAAATTGGTTTATTTGCCAAAGACAAACAAAGCTCTCTAGGCTGCATAGTTTGTGAGCCTGGAGCTGGATCTCAGGAAGTCCTGATCATTGGCATAGTCCTTGCACCTGCAAATAAACAACTTGAATGAAGAGCTGTGATTTTACTTTCAGGCACATTGCTGTTGATGTTCGCGGTGATTTAGCCCCGAGCAAGAATTAAAAGGCAGCCTTCACTACTAGAGTGCTGCTTGCATACCACTTATCTATTGCTGCTCCCCTCTTTTCAGTGTTTATTCTACATCTTTCGACTCACTTCATGTTTTCCAGCTTAAAATCTGGATTCTGTGACACTTTTTTGGTTCTTTCACCTCTTTTTGTCGTAGGAAAACTCGTGGTAGCAGGTAGGGAGTGACAGCACTGGAATTGTGTTTTGCTGGGAAGGCTCTTTGGTCTGGAGCTTTCTGTTAAGTTGTGTTCAGTATTGCATAATGCTCGCTGGGGAGAGCTGTGACTGGACAGAGGAGCACCCCTTTCTGCCTTGGCCAACCCACACACATCAGTGAGGCTTGAGCACACAGCAGAGCATGCCAAGCAGTTTGCACCCCTCTGTGGCAGCTGGGTCAAATCTGTGTCCAGGCTCATGTCTGAATAGAAGCAATAGGACAGTGGATGTGTCTGGAGAGGCTCAGGTGAGCTGAGAGTCACACTTATTTGCAGTGGTATAAGAATTTCCAAGTTACAGCATTCATTTTAGATAACTCTCTAGATGTGTGCTTGACCTTAAGATACTTATCCAATATGGGTCACAGAATGGGCAAAAAATCATGACGTTTGTAAGGTTTGATCCTTCCTAGGAGTGGACCTGACACTGTGTGGTCAGCTTCTCTTTGATGACTGCTCAGTTCTGCAAAACTGAAATGTCAGTCTGACTCACAAAAGTCAGTAACCTTCGTGTGAAAATCATCAGTGCCAAGTTCAATATTAATGAAAATGAAACAAAACGAAACACTTCCAGAAGTCCTTATCTTTAAAGGAAGTAAAAAGCACAAATCTGCCAGCCC
Source organism: Hirundo rustica (assembly GCF_015227805.2). Taxonomy (NCBI): domain Eukaryota; kingdom Metazoa; phylum Chordata; class Aves; order Passeriformes; family Hirundinidae; genus Hirundo; species Hirundo rustica. Next base: position 7,795,328 of record NC_053450.1, read on the forward strand.
AGTATGGACACTCCATCCCTTCCTAGGACATCCAGAGCATTTTGCTGTCCAAGTTGTCCCCACTGAGTTTCTGTTCAATGTCAGCTCCCTCCGAACTCAGATGAAGCTGTGAAATCTTACCTCACTGTAGGATCCAACCCTACAACAAGAATCTGCTGAGGGAGATGGAAGAGTGTGCTGGGATCTGTCTGACAGGCTTCAGAGCTTGTTCCTGCCACTGGAGAAGGAGGACCTGATCAAGAGCAGGAGCTGTGGGGAAGCAGTGTCTAAGTTGATACCCAAAGTCTTTATTCTTGCTTTCAAATGAATTGTCTTTTAACCTTTTTTCCTTCTTTAAAGGGGTGTCTCTCATTTGGAGGTGCTGCTGTGACACGGTGTAGCTCCATCCCAGCAGGCTCCCAGTGCTTCTTTTCACACTGGAACAGTTTACACTTTTCCTCAGGAAGGCAAGAGATAGCCAGTCTTCACATAAAATCTACAAATTTGATCCTGCTTTAATTTTCAAGGAAAGTCCCATTTATGTTATCTTAATGGCGTATTACACTTTGCCTCATCTTCTGAGTAACTTTGCAGTAAGAGCCGTGCACCCAAAATTAACCAGTAAGATTGTTGCTGTCAAATACAAATAACTAGAGAATAAACAGCACGAGGGGTTGCATGGCTGGATATTATGAATTCCTTATAGATCCATGCATTCAGAGGTGTTTAACGAAGAGATTATGCGAAGCAGTCCAGTGATGTGTATATCCCAGGGTTTGGGAGGCAGGTAGCTGCTGTTGGAAGAGCTGCAGCTTTCCAAGACATGCTGAGGGTGTTGTGTGAGGGGCAGGAAGGGGCTTTGACAAGGTCTTTGTGAAAGTTTTGGATCTCACAGTTCAAAGTTTTTGAATGGGTGGTACAGATGGGATCTCGTTAAATCACCCAGAGATGCACATATGGCTGCAGAGGGGTCACGATCCTGTGTGGATCTCACTGCTGTAATGTGCTCATAAATAAGGCTCGAGCGCTGCCTCTCGTAAATGCTTGCTTTAGTTGGCGTTGGGTGTTTTGAAATGATTCTGTCTAAGGAAGTAATTCAAGGCAAACTCATAACAGGATCAGGCCTTACCAAGCCCTAGGGACAGAGATGCAGTGGAGAAAGGGAGTAATTCCCGATGGCAATTTTAGCATTCAGCTTTCACTGGCAGTAATTAAGAGGAAGTGTTGTGGGATACTTTCCTTGTGACTCTTCCTTCTTTGTTGTGCACCAGTGAGTTTGTCCAAGCCTGTCCTTGGGGATTTGGTCCCTAAAGAAGCTGGCTCTGTTTCCTTCACCATCTGAAAACATTTGTTCTCTGGTAGCTGTACTAGACAAGAGATTTATCTATCACCCATGATGTTGCCCTTTGCTGGGTCACCAGGGTTCATGGCATTCTTGGCAATATGGCAATGTCTTAGGTCCTGTCATGTTAAGAAAAAATTGTTTCTCCCCTGAAAAATTTCATGCCCGTAAAGCTAAACTCTAGTTGAACATTTTCAGAATAAAATAAAATACAGTAACTTAAGATTTTGAGATATTTTTGAGATACTTCATTTGGAAATGTCTCTTGGGGGTTGCAGGTCAGGCTACAATCCATCCCTGTTCTTTTCTGATCTCACGTCACTGTAGGTACAGCTGACGTTCCCATGATATTCTGTATTTCCCTTTGTGTTAGGCAGTGCAATATATTGTAGGAAACCCCTGCAGTTGTGCCTCGTGGGATGTGTGCTGTGGCCAGAGAGACAGACTCAAGACCTCTCTGCCTCCACAAACCATCCAAATGCTTTATTTATGCACAAAAGCATTAATGAGTAGAATGAAAAACTGAAACAAGTAAGATTTCTATTTTTCCAGTATTTTTTAGCTGTAAGCACGAAATATTTAGTGGATAAAGGACAGAGTCCAAAAAGGTAACATGATACAGGTTGTTTGGAATTGCAATTTGTGGAAAATTTTTAACCTGACTTAAAGAGAGGATGAAGGAGAGGTAACTAGGAGATATTCTCATTTTCATGTAATCTTCTGTGACAACTACAGCCTTTACTTTCATAGAAAAATAAGACTAGGAAAGGATTTGGGATTAGATATTTCTTTTTGGTGAAGTGTGCAATATCACCTACATTCTGCCAGTGTAGATCCCCACGACCACCATCACATGCTGATGTGAGGGAAAAGCCATGGGGAGCATTAGAGAGCCCTTCTCTATTTGGCATGCAATCTTCTTTCAGTACTGCTTAATAACTGGAATAAAATGAGGGGGCAGAGTCATGCAGTCTGTCAAATCAGCAGCATTTCTGGGAAGCACCGGCAAGCACCTCTTACATGACTGATTGTAGGTGGGTTGTTTGCAGAAAAGGGTGCCATGGGATTTGGGGAGCAGGTTGAAGGTCTGGAGGCTTTCCATTATTCTCCTCTTTGCCCTTCAGGAGATGCTCCATTAGATGTGCTCGCCCTCCAGTCTCTGTGAGCCACCTGGAGGGAGATGGGAGAAGGTTTGGGGTAAAAAGAGAGACAAATATGAATCCTTTCTTGGCTTGTTTGGCATGGACTTGTATCTAAGTGAGTCCCTAGAGCAGCAGAGCGAGCATGGTCCATTAGCGAGTGCCCTTTGCTTATGTGTGTGCCAATAGGAGTTCTGCTTTAATTATTTATGCTAATTTGTCATAATGCATGGATAAATATTCTGCAGTATACTTTGTAAAAACTAATGAAGTCTTAGTCATTGGAGACCTTACCACACACCCCTGCTCTTGCAGCTCCCCTGAGGCTTGCGGAGCCGCCCTGGGACTGCGTGTGGTTTGAGGATGCGACTGTAGCTCAGCTGCTGGGATCAGCTGGCACCACAGCAAAGCTGGGATTTGCTGGGGGAACGAGAAGAGGCAGCACAGCCTGGGGAAGCCACTGACTGGGTAATGGGTGGCTGGTGATCCCCAGTTGCAGCTCTGGAGTCCCTTCAGCTGCTCACAGGTGCCCAATGCTCGTTTAAGCATCCAAACTTCCTTTGAAATTATGGACCAGGCCCTTGGGTGGGAACAAGTGTACACCTGCAGCCTCAAATCTTTTGTTTGGGCATCAGTGCTGACAGCAAGACCCGCTCCACGGTGGGTACCCCCAGGGTGGGTTGGTTTGCCCTGCATTCCACATTGCCATGGCTGCACTGCCACTTGCCGAGTTTTGGTGCTGCTCACGCCTGCTCCATGCCTGTGGGAGCTGCAGGCACGGGGCTTGCAAGGTGCACAGGTGTGCCTCAGTGTCCCCAGGTCCCTGGGGCTGCAGCTCCCTGGGCACCCTGCTGCAGGTTCAGTCTCCAGCTCAGAGCAGCCTCATCTGGATGGGCGCGGGAATCCGCGGTGGGAGTGCCCGGCAGCACTGCCAGGGCCAGCAAACACTCAGCAGTTGTTCTTTCAGTGCTGCCAGCTCAGACCTGGAACAGCCCCTCAAATACAAGTCATAGTCCCTGGTGTTAGGTCTATAAAACTGAATAGCCCCAAATTTAATCAGTTTGACAAGCAATGATATAGCAAAGCCACTGCAGCAGCCAGCAAATCACAGTGTGAGGAGCAGCAGCATCTCAGTGCCACCCCAGCAGTTCTGGAGACACTGTCAGTGGAAAAGCCCAGGACTAGATTTATCTCAGTATCCTCAGCCTGGACTCTGGTCAGAGGTATCACTCTTCATAAAAGCCATCCCAGCCTCTTCAACTGCCTCTGTTTGTTCCTTGTTGGAAACAAGGGATCACGGTGGGGCCACAGCAGGGTCTGCACACTTCTGGGAGAGCTACTGGGCGAAGGGGACACCTGAGCTTGACTGCTTGTTCTAATCTGAAAGGGACATTAAAGAAATGGCACAAAAATGAGGAGGGAGCGGCTTTCTACGCTTGTGGAAATCAAAACAAATTTAATGGGAAAAACAGTAACTAAAGACTGTGTGTCTTAACAGCTGGATTAAAAAAAATAATACATATAATGCCAGTCAGATATCACTGTGTGCTTTTGTGTGTGCAGGTGAACATGAAGGTGCTCCAGTCATTCTTGCTTCTCCCAAAGATCACCTCAAAATCCGCTCAACCAGCATATTTCTTTTCTTTGGTAGTCCTCATCTTCAAATATCACTTGATTGAATAATTTTTATTTATAGCTTACCCGATATACAAACCTGTGCATGTATGTAGAACATAATTCTGTATCCCTTGACTGCGTGTGGAAGGTCAGACAATGGCATGCATACTCAAGGACAAGGTCTGAACTTGAGGAATTTGATTAAATAGCTGGAAGAAACTTTCTGATTAAAATTGATCAAGTGAGCATTAAGTTAATATATTGTGTTGTTTACAAACATAAAAGACTGGTGACCTTAGACACAGCCAGGTGGCTGGGTAATACCATGATCAGCCTTGCATGGTATAAATAAATGATAATGTTTATTCTTGTATTTAATAACATTATATTCCCTTTTCGAATTTAAGAATGCCATACTCTCTTGTGCATGAAGCTTTGCAGAAAGAACAGAGCCATGCATCTGCTATTGCTTCTGGCAGATACTGTATTAAATGGGATAACTTAAATATTAATAGCTTTGCAGGGAATAAGCTCCACAAGAGCTGTTAAGTGTATGCTGCCTTCTGTCTTAGGATGGTAGCTGAGAAACTTAGCATTTTCTGTGGAGAGAGGGGACATGCCCCAGGATATTTAGGTTTTGGTAACCTACTTGGAAAAAGGCAGTTTTGGAGAACTTCCAGTCTGGAAATCTCTAAGTTGCCTTCTCCATTCCTAAATGAGCAGATTGCACAAATGTGTGTTTAACTTGGAGCAAGTGAAAGGTCCCACTGAAGTCAGGAGGAACCTATCCAAGGCGACACTGAGGCAATCCAAAGCAGAAGTGCATGACTGGGATTTGGTGGAAAGCAGCATCTTCCTCTGTACAACCAGTTCATTGTTCTACTCAGGTTTGATGGTATCCTTGTGAGCTCAACTTCTTCACAGGATCCATCACAAATTGTCAGCTTTTCCATAGCTGAATAACCACCTCTGGTTGTAGGATACCACCAAGATACCACCTTGTCCTCCTTAGTGGTGCAAACCATGCAGAGGTGAAGGTGTAATATCTCTAACTCTGTTAAATCTAGTCTAGAGAGATGCTGAGACCCTGACATGAGACACATCTGGTGTCTCCTGAGATGGGATTTGCTCTCACTCCCCTCTCACTCATGATTAATCTTGCCAAATCTTTCTCTCTTTGATTTTTCTCAGTTGCTGGTGCATGGCAGAGATCCATTGTGTGGCAGTGACAGAGGAGGAATCCTCATCCTCTCTGGGTGGCTGTTGTCTTTTACTTCCTTTGACTTTCCATGCTTTATTTCATTTCATGGATACTTGGATCTCATTTGTCCCTGTGTTTTCAGAGCTGTGGCTGACAGTTACATGAATGTGCTTTGCATTCCTTTGGCAACCCGTGTTAGTTTGTGATTGTCGTGTTGACTCTCCAGTGCTGGGGTTTTTTTAATCCCAAGTGCTTTAATATTTACTTTATTATGTCTTCAATAGTGTTTTTATTGCATTTTAGATTAGTACCTCACAATTATGCTAGCATTCAATTCTCTCCTTTTTCTAGATTATTAAGGAAACAGTGAGGCCAGAACTAGCAAACGCCCTTCAGCATTTCACTAAACAACTTCCCTGCTTCCTGGTTAATACAATGTAATTTGTTAGGGCTTTATTTATAGCTCTGGATCCAGTTTATAATGTCATATAATTTCTCCCAGTCATCTGAATTAATATTAAACTAAAGATTTTATGATACATGCACCTGTGTCAAAACTGCAAATATTTCCTCATTTCTTTTTGTTCAAACCTGAGTTTCAGGCTATGTTTATCTGTTCTGTGATGTGCATTTAATTGTTTTCTCTCCAGCTCAGATTTTTCATGCTTTTGACATGGTGTGTATCTCAAACAAAAAAATAATTATTTGTTCCAGGCGCCATCCACCACTGGAGTAGAGATAAAGCAATGCTGAAACTTAAATATCCCAAACCATTCAGGTCTTAGTTCTTCTGTGTCTTATAGAAGCCATTAGAGTTGGGTTATACCTAACTTTATGTCAATGATAGAGATGTTAATCATAAACCAGAAGACTCTTTATAGGACAGTCCCCATGGAGTGTATTTCAGAGTGTAAAATTTTCTGCTTTCAGTGGGGATGGAGGAGGAGCAAGTGCAGCTGTTGAGGGACTGATAGTGAAATCCCCAAAGTGCCTGGTGGGGACCTGCCCACCCGTTCTCAGCAGTGCAGCATCAGCTCTGCTTATCTTTGCTCCCCTCATCCCTCTCCATGCAGGCTCAGAGTGTTTATGAGGAGGGATTACGCCCTGAGGAGGGAATGTCAAGAGCAGCTGATTGAAATTGCAGGGGAATTAGTTTAGGAAGGTAATTACACGAACTGGAATTTGCTCTTCTACCTTTGCTAACACTGTTGCTCCTGTGGGATGTGCTGGGAGAATTTCAATGCACACGGCTGAGGCTGCCTGGTCACACCTCAGACACCTTCTGAGCCCTGGCTCCACACGCAGCCCAGGACCAGCCTTGCTCTGCAGCTCTGACGGCAGCTTTGCTTGTGCCCAGAGCAGTCATTAGCCATGTCTTGGCTAATTGTCAAAGCTGTGCCAGGGATATCCCAAGCAGTGACACACACACTGACTGATAGCACAGCGCTGCTGGGTGGTGGTTTTGTTCTGAGGTGACTGAGTGACAGCACAGAACAAGTGCTGCCACAGACCTGGGACCACTCCCAGTCGGAATCTGAGTGTTGCTCCCTGCTCTGGAGGCAAGTGAGGTCAATGATGTGGACACTGGTCATGCCAGCTGGCCTCAGGGACCGAGACCTGGGATGAGCATCTTTGGGTTAATAGAGCAGACATAATTTGTGTATGTGGGGTCTTACCACTTTGAGGTTATCCTCCTGGGTCTGTGCAAAATGACACTTTCTGGGACAGAATCTTAGAATAATTTAAGTTGAAAGGGACCTTTAAAGATCTAGTCCAACCTCACTGCTGTGGGTAGGTTCAGTTTCAGCAGGTTGCTCAAAGCCCCAGCCAACCTGGCCTTGAATGTTTCTGGGGATGGGGCATCCACAACCTCTCTGGGCAATCTGTGCCAGTTTTTTATCATCCTCATTGTAAAAAAAGTCTTCCTTATATTTAATCTAAGTTGATGCTCTTAGTTTCAAACCATTACCCCTGGGATAAGACCTTTCACTTAGACCAAGGCACAAGAAATCCTGCCCCACTGAAATAATACAGGTTTCACCCTAAATGTGTGTTCAACAACATATTTTACATTCCACATCTTTTCTCCTTCTTGTTCGTGGGACTTTGCCATGGCTTTTGCCTTTTCTGTTTCAACACTGCTTGTGCTGATCAAACTCCCATGGAGGTTTCAACTCTTCACCCCCACATCTTGGCATATTAACAAAAAAATACATTTTGTGATAGAAATCCAGGGGGAAGAGCCCACTGATCATTCATTAACAAACTTTTTATGTGAAATGTGAAGAAATTCCTGGCTGCTGATATTTGGCTATTTCTCTTGACTGTGTCTCACTCACTATTGTAGATGTTCCTCCATTACCTTGTCAGGTCCAGGGTGCAGAAGTGGGATCTGGCAGAGGCTGGGTCATGACAGTTCTGCTCTCAGAATATGGTGCTATCACACAGTGATAGCAGTGTCAAATACACTGCTCTCTTCAGTGTTAAATTACTTCCACAAACTGTATTTCCTTGCTCTTCCTCAGGGCTTGAGTGTCAGTCTTTCCACAACGGGACCCATCCATCTAGCACATTATCTGAGGTAGCTGTCTGGAATTCTTTTATGACTGCTGAAGAAAAACAGGAAATGGAACTTTCTGTAGTGCAATTAATCTCGTTCTAAAGACAATTTTAAAATGGGTAAGATTAATCACATCTTGCAGTACCTGAAACTCTTCCCTGACTACAAAGGAGACCTCATGGAGCTAATTTAAATTTAGGTATTTGCAGTGAAAACACCTGAGGAATGGGAAAGTTTCTGCCTGACCTGAGGGGCAAGGATCAGACACATTAGGACAGCTAAATGTAAATAGGTTCAAGTACAGTTCTGTGTGTGCAGTTGGTATTTAGCTTCTCTTTATAGTCAGTGAAGATTCAGTCAATACAATCAATAGATTTTAGGGTGGAACTCATCCAACCAGATGTGAGGGTCTGCTTTGCATGGAGATAAATCACAGCTTCAGCTCCACTGAGCAACTCTCACTTGTCTATAGCAGCAGCTGATCTTTGCTAAATGGCTGCAGTAAAAGCCACGTTCAGACAAGTGAGTTGTACCTCTAAAGGCAAGAGGAATATGTTTCTTATTATTATATCAACTTCTATTAATATTAGGCTCAATTCTAATTAAATATCTTTTTTCGAGAGCTGTATATATGTTGCTACTTGTTTTCCCAGGCCATGACAAGCCTACAGTCATCCCTGACATTATGCCAAAGAAAATAACATTTCAGTAGTTTTAAGATCTTTCTCTAGTTGGGATTAGTGAGTTTAACTTTACACCTTCCTTTTGTTCTCTGTTTTGTCATGGCCTTTATCTCCCTGAGCCCTCACATAAATTTGCTTTTGATTTATGATGGTAATTGCAGTTGATCTTGAGGTCACATTCAAACCCAGACGTAACTACCTATTATGTACTGTTGTACTGTGCTTCAAATCTAAGGCTGTGATTGACTCTGTTTTCCCTTTGTCTTTCGTATTTACCTGGGCACAGGAGCTACTGTGCTGGGAGTTTGCCAGCATCCGTCCTCCTTCTTCCTGTTCCTGAATTTCTGTCCATTTGCATCGCTCCTCTTCATTACATTACTCAAAATTACCTCTCAAAATCAGTGAGCAGGCATCACTGGTTTCTAGGTGTCTTTTAGGGATCAGAAAACATTTTGAGGATGGCTTGAACATTGTCTTCTTAAAGCCTGTAACAAGTGTACAATGTCAATTTGAATGACCTGGTGTGAATGAAGGTGATCATGAGGGTCATTCGTGGGCTCAGACAGTTTTGGAAGTGCTACAGTTTTTTGTATAAAATTGGGGACTTTGCAGAGATGTAAGCACCACTCAGTATTTTCAAGAGCATGCTCACTTTCATATACCAGCTGAAGCAGGAAACCAGCATAATTGAACCTAGTGGTGAAAATCGTTAGAAAACTGTATGAAATCTGGATGCATGCAAATGCCCTGACATAAAGAAGTGTATTTAGGTTGTGATGTATTCCTTTAACAGCTGCTAGTTTGTGTTTTGCTTGTTTTTGCAGGAGTACTGAGCCAGCAACCTCTTTTAGTCATGTCAGTGCAAATGTAGAGTAAATCCATTACAGTCAGGAAAACAACTGGATTTGGCTGCTGTGCCACAAGCTTGTTATAGACCCAATATAAAATCTTTTTACTTTTGTGGATATTCTGCTAATACCAGAGGCCAGGATCAAGGTCTTGCACACAACACATTTGTCCTCCTGCTAGTGTAAGACACCTTGAGGAGTGAGGTAAATAGGAGAGATGGAGATGCCCAGGCAGAATAACAAGTGATCATCAACCTATCCCAGAGCTGTCAGTATTCACACCGTGGTGGTCATGGCCTGTTTCCTTCGTGTAGGGAGCTGGTTTATTCACACATGGAGGCTTTTCTTCCCTCTTTGCTCCTCAAAGATGCAAGAAAATCTTTTCCCTTCATAAATCTATTCATGGGGTAACAAATCCAGTGCAGATTAGCTGGGGAAGTTGTGCAAGTGAAGGGCTGTCTTTCTGCACATTTCTTGGTGTAGGTCGTGTCTGATATCGGGGCTGTAGGAGGGAGTTGACAACTGCTACCATGAAACCATTTAATTGGGAAGGTTTTCGAGGCCTCCAGTCCAATCCACAGAGCAAGGTTAACTTCAAACTCAAATCAGGTTGCTTGGGGCTGTATGTACTTGAGTTTTGTGCGCCTCCAAGATTTGAACTCCATTATATTGTGGGGAACAAATTTGTTTGCTTTTCACAGAATATGTTGTTTAATGTGTTTCACATAAAATGCTGACTTCTGGGCCCAGAGTCATGGAGAGTTTTCTTCCTCCCCATTCTATTTGATCCTCAGTGTGCACGGACAGAAGCGAGGCGTAACATCTAGACAGAGATGCTGGGCAGGTGAGCCCTCTGCAGAGCAAACAATATTCATATTTAGCTAGAAAGGCAGTTGTGTGTCTCTAGGCTAACTCAAACCAGTGTTGTCTGTGTTTGGAGTACTGGCACTGGGAAATGCTAGGTGTAGTTTTCATTAATCAGTGAGGTTCATTGAAAATAGGAAATCTCTCCCAATTACTTTTTTCTTTTTTTTTCTTTAACAGATGTTGTAAGTTTACTATTTCCACCAATTTTTCATCATTCAGAAGAGTCATTCAGTTTCAACTCTGCAACTCTTTCTCACTTTCCCATCTTCTTCTCCCTGTCCCTCACTCAATCCCATCTTCCCTCTTTTCCTTGGTGGCCTTCATCACCTCACTGCTGAAGAACAGCACCAACCACTGGATCCAGCTCTGCCTTTCCTGCATTACGTGACTGTGACAGCAAAGTTGAGTCTGACTTAAACTTGTCAACCTAAGTGCTGATAGCAGGTTGATGGAGCTGACATGGCAAGTTGCCTCTTACTCATACGTAGCTGTATTTCCTTTTTTGGTCTTTTCTACCCCTTTTTTTAAAACTTATTTGATTTTGATATTGGGTTCACCTATGTTAGTATTAAAACTGTACCTCTATTTCCCCAGAATACAGACTCATCAAGAATTACTTTATCTGTATGGAGCAAGGTAGTTTAGGTGCAAGAATTATCTCTGAATCACCTTGTGTTTCAATGTCATTAGTGTTTCTTGTTTGGTTACACAGCTCCCTGATGCCAGGGAATGTGGCATCCAGGGGTAAAGGTCCTTCCAGTGGGCCACCTGTGACTTTGGGCAAGGCTTTTTGAGTCCCTAAGCAAGCAAATCCTTGTAGAGCTGTTGAGATTCAGGCCCACACACCTGTGAGTCACAGTTCTTGGTCCCTCTTTGCCCAAGGGAGGTGATGGTGTTGGGAAAGAGTGATTTATTGATGACCTGTGGAGGTAACAGCTTCCTTGTGGTGACTCAGCTTTCTTTTACGAAATAGGGAATAAGAAGTGGAGGCTGACACCCATTTCTCTTCCCAGAAAGGATACAAATGGAACTAGTATCCGTCCCTGGTCTAAGTGGTAGGAGGAAGTAGTGTAGGAGCGCAGCATAATCCATGACCTGCATGTTACTTCATGCACAGTCTGTATCACAGCTGCAGCTGTTGCTCCCAGAGTCAAGATAATAGTACCATGTCCTGGCTTGCAGCTCCATTTGCTGCCAGTGTTGATAACCAAGAAATTAAAGATGGGAGCTCTTGGTGTGACAATAAATGGACAGCAACTTTCTGTAGCAATTGAGCACATAGTCAGGGCTGAATTCAGCCTGAGTCACTACATTCCCCAGCAAATGGGATGAAAAAGAACATTGCTCCCAGAGACCAAAGAAGGACATAATCACCTCCAAAGCAACATTTTGTTGGACACCATAGGGGAAATCTGCTGTTATAGAATAATACATTATAGTTTTCTGGAAACAGTAACTCTAAAGAAGACATTAGGATGAGTGAAGAAAAGAGATTTCGAGCAGATGGAAATCTGTCTTCATTGGCAATGCTTGTTTTCACTTACTCTACCATGAGTTAATTTCCCAGCAACTTGAAGTAGATAATGTGTTTATTAGCATTAATCTGAGATTTCCATCAGTGTTTGTTCCAGGCTATGAAGATGGAGTTTCTGTTTTACTAGAGGGCTTTTTAATTGCATAAATGATGATATAGCATGATTGGAAGGGGATGCAGGATAAACTCAGGCTATGCATAAGGTCTAATAACAGATCAGATATCTGCTGAAAGAATTAGCATAAGAAATTTTCAATTTTCCACTTGTCATTTTTAAACCAAACTTGGGGGATTTTCTAGAAGACAGCTGTAGACTGTATCTTAACTGCAAAATATGGGTAAATCAGTGATTTTGTATATTCTTGGCTGGTGATTAGGTAGGACTGCAAGATACAGCCAGGAATATGTTGGGTTTGGGGATTGTTGTTTTCTTGATCCTTTTTTTTTTTTTTAAATTTATCAACAGATAAACAATTGAGCAATGAATTAACACTCAGGAAATGGAGCTTTACTTGCACCTTAACTGTATTGTTAACATCATAATGTAACATAACAGAAGTAGTAGCAGTTACAGTAATTGTGCTGGGATGCTGAAGACGAAATGCAGATGTCTTCCCTGTAAATGTCTAATTATGTCATTTCAGTCTCTTCAGATGCTGGTATAAACCATGGCTACAGGAGCATTGCTGATCTTGAGCTCGTCCTGAAGTAAATGAGACAGTGATTTATCACACCCCGATTACCTACGATTGTGCCAAATAAATAGGTATCCCTCGGCTGTTAGAGGAGCTTCGATACACAGCTTAGATGTAGAAATCTACATTACAAACACTGAGGTGAATCTCATCCTAATCACATTGTTGGAGGCCTTGTGGTGGTAATAACTTTGTGAAGTACTCTAGACATGAGGATAAAACAAGCCAGCCCTTTTGGCCTTGAGATGACTATGCCAAATGCTAGAATCAAAGTCTGAAACACCCTTCTCAAAGCATGTGAATGCATGAACCAAGATCACCAACTTTCTGCAGTGCTGAGTTCTTATTCAGTCTTTTTGTGATGCCCTTTAGGCTCACCTTATGGGGACCTCTGCTGATGTTCCCCCAGTTCCATTCAGAAGGTAAATCTCATTTAAGAGGTTTGCAGGACTGGGCTCAGAAATTGTTGCTGCTTTTTCTGGACAATGTAGTCCCTACATTGATGACCAAATAATGATTTCCAGAATGGTTGCTTGGTTGGTTTGTTTGTTTGGGTTTTTTGTGTGGGTTTTTTTTTTTTTTTTCCCTTCTTCTTATTGAAAGGGCTCTAAATCAATGTTATTTTATTCAGAATGCAAACACCTAGTTGAATCTCTTCAGTTATTTTAAAAAGCAATGTGATCATTTCTTCAGCTGTCAGCTCTCTTGAAGAGTAGGATGTAAGTTTTAGGTGTCCGTGCAGTCTCTTTGCCACTGATCCTGTAAGGAGAACAGATGGACCTGTCTGATGTCTGCCTTGTCCAGAGGGAAAAGAGAATGATTTTCAGCCCACTTGGTTAAAAAAAAGGAAAAAAAGGAAAAAAAAAAAGAAAAGAAAAGAAAAAAAAAAAAAAGGCAGAGGAAATAAAGCAATAAAGCCCATGTTTTTCAGAGTGAGGTAAGACAGAAGACAGCAATAGCTCAGGGAAGAAGCCAGCAGCTTTCAAAGTAGTTCCAGTGATGGTGACAAAACAGCAGCTGAGCTGCAGAATAAGGCAAGGGAGATGTTGGAAATAAAATTGCAAAAATGAGAGGAAAGAGGAATAACATTGTGAGATGTAAAAGAGAAGGAGAAGGGGAAATAAGACTCCTCTTGTAAGTCAACATCTTAGAAGCACTTAATGAAGGTGCTACTTGTACAGAGAAAACTACTTAATTGCCCACCTGGTGCTTTGGTGGCTGTTTCAGGCAAGTTGCCTGTTCCTGTGTAATTGCAAAGTGTCTGCAGTGTGCAGCCTGATGTTGCTGTTGATCTACAGGGAGACCCTGTGTGCTCTGGGTGTGCTGAGAACAAGCCCAGGACCTGGTCAGTGGTGGGGAGTCTTGCCCAGGTGGTGGAGGAAACCAGCTGTTTGTTGCTTGAGCTGTTCCTGTTCTGTAGAGAGCCAGGGGGCTGTGATTGCTGAGGTGGATCCATTGTCTTTGTACATGTCATGGTTGTCATCTGCTCTTGGCAGCACAGAGCTGTGAATTACATCCTGACACCCAAAGAGCAGGAGACTGAAGCTCTGTTTGTTATTCCGGTGCAGAGCTGAGCCCTCGGTGCTGAAATCCTAGGATAGTGTGCTTTGTGGTAGGTAATGTGGGGCCATCCTGGGACAGTGAACCTCCCTCTCTCCCCTACATGCTCAGGGTCAGCTCCAAACCTGAAGAAACCTAAAGAGAGACACCAAAGAAGCTGCATCTTCTATGCATGCTAAATGTGAGATAAAAGACGAATAGCTTAGAATCAGAGTCATTAAGGTTGGAAAAGAACCTCGAGGTCATCATTCATTGTCTGAATACCACGATGCCCACTAAAACATATCATGAAGTACTATGTCTATGTATTTTTGAACATTTTCAGCATGGTGACCCCACTATTTCATTCTCAAAACTAAACTTCATTCTCAAACCTGAGATTTCACAGGACTGGGAGAAGCACATAATGATGTGATGGTTTCAGCTGTTCTTTGTTCTCACGGCCTGACAGCACTTCTTTTCAGTAAGTTTGAGTTTCTTTACTTCTGTACCTCGTAAAATGCCCTACCTTGCAACATGGTATCAAGGTGCAAGACCTTTTGTAATTCTCTGTTATTGTTTTTGTATAATTTACAGGATGTTCCCTGCAGATTGGTAGTTGTTGGTTGTTTTTTTTTTTTTTTTTTTAAGCTGAGGCAGAGGAAAGTCGCTGGCCTCTCTATGAGTCAGCAAATCTACCAAAACATCAGGGTTTTAGTCTGAGATTAATCTTTGTGTCACAGCACCCTTTTTAAGCCCCCAAATAATTTGTGGTGGCAATAAGGGCATTATTACCAGTGTGTAGATGTTATCAGTCATGTGAGAAGTCAAGATGAATAGAAGGTGGATGTGATGGCAAAGGTTATGTCTGACATACCTGTGAATGTGTGTTTGAGATAGTGTAGCAGCACGCAGTCACTGCAACCCCTATTCCTGTTTGGATGTAGCAAGTGATTTTTTTACTAACCCAGAAATTATATGTATCGTATTTTATGTACTATAGAAGCACCTTCAGGGAAAAGCAGAGATGAAAACCCTTTAGGTTGTGCATCCTTGTTATCCCAGAGTACCCCAGACTTCCTCCAGCACTTCTAGGTCCTACCACAGTGCTTCCATAAAATCTACAGCCTTCTGAGAAGGTGTGGACACACCTGCCCTCCTCAGAGAGATGCTGTTCACCCTGCCCAGCCATCCCCTGGGCTCTGCACTGCCCAGGCAGAGCAAAGAGGATCCTCATCCCAAGCTGGGGCCAAATTTGTACATAATGAGACAAAAAAGTACTGTGACCACCAGCTGGGGCAAGTATAATTTAAAAAGAAATGAATTGTGCTCACTGTAACAATTGGTAGTCTCACTGCTTCAGTGTTTTGCAAGTATGTCACGGAGACAAACCTCCTGCAAGGAAAGACTGGAAGGAGGATAGTGCTGGATTTTCTGGTTCCCACAGAAAATGCTCCTTCCTTGCTCAAGGGACAGAGAGTGAAAAGGACAGTGTGAAAAAAGTGGGCCCGTAAATAGGAGAAGATGATATCTCTGGTGGAAAAGAGAGTGGTGCCACTCCAGAGCCAGAAATGGTTCAATATTAATAAATGATCGTTGATAACTGGGGATTAAACCCTTCATGGCTGTTTTGGGAGGACATTGGGAGTTAAAGGTCGGAGACCACTTGAGGGACTTTCTCATCTAACTGGCCTTTAAATGATGTTCAAAATACACCTGCAAGGCTGACATCCTCACTGGCAGTGTTTTCACTTATGCCACAGATTAAATTACTTTCTTAAGGCATCTCTGCTTTGTCACTGTTCCTGAGAGGATGTCACTGTTCCTGAGGTGGGGCTCAGTGAGAGTGCAGCTTGTGGACACACAAACTCTTGTTAATCCTCCTATTTTCACTCCCAGGGTGAGAAGACAAACCAACTAAAGACTGTCATGTTTCAGGGCTAATTCAGCTTTTTTTTATATCGATTCAGCTCACCATGGATGAAGGAGCTACTGACTTTGGACCTGGGGACTGTTCTGCTCATTGAGCTGAAGAGACAGGAGTAAAAAATTGATGGCATTAATTCAAGAACATGTATTTTTCTATGGCTGGTGTGTCACACATATGCAGCTGGCTGCTCATACACAGCCTGTGATGGGGTGGGATTTTTTTGACTAGTACTCCTCTTTGCTGAGGATGGTTGGATTTGTTTATCTGGAGGTCCCATCCATTTTATTCTCAAACCATGTTTTTCAGCCACATCTCACTCAGATTCATATACAAGCTCCTGGTAGATTAGGTAGATTTATTTGATTCACTTAACCTGAGATCCGTGGTTCTGTCTCCTTTTCCTCGGCCTGTTGACCATGGGAGACTGGAGGGTTTAAAAATGCAGCCTGTGTACATCCTCTGCCCCCACCTGTGGTCTCATCTCTGCCCTTCCTGCAGTGACCTGTCTCTGATGGAAATGCAGAGGATTTAGGGAGGCAAACAAAAATAGAGAGCCGTGTAACACTGAGGTTTTACTCCTTTTCTGGGCCACCCTGAGCTGTTGAGCTATAGAATCTCATGGCAGGTGCTGCTGCATTTTGGAGATATATGGGCTAAAACTGATGCACAAACCTTGAGATGCGTTGTGATCCTTCAGCTGGCAAGTGCTCATGCAAGTTGTTTTTGTTGTTGATTTATGCAGACAGCCTGAGGTTGGCTTTGTTTCTGGCAGCTCGGGAAAGCAAAGCCTGTTTTCGTGTCTCTGGATCCTGTGTGTGGTGCTGCTGCAAGCAGGGACTGGGGCAGGTTTGGCACAGGTGCTGGATGCTGCTGTCCAGCCCTCCCAGTCTGCAGTGTCTCAGCGTGTGGGGTTTGTTGCACAGTGTCTGCTTTAACTGGGCAGGGAAGCGACTGTGAGGAGAGAAGGGCTGGAATGGCTGGAAAGGGAAATGAGGTTTTGTCATTTGATGCTCAAAACTTGTTACAGTGATAACTGCAGCTTGGAGGCTCAATGGCTGAGCTTTGCTAATTTCTCAGTTATTAGGGAAGGCGGAGCAAGCAAGGAAAATGGAAGGTCTGTTCTTGGGAATTTGGACTTTAAATATTTGTGCAGCAGCAGCAAGAACCTGGTTATGGTCTGTGATCTCACTGTAATGAGAGTAATGTAATGCAAATGTAGATAAAAAACTGGTCTTTGCTCAAAGACCTTACAGTTTTAGTGTAATAGGGATATTTACAGGTGGATACAGAGGGGTGAAATGAAGCATTAGCAGTACTCACGGTTTGTCCTCAGTATAAACTGTTAGCAATGTTGTATATACTACAGGAACAGCTTATTTGAAGAAGAGCCATTAGAAAAGTCAGCAAGGTAGCTTCATGCATCTTTGCCTCTTCTGGCTTATGCCCGAGCAACTAATAGATTTTGGGTGAGTGCAGTAAGGATCTGACACAGGATCAATAAGGGCTGGCACAGAACTGTGAGAAGCTGCTCTTCCCAGCAGGAGGCAAGGGAAAGCACAGCAGGAACCACAGCTCAGGGCTAAGATGTCCTTTCAAGGTGGTCTTGTGGTGCTTGGGCTGTGCCCTGGCGCCTGAAGCCCAGCCCTCAGTGGTGGAGCTTTCCTAAGGATAATGAGCTGTGATTTAAAAAACGTGGTGGGCGCCCCTAGTGCAGCACCTCTGCTCCATGTCAGCTCCCCAGCCTTAGCTGGAAATACCAGGAGATGGATCCTGGATGAGACTTTCAGGGGTCCAAAGAGCTTCCTTCAGTAGCAAACAAATGGGCACTTTCTTCTGGGAGGTGTTTGTGGTGTCTCAGGAAAAAGCCTATGAGCCCCATTAGCTCTCTCAATTCAGCTGCAGAAGGATTTTCCAGAAGGATCCTTTTCTCATCTGTAAATACATTGGAGGTTATCCCTGACAACTGGAAAGGAAAGAAAAATGAGTGAGCAGCTCTGAGTGGTGTGCTGGAAGCTCTCAGAGGAACAGTGTGACTTCCATGTAGCATAAGCTGAGCTGGAACTTGGCTGAATATTCTGGTGAAGATGAAGTGAACTAAAAAATAAACTGGCTGAAGAGAGGCCTGTAGTACATAAATGCCAAAAATACATTTCTGGCAAAGCCATAAGACATTATACCTGTCTTTATCGTTCACTTTTGTGTCCTTTGGCTCTGTAGCCCTAATACTCCAGGGAAGAGCAGAGGTGGGAAATCAGAACTATAAGTGTGCAACTAATTTTAGAAATGCCGCTATGGCACATCGCTGCTCACTGATTTATTTAAATTTCTGGCTAGAAAATTGCTGGTTGTGGAGGAACGAGCTTATTCTGGAGACAACAATTGGAAAACATTAAAAATGGGATGGATAAAATGTCTTTCGGATTTCCATCATTTCTCATAATAGTCAGCTATTAAAAACCCAAACAGTTTCCTTCAAAAAAACCCCAAAATATTTCCAAGGTACAGCTTTTATGGTACAATTCTGAGTTGGAGAACTGAAGAAGTACCAGAAGAACTTGCTCAGTGTCTACATACGACTTTAACTTGGAAGTGTAAGCATTTTCAACCATTGATTTCACAAATGACTCTGTTGACGTTGAACAATGTGGCTGGATAATACACATATTATAAACAAGAGAAGTCTCTGGGTTTTTTCTCCAATTTGGTGTTTTAAGACAATGTCATTAAAGCAGCCATTATCTTCCATTTCTTAAACATGCTGTTGGTAGGATTTTCCAGGATTATAGTACAATGCTGATGTCTTTCAAAGGACAGTAACTATCAAACTTAACTCCTGGTGTGTATGCACTTGTACAGGCACTGGCATTCATAGCACCAGGGGCACTCGTGTAAACTCACAGACTTGCAAGGCACAGACTCAGCCTTTCACAGCTCGAATGGAGAGGTGTTTCCAAGTTGTGTCTGTTCATATTTCTGCATTACAGTCACCTCCCAGGCAACTCTCTGGCTGTGCAGGACAGGGAGATGCGATGGCTGAGCCAAAGCAGGGACCTGGTCCCCCTCAGAGGTGTCACATCCTTGGAGTCCCTCACTGAGGCTCCTGTGCCTGCAGCTCTGGGCTCCAGTGGACCCAGGGAAGAGATTCCTTATGAGCCTGTGCTGTGTGACAGGACAGTGAATTCAATGGCATGGTTGCCATGGCAGGAAGAACGGAATGGGTGGTTATGGGAGTGGTTAGGGTTTGCTACCCCTTTCCTCTTTAGGTAGTCCTGATCTCCAGTGCAAAGAACATTCTACCCAGAATTTTTATTTTCTGCTTAAAGTTGTCAGTGCTTTTTCAAACAGAGCATTTTATATAAATTGATTTTTTTTTTTTTTTCCTGGATACAGTTGGTTTTTGGACATGAGGGTGTTTGTTTAGGCGGGAGCCTTCCTTGTTGTTTTAGACAGCACAAATCCTTTGATACATAGGCACCCAAATTCATTGTAAGGTAGTATATTGTTAGCAAAAGAGATTGATATTCCAAATTTTCGAGACTACCTGGGGAACAGTAGTGAATAACAAATGTAGTTCCAGAGAAGGAGAGGAGTGCCTGTAATAGAGCAAACATCTTTCACAGTTGTGAGCTGAGTGATGACCAAAGCAGGTAGGTGCTGGAAACAATCAAGTGTAATTGGTCTGTTGGCATTTTAATAAAACCTTTAAAGCAATAAAAGCATTTTTATGAAAAACGGATTGTGGCATCTTTTCTAAGGAGGTCTTAACTTTAACTGCTGGTTTAAATGTTAATTATTGTTTTGTGAAACATCTCTTCGCAGCAGGTGATAAGCAGCAGAGAGGAAGCCTGGTGTAGTCAGCCCTGTGGCTGTGAGATCACATCCCTTTGGAGAACATGGTTCCACTATGGGTTCTCCTTATTCATCTCCATGTTCCTCACGAAATTTGGCCAGCTCAGGGAAGATTTACAGACCTCTTCTGCAGACTTGTTGGGGTATCTGCAGTGTGTACAGATGAGAGGAATCTGTGGGTTTGCTGTGTCATGTGAGTGAGGGCTATTTATATCCAGGGAAGCTGAAAAGGTAGGTATTGAAACTAAGCAGATTATGTAAAAATCAGTCAAATAGTAATTTTCCTTCAGGTTATAAAACAGCCTTCATTAAAATAGAAAAGCACAATCTTTAAGACTTTTTTCTTCTGGTATTGCCTGTATCTTAGTGTTTGGAAAAAGCACAGGGATCCTTCTACAAAAATAGCTTTCATAAATGTTGTTGTTAGCACCTGTTTAGGAGTTAAGAATTACAAAGCCATTTACAAAGAAATCTTGCTTTTGTATCTGCTCCTACTTAGGGGAAAAAAAAAAACAAACAACAAACCAACAACAAAAAACAACAAACTAACCAACAAAAAACCCTTTAGACCTATATTGTCTCTATTTTATCACCATTAGGCAAAAACACTGTAAAAGCAACTTAGATAAACTTGTTTATCCAATTTTGAATTATAGATGACCTGGCTATCTCTTAAAAAAGGTCTCTTAGTTGTGGTCACTCCCAGTTTGAGTTCAAATGCCAAGATACTTGCAGAGTTTCTTGCAGTCTTAACCACAAGGGGCCTTCTGTGATAATTGTAGCAGCTTTTTACATATATGTTTATCTTCTTTATTTATTCCTTTTGCCTTTGGAAGGTTTACGTTACCAGGCAGTCAGAGATGTAAGTGGATGTATAAGCTTTCCAAAATACTGGGAACTGAATACTTCAAGCTCTCTCAAATTTGCCTTTTTAAAAGAAAACTTTGATAATATAGAAATCATAATCTTCTCATTTCTCCTGGGGGTTCAGTTGTGATTTTTCCCATGAAAGTCTGCTGCTATTGTATCTTTCCAGAAGAGCAGAAATGCAGTTTTTTGGAAACATAACAGATTCATAGTCTAAAAAAATATGATGGTGTGGATGAGATTAAGAGGGCAAAAGAAGAAATAGCTGATACAGTTAAGTAGGAAAAGTGAAAAGTCTGTTTAGTAGGTATTGTGTGAGACAATAACTCATTTACTTGTGAGGTTTTACAAGTACACCTGCTCAGTGGGGACTGCAGTGGGCTGCTCATTGCTCAGCCATGAGATAAAATTGGTCCTTCCCTCATGTGCTCAGGCATCTCTGCCTGGACATCAGGAGACACTTTATAGCTCTCCGACTCACTTGGCAAGATAATGACAGAAGTATTTGGAGAAAGGAGATTTTGTTTCTCTGAAAAGAAGCAAGTACCTATAGAGGAATCCAGGACAGGAAGGAAATCTTTGCAGGAACTGAGTTCTGTTCTCTTCTATCTGAGGCAGGAGCATAATGTGGTTTTTCCTTAAGTGAATAAGGTCTTTGTGAAAGCTAATTAGAATCTGTCCATTCTGGGCTCAGAACAGGACTGCAGTGCACTACTGGACTGGCACTAGTTTTGAATGGTGAGCTCAGGTGTCAGTAGCAGCTGAGAATGGAGCTCCACAGGGGCCACAAAGGAGGCTGAGAAGGAAGCAGAAAGGCTGGACTCCTCAGGAAATTAACCCAAACTGAGGCCCATGTTTCTGTAGCCAGGCAGTTCCCAAGAGTGAGCAGTGCTCACAGAGCCTGGGCACATCTGCACATCCCTGCCGGGTACACAGATCCCGCTGCTTTGCTCCCACGGCTGCTATTTGAAGACTGTTCAAGGCTTTTGCTATTTTAGTGGCTGAAAACCTTTCAAATCCATATCTATATTTATGCACAGCCTGTGTATATTCATTTCTGCCTTTTGCCAATGCTGGTTTTCAGTTCAAACAGCTCTTCTGCTTCCCTCATTCCTCACTTTCCCAGCATAATTAAAGTGAATAGTCATCTTCTATCTTAACAGCTTACTGAAAAGATAACATTTGTGGATCGAAGAGGAAAAATACCCTAAAAACAGCCTTGCGATCCTTTTTTTTGGAATGTCTTCACAATTTTTGCCACCTTGTTTTATAATATTTTGTGATATTTATAAACATGAGAGACCTTAATACTGGATGTACTTCTCTTAAAGGTTTCTTGAAAATATTTAAATTTAAACTCGGGTTCTTTTTGTACCCTTATGATTTATTACAGGAAAAATAATATAGACAAGAAGAATGCCTAAAAATATGCATATTGCTTTTTTTTTCTTACTTTATATTTTAGAATATTGGAAATGTCAAGGCTAATCTTTGTTACTATGGAGGAGGCTCTGGCATGTGTTGGAGCCCAGCTGCTGGAAGCTCCTGAGATCTCAGTCTAGCTCTGTTCCCTGAGCACTGGGAAGCAGAGCCAGTGGCAATAGAAAGTCCCTTGGTGGCCAGTGCCTCACTAACACCTCCCATACACCAGCAGCAAAGCCCACAGGTCTTGACTCAGCTGCTTCACAAAAACAGGCTGCAGCACTGATCCCCTGAGGTGGTGTCAGCGTCTTCGCCTCTCCGATTAGCAGTTCCCTTTGAGCTCCTTATGATTTCCCATAATCTCCCTTACTAATTTCTCTAAACCGTTTGAAGATGCTCCAGGTATAATTCTGGTGTCGTTTTTCTCTTTACTTAATCAATTTCTTTTAACATCTCCTCCTTAGGTGGGTCTGTCCTTGATTTCCACTTTTCCATATCCTTCATAACAGCTTAGTATTTCCTCTAAATGATAGCCTTAATGGGACAAATTACCCTTTTAATTTTGATTTAACTTCACATATGAAGGATTCAATGCATGGGATTGTTCAGTGAAGCTAAGACCCAGAATTAGGAAGGGATCAGTCAAACAGATTATCTTTGCACAGATGTCACATTTATAGTCTTCCTTTACCATAAACTGCTAGATTAACTGCAGACATGGGTTCAGGTGTGACTGAGCTTCACTCTTGATTCATGGTCAGAGCCATCCAGGTTGCAACTGAGCTGCTCTGTCGGTAGAGACAGTGTCACTGGATGTTTGTGAGGGCTGGGCACTGGTTTTACAGTGCTGGTTTCAGAAGGTGGAAATGCATTAATTGCAGCCGCCTCTGTCATTTCTGGTTCTTGTCACAAGGTAGTTGCAGAGGTGGGGAAAATGCATAAATTATTTTGCAGGAATGCTGAAGACTCCCATCAAAGATTTAACAAGAGCAGTGAGACAGGTGATGGGAGAGTGCACAAAGGGGAAGCATCTGATGCTGTCTTGTACAGCTTTTGTTTTTAAATCTGTGCAGATAAATGGTGACAAAGACAGCAGATAAAAATGGTTGTGATTGATTGGCCCCTTTGTGTTAAGTTTGGGGCCAATGATTTAATGGAGAAGGAAGCGGAAAAAAAACCCAAGTAACAGGCATCCAGGATTTTTTTTTTTTTTTTTTTTTTTTTTTTTTTTTTTTTTTTTTTTTTTTTTGGTAATAGCTTCTAAAATTTCATTAGAATCCAGTGGATGACTATCCTGTGTTATTAATGAGCTTCACTAGATATCCTGTGGAGTTTGGGAACATTAAAAAGTCACTGTAGTGATATAGGGCTGGGAAAAAACCATATAAAAAATAACCTTTTCTCTCCTCTGGAGTCCAGTTTTATTAAACTAGCTCGGAGGGTAAGTTTTCTACTTTATAAGGGAGGAAGAAGGGCTTTGTGAGGAAGACTCAGAGGAAACCTCTGAGTTTTTACATTTTTAGCACACTTTCTTGAACTCTTTTTATTCTTTTCATGGTCTGTTGAACACCAGGAGTAAATATATAGATAGATACCACCAAATTCAGTATGAGCTTAAAATGCAAGATTGTGTGGGACCTTAGCTGATCATCTTGTCCACCGCTAAAATAGAAACCAAAGCACACCAACATATCTCAGTCATTTGCAAAATGTATTTGTCCAATCTCTTCCTAATAGTCAGAAATCATGTTGAGTGAAAAATGCTTTAGACCATCTACCTCTATTCCATTACCTTTTCTGATGGACAGTTTTCCCCCATGTCTCTTTGGAACCATTTCTTCTCACATTTTGTCTCCCTTCTAACTTTTGTTTGATATTCCTCCTATAAAACACATCTCCCCCTTTTATTACTGCAGCTGGAATTCATGTCATGACCATAAGCCATGAAAAATTTCGATCTGAATCACCTTTTTTGGGTTCATGGTTGACTTTTTAGCTGTAGTAGGTGATGTATTTTGTAGTAGTGACTTCTTTCTACCTCCTGCCCTGTGCATCACTTCAGGCTTCCCTGGTAAAAGCAATCTGTCAGTGACCAAAGTGCAGTTCTTGGGAACACCTTCTAAAAGATATCTCTCGTTGACGTCTGCCTGCTAAGCCTGTGGTAACCCATCCACTGTAGGTAGCTGAAAGATTTTAATGTCAACATGCTGCAGGGTACTAATCCACAGGTTTTTAAACACAAACACAATAATTAATTGATAAATCGTTCTTAAACCTGAAAAAGGGATGGTTTTAAAAACCCACTTTTTCAAGTGAGATCTTGCTGGAGGTTTTAATTACATTTTCCCCTCAAATTTTTGATAATATAGTCTAGATTTCAGTTTTGCATTATTTACCCAGGATCAGCATTAGCTTGGTTAGTTTGTGATTCTCTAGTTCATTCCTTTTATATTTTTAAGTATTCAAATGATGTTGGTAATCCTGCAGTCATTTGAAATTTTGTTTCCCAAGTTTTGTTGAAATTAAGTTTACCAGGAGTTCCTCATCCCTTAAAGGCTCTTGGTGCAAGATATGTGTCTGTTGTTTTTAAAAAATGTTTAATTTTAGCAAATGCTACCTCACATCCCCTTTTCATCACAGATGGCAATCTTTCTGTTCCACCCTCAGTATAAAATTCCTGCTCTGTTTGATATACAGACAAAAAATATCTATCCTCTGAAATTTTTTACTTTCTCTACTTGCCTAAGAACAGTTTTTCTGAGTGCCTGTAGCAAAAACTCATGTTGAAAAAAATTGCTGTAATTATTTCTGTCTGTATTGGTCATTTCATTGTTCCCTTCATTTCCTTATTATCAGTCAAACGTTTTGTAAATGATAATTACAATTTCCTTTCCATTTTCTTCCTGACTCTATAAATATATGAAAATTAATGCCTCACTGCCATTTCCATATCCTCTTTCAATATTTAAGAAGTTGGTTTTTTTTTTTCCAGTAGAGCATTGACATCACTGGGGGTTTCTGGCTTTTGGAGCCTCCACAGGAAATTTGGGAACAGTTCCCATTACAGTCTTCTTTTAGCATTTCTTCCTTTAAATTTGTGTCCCTGTCAGTGATGCTGTCCATCTCACTAGTTTGGCCAAAACCAGCCCTTTCAAAAATTCTTATACGGCTGGTCACCTGTATTTTCTGTTTGCACACAATAAATGTAAACAGATTGTCACCGTAATCTTCAGTACATAAGCAACCACTCATTTTTAGGTCACAATTGATTTTTCTTTGTCCATCAAAGTGAGGTCTAGTATTAGGTTACACTGTGCTAGGTAGGAAATTTGCTCTTTCAAGAAATTACCTGTTATTTTTAGAATATTTGGGAAAGTTTAATTGTTGCTTGCACTTGTTCAAAAAAGGGATCCCGAGTGAGGTCACCTATAATGAATATGAAGCCCATAGATCAGGTTTCTTAATTCTCCAGTGAGATAGAGAAGCTGAAAACAGGTAGTATCCAGTTCTCCTGAGTCAGTGAAATTATGATCCCAAGTGTTTTGTTTGTTTTTGCTCAGTAATTTATGATGTATTTAGGAGAGTTTACTCCTACCCTGTTATTGTGCTCCACCTGGGAAAATCAGAGCACTGAAGCAAGGGACTGTGGCTGATTCTGGATTCAGTGGGATTACAACCTTCACTCCTGCCCCCAGGTGAAGCTCAGCAGACTGAGAGACTTTACCCCAGGTTTCAAAAGGTTTGAGATGCCTATTTCTCATGGCAGCACATGGCTCTTTAGCTCTTTTCAGTGCCTTGGAAATCCTGAGAAGATGAAGCCCATGAGCTTCTAATCTGAAAGCCTTTTGTTCAGCCTCCTGAACATCAAATGCCTCTTTCAGGCATCACATTAGCATTGTGGTGGCTCTTGTTTTCTTCACTGGGTGTTCCTACAGCAGGAAATTGGAGTTACTGGAGGGCCTGCTGGGCTATTTCACGCTTGGTAGCCTGTGTGACTCTTCACATTTGATGTAATTTCTGACATGTTAGGTGAATATTCATTCCTTTGAAGATGACATCCTTCCTTGTGAGGCAACAGCAAACCACTGAAGGCTTAAACACCATGAGTTTTTGAGGCCTGAAGTCCAAAGATAAAAGCTGGCACATGACATAAGGTAAAGCTTCAGACCCATTTTCTGAAACATCTTGAGACTTTGGGGAAAACAGCGGAGATTGAGCTCCAGTCTTGGTTTCTTGTTGACAGCTTCAGGAGCACGTGTCAGGAGAGAGGCTGACACCTCAGAGCAGCAACTCATCATGTGCAGGGGATGCTGGGCTGGGTGATGCTTTCAAAGCATCAGCTCTGCTACAGCCCAAGCACCCCAACCCCTCTGCTTTTGGGGCTGTGGCTTAGGGAATTTTCTGATGAATCCCAACCTGCAGGTCAGGAGACATATCCAGGGTCACACAGAAATTTACCCCAGGGCTTCCAGTCACACCGGAATCTCTTATTCTACATTGGCAAAATTTGACCCTGGAGTCTCTGCTCTTGTACAACACTTGCTTGGCCCGGTCTGTGGTACACAGCTCACACAGCTGTATTTGTGTGTCTGCTTGTTCATGGCACTCTGTCTTATCCTTGGCACACCAAGGGTGGAAAAGCAGTTCTGCTCCTGAAACTCCAAATGAATGTTTAAACACACATATTTATTTGTAGATGCTAATGAATATTATGGAAAAGGGATTCTAGGGGATTTGGGGAGGGAAACAATTTCAAATAAGCAAATTATTTAATTTAGAATTACATTTACTATACATAATAATGGGCAGCTTTCTTATGGTGCTTTGCATCTTCAAACTACTTTGCAACTATTAATTAATTAACATATGTGCTCTTTTGGAGGTAGGAAACTAATTATTAAGAGCCCAGTCTTTCACACAGGGAACTAAATGACAAACATTTGTGTTATTTAAACAATTTAGCCATTGTATTGCATGCTCAATTTGTCTCTGAAAGTACCACTTCTCCATACATAATGTGGATTAATGCATATGCAAATGAATAACTGAAACAACTGCATTCATACAACACATGATGATCATCATGAATAATGATTTGCCCAGTGTTATGTATCTTAGGACTCCCTTAAAATGACAATTAGTCATCCTTGTTTGTGTTTCCTGAAGGTCGTTTGAGATTGAAATTTGTCCCCAAATATCTGAGCTGAAAGATGACACGGGCCCAGAGCTGTCTGGGAAGCTGTTCCCTGATGTAGAAAGTTCTGGAGGGAATCCTATAGCATGGCGGGGAAAAAAACCCCACAAACTTAGACTGAAGGTGGTGTTGCACAAAGCTACACACACTCTTGTGCCAAAACCCCCCAACTCAGTCCCAGGTAAGACAAAGGGGCAAAGATCAGTAGAAAATCCAGGCGCTCATTTTGCTGGTGGCCGAGCAGAGACACCGTGGCTCAGTCAATGTGCTGTACCCACACTCTCATTGTCTGCACCTGGTGATGTTGTTTCTATAGGCAGCCTAAGCTAACCCTCATTTTAGCCTGTCTTAGCAAATCCTACCAGCCCTGTGGCAGAGAAATCTCCGAGTAATTTAGGGAGCCTTTGTCTCTGCCAAAAATCAGTCAAGGGACAATGCTGTAAAGATGGATGGGACAGATAATTCTGCTGGAACAGGAGCTGAGCACCAGGCTTGTGCCTCAGCCAGGAAACTCTGCTCCTATGGATCATTTGAGGAGGATGAAGTTACATTTCATCCTCCAAGAGCACCAGGTGATCACCCAGCAGTGCAGTGTGTGGACAGGCAGCACATCTAGATTGAGACTGCTGCTGCAGAGCAGCCCTGGCAAAGCTGGAGGAGCAAAGTGACCTCCTCAGGTCCAGCACTTACGCACATTAACAAGTCATTTAAGGCAGGTTGATAATTTTTCTTCCCCAGTGTCCATCTGGGGTTTGAGATGCTGGTGTTGAGAGGTGAGTTTCATTGCAGGCACACAGCTTATCCTGCAGTTCTGCCAGGAGCAGAAGGCAGCATGTAACTTGTGATGAACTTCCCACCCCTCCATGATGAGAAGAGAAGCTGCGCCAGGGAGATTTAAGACTCCCTGAAGAAAACAGAAAGGACTTAAGGAAAGCTGAGGAAAGCACCCTTGGGAAGGCACAAAAGGAATGTGACAGCTGAGGGAGGAAAAGCAACTGCTAAGTAAGCAGAAGTGTTAGCAGGCTCAGACACTTGGAGAGCTCAAAAAAGGCAACAGGAAAGAAGCACCTGGGAGTGTGTGAGAGCCTGGGGGATCTGAGCAGAAGTGAATCTGTGCAGACCCTCCTCAGGCTCCCAGGACATCCAGTCTGTGGGCTGGTGAGAAATTGCCAACGTGGTCTTCTGATCTCTGCATGGCTGTATGTGTTCCACAAGGCTTTCTGTGCTGGAACATGGACTGTCCTTATCTCAGCTCCAGCCTGTTCCACTAACAGTTTGCTTCAATTTTTCTATTTGCCAGTTATCCTATTTCCTTTCTCCTAATCTTTTCTAACTCAGCATTGTCTCTCTATCCTTTGGCCTCTCCTTTGCCTTCCCAATAGCTTCCACACCCTCTGTTTAGCCCACCCCATGTAGAAACCCAGACATACACAATTCATGATCCTTGGATAACACTTGCACCTCTCCTTCCAGCTCTCCTGATACCTGCTGTTCCTTCCCCTTATTTTATGCTTCTTCTGATATTCTCAGCTTTTTCTGGTGAACACTGCCCTGTCCTCTTCATACAGCTCCTGGCATACTTGTTTCTGTTCCTACCTGTTGTCTCTAGGCATTTCCTTCATGCTATTAAACAATAATGACCATGTGGCTTTTTAATTTCTTGATGCATTTTTAAGAAAACCTACATTTAGCTCTTAATCCTGGCGTAGACAGCGTGTTCTGATAGATAATTGGCCTATTAAGTTATGGGTACAGCTGAGTAAATTTCATGATTATAGAACTGCTTGAGCAGGCAATACATTTAGCTGACTGCTGACTGCTATTTACGTAGTTTCAGGAGAGTAAATAAAGCCTATTGAGTGGCCATCATCATAACATTATTTTACCTCCCTCCTTCCTGCACTCTCAATTTCATGCAAAAGCCCAACCTCATGCACAGTCTTGTTCCTCCAAGAGGCAAATTACTTGAGCTGCTCCCAAAATGAATGGCACTGGGAATGTTCTCTGCCCTCCAGGACCAGGCTCCAATTCCCAAAGTATAAGCAGTTACGAGACTCTTTCTAATGTCCATTCCCACCACAAATGATGACGTTCAGTGCGGGACTGGTAGCACCTTTGCCTGTCAAGCTCCTGTTGTGGATTGTACTGATCCCACTCATTATCTGATAACTACATTAACATAAACGCCATGTAGGGGTGTGTTTTGGAATTCTGGGTGAAGTGGAGAGTCCACATTTTTTACTTCTAATATTTATGATTGGAAAAACTTTTCTGCTTCTACTTTTCTTGTATTGTAAGTCATTTGCAATACAACCTTTTAGAGGAAATGTTTATTTTGGATTCATTAAAAAGAAGGCTACAGCCCTCTGTATCTCCCAGGAGAAGTCTATGTGCCTGTTGCTATTAGTGTTTGAATTCCAGCTCTGTAAAACACTCAATGTGTGCATTGCTTTCTTTCAGATTTAACAGTTTAGG
Organism: Hirundo rustica; assembly: GCF_015227805.2. Classification (NCBI taxonomy): domain Eukaryota; kingdom Metazoa; phylum Chordata; class Aves; order Passeriformes; family Hirundinidae; genus Hirundo; species Hirundo rustica. The sequence goes on from NC_053450.1 coordinate 7,825,069, forward strand.
AGCATCAAATCATGGAATCACAGAGTGGTTTAGGTTGGAAAGGACCTTAAAAACCTGGTTTCAGCCTCCCTGCCATGAGCAGGGACATCTTCCACTAGACCAGGTTGTTCCAAGCCCCACCCAGCCTGGTTCCTGGCTTGGTACACTTCAGGGATGGGGCAGCCACAGCTTCTCTGGGCAACTCGTGCCTCACCACCTTCACTGTAAAGAATTCCTTCCTGATACCTGTAACCTAAATCTACTTTCTTTCAGTTTGAGGCCATTCCCCCTTGTCCCACCACTACGTTCCCTTTTAAGCAGTTTCTCTCCACATAATGTTCCTTTCCAGAGGATTTCTCTCAAGTTCCACGAGCAGACCTCTTCAAACTTACATGTAGGCTTAAAATTAAGCACAGCGTTGTAATCAGTGTGTTCTAGGTCTGGATCTCCAAAATGTTGTCCTAGGCAAAAAGTGATCAAGGGGTGATCAAAATATAATGAAATCTGTCTGTTTAATAGAAGCCCACCATTTTTTATTTTATGATTTACCTGTCATGTTACTTAAATTAAGCTGATATAGGCAGAAATGAAAGCACATAAATGTACTAAAATTCATTAAAAGCAGATTAGTAATGGCAGTCAATAGCTTAATTATAAGAGACTGTATAAGAGACTGACAGGAAGATTTGGAGTGTTTCTGAAGGTAATGAGACCCTGGCAGCTGCTGGCACTTTGGAACAAGCCTCTATATTCCCAATGCACACCAATAACTTACTAGCTGATACCAAAGCAATTGCCCAGTTTAGAGCTGTTAAGTACCCAACTGCAGACATACCAATTGCTTGGACAAATAAACTGAAATTAGGTTGTTGTGTCACGTAGGATGCTTGTAAAAGAGTGTGTGGAGCCTGAGGAAAAATGAGAGTCAATCTGTCCCTCTGGAAAGAGAAGCACAGCTGGAAGGAGAGTGAGCCTACAGAAATACCCAAGAAACCAGATAAATACATGACAGCATGAACAGCATCTTTGCTGTAGATTACAGACACTCGATTTTATGGCCCCAGTATTTCCCATTTTATGAGGATTTCCTCTGTCTTTTGCCATGTTGCACTAAAAGTGGAGGGGTTTTAGGTTTTGTTTGTTTGTTTTTTGTTTTGTGGCTTTTCGGTTTGGTTTAGTTTGGTCTGTCCTTGGTTTTTTGGTTGTGTTTTTGGGGGTTTTTTGGTTGTTTGGTTTTGTTTTTCGTTTTTTGGATTTTTATGGGGGTCACTCTTTGTCTTTGATTGAAGACTTTTCTTCTGCTTTTCAACAGCAGGTATCTTCCCCAGTCAGGGGAAAAGAACTGTACTGCAGTAAATGGGGGGAATTGGGGTGGCTGTGGGGAATGATGCCCTTGAACATAGGGATAAGCAAAGTCATGTCAACACAGTTTGGACTGAAGGAAAAGGCTGTTTATGCAAAGAGTGAGTGATTAGCTATTAGGACAGATGAACCAAGGAGGTGTGCCCAAATGCTGCCTGCCTGCCAGCAAGCCTTTTCGCTGCAAATATCTCTTTCTCTTTCACTTAACCAAAAATAACTGACTGGATTCCAGAAAATTCCTGTGTCAATTTCTGCATTATGCCACAAAATCAGGGCAGGTAATCCTAATAGTTCCCCACAGATTCGCTTGCACTCCCCCCATTATGATAATCACTTGCCATCTCATGTCACGTGTATTGGGGTTTTCACTGGGGAGATTTTCTAGCACCAACCCTGTCCCTTCTGATCTCCAAATGGATGTTTCTCACTCTCCCAGGCTGACACATGGAGACAGTTGGTGCTTGGAACAGAGTAATCCAGATCTCCTCACTCCCACACCCCTGCTGTGGTGCCGCCTTTGCCGTCCCTCAGATAGAGCTGAGCCACAGGCAGCAGAGCAAACACACGGATCGGCTCTTCTGGCTCCAGAGAGCTGGTGGTTCCTCTTGGCTGCACAGGCTTAGAAAACACAGGGAGAATTTTTCACAATGAATTATTTAAAATAAGCCTTTTTGACCTCATTTCCTATATGCATCTCCTAGCAGAAAGTTGAAGCTAAAGTCATTTGTCATGGCTGAGTGTAAATCCAAGGGGAGCAGATGGGGGTTTCCCTGCTACGTAGCCATGCAGGCAATGTGTGCATGAAAATGGACTGCCTGGGATGAGGCAGGCAAAACCTCCACACAAGAAAATGGAGATGCAGCTAAAGGTTTCAAAAATCAACCCCCTAAGTTTACTGGTGGGATTTTATCCTCCTGTGAACCTCATCCAGGTTTTGGTCATCTTGGAGGCAATGTCTTCATCAATTAATTCAACATATTTGCTGACTTTTTTCACTTTGAAAAAATTGCTGTCCAATAAACTTTTTCTTTTTGGGATATGCTGGTAATGGCTTTGTAGCATGCCATGGAAAGGGCTGAGGAATTTTTTGGGGCTCAGTAAAAGTGTGGAAGATTCTCTGTCATTTGAAATCTTTACACGCAGTTTAGTGCCTTCTTGTGTTGTCGTGTATTTACAGACTTGGTGAAGAAATTATTATCATATAATCAGTGGGTTCCTAATGGTGATAGAATAGCTTTTCCCCCTCCAGGGAAGCCCCTTTTAGCTTTCATTACTGTGCATAACTGCAGAGCCTGCCAAAGAGCACTATCGATTCCTGCGCTTTGAGCAGATCAGGGCTGGGTTTGTTGTGCAAATAACAACCCAGCAGCAGCACTGCAGACACCAGGAGCAAAATGAGACAACGGTCTGTGTCAGGCATTTGAATTTATTCATTCTGCCTGGTGTTTGCAGTGCAGCATGACGAGCTGCCTTAGTCTCCATGCACATTTTCCATATGAGCTTGATGCACTGTGGGGACTTCTGGCTGTCAGCTCTCGATGGAGCATGCCCTTGGAAAGGCTGGCATGAACTCTTAAAAGATGAATTATTTAGACAACTTCACAAACATCTTTGAGCCAAAGCTAAAGATACATCTGCTTGTCACGGGCAGTCATGAACCTGTGACGAGAGCAGAGGGGCTTCCCCGTGACACAGCCCAGCCTGTTGCTCACTGCTCAGTGCTGCACAGCAGGAAGAGCAGGAACAGTAGGAGAGGGAATGCTCTCCCCATAGCAGGGGTTTGCTTTTACTGTAGGTTATATCACAACACGAGCATCAGCTGAATCAAAACGTCATACACTCAGACCTGGGTTCTGCTGGGTTTCTGGCTGGTCAAGAGCAGTACTGGTGTGGTGTGGTTGGTACTGGGAGCTGTCGCTTGTGCCACCCCTAGGGCAGTTTGCTCATACAGATGATGTCTTTTAGTCTGAAAATAGACTCTAGGGGGGTTTGCAGCAGTTTAAGCCCTGCCTCAAGCCGATGCAGATGGCTGCATTATAGATTTTTCACTGATGTGGTCACATAGGGAGTTTCCTCAATGCAAACATAGCCCTAATGCCTTTGGCTAATAATTAAGCATCCTGTTCTCCATCAGCTGTCAGAATGACAAGGTGTTGCCTGCCTGCCTTGGGTGATGAACAATGTCTTATCATTTTAGCTTTAGCTTCCAAATAACGTGAGGTTAGAACAAGAATTTCCTTTAGGTTGAATTCCTCTGTTCTGGGTAGCTGTGAGATTTCTGATACCTTCCTCTGAACTCTCCTGTGGGAGATGAGATGCTGTAACTGAGGAGACCTAAGGCTGAGCTGAACTGGCAGTTCCTCCCCTCCTGCTGGTCTGGGAATTAATTAATATTCTTATGCTATGTGCAGTCGTGCAGTGGTAAAGCAAAAATGTGACGATTAAGTGATTCATAACTAAGCTTGTTTTAAAGATATTTCTTGGTGCAAAAAATGTTTTTGACTGCTCAGTCCTGTATTGTGTGCTGCTATGAAGCCTGTCTGAAGGAATTGTAGTAGTACTAGTAATAGCAATGATAATAATAATTCTAGCTCTTACATAACACTCTTTTGCAAGATTTCTGGAAGTGCTTTTACAAGGAGAATAATGTGTTAACAGAAAGAGAAAATTATTTTCCTTGGGTCCTTTGAAGCTCATGTGATGCAGGTAGGAGTGGAAGTGGATCTTTGAGGCTTTGTATCCTGGCAGGCACCAGCTCTGAGGACACCAGCTGTTGTAGGTTACTCGTAGAAATTGAAATGAGGTGTCTGAGTTGCTGGTACCTTGGGTTTGGGCTGTTTGTGCAGGCTGCAGTTGGAAACTGGGGAAAAGGATTATAGATGGCGGACCTGCAGGGAAAAGAACAACAGCCTCTGCACATTTCAGTCTCTCTGCCCCAGTTTTCTTCTCTTTTGCATGGGTTCTTCCATATCTTGGGTAATTAACATCCTGGGTGGGAGGCTTTAAGTAGAACAATGATGACTCTGATGCCTGACTCAGTTTGACATTGAATGTCAGGAAATGGTGTATTTTCATTGGGAAACAATGAAATCTAAGTCAAAATTATTCTTGGGTAGGAAATTTTAAGACCACATCTCCACCAGTGCAAGGACTCAGGGTTTAGCACTGTCAATGCTCCTGGACTGAAAAGGGCAGTAGATTTCAGGAATATTTGCAGACTAGTAAAATATCAGAGGAAGAATCAGACCTACTCCTCATTCCACGGATAAAAGCTTTATCCCAGAGACAAGTATCTTCAAAGCAGAGATCCTGAGTGAAAATAGCTTGAGGCTGAAAAAGGGGCTTTGCCCAAAACCATTGGGAGCCATGAAATTACAATTATGAGTGAGATGTCAGAATTCCCTATATTATATCTAGAAATGCTCAACTGTGAGCTTCCAAAAAGCACCCCATTTTGTTTCAATTTTAAAAAGAAATTGTCCAACTTATTTGGGGACATGATAGTTTTTCATTCCTCGTGACCCAATAGAGATACAATGCTGGTGTGGGTTACAAGAAAAGAGGGTTCCTTGTAGGTGGGGAGAGGGGTATGAGGCAAGGGAAAAGGGGGCACATGTGGACAAGCACAGGAGTGTTTGGGCCCACTAGTGGCCCACACCTCACTGGGACTGTGAAAATGGCTCAGACAGTGTCTGTCCCAAAGAGGGTTACTGAGCTAATGGCGCCCTGAAGGAGAATCAGGACCTTCTGGACATGAATCATTTAATCCAGAGGTTAGTCTCCTGGAGAAGTGTCATGGTGAAAAGAAAGAAGATTGAATTCCCCATGCTGGGACTAAGATACAGAAATTCTTCTAGGGGATATTATTCTGGGTGCAGTTTGAGAAGAATGTCTGAATTCAACCTCCAGTTGAATTCAGATTTTCAGTTTTTCAGTTTTATTTAGTTCTCACTTTGGTACCTTGAATGTTGCCTATTAAATGCTATGTACAGTCTTCAATGCACCAAGAGTCAGCATTAACAACAGGTATGTTGCAGAGTTCATTTGATGTTCTCATGTTTTTTTAAGAGCTGTTGGTTCTTACAGGAGTAGCACATTCTGGTGAGATACATTTCCTGCCTGTTCACAGTGAAAAAGAAGTAGATTTGAGGATTCTAATTTATTGGGAAGATAAACAGTTTATGGCTAGTATCTTAGGGCTTCTTTCCTATTCAATCTCAAAATACATGTGCTTTGCTTGCTGTTGAGAACAAGAGGAAATAGTTGCTGGGAAGATTGAATATGTTGTTTTCAAAACCATTTTCTTTTGATGTTTTGAGGAACAGGGAGTGTACATTTGAGAACAGTTTAGTTTTGTCAGAGAATATTTTTGTTTGTTTGATCTTGCCTTTTTTTTTTTTTTTATTAGGTTATTACCAGTCTTTTGTTATGCATTATTAAAACAGATAAGAAGATACAATTCTTGCTCCAGGATATTTTCTGTCCTCACAACTAAAGGCTTTACAGCCAAAGAAACTACAATTAACGAGAGAGACAAATGGGGTAAGGAAAACATTATTGTCTTCAGTCCTGAGGTGGGTAGCAAATTACAAGGAGATTAAAGATGTAGGTTAGCAAAACTCTTAAATGCATATACCATGCTTAGATCCAGCCCATAAAGGAAATGAGGATGTCTCTAAGTCTTGTTGATCTTGGGTGGCTTCTTTAAAGAGCCATGGAATCCAAATAGCACAGTCAGACATGAGTTTGTTAAAGATATGATTTTGGACATTTGATCTTTTTTATGCAGCCTGGGATTGGACATGTACGTCAGATGGGACTGGATTGGGTTAAAGACCTTTGAGCAGGGATTAGATGGAAGTTCATGGAAGATTTCAGGTTCTAATGCTATTTCTGATAGTGACAGTGTGAGTGTTTCTTCTAGGACCTCCTATTTTCTTGTCTCACCTGCCAATATGGACAGTTTTCCATCTCAGTAATGCTTTTATCCTGATCTAACACTTCCTGTTACTCCTTTGTCCACAGAAGATGCAGTTTCATGCTTTTGAGATTTGATTCAATGTGACTTTAAAACCACTATTGATACAGATAATTCCCTTTTCAGAATAAAATAATCCCTTACAGTCTCTTGTCCAAGCAGCCAAGTGTAGGTCAGGCCTACTGACTTTTTCAGCTGGTCAGTCCTAGGTATGTGCTCTATCTACTCTCCTCTTTCAAATCCTTTAAATCTCTCTGAGCATCGTTTATAGAAGTCTGGATTATTATTATTTTGCATTCATCAAATGACAAAATTTCCTCTGGATGCTTTCTGCTCTTGCGGTCAGAGTCTGCATTGAATTCTGCCTTTGTTGTTAGGCCTACAGACTTATTTTCTAAGCTTTTATCTCCTATTCAAAGGATATATCAGCAGCACAGTCTTTGCTGTGGCTCTGGCTGAGTCATTCCTGCATTCACAAATAGTCTCTGTCCTGCTGTGCATTGATAATATTGGTGCTCATTGATGACCACTGCTGGGGCCCTGGATCTCTGTCCTATTGGTGTTGTCCCACTTCCCTTTCAGGCCCTGCACAATAAGTCTGAATTTTCCTCTCCTCTGTGCACTTTGGGGGTCTGAGCTCTGATGAATTTTTTTCTTCAGAGGATGGTGCTGCAGTGGTCCCTAGGTGGGACCCGTGTCTGGACAGATGATGGGGGCAGGTGTGGACCGCACTCAGATGTCACTGGGTGCAGCTGCTGAAGTGGGGGAGATGGTGCACCTTGGAGGCACCTCCTGGACATTTCGTCATGTGCCATGCTTCTCTCCTGCCTCCAGCACACTTCTGAGGCCCTTTCCCTTGCATATTGGGGACGGGTGGCAGATTGGCAAAGCACTTCTGCTCATTCTGAGGTATCTGGAGACACAAGAGAGGTGAAGCCATGCACTGCAAGGGTGTGAGGTGCAGTGCATCGTTTGGAGAGGAGGAAGCAGTTGTGTGAGCCCTGTACTCCGTGTTTGACCTGTAGGGGTCCGGGGGTGCTATGGGACAGAATTGTTTCATTTTCTGCTCGACCCCACAGGCCTGAGGCACAAATGAGATCTGTCCCAGCATGGCAAAGCTCTACTGCTGCACATACCCCTCACAGTCCCTTCTGGGCTCAGGTTGAGCAATGCAGCTCTTGCTTGAGTTCCACGCTTGTGCGCCCCTTGCTGTTGCTGCCTCTGCTACTCTCAGTTAAGCTCCTGCTGCCAGTGACAGCTCCCAGATTGCCCTGTTAGCCCAGAGAAATGTGCTCCTGAGCATATCCCCTGCGATACTGCCTCAGGAGACACAGCCCAGCAAGCTTCCTAGCTTTGCCTTTTGGATATCTACCCTTCACCTTGGTTTTTTACCCTGTCATAGTACTCCAGTCATAGTTTGTGTCTTGGGCTTGTGGCCACTCTTTTAAGATCATCTCTAAGTTTTCACAGCTTTTATCTCCTTTCCAGAGCTATAATCAGTTCCTGAAGATGGAGTAAGTAAGTGAAGAAAGTTAATTTCAATGTGTCCTTCCCAATAACCCCATTTGCACGAAAATAGCTCAAATATTGTCATTAATCATTCTTTTATGCAATCACTTAGCCAGCTGACTTTCTTCTGTTTTCCCAGTCAACAATTTTATAACAGGCAGCTCAGCTGAGCAAATGGCTGTTTTACGGCAGGCTGCAGCCTGGGGCACGATGAAGAGAGAGAGGTGGGGAGGGGGGTTACCGTGCTGCTAAATCACAGCTAATTTGTCTTGCTGTATGAAGGGCAGGATGGTGGTTAAAAGTTCTCCATCCTGGAGTGCTCCAGTGGATGCTCTTTGCTTGATAATGAGCATTTCCCACCAGCAGATCAGACCCTGAGCAACTATTTTAACAGCCTTGGAGGGTTTAATAGAATCACAGAATAGTTTGTGTTGGAAGTGACCTTAAAGATCACCTGGTTCCAGCCCTCCTGCCACAGAGGCAGAGACACCTTCCACTGTGGAATACTGTGGGTGGGAAGAGACTCAGAAAGGTCATCAAAACTAACTCCTGACTCTACACAGGTGAACATAAAAGTTAAACCAAATACCTAAGAGTGTTGTCCAAATGCTCTTTAGACACTGGCAGGCTTGGGGTTGTGACCACTTGCAAAGGGACCTTGTTCAGTGCTTATCCATCTTTTCAGTTCAGCTCATGCTTCAGAAGAACTGTGTGAGAATCTAAGCAGATGTTTTGAATTGTACATTGCTAGCCGCAGTGGTAGAAAGATATTGTAGGTCTGGATTGGGAGAAAACACACATAGAAACACACAAGCAAGGCTGCTTCATTTTCTCATGTGATCTTGAAATGCCATGCAAGTGCTAACTAAGATTACTAGATGCTGTCCTCTTTTTCATACTGAAGATTTTTGATAATAGGATCTTTTTTTCCAGAAATAAAGACCTTTGGTTTGTTAAGGTATCCCTGTTTAGTAAGTACAGTTGCTAATGTCACCAACAATGAAATTGTATTTACAGCACAGCATCTTACAGTTTCTCTACAAAGGACAAGACTCCCTATCCAAATTTGTCCTGTTCCTTGCCCTACACCAGGATTTCACTCCTTTGCTGTTTGAGGTGCTCTTACCTGCTTGGCCTCTTCCTTCTCTACCAGCCTTTCAACAATGGCATATCCAAATTCAGATCAGGTTCCTTGACACCCCGTCCATCCTAGCCTTGACCACTTCCAGGGAAGGGATTTGCCTCTCCAGTTGGAGGGACACCATTGCAAATCGGGATATTAAGCTTGGGTAAATTGGGTGTAAAGTGTGAAGAGAGCTGTGCCAGGAGCAGTCCTTCAACAGAGCAGCTGAGGCCAGGGGAGGTGGCTATAAATAGGCAGCTTTTTGGGTTTTTCCCCCGAGTGCAAGCACAGAGGTTTGTTTTCTCTCATTTATTTGCATAATTCCAGCACATATTTTGACAAATGTCTTTCCCTCTTCTCATTTTAATTAGATTGTTTGTGGGAAATGCACAAGATTTCCCAGGCTGTTGCCGTATGACGTATGAACGGGATAACCTCTGTATCTCAGTTCTCCTGTTGGCATTTGAAGCTCCTTCCTGGTTTCCATTCAGCCGCAGAAACAATTAATTTTTAGCATCTGGCTGTAAATAGCATTTTGTCTGGCTGTGACAGGGAGGCAGGGAGCCCAATTAACACAGCCTTGAATATCTGTTAGTTTGCTTTCCAGATGCATTTCTATTTTGTGTTAGAAGGCTTAAAGCTTAGAGCAAAAGGAGAATAATAAATTCTAGATGCAGTACTGTCTTATTTAATATTAATTTGGTGAATATAATATGATAAATACTATTGAATTCATTAAACAACTCTTTCCTTCCCAGTCATACAATAGTGGTAATTACATGTGCAGAATGCAGTGAAGTGCTTCCACCAGTGAATTGCTTTTAGACTAATTTGGTGGGAATTCTTATCCAATCAATAGATAATAGGGAGACTAGGATCCTGACTGTAGGAGCAGGAGAATATTCAGGAGGTCGCTTAATTTGGTGGACACTGTACTGTATCCAACATTAAAAGAGCTTGTTGAAAAAATAAGAAAGGTTTCGGTAAAGTATTACAAGACGTATTTGAGGTTTTCAGAATGTCTTTTTGAGAAACACACCTCAGAAGATGGAAATAATTTAATGTATCCAGGGAAATACTTTTGTTAAGCTCCTACATTCATTTAAGAGTAGCTTGTAGAAAACTACATGGGGAAGACATTGCTGGGAGTTGATTGCTGTGGCAAAAAGCAAAAGTGAGGCAGTGGTTAGAAAGTGAGGCAACTGCTATGAAAAAAAGACAACAAAGATATATTGTACTGAAAAAAACTTAGTGGATGTGATACTGCTAGATTGTCCACTGGTTTTAAATATTTGAAATATATTTCTTCCACAATAACATGCACAATGTCAGATAGAAGGTGGTGTTTTAAGCAAGATATGTGGGGAGGAACGTGCATAACCTTGAAGTTCCCGCAAGGCTTAAAAACTCATGTGTCTAAGATAAAATATTGTTTCTCCCAGAATGTGTTTAAACAGACCAATACAGCATTTTTGGTCGTGGTGCCCTCAAGAGCATATCTATAGAAACAGAAACGTCCCTTTTCCTACTTTGTATGTTTTCCTGAATGAATCACAGGAGTTTTGGGCTATAATGTGTCCACTTCAACCACTTAAAGCTGTGGGTAATCATCACAAAGTCTGGAGTTGAAAAGGGCATTGCAATACTCTGACTTTTCTTCTCCAGCCCTAAAATATTTCAGGGTCCGTGACAGGAGAGCACAGGTTGTCTACTTTTTAGCCTTTCTCAAATATTATGCAAATATTCAAATAGAATCAATTATCATAAACAAAATTGTTATTTCAATAGGCCCACAGACTCTCCTGAGGATGCCGTTCAGGATGTGGATCCAAAGGGCTCTAAGAAAATTCCTGCCACTTGAAGTGGGATCCCAGCAGAGTAAATTGTGTCAGGACCATCATAAGGGCTCAAAAGGAACCTCTCGGGCTTTGAGAACTCAGGTTCCAAGTGGAAAAACATCACAAGATTTCCAGAAGTCAGGAGATAGCAAAATGTGTGGCTGTTCTTCAGCTGTGTTTGAGCTGTCAGGCTGCTCTGGCTTTTCAAGAAGCTGTGACAAAAGCAGCACAGTGCAGATTAATCTCAGAACAAGGTTCATCCCCTTATGTTTTCATTGCCATCAGAAATTCTAAAATGTAATATAAGATGCTAAAGTAATCTCTTTAGCTTGAGTAAGAAACTGCATGTGCTGCAGGATCAGACTCTTTAATTGCAATTTCAAGTCACAGAGACATTTTTTCCATTTTGGACATACATTTGGATACTTACAGCATGACCCTGAATACTCCCTGTTAAGTTTCGTAAAACTGATAGACCTAGTGGAGATACTTCTGAAATGAGCAATTTTCATGCAGCAGAAGAAATGTTTCATGGAGCATTTCATACTGAAGGTCATTCTAGAAATAAAATCTGGTTTGAACCTTTCTCAACTGTAGGTGAAAACAGCAGCTTTCTGCAAGTTGGTTGCAGAGAAGTGGTCTGTGCAGGAATAAAATGGACTTCCTGCAACATCTGCCCCACTTCCCACTCACTGCTTGAAAGCTTCTACTCAGAGACTGACAGCTGAGTCTTTTCTAGGTGACACTTGTTGAGAGAGAGGGTAAATGCATCCTGAAACACAGCTGAGTGTCAGCAGTAGTGTTATGAGAAAAATAAAAGTATTCAAAAATAATGAATTGTATGTTCTGAGATTCTTGAATTCTTCACTACCTACTTCTCTGCCAATTCCTAATTCTTTTTCTGGGCTCATTGACTATTCCTTGGTAAATTAATGAAGTTCATTTACCTGAGCAAAAATCCCTGTATTATGCTCATTTGTCTTATACCAAGTGGTATCAGCAGCTGAGCTGAGACAAAAACAACCCAAAACTTGTTCACTATGGCAAATTTCAGTGGTTTTGTGTATTTATCTATAACTGGAACTTAGAGTTAAAATTATATTCTTGGGGGTTTTTTGGTTGCTGTTTGAGGTTTTGTTTTGTGTTATTGTTGTTTTTGTTTTTGTTCTAATTTTTGGAAGTGTCCAAGAACATTTTGAATGGGAAGCATCAAAACAAGAAGTATTGCATTCTTGGACCAAACCAAAAAATATTATTGACTCATTACTGAGCATTTCAGATGCTGATTTGCAAATGACTTTTAGTTTTAGCTGAAACTGATGTTCTTGAATTTAAATTTATTTGGCTAACTTGAGGAGAAGCACATTTGAGGGAAACATAAAATGCTATCATATTAATTTTACTTTGCTTGTGTCAGTGTTCCCAAAGCAAAGGGTTGTGTCTCAAATTTCCTCTTAAGACTTTAAAAGCAGGTCATGGAGAATCCCACCAGTCCCAGCTGAGATGGCCCGAAGATAAGCAAACCTCAGCTGAAGATACGCTCTCAGCTGATACATCACCATTGTTACTCAGTTTCAAGCTGTGGTCAAACGCTCTAAAATCCGATCTTTGGCTGAAAAAAGCAATTTACAGAAAATAACTGAAATACCTTGACTCTGCTTGTTTTTGCTGGTAGGAGGGAAACTTGTCCAGTGTGAGCCAGTTCACTGATTCTATATTGAGTCCATGTGGTTTGAGAGAACCTGGCAGGGATCTGTAGGGTGGAAAGATTGCATTTCTGTCTGAGTTTTTGCCCACATACACTGTCATATTGATTACCTGTGTCAATTTGTAATAAACGTTATCTAATATCTTATTTTGGCATCCCCAGCTTAGTGCAGCTGAGAGAATTGTATTAAATATTGGTTTCTGGGAGAAGAAGGAGCCCACAGACAGGATAAGGGAGATTTGCCCTGGACAAGCAAATCCCTCACAACTCCTCGGAAATCAAAGTTGAGCCAAACTTAAGGGTCACATCCACACTGCTGTTCCAGGTACTGGTCACCAGGGCATGAAGTGTGATGCTAAGCTGTCTGACAGTATAAATGTACTGAAAGTGACCAATTGAACAAGAACATTGGAATATTTTTGTCAGTGTAAGCATTGTGTATGTCAGTCAGGTGAAAGTAATATCCACCCTCCCCCTCCACTGCCTACCTTCCTGCTCCATTCAGTCACGAACAGGGCATTGAGCAGGTGCAAACAACTGCCCACACACACATCCTGTTCAAGATTTACACTATAAAGCATTAACATATTTTAATAAATCAGCAGAGTAGACTTTTCTTCCCACCTCTTCCCAATAATTGACTCTGAGATCTTAGTGTTATCTCTGAGATGTTGGAGATAAAAACCTCGGTTTTTACAAAATGCAAGACTAAGCCTGGGCTGTTGCACAGGCAACTTTTCCTCCTTTTTGTTTTGTTACCCTACACTCTTTACTCCCTGTGAAAATGTCCTAGTCTAAGTAAAAATATAGATGATAAGAGTAAACAGAAGGTTCTTGGTGTTATCAGCTAGAGTACATTGGAGGCACACTGACATCAAATAAACCCCAACAACTCTATTTTAAATTAGTCTCCTTCCACTGCATTATTTATCCCTTAATATCTATGGAATGTTCTTTCCCTGAATATTCTCCCATCCTTCGCTAGAGCATGCCATCTGCCTCCCCATGTGCAAAATGGATGCACAAGTGGAGAGGCATTGAAACATTAACATTCAGAGGGTTGTGGTGGCAAGGGATGCACATGAGATGACTTTTAAATCATGAGAGATGGACATTCTTTGAAGATTGGGCACTGCACAAATTTAACACAGGTTCATTTCTAAGATATTCTGTTCAGTTGAGTGTTGATGTCTAAGTACTCATACAGAGTAGCCCTTAATGCAAACTCAGAGGTCCTCAGATTCATTAACCAACATAGTAAAAAATATTGCCAGCCAAGCACTGCAGCTGTACATCACAGTCCAGTGCTTTTGACTTCATCCTGCAAGAGCAGCTTTCAGCGTTCAGCTCTGCCAGAACCCTGCCAGCTTGCCCTGGGTGTGTCTTGGCTGCCCCTGTGTTGGTGGGAGACTGAGCTTTTGTGTCATGAATGCTTCAGATGTGCTGATGGAAGGAGCTCTGTGAGAGCTCACAGGGGACGCCTTGGCCCACTGCAGGAAGGTGGGAGCTCTTTGCTCAGCCTGAGCTGGCTGAGAGCAGCCCTTGCTTGTGCTCCCATCTCAGCAGCTGCTCAGCTCACATTTGGTGCAGTGCTGCTGTTACCCAGCTCCTGTTTGCTCCAGGGTGGGCAGAACAGTGTCATACCTGGCTGGGAAAGTACTGACAAGCTCACCCTGCTTTGGGCCATGGGCCCTCTGAACGTTGCCTTTCCTTAGCACATTATGAACATACAGCAACCTGCAAACAACAACACACAGGTTTATCTAAACTTTCCACTGAAAAGGTGGTCAAGCATGGGAACAGGCACCCAGGGAAGGAGTGAAATCACCATGCCTGTAAAGGTTCCAAAGACATGTAGATGTGGCACTGTAGGAACAGATTTTAATGGTGAATTTGGCAGTGCTTACTAAGGGTTGATCTAAGACTTGATCTTACAGGTCTTTTCCAGCCCTAATGATTCCATGATTCTCAGAGCAGGTAACCCATTTCTCTTCAGTGGGTTACCTAACACTTCTAAACCCACAAGCAGCTAATTTTTTTTCATGTATGTTACTGTTAACTCTTTTGCAGTTCCTTTTCTAATGGTTTTAAGGTGGTTGGGAACCTGTCCTTCCTAATCCTGCTCCCCTTTGCCAGCAAGACTTAAGAGAGACTCACCTTTGACTGAAGTGGCAGCTGGAAGTGATGCTACAGCTTTCAATTAATGAGCTGAGTCCTGACTGCCTGAAGAGGAAGTCACACACTGTATTTTGGGGTGATTGCATCAGCAGGAGCAGCATCAGCCAGCAGTGCACAGGAGCCAGCAGTGGGAACACGGAGCTCACACAGCCCTCTCAGTCCGGGTCCAAAATCCTCCTTAAGTTTCTGCTGCCTTGAAACCTCGGATCTCAGCTGTTCTCCTGCCTCTTGGCAGGTAGTAGGAGAAACAAGAGACTTAATGAATACAGGAATCTGGGTTTTTTTAGAGGAAATTAAAAAAATGCTGCACTTTTGTATTCCTTGGTGACAGTAAGTAGGCAGATCCTTCTGCATCAGCTATAGGCAGGACTAGTACTGATGTCTGTCATCAACAATAGTTAGACAAGGCTGGCAAAATTTTGACCATTGTCCTCATCTGAAAAACTGATACTAGCCTTTTAAAATTTTCAACAAAAACAACAAGGTATTTCAGAAAATGAAATCAGGACAAATTTTTTGTTCATTCTAAGAAGGGGTGCTACAGTGAAACTTAACACATTTTTCTGACTGTGGGTTTAGCACTGGTGAGAAGTATTGCCTTTATGTCTTTTAATTTTAATTTGATGTTCCTGTAGAAGTTTGCATATGTGAAGAAACTATGAACTTTGGAAAATTCTGGTCTGTTACAAGACACTTATTGAAATTTGGCAGCTGAATTCTTTCCAGATTCTCCCAGCTCTGATTCTGCTTAAGGTGGAGAGTCTTGTCTGGACTCCCCTAGAGAAAATTTCTTCCCAAGGAATATCAGGAGGCTGGAAGAGGAGACTTGCCTTACTTTCCTCCTTGATGCCCCGCGGAGGAGGAGGAGTGGGTATTTATGTGGGAGGAAATGGGACAGCACTTGTGCAAGTCAGAAGTGCTCATCACTTCTAGCTGCAGACAAAGCCTGAGAGAGCTGTGCTGTGGACTGATAAAAACCTTGAAAATAGAAAAATGAAATATGATGTCCTTATTCTGAGATGTCAAAAATTAAATTGTTCTTTTGATCCAGACCTCCCGGCCTCGGCTCCTCCCTCAATAAAATAAATCCAGGACTGCTCTGATGTCACAGCAGATTTATGAAAAGGAAATTTGTGTGTGTCTGTGAAGTGTGCAGGGGTTTGTCACATTGGGAGTGAGGAAACCAATGGTCTTATTTCCCAGCAGGGTTTTGAAGTATGCAGCAAGGTTGTGCTCAGTGCAGATACAGTGCAGTACAAATATATTCAGAGGTTTGCCCAGCGTGCCTCATTCTCTCTGTGCATTGAGCTGTGAAACCTGTAAAAATAATAATATATGTTCACTTATAATTAAAGGCTTCATCATAATGCATGAGCACAGGGGAGGCAAATGAAGGTTTGTGCATGTGCAATTATTGAATAAATTTCTAAATTGCAGCATCTTCCTAAAGCAGCAGAGGTTCAGGCTTAGTTAGGCAGTCATGGAAAAGATCTGTAACACTGTTCTGTGCAGGAGTTACCCGCTGCACATGATTGTATTTTCTTTACTAAGGCTTTGTGTGTTTACTTTGATTTTTATTTTCTGGATTCAGGAAAGGGAATATGAAAATAATTATATTTTTCAGAGCAGAGACCACTTGCTGCTTTGCAATTGTACATTACATGGCACCAGGCCCACCATTCTTGGTGGCTGTTTGGTCCTGCCCTATGAAACATAATAAGTAATATTTTAAACTCCAGATTGCAATGTGGTTTTATGTTTAGGTATACATCTAAACTCATGTGCTTTAAAGAGGGCTGTACTTTAATTTGCTGTCATGTTTTTGTTTAATGACCACAGTTAAATGAAAAAAAAATCTTTTTTTTTCTATGGAATTTTCTAACAAACTTTTTCTCGGGATGTGTGTACAAAATTTGATAGTGAGCTCTTTCCAGAATCTCAAAGCCGAGATGCCTTTACCTCAGAAAAGGACCATTTGGATTCGATTTCTACTTTTGTGTGAAGACATGGGAGAAAAGAAAAAGGAGTGTAATCTTGACTACACGTAAAATTAATTTCTCCACAGCTTTCAATGAAATTGGAATTTTGCCTTAAGCCTATGGCAGAGCATTTAGCTGTAAACATTAGGCCTTTGTTTGCTGCATTTCATTCTCTTGAAAAGATTAATACAGCTATTTCTTAGTCTCACCTCTGTGTTCTTATCTATGGCTTCTGAAGCTGATGCTCTTTTGCAAAAACAGGACCTGCCTCCCATTTTTCTTGCACAGAAACCTCTGCAAGGCTGAGATATGCCTGAAAGGATAAACTAAGAAGGTGCATTTACAGTGAGGGGAGCTGCACACTGGACTCCCTCTAACTCTTAATAAACCCCATCTGTGCAGAGCACATCATAAAATCAGTTATGGGAGAAGTCAGGCTCTGCTTTCAATATGAGTATGAAACACTACTGTTTTTCTGGACTGTTTAAGAGCCCTGGGAAAGGTGGAGACATCATAAAATAGTTTTGTGTTTGTCTGCAGTGACCTTTCTTGAGCTCTGAGAGGAAATCACTGTCCTGAAGTCTCCATTTTAGTGCAGGTGAATTGGGTGCAAATGCTGTAACCACACAAACATTTATTTGCTGCTGCAGTAACTCAAGTGCCCCATTCCTGGAAGTGTTTAAGGCCAGGTTGGATGGGCATTTGAGCAACCTGGTTAAGTGGAAGTCAGGGGCTTGGATCTAGATGGTCTTTGAAGTCCCTTCCAACCCATTCTGTGGTTCTGTGAAATCCATTCTGGGTAACTTTCCAAAAGCATTTTAGTCCCTGACACTCATCTGTCGAGTTCTTTTCCAAATCAGCTGAGATGGAAACCTGAGAAAACCCTTCTGTGAAAGGGTAGTCATGTGGGCAAATTCTGGTGTGCCACAAAGATAGCTTGCCATCCCCAATATGGGAACAAGGCCAACACAGAAAAAACAAAACAAAACAAAAACATGGAAAAATGGAATCAACTTCCATCAGTCCTTGTAAGGCACATAAGATGTTTCATACAGACAGTTTTATTACATTACTCTCTGTTCCTATTTTCAAATTGGAGACAGGAAGAGCAGCCTATGGCAGAGAGGAAAATGACTAATATGTTAAGATGCTTGGCAGTGCTGCTTGGATTCATTGCAGTAGTGCCCAGTGACCTTTCTCAAGGATAACAACCTTATCCACTGGTCAGTGTGAAAACAGTGTTAAATATAAAACACAGTCTCTGTCCCAGGGAATCTCACAAGCCAGACATGACCAATAGTCAAAGCAGAGAGGTGAAGAGAAAATGAGAGTTGAAGTTAAGCAGAACCTTTCCTTGACAGCTGTCCTAGATTATGGAGGTAAGCAGTTCCACTGAGGTGATTTTCAGTCTTTATGTTACATTGCTGCATGCTTGGTTTTCCTTTGTGCAGGTCATGTCTAAACATCAGGAGAAGTTTGTTCCAATGTATTCTTTTGCTTGGCTTAATAAACCATTAGAAAGATAAGAAATGTAATAATAGTATAATTTTATTTTTTGAGTTCCAGAGGCCCAAAAATCTAATAAGAGAGGAACACTGCATTTCATGTTATTTATTTACGTTGGACCTTTGCTTCAAAGTAACTTCAACAAATAAATCCAGAACAGCATAAAAGCAGAAGAAGCATCCTGCAGAAAAATAAATTGATGATCTGGGCACAAATCATATTTATTAGAATGAGTAGGGTTATGGAGTTTGAGAAAATACAATATCCAAAGCAAGTTTTCAGTCTGTGCAACTGTGGATGGTGGTCTCATTAGAGAGAGCCTGACCTTAAATCGTGCAAATGGGCTTGCTACAGATAAGAGCTACTTTTTAGAAGCTAATTAAGAGTATTAGTGTTCCAACCATGGGATTATATTATAATGTCAGTTTGGACAGCAGAATCTTCAAATGCCCACACATAACCACTGCTATGCTTATTAGGGAATCATCTGGAAGATTATTAGGAAAAAAGTGATCTGGAAAAGAACTGGAATCAAAAAACCTGGTTCAGTCATTGAGTCTTTCATTGATTTGTTTGGTATAACTTATCTTTTACCTCTTTGGGCCCTAGTCAGGATGTGGGGACTCAAGAGAGTAATTGTGCTGCAGACAGGATGACACTGTCACCAGAATCTCCTGAGTGGCTCAGAGTCCATTGTATGGAAACAAGCAGGATAGTGACTTCTACCAACCAAAAGAAACTTCTTTTCTCCAAACCTGAAAATTTTTCAGTCCCAAAGTGACAGAAATTGGGAACAAATTGGAAGAAATGGCTCCTTGGTAGATTGAAATCCAGTTTGACATCAAAATGAGATCTTGGCAGAAAACTTCTAGCAGCTGCACCTCAGTCTCTTTGGAAGAAGCAGGTAGTTCTCATGAGCAGATGTAGGTGGCAGAAAACAGTAAGTAGGAGACAATCATCTGTGGACTTCTTGTGCTGTGCTGTCTCAAGGAATTCCTGCCAACACTGTGCTCTTCTCCTCCTGGCTAGTATAAATATCCTGAGGCATGTACATGTACACTGAGAGCAGAGACAGATATTACTTCTGCGGGAGCAGGCTTTCAGACGTTCTGTTCAGCTTATTCTCCACAGTTTAAAAAAAGATCTGATGAAATTGGATCATTAGTAGTATTATGATATTCTACTCTTTTTCATTAGTAAATTCAAGGACTTCTTAAGTTGTATGCATGACTAAGAATGTTTTATTGGCTGTTTTTATTTTCATGAATAAGATTCATTTTAACAGAAGCAAAATATTTATTGTCTCACAGAGGGATTAATATGGCTTAATATAGTGCAGGTTTTGTCACATTGCTATATTCATGGCCAACTATAATCTGATTTGGGATAACATACAGAAATACATCAGGGAACATCTGATTTTATAGCTTTTAAATTCAGTATGATATAAACTCAGCTCTCTTACTGAGAATTAAAGTCATTGCAGGACAAGAGAATTTTTGGACAAAGAACGAATCCATTATTCGTTATGCAGAGATCCAGACACAGTGTTTTCCTTTAGATTCATTGCCTTTATGCAATAGTGCCTTTATTTGAGAAATTTTGGTGGTTTTTTTTCATAATATGGAAGTTATTTCTCTGAGTAGTGTTTTTTTTTTGTTGTTGGGTGTTTTGTTTTGTTTTGTTTTTACCAAAATGTTTCAAAGAGGTTTATTTGCCATGCTGTGTGATACTGGGAAATCAGAAGGAGGAACATGAGATCTGAGTCCCAAACTCTTTGCATGTTTGAGACAAATCAGAAATCATGGATATGATTTCCAGTGTCAAACGCCATTCCATTGTTTGTTGTAACCAGTGAGTGTCATTAAGTAAATAATTCCCAAATAATGAGCAGTGAATGCTAATAACCTGTGAATTAACTAATTCCTGAAAGAAGTGGATATGAAATGCAATTTATGCCTGACTAAATACAATTTTTTGAAAACACATCAGGAGAACTAAACTTTTAGGAGTCAATACTCCCACTCTTGTGGAATCAAGACTGTGGAGCTTGGGGAAGCACATGGACACAGATTCTGGAAACTTCAGCATGAATTAGGCAAAAAACACTTGTGCAAATGTACTGCTTCATTTCCTGTCTAGATCTGGATTAAGTAATTTTGATTATTATGCTCTCAGTTTTGTTCTCTCTGGACCAAGGCCTTGCTAGATCCCAAGAAGAATCTATGGGCTGTGTTCTCCACTCCTTAACTTAGCAGCAGGCCTCCTGTCAGCAGAGAGATGTTCATTCCTCCCCTTCACCTAGCCTAATCAGAAATTCTAACCGCTTGTTCTTCAATGGAACACAATGTTTTTCAGTCTGCCTCATCATTCTTTGTGTTGCAGAGGGAAAACTAATGACTCTGGGGAGAAACCTTTGTGAGGAGATGTGGCATTTTCTGAAGTAACAAATAGCCAACATCTTCATTTATATATTTCTTTCTTGGCTTGTGCTTATTGCTAATGGGATGTAGCACCAGTGTTTGTTTTGCCTTTGCTGGCACTCCCAGTTCATTTCACATTAGGTCTCTATTACTTACACATATTGCCCCTTGTATGTTTCAATGTATATTGTGATATCTTACCCCTTTAAGTGACTAATTACGTGCATAGTGACCTCTGATCAGATGCCTTTGTACAGAAGCTGGAAACAGAGACCAAGTTTTGAGACTCTAGGTTCTGTTATCAGAGATCACTGACAAACCACAGGATGTGGTAGCCGGTCCTGAACCTCCCTCACATCCATGTTCCCTCAGATCAGAGAGCAGACATGCAATCTGAAATGCAGTGGGCATTTGCAGTACAAAAACACTGGAGTATGGAAGCTTACCTGTGACAAACTAGAAGAAAATGAAGTTTGCAACAAAAATGTGAACATCTTGCCTTTGGATACGTGCAGAGTGGCCTGATACTGTTCTGGTACTTCCCAGTTGGTGAAAAGCTTCAACAGTGGCTTTAAATAATTTTCCTTGCTATTATTATTAAGTACTTTAAGTGAGCTTCACCTGTTAATGTATTTGTGATATATTCAAGGACATGTTTTTTCCTTGAAGATACCAAAGGGAGGTAGAGAAGTTTTGGTACTTTCCTGGAGAAAATAGCCTGATACAGCTTATTGACTCTAAAGTCATGAGTGCTTCATGGACCAGTGGCTGACAACCTACAAATGGCATCTGTGCTGCCATGACTGTGAAACTCATTATTTGGGAACTGCCTATTTAATGGACAGTCCCTGTCTGGTTTGCTGCAATGTCCATAAATAAGAGTTGTAACAAAAAGGATTTCTGTAGCAAAATGAAGAGCTGCCTTTGACACTGGAAATCACATTTAAATGGTTGGTAGAGATCAGTTTGTCTGAGTGTTGTTTTAGTTGAGCCTTTAAGTAGCTGAAAGTTTATTGAAAAAATTATTTTCACAAAGCAAAACGACAGTTGAAGTCACTGCTGTGAATTCAGTGGGCTCTGGAAGAAAATTTCTGTTGTTGTGATTGATCTGAAGGGTTTAGAGAAGCATTTGCTTCCCACAGTTTCCTCCTCTCCCTCATTTTATCAGCTTTCTCCTGTGATCCCAGCATCTGTTTCCTGTTCTTTTTGGTTCCTTTTCATCACTGAAAAAGAATGGGTGAGAAAAAGAAAAGAGACATGATGAGGGAAAAGGGATGTTACTAGTTTAACATTTTTTGGAAACCTTTTTGATTTCTAATGAAGATATTTTTCATTCTCACACCCAAAAGAAATAGTTCATTTTTACCAACCTGTTGTGCACAGACTAGTGCTTTCAACTTCTATGAAGAGCAAATGAAGTGAGTCTCATCTACCTTCTTTATATGCAAATGCATGTTACTAAATCCACAGTGCCTAAAACATGAAAGAGCTCAAATCCCTCTAACAGAAATCTTAGGAACAGCTCTACAACTGGCTTTGGTGTTGACTCCACTGACCAGACATGCTGGGGGCACCATTCACCTCTCTGTGCCATCAGAGCTACCTTGAGGTGTCTAGCTCAGCCTCCAGCTGCCTGTTCAGAGTGATGTGGTGTGCTCAGAGGTCCTCAGACACTTCAGAGCACCTAGGTGGCACTAGCAGCCTATATTTAGGCATGTAAACTGAGCCCCAGGGCTATGATTCAGCTTCCAAAGTAGACATTTGGATGTCTGTAGTGTGCTCTTGGTGTCTACACTCTCATACTGAACAGAGACCCAGATCTGAATTTGTCTACGGAAACCCCTAGAGGAAGGTTTAGTGCCCAGGAGCATCTCTCTGGGGCTGGCAGATCCCAGAGTGGGGGAGCTGAACCCCTCCCAGCCCCCCTCAGCTGTGCTGGGTTTCTGCGCGTTGCTCCCAGCCAGACACCTCAGCTGGAGATGTTTCCATTGAGGACTCAGTCTGGAGCTGGCAGCCCTGGGTGGCCCCTGAGCTCTCACAGCCCAGGCTGAACAGGTGGGGGAAGTGCTGCCAAGCACGCCCTGGCTGTCCAGGCTGCGGCTCCATGGGGGGACAGCCCTCGTTTGACAGTCGTTCTGGAGAAATCGAGGAAGAGAGCCAGGATGCCTCAGCGAGGGTGGAAGGAAGGAAGCATCACAATTCCCTTTTACCTGAGAGCTGGTAACAGCCATGACCAAGTGACTTCCTCTAGCTCTGAGGACCTTCTTCTCCTGCTGCTGATCTGAGTTTGGCAGGCAAACTGTTCATAAAATTGATTTATAAGGGAAGAGGTCACAGGAAATCCTTTTACAACACAGTTCATCTTATGTATAACTAGGAGGCCAGGGCAATTTTTTGACATATGCTCCCAGCCTACTTTTTGGAATGGGGACTGAGTAAATCCGCATCATTTTCTGAATTAAGACTGAATTAACACTGCACTGAGAAATTATCTAACTGTAGAGGTTCTCACCTGACTCCCTGAACTGTATCAAGGCTAATAGTTTCAGGACCACTCTTCTGAGATACAGGAATACCTTTAGTTGAAAAATAGAGAAAATTTGAATATTTAGTACCCCAGAAAGTTATATTTACAAGGAGAAAAAAAAAATATCACCTTATATCCAGGTGACAGAAAACCTTGAGAAGCTGTGCAATGAACCCTATACCACGATTTTTTCCCCTGTATTTTCTCATACAACAGTTAGGGAAACTGAGGCATCGTACAATTGCAGGTTTTCCATGGAAATCCTCAACCAGAAGGGCTGATGTGAGCCTCATATGGGTATCTTTACATTGATCTCTTCTGCCCAGGGGTCATGTTGAAGTAGGATTGTTATGATTCTCTTCTCTAGTAAACCCTGAAATACGTCAGGAGAGTGTGTGCAGTTAATTACTGAGTTTCAGTTTAAACTTCTCCAACTAAATCTCCATAAGGAGAATGCAGGAACACTCCAGACTAGGAGCCCTAATTCCTAATGAGAGGAAATTCATTCCTTTTCTTAGTGAGTGAAATGAAGTGGACACTTCCTCGACTCTTCACTAAATTCTTGATGAAGATGACTCAAGACTAATTTTCTAAGTTCCCAACTGTGAAATATTACACACTTAATATTTTAATAACATTGCAACCCCCCACACACAGGAGAGGAAGAGATTATGACCCTCCTTTTCACAGTATTCCTGATTTATATCCATCTGAGATGAGAGACTCTGGAAGTTCATCATAAAAGTGATGACCCAGCAACTTGTGGGGCTGTGATAAATATTGCATGAGATATCCAAACATGAAAAAATCTTTTACAGAACATTAATCACTGTTAAGTTAATGCTGTGGGATGTTTTACTATTTTGTAAGTATTAAATAATTCATTTAAAAAGCTGATTTACTCTGAACTTTGGCCCAAAGCTTTAGAAGTGTGAGAGCACAGATATTCAGGAACAGCTGAACTTCACTTTGCATGTGAATTTCCTCTCTTTTTTTTCCTGTCCTTTTTTCCTTCCCATAAGCTTCCTCTGGATTTCCCACCCTAAAGAGTGTGGGTGAGCTCATGTACTACTTAGAACTACAGACTGTGAACACTCACTCCTTTAATTTATAATGCTGGACCTCAGACACTCCAGTAGCACTTCTTATATTCCCTCACAAATCTTTATTTCTCTTGGTACTTTTTTCTTGCCCCAGGCTTAGCCCAAGCCTTAGGCAATGTTCATCTGAGCGAATGCAAAGGCAGGATTCATCTCTGCAAAGGCAGGCATCTACTCTGACAAGTGTGACTCCTTGAACTTGTGGCTTCACAAACCTTTCTTCAGCTAGAAGGGGAATATAGAAAAGGAGCCTTCACCTTTATAGCCATCCCTGGCAAATACTGCTCAGATGACATTACGTTCTTGCAGTTG
Organism: Hirundo rustica; assembly: GCF_015227805.2. NCBI lineage: Eukaryota > Metazoa > Chordata > Aves > Passeriformes > Hirundinidae > Hirundo > Hirundo rustica. The sequence goes on from NC_053450.1 coordinate 7,849,591, forward strand.
AGAAATTCCAATTTTAGCTAGGCTACCCCAGATCTAATCAATGAAGAGGAAGCAGGTCTTTTGGGGAATATTTCTCTCATCCTAAAATAGGGCAGAGAAGCTGTGAAAGCTGTGATCTGCATGCACCTGCTTCTCTTCACAGTCTTTAAGAAAAAAAAAAAGTCAAGGCAGTTTGCTCAGATACAAACATTTATAGATAGATGAGGTGATCTCCTCCCTCAGCGTCATTTTCAGCCCTGTGGCCCATGTGAGCTGCTTTAGGGCTACCCCCAATTTCCCCCTTTGGAAGACCCTGATCCTGGCCTTCAATCAGCCAGTCCTGCAGCTCTCTAGATTGTATGATCTCCCTTGGACACCTTCAGTGGCACCTGACACCCATATGTGGGTAAATGAATCGAGTCCTTGGTGTCATTTATTTGTACTCCACACACCTTGCACGGTATTTTGAATTAGAAAAATAATCCCTCTTTTCCGCATTTTAAGACCCTATTTTTGCAATATCCTGCTGCAAAGGCAGCAAATTGGAGTCAAAGTTGAATGGTGAATTGTGGTCCCCAAAAATAAGGCTCCTTTTCACCACTGATGGGCAAGCAGATCAGCAGCTCGTGCAATCCGGTTGCAGACCAGCGGTGTCCAGGCTAGAAGGGTTTTGGCTGTGCCTGACTGAACAGATAAGAGACATCTTCAGCATCCTGTGGACCATGGCTGACCTTCACGTGCTTGTTTCTTTTCTTGGCTGACCCAGTTTATTCGCTTCACTCAGTTTGATTTCCTTGGCAAATGTGGAAACTTTCTCCTTGCTTTTACCACTGTGCCAGCAAGCAACATCTGATGAGCTGTGTGCATGTGCCAGCTGTAGCTGCTGGCACGGGTCTGCTCTGTGCAGGTGTCCTATTGCACTCTCATGTTACAGCTGAACACCTGTGTGGCATACGACATTCAAGGATTTATGGAAAGCAGGACAGTATCTGTATGGAAAAAAAGCTTCTGGTTTCAGAATTCTTTTTAATTTTTGATGGGAGAGCTTGAAACAGAGAATTTGGGTGTCTCCTGTAGAGTGTTCAGTGGGGCTTTTCTTCTGTTCCAGAATATCCTTGCTAGCAAATGCATGACTTAAATAACAGGAGTTTATGACTGCACTAGATTAGGAAATGCACAGAGAAGCAGGATGAACAGAGCAGACAGAATATCTTGCATCTTTTTATGAAATTATCACAATTTAGACTTGATTCTTCATACTGAATATAACTTGACCACAGCAAACCTATAACACAGACCAGAATGTACTGATGTCCTTTTATTTGATGCTGGGTAAACTAAGTTTTAAGATAGCCATTACTCCAGTTAATTCAGAGATAAAAATAGAGAAAACCTTTGCTTCATTTTAGCAATGCTGGAAACTCGATTCCTTTTATTGTAGTCTTCCATTTTCCTGTCAGTGTCTGTATTTTTGAATTGTCACAATATCCAACCACACAGAAAAAATCATACATTAGGTTGGCTTAAAAGAAAAGTAACCTTGTAAACATTTTGCTGGAGGTTTTAAATGTTAATGAGACAGAGTGAAGTTCTTGCTGTGGGCAACCCATGCGTTCCTGAGAAGTGTAAACAGGAAGAAAGAAGGGGAATTACAGAGGATGGTATAAGGTGCTATAATTATCTGTAATGAGCTGGAATTACTGAAGGGAAAGATTTAGGCAGGTTTTAGGGAAATGTCTGTGAGCATTGGTATGATGGGGCTGTTTTCTGGTTTGATTGGATCAGCGTTGTTGCGATGGGCAACAGACAATCTGGTTAAAGGGCAAGGAAATGTCCCATAAGAAAAAGTCATGCAGCAGCAAAGTACTGTATTTAAAGTGTAGTTCTCTACATCCAGACAGCTTTTTTGGTCCCATCCCTACCATTTTGGTCCCATCCCCATCATTTTATATCTGGCAACATGAGAAGAGGGAAGAGAGGAGCTGGTTACCACCACTGAAGCTGTTAATTTCTCTGTCTGCTCTCTGCCTCACTTCAGAGTACTCTGAAGGACAATCAACTTTTGCTCCTGAGGTCAAAACAGAACTCCTGTTCCATGTATAATGCAAACAGTGTGCCTTGAATGTCCAGTAAATTCAGCTTTTCTAGGAAACCTTAGATTTACTGAAGAGATCTGTGTTGTACATACACCAGAGATCTAAGCTACTCAGAGGAGGAGCCATAGCTCAGGGCCCTTTCATACCAACGTATCTTGATGAGCAGTCCTACCCAGACAAAAAACTGTAACATCACTGGTCAACAGCAGAAATTTTTTTAAAGCAAACTCTTGTTCTTTGAGGTGTTTTGCTGTGATGAGGAGAAAAGAAATCAAGAAACTGTTTAAATTTCATGCAATTTGTTAAATAAATTTGGGCTATTACTAGAGTAAAACAGGTGGTTACGTTCATGTAAGGTTATAAAATGTGAAAGGACACCGTGGTTCTGAAGTCAGACTGACTGAAGTCTAATTGCTAATGTATTTCTAGAAGAAACTAAAGCTATTACAGAACTGATTTTGGACTTGGAAAAGTCTGTGGGAAGCCAGACTTCCCTGCCTCTTATCACAACTAGAGGAGCTTTTTAGAGAGGGAGTTTTCTCAGGTGATGGGACAATGATGGGAGACAGGACCTGAAATTCTCCTTCCTGCTCTGTCTGGTTCAAATCATGGACCTGACCTCAAAGCTTTACTTCCGTAGATGAAAAAGAACCACAAAAGGAGGGTGAAAATTCCCCAAATCTACATGTGGAAACTGTGGAATGGTGTCACAGGTGGTGTGACAGCACCTGGGGTTGATGGGGAACAAAAGAGGCCATGGTAGCAAATGCACAGCCTGTCTCTCCCTCTCTTCTCTAGGTTAGCAGTGGCTTGGTAGGGAAAGTGGAGCAATTCCCACAACAAGCTGGAGAGCCCAGGGAGAGCCTGGCTGCTGGAGGGGGCCTATAATCCAATCTCTGTGCTATCCCTCTCTGCCTTTTTTATTTTAATCAAATGTTTTGTTTCTGTTGAAATTTGTACAGGCATCCCTTAAAAATGGCTCCATTGTGGAAGATTCGCGTTTTCCTGCCAAAAGTAATTTTAGTGGGACATGATGGAAAATCCTTTCATTTGCTGGCAATCCTTCCTTGTGGAAGACCAGCTGCTCGTTTCTGGGAGCAGAGCAGGTATTAATTCCTCAAGGGCAATACACTCTCATGGCCAAGCCTGCCCTAAAGCAACTGCAAAGCCTAGGGAAGCAACTGGGAAGGATTGCACAGATTTATGGTTAGAGGTGGTTTTTGGCTGCAACAGTATGTGGTTTTGCCTAGGAAATGACTCATGACCTTGTAGCAGCGTGCAGGGCAATGCCTCCTCTTGTTAAGAACATTTTTGGCCATGCTGGGTCCCATCACATCAGCCTGTGGTGCTTCTTTGGGTTTTTGCCATTTCTCCTCCAAGTCAGGAGCTTCTGACTGACACCCAATTCAACCAGTTCTCTAGAAGAGGCTGTAAGAAACACATCTAGGCAGAGTGGGGGACACAGATGGTTGATGTTATCTATCAGGAAATCAGTCAATAATGTACAAAACTCTGAGTTCTGCTGACTTACTGACAGGAGTTTCACATACAGACATTGTACACGTACCAATAAAGCCTATGACACCCAATGAGGCAATTTTCTCACCAGGGGTTTCGTTCCTTTTATCTAGTGTCTCTTTTCCTCTCTGCCCTTCACTTCCCTCTTCTCTCCCCTCTCTTTAGTCAAAATAAGCAGAATTAATTTCTTTCCTTGAATATAGATGTTGGTTGTCTTGGGGGAAACCTACTTTGTCTGTCTAGGTAAGGAATCCTCTGTTAAGACCTATGGGATTTTTAGGAGTTGCTTGCATTCATAATCATGCTTTGCATTGCCAGGTATTTTATAGCACACCAGATTTTCCAATGTTGTCAGACTGTCTTTATTTCTTACTGATAAATAGGCATATATCTCACTGGCAGTGATAAGCTTAGCTGCAGGAGCTACAAGAGTAGAAATCTGAGACCAAATATGACTCTTTTTTTTTGTACCAGAAATCCTATTCTCCATCATTAGGCTAATGCTGGTAGAAGGGCTCTAGACTTAGTCAGGGGAATTTGAAGAATATAGATTTCTGGGAAACTAAATGTGTCACAGACAGTGGCAGCAGCTACCCTGCGCTTAACTCAGTGAATTCTGGACTTCTTTGTCTCTGAGAGGAAATAGTTCAATTAATAAATAACTGTCTGCCTCTGTGAAAATAAGATCTAATATGCAATTAAAGTGAAAGATTTCCCTTTTGAGGGTGTGGGGAGCTGTTAGATAAAATTGTAGGAGAACCAGATGTGAAAAGTACTGTTATTTAATATACTTAAAAATGAGGATAATTAAAAGAAGTGAAACATATACAGTCTGCCTTTAAAGGGATTTGTAAGCTCCCCTGCTAACATCTGTATCACTAGGGAGAGTGTAAGGACTAGCTATGCTACATGGCAGAGAGATGACTAATTGCAGAACATACACACACTTGGATTTCCTTAATACAATAATGAGACTTTATTAAGCAGTGGCAGGGAGCAGCAAGCTCAGTGCTGCAATATTATTATTATTATTATTTATTTCTATTACAGTGCTGCACATAGGAATGAATGGAAACGAGACTGCCTGTAGTGCTGGGTGCTGCTTAAGCACAAATTGGGTGATGACTCCTGCAGCTTAAACACTGCTGTCTGTAGACATTTCCTGTGGGGATTAGAGTCCAGCTCTGAGGATGGGTAGAGCAGGTAGCTTTTCCACTGTGGCTTGTGGGAATTAATTTCCCATTAGGTGTGTCAAAGGTTTGACCAGTTGAGCACTAGCAGAGGGATCATGTAGATCTAAGGGTGTACATGGAAGGGTACATGCATTGGACAAGCAAAGTGGTAGCACGGGTATATAAATTAAACTATTCATAATCCCTGGATGAGGAGGTTGGATTATTGCAAGGACTGCATATTTCAGGAAAATTTAGAAATTCAAAGTTCCTGTGGCTTCCTGTGTACCCCAGAGACTATGAAACACCTAGCAACATGTCTCCATGATGTAACCAGTTCCTAACCCTTTCCCTTTTGTTGGGATAGTATTTGTTTGTCCTCCTGGAAAAGAAAGGGTTTTGAATAAAAATGAGCCATGGACCAGCCTAATCCCAGGTGATGGGCAGGAGACTCAAATTCTTTTCCCCATTTCTGTCCTCTGCTTTGGGAGCACAGTGCCATGCTCTCTCTGCTCTTTGGACAGCCTGCAGCAGGCTGACAGCAGAAGACTTTTCAGAGGAGCCCCACTGGCCAAGGCTCATTCCCAGCCCTGTCCCATCATCCTTCTACTGTCACCTGTGTAATGAGACAATGTGTAGAATCTCACCTGTGAGGTCACAAATATATCAAGAAGTTTGCCTACAACTGAGACACCTGTCAAGGGGAAAAAAAAAATAAATTGGATGGTATTTCCTTACACTAGGAAGTCTTAGATCTTTTGCAATCCTACTGATTTGCAACCTGTGATGTAGATTGTATATAGTAACAATTGAGAAGGGAAATCAGGAGGCATTTAGGTCATTACTGTCACCAGTATTTCTTTATTTCCAGAGATCACTTGCAGCATTTATTACACTTGCACTTTGCTAATCTAAGAGTCTTCATTATCAGAAAATATTTACAAGCTCAGGATCTTCTTCCCAATCCTTACCTGAAATGGGTGCAAAGAAAGAGATTAAGGATAACTATATCCTGATCTTTCCCCAGGATCTTTTCCCCATTTTCTAAGAGTTTTGGCTCAGTAATTTGTGGTGGTGTTTTGTTTTGTTTTGGGTTTTGTTTTTTTTTTTTTTGGTAAAGCCCATCTGTTTTCTCTCCCCTTATATAACTGATCCTATCTACAGTCACTTATAAACATAGCATGTAATAAATGATCTCATTTTTTCTTTTTATCTTTTTTAACTTGATGGCTTTATGTTATTCCTTCTATTTTATTGGAAAAGGCAGCTGGAAGTTGTTCAGCCTTTGACTGTCTCCATGCAATTTATTACATCACAGAGGTTTATCATATCAGCTATTTCATTTCCAGGCAAGTAAATGAAGTAGTTCCTCAGATTGAGACTATAAGTGTATTTTGAGAGATATAACAAACGCTATCTTGGAATGAACTGTGTTTGTTGGGGATATTAGAGATTTCCTTTGTCACTAATTGGAGTGTATACGTAATTGGTTTACTCTGGAAAGTTTGCAGTAATCAATATCTTTGGTCAGGATCCAGTATTGACTCCCTAAAATTCTGGAGTTATCAGCATGCCTAAGCATGCAGTGCTGTTTGATGGAAATTATTCAGTTGCCTAAACACAAGTGTAGAGTATGGGAAACCCTGAAATATCAAAGATAATTGTGCAGGAAAAATGAGATGGTGTCTAAGGGGACCTAAGATTCTGGAATCTGCTCTGGGCTTTCTCAAGGCCAGTGAGATAACCCAGGACATTTCAGGTGACATGTCCTGCCTCCTTTTATCCAAGCAATTCTTCTCTACACTGTGGAAAGCAAACACTTCTTTATGAAGGCACACACATAAGGAGTTAGGTGCTTGCTTTCAGATAAATCACTTTAAGATGGTTATTGCCGTAATTCTCACTTACAGACAATGATAATTTTTATCCTAATCTATAGGAATAGAGGGAGAGTTGCTGTAAGCAATTGTTCAACAAATCCACATTTGGTTAGCATTGCTGTAAGTTGTCTGGATGCTCTTGTGTGGCTTTCTTTGTATGCTCTAATTAAAAGAACTTAGAAGCTCTTGGATGTCTTCTTTATTTATGCATCTTTTAATTAGAAAATTCAATAGTTAAGAATTGGGGCATGTGAAGATACAGCCATTTCATCTCCTGCTGTGATCTTGTTATATGTCCCAAATTAATTGATACCAAGCCAAGTTAGAACTTGGATAAAAATGCCTTTAGGGATTAATCCTGGGTGTATTTGCAGGTCAGGCTGATGATTTAATATGTGTCAGCTGTACAAGACTGCTGAGTCTTACATTTGTTCTTGTCTTGTGGTGCCAGACATCCGTGTCCTGGGGATACACCCTCATTGAATACCCTGTGATGAATTTTCTGGAAGAGGACATTTTGGTGTGGATGGTCCAGCCCATTTCCAAAGGCCTTGTGACATCCGGAGTTGCTGTCACCCCTGTGTCAGTGGGGCACGCTCTCTTTTGTCACTGCCAAGGGCAGATCCTCTGGGGACAGGGGAACTCTGCCAGCTGAAATGGACACAGCATCTGGTCCAGTTGGGTTCCACAGATTGCTTCATAGGGGCCATACTCTACTGCCTAGAGAGAAGCAATCACGTAAATCAACTGGATCATTGAGAAAAGCTCTTTTCAAAAGCACACATGAGATGATGTCATTTCCTTAGAGAAGATCACTGTGCCCCAATTTGTGGTTGTAGGAAGGAGAAACTGCTTACAGCGGTGTTTTGGACACTTTTATCTTTCTGTTGCCATGGATGAGTGAAAAGAACAGATCTTTCCCTTCTATTGTTTGCCTGGAAAGAACAAAGATGTGGACAAAAGACTCAGGTGGTTGAATACCAGTTTACTCCTGGGAGTGAACTGGTATTCAACCAGCTGTTTGGATGGCTGGAAGAGTAAAAAGGGTTGAAGGGCTGGGGGCTCCCACAGGTTTGCAGCCTGTTCAGTTTCTGTCTTTTCCTTCACTTGCAGCCTGTGAAAAGGAAACACACTGACAAATATAATGAAAGACAGCATAACTCCACAGCAGTTTTCCTGCAGAGAGCTGAAATTAAGTTTTCCACCTTTTCTCTTGTGCTACCTCTGAAAAGAAGGGGAAAAGAGCCATTGTTTCTGGCAAAGCTAAGATTTTCTCCTGCATTCTGACAGAGATTCTGTGTAGCACAAATCACAAATTATTCTAGGAGATCTCTTTGATACTCTGCTATTTATCTGTATGCAATACTAAATGCATTAGAAGGGATCTTAGATGATTATAATGTGTCAGCATATTGGAAATGATAGAAGTAAATGACACCCTTGCTCACAGACACAATACTAAAGAAAAGGCTTGAACAAGCAAAAAAAAAGTGGGATCTCCATTTCTTCTGAAGGAGGGAAGGCTCAAATTAAAGCCCATTGAGGCAAATCCTGCATCGTGATTACTGCTGCTGTGTCTGTTCTAGAGCTGTGGAGTTATGGGGAGGAGGACTTGATTGCAAATATTATTTGCTGTCAGGTCCATTTCCCTGGGATTCTTCTGCTTAGTGTGTTCTTCTGACTGAGTTCTGACTTTTGTCAGCTTCTCGTGCCATTAAATAAACAGTAGATCGAAGTTATCTGTCCCTCTCTCACTCAAATACCTGTAAAAATAGCAACTGAAAATTATCAGAAATTCATGGTTGGAGTCTCACCACCAATTTGCACGCTCTGATAATCTGATCCTAGTGCTGTTTTTTTGGGTCTTTTGTTGCCTACATTTGATTAGAAATCCCTTTCTTGAAGCCTCTGTAAACACGTGTTCTTTAATTCTATTTTAAATTCTCAGTGGACTAAGGATGTGTCTAATTTGTCCCTGCATAACGTGTCTAGAAGAATACTTTCTAGTGCAAAAGTGCTTTATAGAGCATTTTTAAAGCCCTTTCTGGAGACACTAATGGAATTTTCCTCCTTTCTACCCAGAATTCTCCTTTGTAAAACTTAAAAAATATACCAAACATCATAATGTAGAACATGAATTCTTTAAAATCAGGCATCTTTCCTCTCTTTCCTTCCTCCATATAAAGCAATTTTCTTTTTAAATGTTTCAAGATTAGCAGCTGTGCAGCTCTAACAGGATGTCCTTTGCTATGGAAAACATATGAGCATCTGTATGCCTTCTGACTCAAATTGTTTTAATTCAATTTTGGTGTACACTTGATGTGATGAATTCAAGTCATGTAACTATTGAATAAGCATTGGGGAAGATGGATGGAGATGGGGAAAAGTGATGTGTCATCAAATGACACATTTTCTTCCACCCTATCTGAATTTCAAGGACATGAAAGGGAATTAATTCGTTTGACCAAATATATTTAGAGATTTGTATTCTGTTATCTGTTGAATTGGTCCTGGTTTGAATTCCGGCTGTCGAGGACGCCCCTGGGTACTGAAATGAAGATTTACAGGGAAGAGATAGCAGCTAGGGGAGAAGTATGAATAATGGGGCTCTTGATGACTTCTCTGTAATGTCTGATATTCACTGGAGTTGCCAGGAGCTACCTTTGTCCAGGTTTCCTTTGACACAATGAAGGATAATCCCAAGACCTGACTGCTGTCAGCAGCCCTGCTGCCTGTCCTTTTTCGTGTGACAAAATTTCCATGTGATCTTGGGCTAACTACACAACCAGGCTTGAGGCACAGTTTTGGGAGATATGGGAAGTGACTTAGTGCAGCTTAACACACGCTGTGTTGGCAGGTCACGTTTGTGCTTTTGGCTGCCCCCACATGCCCCCAGCTCCTGCCCCAGGACAGGGCTGGTAAAAGCAGAGTCCATGTTTTGTGCACTGTCACCACTGAAGAGGCATCTGTAATGCCATGGTCAACAATAGCTGTGAGCAATAATCTGACAGAACCGTGTATACTATATGGTCAAAACTATTATCCACTGGTTTGAAAACAAAACTGACAGAAATATAGTTAAATTCATCCTGATTTATTCATTATTCAACAGGACACTTCAGTACCACTAAACGAGGGGACAAACTACATATTTCATCTTTTGAGGGACTGGAGTCTAAATTGATTCAAGGAAGAGTCTGGTTGTTTAATATTCATCTTTAGAACCTAGTGCTGTTGTAAATCCTTCCTATGTTGGTTAGTCAACTAGTATTTTAAATTTCTGATGTATTGACTAAGAGATTAAATTAAATATCTTCTGTTAAATTAGCAGTTGCCTAGAGCATGGTGTAAATAAATAAAGGTTGTGGACTGATCTCTGTAAGAGCTGAGCTTGATGATCCTTGTGGGTCCCTTCCAGCTCAGAATATTCTGTGATTCTGGGAGCAGTGCATCAGGGAAAGCTGTGTGAACTCTTTGGGAGATGCTGGAGACCCCCGCTGGTCTGCAAAGGCAGCCTTGGTGTTGTGATGGGTGTGCAGTGAATGCAAGAGCCTGCCAGGTGTGCCTTCCAGAGTTTGTGTGGAAAAGCTTCATTGGAGGAGAAACATGGTAGGTTAGAGCATGAATCTTCACAGTTTCTGCTTCCAGAGGGTTGAGGAAACCAGCCATGATGCACCAGAGAACTACTGACTGATGGTATTGTGTGACCATGTGCTGGCTTGAAAGCAAAACCAGCGAGAGAATCTAAGTTAGAAAAATAATTTAATAGGAGAGGAAAAAAAAAAAAAGTAAAATAAAATAAAACAAAAGCAGTAGTACAAAAGATCACTGGCAGAGTCAGAATACAACCTGATACCCTGTGGTGGTGGTAGCAGTCCAGATGAAGTGGTCTTGTTGAAGCAGTGATCCTGCAGAAAGGTCTGGTAGCTCTTGTCCTCTGGGAATCCAGTGGGTAAGGCTGCCTGTGTTGTCCCAAATCCCAGATTATATCCAGGTGGGAATGCTTGGCTCCTCCCCCTGGGCAGAGCATCTCACAATGGGCTGATATCATTTTATCACTCTTGTAATGGGTCCTTGATTGCCTATTAAACAGAGATAGCTCCCGGAGGGAGTTACCTATGAGTCATGCAGCAGGGCATTGATGGGCCATTAACAGAAGACAGTCTGGAGGGAGGGGGCAAGGGAAACGCTGCCCAACCTAGCTTCAACAGCTCATGTAGATGGTGATAGAATACATACTTAGGGCACATCTTACATTGTAACCTAGGACAGACCACTGCCAAGAAACTCCATATCTCAACAGCTTTTTCCTCTTTTAATTCCACTGATTGCATTTCTGGATATGATGGGGCTTCATCTGTGCTTCGCAAAGTACTTTGCAGGTCTCCTCTGAGATGTAAAAAATGCCTGATATTTGCAGGACACACTGTTGCTTAGTGATGATCTGACCTTGTGCCGCCAACAGCTTTAATTCAAGGCCTCAGTTCACTGACAGCAGAAGTGACCTGGTTCTAATTCGTGCGTGGCTCATACCAGGCTTTCTCAGGGATTTTTTTCCATACCATGGTCAGTGATTGTTTTGAGTAAGTCACTTAGTACCTCCCAGAATCTGTTGGGGTTTTTGTTTTGTTCTATTTTGTTCTATTTTGTTTCATCAGCAGTGACTGACGGGGGTTTTGAACAAAGCTGCTCACAGCAAACATGTCAAGTTTTCCTGCTCCTCAGCACACAGCCAGGAGACATTGCTGGGAAAGCACCTCTGCCAAGATGCACCTGGACATGCAAACAATATCCAAAGAAAGGGGTGGCCCCAAACAGAGCTTTCAGTGTAGCTTTCAGGAAAAAGTTTTTTAATGCATGGGAAGAAAGGTGGCTCAGGGGGGACATTATCACTCTCTACAAGTCCCTGACAGGAGGGAGTAGCCAGCTGGGGATCAGTCTCTTCTCCCAGCTAGCAAGTGACAGGATCTGAGGAAAAGGCCTCAAGTTGTCCCAGTGGATATTTAGATTTGATATTAGGAAAAGTTTCTTCACTGAAAGGGTGATTACACTTTGGAACAGATTCTCCAGGGAAATGGTGTCATTACAGCCCCTGGTGTGTTCAAAAACATGTGGATGTGGTGCTTGGAAACAGGGTGGGTTGGGCAGGGTAGGATTGTAGGGTTTGTTGTTGGACTCACTGATCTTAGCGGTCTTTTTCATCCCGAATGATTCCCTGAATATTAACTGAATATCTCAGTTCCATGAATTGGGATATTACCTGGACTCAACATGGCACAAATTTCCCCTCCCATTTCTCTGTACCTCAAGCCATATCCCATAAGCCAAATTTGTCACTGCACATAATTCTTGTAGGTATTCCATAAGTAAATCCAAACCAAATTGCTCCCTCTCCAAAACCAATTGTTTTTCTTTTAACAAATACAAACATTTGATATCTCAGTATATCTTGTGTACTAAGGAGATAACCACAGTTATAAGAAAATCTGATTTTGTCCAAAAGAAAATTACAGACATGTAAAATACCACAATCCTGTCCAAAATAACAACAATAAAAAAAGTCTGAGATCTCCAAAGTGGAATCAGATTTTAGATCTATACTGTATTTAATGTACAAGTATCTGATCCTTTCAGGTTGCTTTGAAAGATAATAATAAAAAAAGGCAAAGAGCTCTTCAAAAGTTCACCATTAAGATGCAAATCTGTAGGCAAGAGGGCTTGATTTGTAATTATCTGCCAAGTCAAATAATAGGGACAAAGCATACCTGAGGAGAATTTGTATTAGTTGAAAACCATGCTTTGTCAAGTCAAATTTTTTTTTTTTTTTTTAAATAAATTTACATTTTTTTCCAATGTCTGGAAGGTAAAAACTGAAAAATGACATGTATTCACTCAGGAAAACCCTATACTCTTGCAAAGGCTGCATTTAACAGCTTACAAAGCAATTATTTCATTCTTTCTCTCTCTCTCTCTCTGGGCTCATTGTGCCATCAGATACTTTTCTATGCCTCCCATGATGGTGTCAGCATCTACACAGGGGAGCAGTTTTGTCAAGATAAAATATGTGGTATTTTAGCAGTACTATTTTGTTCTAAAGAAGTTCATAGCACTGTCTGGGTTCTCCCCACCTTGCACTGCTTCAGCAGCAGCTCTGGAGTAAAATGGATGAATTTGCTGCTGTGTGGAAAACTACTCCAGCAGACAGCTGGTATTGCCTCTTCACTGAGGTCCCATTTCCCTGCTTCAGGCTCCCTCCTGCCTTTGCCACCCAGAAGTCTTCTCTTGCTGCTTCCCATAGCACCCCTCACACCTCTATGTCCCATTCAACTCACGGCACCTGCAAAAATTTATGTCCTTCTTTTTGCTGAGATTCACTCTTCAGCCAAAAAGCTCAGCATGTGCAAACTTTCATAGATGCCTTCACTGGGGTGGGGTGCACTGAGGGATTCCCTTGTTTGTTCCGTTATAAATTTCTGAGTTGGGAGAGGCAATGATTTAAAGTCTCTATTTCAGCATTTTTTTTTTTTTTCCTCTCTGGAGTTCTGTGTAATTCTGAGGAATTTGAGAAAGCTATTTACCTGTGTGCAGTTTTATTGTGATGAATTGTCCCATGTGTTTTGTGTCAGCTATTATTCCAGATCAACTCTCTGAGGACTTTGCTGTTCCTGTTAGTGGCAAATGCTGAGAAGTTACCTCAGTGACATAACTTGATTTGCTGAGGAAGCTGGTAAGAAGTGGAGTCATGTCTATTACTGAGACCATCCATCCTTTTTAATTTTGTGTGCAGTAGCACTTGTTATATAAAAGTTTGCATGCCAAGCAGGTCAGCTTGGTATAGACTGCAACAGGGGGTTTAAAGACCTCTTGAATTTTGTGGAAATAGAAACCAGACTTTGGGAATGGCATGGAGCTTCAAGTGAAAGCTGGGGTCTTTTGAGGTTTTACCCTTTCAGAGCTCTTTCCTTGTAAAGATGTTTTGTTGTTTTTCTGCTGATTAGCAGAGGAAACTAATCATAAAGAAGAGCAGGAAATTATGAAAAAGTCTGCTTTCATGGCATAGCATTAATAGGCATGAAGGTTCATCACACAATGAGTGAAAAATCCCTAGAGGGTGAAGCTTAATTTCTAACAGCAACAAAACTCAAAAGAAATTGAAGAGCACCCTCTGAAGCTGAGCTGGTCAGTGGGGAGGACCCAAACAGTCATGACAAAGTGCCTACCAGATAAAAGTCTTGGGGTTATTCTCACAGGAGAACAGGGGTCTGTTTGTCAGAGTTAGCGGTCTAAGCTTCTCTACCTGTGGCTTTTGGCACCTGCAGATTGTTTGATTCCTGGGCACTGACAGGTTTGAGAATTTTGGAATTGTGCAATACAATTTCAACAGGTGAACTCCCATCACAGGTTTTCCTCACCAGAGGAACTCATTCAGTTCTCCTTCCTCTTTCTGGACACCAGCAATCAGGAATCTTGTGGGAATTTCTGTCTAAGGTTTTCTCTCCCATCTCTAAAATGTTGGAAAAAAGTTGAAATGAAATGAAGGAGAAAAGGGCAGAGGGAATCAGACTAAGATGTGAGAATGATAATGACAGCAAAGAGGCTGATGTCAATATAAAAAATTGTAAATATTAAAATGATAAATAGATTTAAAAAGATAATTGTCCAAGCAATAGTATGTTTTCTTTTCAGTCTTGTATATGCTTGCAGACTTCACAGCATTTTTATACTTATTTTTCTTTCTTTTTGCTTTTTTCCTTATCTCTAACCCATTTACTTTTTAAGCCTATCAGGTTGCTTGGGTCTCAGCTTTGCAGCAGTTGCATTATTCCTTTATTTTATTAGAAAACAGGCACACAACTTCAGAGATAGAAAGAAACTTTTTAGCAGGGCCAGATGCAATAGGCCAAGGGGTAACAGGTTTAAACTGAAGGAGGGTGAACTTAGATAAAAGGAAGATGTTTTTTACAATGATGGAACCCTGGAAGAGGTTGCCCAGAGAGGTGATGGATGCCTCTTTCCTGAGAACGTTCAAGGTCAGGTTGGATGGGGCTCTGAGCAATCTGTTTAGTGCAGGAACATGCACTTTGCAGGGGGGTTTGGACTTTTTAAACTGGGGATTTAAATGTCCCTTCCAACCCAATAATTCTGCAATTTCAAGATGCTTCAGATGGACAGTACTGGGCTTTGCCATCGTAGGAGTCCTCCTGTCTCCCTCTTCAGAAGCTACAAGGCTGACTGCAAATACTGCAAAAGGAGGATGCAATGTGAATGCATGATCTGGTGAAAAAAAAACCAAACCACCCTGCAATCATAAAAAGCATCAATGCAAAACTCTCCTCTAATGCCTTCAAACCAAAGTTAATAACATTAACATGCTCTAGCTGATGGCTTTTCTTCAACACCCACAGGGCTACACAAGGGAACCTTCTCCCTGCTGTCCTGGTGAAAGTAAAGCTGAATGTCACCTTCTGCTTTCTCTTACCCCTCCTCTTCATAGGGGTTGCAGTCTTTCAGCCTTTCAGTGCAGGTCTAACCCAATTCTGCTTAGTTTGTAAAGCTTGACAAGATCACGGCTCAAGGTGCTAAGTTTGTCAGGTGCATTCATTTATCATTTCAAATTCTGCCTCTCAAGCTATCTATAGTTCAGCATTTAGGTGGCAAATAAAGCTGTAGCTGGTGAGCTGAGCGGAAAAAAGGGATGATAAATGAGTTAATACTGAGTTTGTCACAAGGCAATTTGCTGTATGAATTAAAACACAAATTGGCCCATGGGTTTAAGGTGTACCAGCCCTACTACAAAATAAGTTAGTGCAGAAATCTGGTGATAGTGTGTTTGAAGGTCTATTTTTCTTAAAGTTGGGCAACTTGGCTGTCCTCTCCCTCTGGCACAAAGTCAAAAGAAGAGAAGAGCGCTCTGCTCATATGAGTGATGCTTTAAAAGGGGAGTGTCATATACATACATTAAATTAATCTTCTCTGGTCAGGGGAGCTGTCTGCTTAGCAGCATCTGTCCATAAAGTATTATGTACTTGTGGTCCTATTTCCTGAGGTCTAATGCATTTTTATGTTAAATGGTGCTCTGAGCTGGTCTTCTCCTCTTTTGGCAGTCACAGCGACCATTGCTGTTAATTAAAGTAGTACCTAACTCTATGCTGGAGGTCAGGACCCCATGCCATGGGAACAGTACATTCCTGCAACTCACAACAGCTCCTATCATGAAAAACTGAAGACAACCTAGACCTGTAGGAGAAAGGTTTTAACATGGAAAAATGCTAAATGCCACATTTATTTTCATTTGATGGGGCACTCACATATTGCCCTTGTTTAAGAGGGCAGCTCACCTTGCACTCCCTCTCTTGCAGCCTGAAGACACCATGTCTGAGTTCATGAGGTTTGTGCTCCATCACAGGATCCCTCCATCTCAGAGACTGTCTCTGAAGGGCTGCACTTTTCTGCCACGGTTTGTCTTCACTTGGTGACTGAAAGTCCTTTTTATCCTGTGACAGCCTCTTCAAAACAAATAATTTCCTTTTCACCTATGGCAAACTGAATAACAAGGAAAGGAGCACACAGCTGTGTGTATATTTGGCTGATGCCAACCATAAATGTCCTAATGAATTCTCATAAATCCCAGCCAGTCAAGGAAACTCCATCTCAGTGCTTGAGAGTTTGTAGTGACATATTCTTCCCTCTTTTACATGTCTCATGGGGTCCATGTACCTGCAGAGTATCCACCAACACTAAAGTCTTTTCATCACAGGGTAGCTCTGCTAAAACATTCGCTAGATCCCTGCTGTAAGCTTGGGAAGAGCAGAATGTGGAGGACAGCAAGTACCTTTCCATGAACTACACCACCCCCTTGTTTTTCTGGGAATTGATTGTTGTTAATGTATGTTTTTTTATTATTATTTTTTTCTTTTTTTAGATTTACTCAGCCATCTATGGCAGTAATGCATACATATAAAATAAAATGCTTGTTAAAAATAATATGCAGAACTCGCTCAGTCTCCTGGCTGCCTGTTAGCTCACCAAGCATGCTACCAGTCATAGTGCGTTTATTTTCCCTAACCGGCCTTAAGATCAGGGAACACTGCCTTTATCTTTGAGGGGGGAAGCTGAAGCAGAGTGGGTAAAGCCTTGATCTTCAAAGGTGTATGGGTGAAATGGGATCCAGAGGAAAGCAGTCATTCAAACTAGGAGAATCTTAACTAACTTGAAAGATTTGGGCCTATGAGACTTCTCAAAGTCATGCAAGGAAGGATGTGGAAAAGCAGGGAGCTGAGCCCAAGGTTCTGTGTGCTTAAACAAACGCTTTGTAGTGATCCAGACTTCACTATATGCAATTATGCATAGGGAAAGGTAAGTAGCTATTCAAGTGCTAAATATTCTTTTCTCCTGAGTGAGTTTGTGAGGAGCTTTGCCATTGTTAGCTGCAAATGTGAAAAAGATTAAGCCCACAGAATGAGGGTACTTTGTTATATGTCACCCTGAGAAATTTTCTAAGAAGCAGATCACAGAAGGAGGCTTTCCTGCTTTGAACGGCAGGTGTCAGCTCTGGTACTTAGCGCCTGTTGGGGTGTTTAATCTCTGAGAAATTGCCTGAATCTGTCAAAGATCTGAGATCTTAATTTCTGTGGTCCTCCTGGAGACTGAGAGGATGAATTCTCCCACAGCTTCTAATTATGTTAAACTTTGTCCTTCCTCTGCTTCTTCTGCTGTGTTGTTGTGATTTTCATCCAGCCTGTTCCCCATGCTACTGAGTAAGTGCCAAAGCAGAGGCCCTTTGGTTCCTGATCTTTGACACTGCTATTTGTTTGCAAATATTCAAAAGCAGGATGACATTTGTTAGTGTTCCCAAACACTCATTTTGTTACCAACACAGTGTAGAGGAAGAGGGGAAGAAGCTTTGTCTCACCCCGGGAGAGTTAGGTGTTAGGGAAAGTTGTGAAACAATTAAGTTGTGCAACAAGATTGCCTGGTTAACCAGAGGGCCACCTGCACAAACCTGGTTCTCACTGAGCCTTAAATCATATTTTATTTAAGAGTAGCAAATTTTAATTTGACCAAAGTGGTCTTCTTTCATGAAGTGTGTAATGCTTGGGGTTTGAGGTTCAGAAGAACAAAGGTCAACCACAGATCTTCAGCTGAAATCTGTGGGAACTTGTGACAAGATTTATGGACCCGAAGTTACTGGTAAGTTAAACGTGTGAAAATCAAGTTTTGTGGTTATAATTGGCTATGATTCAGTGATCCTAGGTGGAATGGCATGAGACTCCTGGAAGTGATCAAGTTGTGCTTAGATAAGGCACTTGTATATTGTAAACAGAAATTATTTTTCCAAGTACAGAATTGATTATATTGGGCAGTTCTTTTAGTGTATTTATTTTGGAAATGTCTTATATAAGGTTATGATATATAAGTAGTGATAAATTATGTTTGCTGGGGTGTTCACATGGAATCACAGACCAGCTGGAATATAGGAACTGAGCAGAAGAGCCTTACCCAATCCAGATGAACGATATGATGTCATTGCAAGGATAGGTATTCACAACAGATTCCCACCCCCAGTGGCAACAAGAAACTCCATCTTTTTGAGAGACTTGACTACTCACATGTGCTGTCCTGGGCCAAGATCCCAATAAAGTGTTCTCCTCTTCAATAAACACTCTATCCATGAGTGTCTGTGTAACAAACTGTGGACAGAGGTGCTGCAAAAATGTTAAATATCCAGAAAGATCAATCCATGGGCATATCTCAAAGCTGATGTGTAACAGTATCTCTCTTAAACCCAATTCCCTATATTTAAAATGAGGATATTAATATTCTTGAAGTCTAATGGAAACAGATCCTTCTTGAAGCCCATAAGGACAATCATGATGCACTCAGAAAAAAAGTCAACAATGAATTCAAACTGTGCAGAGTTTGAATAAGTCATGACAAAAATGGTGTAGAGCTGCCGTTGAACAGGGGCATTGGGTTGGGAGTTTTGAGTACATACCTGGTCAGTGCCCATGGTGTCTTATGTGCAATGAATGGGGCAGGGGCCCAGTGGAAGAACTCATCTGTGATTAAGTCATTAAACACTTTCACAGTACCCATGAAGAATTTAATAAAAAGGAATGGAAAGTTACATGGCTGTTCCATTTTTGGTATTTTCTTGACTGCTGGATGCTTTGACCGTAAATCTTGCTCTTGTGTCATATACATTTGTGGACATGAGTGGTAATAAAAATCGGTTCATTAGGGCCAAAAAGCTCATTTACCATATTCCCTTAGAACTTCTGGATGGAATAGTTTGTGTCCCATGAGACTGGCTTTATAAGAAGTGGAACATTTCTTTTTCTTTTCATAAAGTTTTACCATGACACATGCAATAACAAACACTGTGCTACACCAGGATGTGTTTGTGTTTACTCTGCTTGAGACTCCCCACCAGCCCTCACCGCTGTTAATAATTCTGTCAGCGAAGCTGAGATTTCCATGGGAAGCATATAGGCAAAGTTAAACAAAGTGAAGGACTAAGGAAAAACAAGCCAGTTGCATCATGGAAATCTGTGTCCCTGCTGTGTGCTAACAGCATACCAGCATAAAAAAGAGTTGCCAAGAAAGGGACTAGGGAACTTCAGAGTTCTTTAGAGAGGAATCAGGACAGACAAACCTCACTAAAATGTAGATTGTTTTTCTCGTGGATGCAGATAATTCTTTTCTCTGCACTCATTTCTATCTTCCTTCATTCAGTGTGACTCCGAGTGTCTTGATACAGTTCTGTATTTCTGTCTGGGCTACCCCATGCTTTTAGATTCACTTTGCCAACATTTTATCTGAGCTGATATCTCTGCATCAGCTACATTAAAAAAAAAAAAAAATTAAAAAAAAAATCAACAAACCATCAAAAATCCCTTACAAAAACCCGAAACACAAAGTGATGCTAATGTCAAGTTTGATTTTAAGAATCAAGTGGACATACCCACCTTGAGCAGGCATAAAGCAGTCCATAGCCTGTAAATTACTGTCAGTGTGAGAAAAACTAGAAACTTCCCAGAGAGTAATGAGCATCTTGTAATTGCAGAGTTCAGGATTAACAATGAGATATTTGTAAGTAAAGCTGTATTAGTCATGAGTTACAGCTTGTCTGTGTTTTACAATTAATCCTGAAAGACAGGAAGGGATGTATTGTCCTTGCTGTATAATTATGTTACAGAGGTTCTTTCATTAAACTCTGCAATGGCAGCTGAGCACTTGTTGTGCTTTGGGTGCTTGTGAAACACAGCAGTGACCCTGCTTTTCAACTGCACTTCAGGGCACCAGCAGGAATGTGCATTCCTGCACATGCAACACAGCCGTAGCAGAAGTGAAGAACATCTCAGAGAGAGACACTTCTGTGCTTCTGCTGTTTCCATCTCTGTTTACCCCAGAGAAGGTTACAGAGAAATTAAAGATCAGGCATGTTATAAGTGGTGTGTCCCTCTACAAGATACCTCTGGGACTGGTGATGTTCTTTGTCCATCATCAGTCACATAGTGGGAGTGAGCCCTCACTGGGCAGCAGTCTTTAATCAGCTGCTGAGTTTAGACCCAGCTGGGTGCATTGCATGTGTGGTCATACTGGCTCCCAGAGATGCCTGGCTAGAAGTAGGTTCACCTTTTAAAGCTTCATGGCATTGGCTTGATAGAGGGAGCTTTCTCCTTCTCCATTCTTTCTGAAATGCCAGCCAACAAAGACAAGCACCTGGTCCTCAGTCAGGTTCTTTCCTGGTTCTTTCCCGGTTCTTTCCCCTGGAAGTACCAATCATAGAATCCCAGAATGTTTTGGGTCGGAAGGGACTTTAAAGATCTCCCAATTCCAACCTCCCTGCCATGGCAGGGACACCTTCCACTAGACCAGACTGATCAAAGTCTCATCCAGCCTGGCTTTGAACACTTTCAGGGATGGAGTATCCACAGCTTCCCTGGGCAACCTGTTCAAGTGCCTCACCACCCTCACAGGAAAGAATTTCTTCCTAACATCTGATCTAAACCTATTCTCTTGATTTGAAGCCATTGCCCCTTGTCCTGTCTCTACATGCATTCATAAAGAATCCCTCTCTGGCTTTCTTGCATCACCTGATTAAACTGCATCAGATCAGGTTTTCCCTGATCTGAACTAGGTTGGCTTGCTAGGACAAGTGCCAAGGATCAGGAGGGCTGTGCCCTGTGTGGAAAGGGAAAGACTGGGTATCTGCAGACTTTCAGCCCTTCTTTGCAGGTTGGCTCCTGATGAGTGCAGGAAAAGGAGCGAACTAGAGCAGAGTGAGCTGTCTGACATTGCATGTCCCCATCACCCTTTATCTAGGCAGGCTATATCTGCCAGTTAGAGCCAGGAGTCAGAATAAACTTCCTAGCTGGAGTTGTGCATTTTAATTAGCTGCTGTGCACTTGGTGGCTAAGCAGTGACATAAAGCAGCTTTTTTTAGCTGGATTTTAAAAAGCTTTGAAAATATACTTTACAGGGAGGAATTTCTCATTTTATTAATTTTCTTTGGGCAGCTGCAGACTCTCTGTAGGTAAATATTTCTTACAACAGGAATGTTCAATTTTGTATGTGTCAGATCTTGAGCTACTGCACACCAATACTGTGCTGTTGGAGCCAAGAGTTGTTCTGATTTATTTCAGCAGCAGATACGATCTCCTCAGGAAAACAGGAGGACAAACAGAAGAGAGAACAGGGAAAGTGAAAAATAAAGAACAAATTCTGGCAGTTTGTTGTTTTAATTAACTTCATTTTTCAACCCCCAGCACATTATTTTGGCCCCATTTGCACTGCTGTAGCTGGACTGTGATAGCTTACAGGCAGTCATTGGAAAATCTTTGTCTAAGCTTGGTGAGGCTGATGGGAAGGTTTGCCTTATTTTAGTAAGCCTGAGAGTAGACACAGCATCAGGGGATGTTTTCTAAGAAATACAGACCCTTATCAATTTTTTTTCTCTTGCTGTGCAGGGGAGATGTCTTAGGGCTGTTGTTGCCTTTGTTCCATCACAATGCTCCTCTGCCAGCC
Organism: Hirundo rustica; assembly: GCF_015227805.2. NCBI lineage: Eukaryota > Metazoa > Chordata > Aves > Passeriformes > Hirundinidae > Hirundo > Hirundo rustica. Next base: position 7,871,266 of record NC_053450.1, read on the forward strand.
TCAGTGCTGTCAGAGGCTTCTTGGAGGGGAGGATTCCAGCTCCAGAAAGTGATTCCCATTTCTTTTATTTTTAGCATCAAGATGTCTTTTATTCTGGCTGAAGGACAAAATCCTTTTCAGAGTCTGCTTGAACAGCAGAAATGAGTGGCTATTAAAAGAAGGCTTACTGTAAAATAGGATAATAACCTAGTTATTTTGCATTTCTAAGTCATTCTTGAATTGATATTTCCTCTCCTACAATGTAGACCAATTAAAAGCCACTGAGCAGTAAAAAAAAAGCAGTCTGTGCAATAATCTGACAGAGAATCATGAGCTGTGAAATGAAAGAATTATTTTGTTGCATTAATGTGAGAAACCATAGCAAATTCTTACAAAGGAGACTTTGTCCTGGACTATTGCTACGAAAGCCTTTTAAGTGTTGTAAGTGTCTTGTATATTTTAATGCCTTTTATGTGCAAATAAACATAGGTGACACATTAGGTGTCAAGGACAGCTTCTCTTCTTGCCTGTCCCCTCAATGCTCCTTGAATGTCCTTCAGAAATCTACTTGTGCACAAGTACAGGGGCTGTGCAAGGCTCTCTTAACCCTGATGCATTAGATCAGATTATTGACAATACAAAAATATTCCTCCAGAAAAGGGGGCGATTTTCTTTGGAGGGCAAAACATTGACTAGGAATGAGCAGGATATTCTCTATGAATTGCTAATAGTTAAGAATGATGCATTTCAGTGCCCCTGAGGTTAATGGGAAGTTTGGGACAGCCCTCGGTCAAGCCGTTTAGCAAATATCATCAAAACCCAGCCGCAACTGCACTGCAGATTTGGATGCAAGAATGGAAAAGGACAGATGAAGCTTGTAAACAGACAAGGCGCTCATTATGCTAACTTGATTGTAGCTAATTAAAAAGGGATATTAGCTGATTGGATTACAGGGGATGGAGCAGAATGACCCTTTGTTCATGCCTGTGCTTGCATCAGTAGGATTCTCCGCTCTGTCCAAGAGTGTGTCTGCATTATCCTCATTCTCGTTTCTTCTCGCCTGCGTTCTGGGACAGATGCTCCCACACAGTCTGCTCCAGAGCAGCATGCCAAGCTCCCCAATAGCTGCTGTGCCAGGCTCGCTGGTGCTCTCCTTGCTGTGCTGTCAGGCCGTGGCAGGGAGAAGCTGCCACAGCGCTGTTTTGCTCTCTGGCTGTCTCCGTGGGTGTGCAGAGCTGCCTGCTCTGATCCGAGCTTGGAACAGAGAATCAGGAAACCACATCCAGCACCTTTCAACGCTATGCCAAGCAGGGCCCTTATTTCTTCCATGTCATTTGAAATCCTCAGTTTCCATAACACAATCTTTTGCCACATCCCTGGCAGTGTTCAAGGCCAGGCTGGATGGGGCTTTCATCAAGCTGGTCTGGTGGAAGGTGTCCCTCTCCATGGCAGGAGTTTGGAACTGGGTGATTTTTAAGGTCCTTTCCAGCCCAAATCATTCTGTGATTCTATGAAGTTTCCTGTGCAAACTTTATAGAATAATTAGATAGAGGTACTGTGCACCTACAAGATGAGACATTACAGGCACTTACATTCAGGTTAGAAAGCAGCAATAGCAAAATACAGATTTTGGAACTAAATATGATAAGAATTGAAACAAAGCCTGACACTCCTGTTTTAGTTCTTCATACAAACTAACAGAATATCATTGCATAATCTTTTTAATTCTCGACCTGTGAAAACACAGCTCTTAGAAATGCAGTCTTGGCTGTGTACTAATTCTTTTGCCTTTGGTAGGAGTGAGGTTGTTATGATTTACCATGGTCATCTCCTGTTTTAAATTCAGAGCAGAATGGCAGGCAGACACAACTGCCAGAGCAGGCAGCAATGTTGAGAGGCCTGACGAGAGGCTTGCATATATACTGGGCAAGGAGAGAGGGGTGTGAAGTCTTGTTCTGGAAAGAGATGAGTCAAGAGAGTCTATTTCCTGATTTTCTAGCTGTCCATGCCCCTCTCATCCTGTTAAGAAGGCAGACATTGAATCACAGTGTTGACACTAGAAGCTGCTCAGTTCAATGATCATTTGAAAATAGGGTGACCACCAGAATTACAAAGAAAAGAGGAAGAATAATGGAAAAAACTTGGCATAGCTTATTTCTTGAGGAACCAGCATATCTTTGAGTTGGAATCACACTATGGCTGATTCACTGTGCATAACTGTTTGTTAAAAGCATTATTTTTACCCCATTTGATGTCTCTGTCCATTAAAGTCACAGAACATCTGATCCCAACTCCCCTGTCTTTAGCCCTTTTGATAGGTAGGTCCCCAATGTGCACAGCTCATTTAGGCCCCTGGAATAAGTATGGAGAAGGGCCTGGGCTTTTAGAGGGCTGTGATCTCAGGACAGGTGTCTAACACAGCTGAACATATTCTTTTCTGGAGATGCCTTTCTCCATAATGTGCAATTAATGGTGTACAAGGAAACTATTAGATATCCAGGGTAAGCTTGCTTGACAAAATCTTTGGGTGTTTATGGTCTGCTTTGAAGATTTAGTTGATGCTTTTGTTATAGTCAAACGTACTATAATATGTTTGACAAGTAGAGTGTGGCAGTCATATGAGTTTTTCTTGAGATTGTCTCAGCCTGTATGAAGATTATTTTTGTAACTCATAGTTTGTATGAATAATGAGAATCATTTACAGAATCTCATCCTAAATTTCACTGAATTCACTAAATTAGGTATCTTTTGACTACAAGGAAGCCTTTGGTGACTTGCTTAGATACAGACATTCCCAAATACAGATCTTCTTGTGCCATAAGGGAAATACTACCTCACAATTGATCTAAAGTTTCTTATCAAGCAAAAATGTTGATCACTCAATAATGAAAATGTTTGGATTGCCATTGAGAGATAGAATGGTTGTCACAGTGCATGCAAACATCAAGACCTGAGAACAAAAACCCATGATTTTTTCATTTTTAGATCACAAATATAGTACTCATTACCTCTTGATTTTAAGGCTACTGAGTATCTAATTTTGCCTAGGAAGTTTAATTTCATTCAGAGGTCTGGAAATACAGAGAGAAAAAACAAATCCCTTTCAATAACAAATGATCAGGACCTGGTACTGAAAGAAAACCTTTGATATAGTGAGGATTCAAGTATGATCCAAGAGCTGTTTAGGGAATCTCAGTCACATTCCAGAGATGCTGCTGGCATTGTGGTCAGAAATGAAAGGTGCTGCCATTATTCCTTTGAACCATGGTAGATTAGGTTGGTAACAGCATACCCTGACACCACAAAGTAGGGTAGACACAGCAGGCACCAGGACTACTGAACCACAGAATTTTGGCTGTCCTAGGACAGGTGGATAGCGGCAGATTTTGTAGTCAGGAAATAGGGCGCTCTTACTGTGGAGGGCTGTGTGACCTATCAACAGCCACCTTGTTTGAAAGGGAATACTGCCACTGATGTCAATCCAAGCAGCAATGCAGGCAAGGGAGACTATGGAAATCTGCATTGAAAGATGGAGATTTATTTTAAAAGTGGTTTGGGGTTTTTTTTTTTTTCATTTATTATTCCTTTTTTTGTTTGCTGGGCTTTGAAGAAATCTTTAAGCTTTCTGTTTTGTGTGTATTGGTGCCTATTTCAGGTTGAAAATACCGTTTAGTTGCAAATCCTGTGAAGGTAAACTCGTTGCTTTAATGCCTGGATATTTTTTTTGTCTCACTTGCAAGGTCTAAATGAGAATTCTTCCACAAATGTCTCTCTTCAGTGAGAAAGTAAAGATAGTGATAAAAGGATTAATATACAAAAGCTTGATGCATGGTTCCCTATTCTGCTTAAGTTCTGAGTAGTGTCAAAAATGCTGCTTTGGTTTCTCATAGGTCCTTTCCAAGTTTGCTGTTGTTTAGAGTTTTTACAGTCTGTCTAAAAGTACATGAGGTTCATGTCTTCTGTTCTGAAATGGGGAGAATTCAAGTGCAAAAACATTTCAGTAAGACATTTTAAATACAGTAAATATATTGATCTTATATTTTTAAGTTCAGCTGAAGGTGAGAACCTTGGGAGGATTGCTTTGGAAGGTAAAGTAGCCTAGCATGAACAGCTGACACATCTAAATTATGTATTTTACACTTGAATGCTGTAATTGGAGGAAGTTTGGATAAGAGTGGATTTTAGTGCATGAGTGTACACAAGATGACCCTTTAAAGATCTCTGCTGTCCTGTTTTCTGTGATTCTCCCTGTAGAATCACTTGGAAAGTATGTAAGGAATTTGACTGAAGACTTTCCTAAAGCCCCAAATTTTTTGAAGCTCATTTTCTTGACCAGGTCCCTAGACATATAAATTTGGACCATACTGAAAAACAGATTCCCCTGAATTTGGGATTGAGATAGAATGAATATAGAGCAGTTTAGCTACATAATTTCCAGTGCCTGTTTTCCACAACTATAAAAGTCTTCAAGTATCTACCCTACATTTTCCTTCTAAAGCTTGAAAATAAAAAATTCTTACAATTCTCTGAGAAGTACAAAGCAATAATGGGTGCCATTATTTCATAATATTCAGCATGAGAATAAACCTTTTGTTTAGGTTATTTTTTGTTGTTGGGTTTATTTGACTGTTGTTTTCTTTGATGATTTTTTTTTTTTCTTTAGTTGGAATAGGTGAGATGAGTTGGAAATTTATTTTATCTTACTGTTAATGATAACCAACCTGACCATCTTTACCTATATCTCATCCAAACCCTGAGGTTTATTGATTTTGAGAAATGGTCCATGTTTTGTTCTGGAAGTGAAGTTATTGTCAAACCATACTGAGAGGCCAGATATTTAATGGCTTTCAGAATTCTGTCTTTAGGATGTGACAGATTTTTTTTTTTTTTTTTGGGGGGGGGGGGGCGGGGCACAGTTTGATGGATTTTTTGGTGGGGGGGTGGGCTATGGTTGACAGTTTCAGGAAGAACTACAGCTTTCTACCTTCCTTGCAGACATTATCTCACAGAGGTGCCAGCTGCTGTATTTTCCTTTAACTTTCTGTGAGTTATGTGCCATGCTTCCAATGGCAGCAGAATCATACCCCCAGATGTCTGTAGCTATGAATCAAACATAGCTTCTCCCCATTAATGGATTATTGACTAAAAGAGCCTGGAGTTGCTGTATGATTCATTTTGCGATTCTTGTGAAGGCTGAGCTTCAGTGTGTCATTTGACCTAAATACTAACCTGGGAAATTGCTCAATGAAAGACATTCAAAGTCAGATTTTGCCGAGTTTGTGTTAACAGAATTCCCTAGAGATTTTTATCATGTAGTTGATTAATTTATTACTAGAACACATTATAGGCAGCGCTGAGATCATCCTTTTAATTTACTTCTTGTGACCTATTCTGCCCTCCTTCTATTTCAGTAATTTTTTTTTCTCGGTCTCTGGTTAGTAGTTTCAACTTAGATTTCATGGAGTTTGCATTTGAAAAATTCGTATTAGGTCATGTAGGACAACTTTTGTCATTGCTAAAGCTGCTGTGTAGGTAACACACGAAGGCATCATCGTGGGCATTTTTGTAGCAAGGATGTATCGAGGTGTTCAGCAGCGAATTCACGTCACAGGGCAGAGTTAATCACACTGTTTTCCATCCCCTGCTCTCTGCTAGGTGCCTCTGCCTTGAATCAGTCACAGAGTGAAAATTCATCGGAGCCTCTGATTTGACCCATATTGCTTTTCTGAGCTACCTTGTAGTGGATTTGAACACAAATCATACAATAAGTGGCTGTATACAGAAAAGAAGAACCCAGGGATCTGGGTGGATATAGTATTTTGTGAGTCATTAGATGCGGCTTCTCTGTGTGATTCAGGCACATTTCTTGTCTGCCACATTTTGAGTCTGAGTTTCACAGAGTGAACTTGTCTCTCAATTAAGGAAGCAGTGATATTCAGCCTCATGCATTACTACCAAAAATACCCTTCAAAACAGCTAAATTCTGATCACAAATATCTTTATTTCTGGTGAAGGGGAACTAGGCAGAAAGGTCACAATTTGACTTTCAGATCTCCAATTACATCTGAAAGGCTGGCATTTGGTGCATGTGTGTGGGGATCATTTCACTTGCAAATTTAGCATATTTATTGACGGATTCTCCTTATGTCTGCTTCTTTCATACATCTTTTTGTCCATCTCATTCAGGCATTCTCAGAATAAGGACTACATTTTTGGATTGCAGGGGCCAAAGAGAGTTATCCGAGGCCAATTCCAGTGCTGTCATTTCATACAGCTACTTAATTGAAGATATCAAGCTCAGTCAGAAAAGATTTTAAATGTTTCACTATCATAAGTCAAAAATTACTGTTAGATATGAAAGTATCTGATATTAATAACCTTTGTTTATATGCTCTTATTCCCCCTAACTTTTATCAGTGTTGGTTTATGTCTTGATCACTTCATCTTGCTCTCTACTATTTACTTTCCTGATGAATTCAAAACCTCTAATTTAGCAAAACTGAACAGATTTTTGCCTAGTACTTCCTTCTTAGATAAGCCTCCATGCCTTTGGTCTGTGACTCACTTTAGCATGGACTGCTTTCTCTTGAACACCAACAACCCCACCTAGACATAATGTTTCAGAGGCAACTACACCAGTTACACACCAGTTTGCAACCACAACAAAAATTGAGAACTAGTACCTAATATAATATATTGAAACAGCTTCTAGAGCAAGATTCCATCCTCACAAGGGAAGAAAATAAATAGACAGAAAGCCTTTCTGTTGAGATTCAGGGAAATTTTAGTAATCTGAGGTGCAAAGTCTCTTACCAGTGCATGAATAGAATTAAACAGTAATACTGATGTGCCTTGGCACTTCCATCTTCAATAACCTTTGCTATCATTATCTACTTGTACCTCACTGCATACCTGAAAAGTAAAGAAAGTTGATTTCTTAACAGAGACAGTTATAGCATCAATGAAATAATTTAGCTATTTAAAATAGAAATATTTCAGAAAAATGTGCAGTGACAGAACATAAAAGAAAATTATATGCTAAAAATTATATCTCAAAGTAAGAATGGCGAACCTCTTCCCTGAATTTTTAATTCTTTTCTTAAAATATTACTAAAATGAGTAAGTTACTAAAATGAAATAAAAAGCCCTGAAAATATTGTGAGGAGGTTTTTTTTATAGGGAACATAGTATTTCTCCTTAACATTGGTGAAATGCTTCAATACTGAAGCAATATTGATGATGAGAGTCTGACCCCATGATACCAGAAACCTGCACTCGAACCCAGTGCACCTTTTGACTCAGCAGCTCTATGCCTTAAGACAGGCAGGAGTTTCAGCCATCCTGTGCCTAACTGTGGGTCCCTCCATCCTTTTAATACTGGTCATGAATTTACTGATCAGCTGGCAGGAGAGATCAGCCATGCTGGAGATGGTGAACTTAATGCCTCATGGCTGGGGTCCCTTAGTGGCTAACTTCCGGGGGCAGCTTAGGAGCAGCTTCCAAGACAAAAGCATGCTTTTTTCGTGTCTCAGAAGATCCAGATCACCTCCCTAACCTTGGATCTGAGGATTCTTGGGAAGGGCAAGTTCCTGTGAGATTAATTAAACAAAAAGATATTTAAAAGTCAGTGCCTGGCCTCAGCTTGGGTTTGAGCTTTGATCTGGATCTAAGGGTCTTCACTTGTTATTAAGGTACGCAAACTGTTCCCTATGATGATCATCTCAGAACAGCAAGAAACAAGGAGGAATCCAAAGCTTGCTGGGTCAAACATGTTTTGCCCGTGCATTTTTTCAGGGATAAAACCACAGTGTCTTAAATTAGATACCAAACAAGACTAACTCAAGTTGCTCTTAAGACTACAGCCAGACTGTAAACCGTCTGCTTCCTGATGAGAACAGATACTTCTGAAGAGATTTCCGTGTGCTCTTGCTATCCCTTTTCTGTTCCCTAACATAATTCCTGGAGCAGGTAGGACTTCTGTATATATCCTAAGTTTTCAGATAGAAAATGATACCACAGAGTTCAGATGGTTTCCTAGACCTTGGAGGAAGGTAGAACAGAATGCTTCTGTAGAGGTCTAAACTTACCATCACCCAAAGTAAATACAGATCGATTCAGATTGGTGCAAGAGATTGTTCAAATGTCAGCAGGAGCTAAAGACAGATCATCTTTATCCAAATGGAGGATTTATGGATGCTAGTCAAAGACAGTGCTGAGACCCTGTTTTGTAAACAAGAGAAGTGTACAGCTGGAAATCAGCAGATTAAATTGGTGTATTGGGAAGTAGGCCTGACTAACAAAGATGAAGATGAGTCAACAGGACTTACACTTTTTTTCACAGAACCACAGAACCATAGAATACTTTGTGTTGAAAGGAGCCTTTAAGATAATTTAGTTCCAACCCCACTACCATGGGCAGGTTTGCCACAACCATGAGACCAGGTTGCCCAGGGCCCCAACCAACCTTGAACCCTTCTCAGATGGGACATTCACAGCATTCCTGGGCAACCTGTTCCAGTGCCTCACCTAACAAGGCTTTTTGGGATAATTTGTTTGACATTATATGAGTGATAACTGAAGAAGAGGTGAAAAGGATCAGAGTCATTCCTTCCATCTGCTGAACTCCAAAAGTCACGGATGTTGCTGAAGTTTCATATATTCACTTTGAGAGATGACTGGGCAAATTGGATGTGAAGAAATGCATTTAGCTTTTTTTTTTTTTTTTTTCTTTGTCAATTGGCTTTTGCTAAAGCTTGAATAGCTCAAGATTATACAATTTCTTATTTCTTCTTTCCCTTTCTATGCTTACTTTTTCTCTTTCCCATTTTTCTTGCCATGTGCTTAAAAATGGATCATGCTCAGAGAACATTTGGCTGTGAACTCATCACCAAAAAGGCAGCTAAATAGCAATGTTGTAAAGAGCACCACAATGACATAAGTTTGCCAGGTCTCCAGGTGGTCTGAAAGTATGTTGTGTCTGCCTGTCTCCTACAGTGAGCATGTTTACAAGAGTTAGCACCAAAATCAGAAATGGCAGGTTTTATCTTTGCTGTTCTTTTCTCTCCCCTATGTGCATCCTGTTGTTACTCTGTCCAAGGAAACTGCTTACAACTCAAATAAGTGCAACAGAGATAATTCTTATCTTCTCTTATTTTTCTTCCCTAAAGGCAGTTATATTTGAGGTCAAAGGCTCTTTCTAGCTATTACCTGCAGGAGAAAAAATGAGAGATGCTGTTTTTCCAGAAAAGAAATTTCAAAATCTGGCAATATTTTACTGTGAAATATTTGCACTGCTTTCCCCCTCCCCTTCATTTTCTCCCTTCTCATTCTCCTAGGGGCCAGCGTAGCTCTGAACCAAAGTATCAGTCCATGTAAATTTTAGTAATCTGGTTTTTATAGTCTGTTATGAATGCACCACTGGAATTAAAGAGTAATACTGATGTGCCTTGGCACTTCCATCTTCTACCTTCCCAAACCTGAGATTGTCCTTCTTCAATCACCAGATTTCACAAGGAAACAAGCTGCATGCAGAATCCAATCACATGAATAAACAAGAATGATTCACAAGATGAAATCTGCTGCTGACTTAGACGTAACAAGATTTCAGACTTCCTGAGCCATCCCCCTGCTTTTTGTGCTGATGGAAATGTTAATACGTGTGACTAATGCATCATTGCCCCAGGCTGGCATGTCCTAGTCTGACTGTAGATAAGGGTGTCTCTGTCTCCCAGTTTCTGAGGTGAAAGCATCATTTTAGATTGAAAAAACTTGTTCAACTACCTCTGAATCAGAAAGGTAAAAGCAATGTGTTTTCCGTTCCGGGGCAGTCACCTGTACAGGCTCTTCTCTCCCATGGCAAGCCTGAGTTTCAAAAACCTGATCCAATGCCACAGGAAAGAAAGAAAATTCTGTCACTGACTTCACTGCACTTTTCATCAGGGTCTGAGTGGGTCAGGTGTAAATGGTGTGTGACACTACAGACATCCAAACCCCCGTTTGGCTGATGTTCCTTGGGAAGATCAAAATCAACAGCCATAAAACAGAAACCCAGGAAGGGGCACAAATATGTCTAGATGTGAAGTGATTTCATGGTATTGTTTCTACCTTGTAGCTTTACCTTGTGAATAAATCTGAAGTGCAGCATGCTGGGCTGTCCCCAAGCAGTGAATTATGGTGGTTCTTGAGGAGAAGTGTGGGACAGATGTACCTGTCTGACTGCTCTCTTCAGACTCAGCGTGGGAATAAAACCTGATCTGACATCAGAGCTAAGGATGGATCATTTCCCCTGGTTAAGCTAGAAAAAAACCTCTTTTCTATTACTTATTGTCATCTTTTTATTACATGTTTTACATGGTGATTGTCTTCAACATTTTCTGCAAGTGTATGCTGAGAACCTGATCCTGTGACATGAATAAGCCTTTAGTAAATTGACTTAAACCTATCATATTGACTCTGTCATTCTCAGTGCTGTTTTGAAGTCTTGAATATAGTCCCTTATCTCATTAGCTGCTTATGGCCATGTGATGTTCTCTTTGCCCTTTTGAAATCCAAGTACACTATTCGCTATTTGTACACATGCTCTGAGCTAGTATGGGTGGTCTCTTAGTACCTATTACGTGGAGAACTTGCTTGGAAACATCAGCCTGACCAAAGCTTGTCAGTATTTGTGTGCCTGATGGTTGACCTCCAATGAAATTGCTGTTATATTGGATGCACCCAGTGCATCAGCGCCATTTCCAGCAAGGAGAATTTTCAGTAAGAAGCTGTAGATCTGAGAAATGTCCTTTCAGAGAATGAGAGATCTCTCTGTCTCTTGCACACAAATTTCTTATCTCACCTCAAGTACTTAGTGACGATGCGTATATTTTCACTAACAGTATTGCAAGTGTACAGAAGGCCAGTGAATCTTGAATAAACAGGGAAATATTTTACTGTTCTGGCAAGTTTTATCACAGAGCAATGGAGAAATAACTTTCTCTACTGACACACAGAGTGAAGTTTTCAAGTACTGATTTGTTAGCATTTAAAAAAATTTTAAAAAAATTAAAAATAACGTTGCTTGACATTTGTTCTGAAATGAAAATATAAGAGAGCATTTCACAGTTTTCTGCTGTATTCACTTGCACATCCCATGGTTATTTTAGTGATCATATCCACATGCAGACTTATCTGTGATGCAGGAAATAAAAAAAATATGTAGACATATTGAAACCTTACGGTAAGTAGAAATGTGTTTAAATCTTATCCTAGACATTAAGTCTGGAGAAACTTGTCCTCAATAGCTTAAGCTGCAATAAGTAATACCTGAACTAATAAACTGAACAGGGGTATGACATGGGTGCAAGAACTGTCCAGACTCTGCAGCGTTACCTTGCTCCTTGGGACGGTTGTGACCAGGGCAGGTTCCTCAAAGACCACACCTTCAGGACCAGTGCAGGCAAGCATGGTTCCCAGTAAGGAGCAGGGATGAGGCTAACCTGTGGCAGGGGGGGAGAGAAGTGACCCTACGGGGCACAGGATCACAGAATCCCAGGATGGGTGTGGTTGGAAGGAAGCACAGTGGGTCACCTGGTCCAGCCCAGAGCACACAGCACAGGATCGGGTCCAGACTGTTCCGGAATATCTCTGGTGAGGGAGACACTCCACACCCTCTCTGAGCAGCCTGCAATGCAGTGCTGTAACCATGCAATGCTATGCCAAGGTCCCATTAGTGAGAGATGCCTCTGCCCCAATTAAGGTGCAAACAAGACCACACGCTAAAGACAATAATATGGATTTTATTTACCTGTGAATGTGAGGTAAAGAGATAGAAAGAGATAGAAAAGAGAACAAGAGAGATCAAGCAGTATATTGTCACCATCCATGGATCCAGCAGTATCCCACTGGTCCTTTTTCACCCCGGGCTTCCTAGTGGTGGAGGTCCCAGAGTCGTTCTGAGGCTACCACCTTAATACAGTTCAAGCTGTGGGTATTGCTGGGATGGTTGTAGAAGCTGTTCTCATAACTTGGAGTGATATGTTTAGGAGCAGTTGTTTCCTTTCCCACACTTTGCCACAGTGGGAATTTCTGTCTGGATATGTTAACCAGGATGCACTCACCAGATCTCGGCTTCCCCAGTCCTGGAATTTGCTCCTCACTGTCAGAAATCCCTCCCTTCTGTTCTTATCTCAACTTCCTGCTGTGGTGGCTTATCTTATGGCAAGTTTCTTCTGTGGCCTTGACAGTGTTTGAGACAGCTGTGCTCTTTTAAGTTCTTACACAAGGGGCAGCGAATGAGTCCTGATCCTTTTGTAGATTCCTTTAGGTGTAGATAGTGGATCCTCAGGAACTGTCTGGAGAAAACAGATGTCTAATGGCAGCAGGATCTCTGAACTACTAATGAAAACCCTGAGAGAGCATCAAGAGGAGCAACCAAAGCACAGAGCACAGAGAGGAACTGCTAAGTGGCTCCTGCTGAGCTGAAGATATCAATTAATGCCTCCTTGGTCACTGAGGGACTTTGCTCTGTGATTGGCAGACAGAAGAAGACTTCCAAACCCCACAACACTGTTGGTTTTATTCCCTTGAACAGCAAGGAATTATGTTTATTCATCCATTCTAATGGGCCATGTCTTATTTCAGAGCAGCTTTACAACCTCCTGCTAGAGTTAAGAGAAGGTGAGGTGACTTTGAGCTCGGTGCCCAGGACTGAGGTGCCAGGAGGCTCAGCCAGCGCCACAGAAAGGGCTGGATGAGGGTGGGAGGTAGAGGTCATGGTACCCTGCACTTGTCAGAGTGCTTCAGAGGTCTCGCTCTGCCAGTGGGCAGGGTAGGTGTGAGAGGTGTTAAAAATGTTGCAGTGATTGAGGGTTGACTGGTTGCACTGTGCTTGAATTGCTTGAAAAGGTGCTGAATGCAGTCTAGGACCTGAAAGCACCAGAAAAACAAGACAGGGTGTGAAGGAGCACGCTGAGCCAAAATGAAGATTGATCAGCATTTCCTAATTAATTTTGCCCTGCTCTTCCCTCTCAGGGAATGCTCATGCTTTAGAGCCCTTATTTTAGGGGTATGTACTCTGTGTCCATCGGAGACAGGTTTCTCCTTGGACAGCAGCGTGGGTGTCTGTGAGAGCCAAGGGCAAGGCTCTGGGGAGCTGGGATGTCACGCACCATCTGTGCAGAGAGACTCAACCAGTCTAGAGAGAAACAGTGTCCAGCAAGTATTCCAAACAAATCAAAGAACACACTTCAAACATCTTTCTTAACTTGCCTGCCTTCCTCAGTTCAGGCTGTTCTGGGCACACGTGCGGGCATTACAGAATCTCAGAAGTAACCACATTTCGAAATGTGAACAGTTTTAGGATGCTCTTCTGTCCAAGGTTTATTGAATTTGGCAGAAGACAGTAGCACACTGGTCCATGCTCTTGGCTTGGGACTTGATTTGCTTTTCTAGTACACAGGCATTAAAGTTTAGCCCTCACTGGATCCCTCAGGAACTTCTTTTCCAATTTATTCAAAACGCTCCAATCACAAGCATTCTCCCAGCACAAATGTAACTCATTCTAAATTCCTGCTTATTCAAAAAGACACCAGTTTTACTAATTGCTACCTTGATTAGTCGAAGTGGAAATAATTTAAGATGTCATTTGCTTCCAAATAGACAGGTCATTTAAATTTGTTTGTTAACTGAGTTTGAAATACAAAATTTGGCCAATGTGCCTCTATTTATCAAGCTCATTGTATGTTATCATTTTACCTTCCTGATTATCTCTTCAACAGGATCATATGGTTGTGTTCATGATTTCAGCAATGATGGGCACTGTTACCTAAGGCTCATTGTCCTTTCTAGAGGACCCAGCAAACAAATTATTATTATGCTGTTTATCACGCAGGCTTTTAAAAGACGGCAATTTTTTTAGTCCTGAATTCAGCTCCAGTGTGTTTAGATCTTAAAAAAATCACCCCCCTGCCCCTCCCCCCGCCAAAGAAACCCCAAACCCACAGCAGTTTAGCTGGGGAGATGAGAAGAATTGTCACCATCACATTGGGCATATATCCACAGATACAGTCAGTGATGGGAACAGCAATTTAGAAGTCTTTTGAAGTTCATCTGTCCTGTAACTCAGGTCTGAAAAATGCAGTCAGTCCCTGGGAGTGCTGGTACAGCTCAAGGCCATTGATTGGTGACACAATCTGACTGCTCTCAAAGCGTGTGTAGGCACATCACTCTGCCAGGACGGATCTGTTCTTATTGATAGGACTAGTGACACATTCCTTCCTTATAAAATTTTTAAATGAAGGGTCAAATCAGGCCATAAGCAATCTGATCCACTGCTCCCTGATACCAGCTGGTCAGACTTCTACTAGTGTTTGTAGGGGTTTGGGGTGTGTTTCTTCACAAGAGGCTGCTGTTTGAAAGAAACTAGTGCTTCAGTAGTTTCTCCAGTGTGCAGTGTGAGAGCTTTAGGGTATTTTGCTGAATTTTGACAGCAAAAATCTTCTATTGAAGTATCTTTTATGTACTTTGATCACAGTGCTCAAAGGATATGTTGGCTTTGGTCTTATCTCTTACTCTCTTCCACACAGGCATTAAGTGAAGGATTTAAAGCAGTCACCAGTGTCTGTTTAACAGGAATATATTCTGAACTGACTTTTACAGGATTTTAAAAATTATTATTAAACACTAGGAATATCATATTTGACAGGTCAACAGATTATTGGGCTTTGGCTTAAATATCAAAAGCCACAATCCTTGGCACATTTCAGCACACTGAGGAAATGCTTGAAATTCACAGAAAATAAAATATTTAAAAGCTGATTACCTAATCTTCTGCAGGGAGACTGATGGGGAGGCATGCTACAACCTGGCACCATGTTTAGCTGGATTTTTAGCTTCTTATTTACTGATCCACTTTTACAAAACGTCTGTGGGAATAATGTCTAATGTCTTGGAGACTTCAGCAAACATGAGGGTATCTCAGACCTCTCTAGCTCTCTGTCCTCCTCCTTCTGTTGGAAGGGACCTTAACGATCACCTAGTGGCATTTCCATTTTCATGGGAATGTGTTGTGATGAGGAAAATGCACAAAGATTACTCCACCTATCTCACTCTTCCCAGGAACAGTCCAACAGACCATTGCTGTAGTCTCTGACAGCAGACTCCAGTTAAAAAAAACATGAGAGGCACTCACAAAACCATGAGAGAAATGGGATGAGACCCTGCTAGTTTCGGGTGTACAAGATCCACCGACTTCTACAAGCCTGGAACAATTTAATCCAGCTGAGAAGTAACATTAACATTAGATATTAACAGTGGCAGTCTCTTGAAGCCTGTTCCACTGATCTTTGTGGGAAGTTTGCCATTGCCTCTAGGCGTTGGCTGCTGGACTGGAGTTCAGGCACATTGGCAAAGATTCACAAAGCACCATTTCTCTGGTCTCCCTTGAATTTCAGTGGGATTCAGGCAGTGAAATGACTTTATGAATCTGGGCCTTCATTCCAAGAAATTTGGAAATCTGAAGAAGCTTATTTAGCACACACTTCCCTCAGAGACTCTGGGTCATTCTATTTGTTTGTCAAAGCAAATCATTCTTTCACATGGCTAATGCACAAATTAATGGGATTAATGGGCACATACCTTCTTCCTTGTATCAGGGGTCTTTAGATACCATTTTGGCACAAAATATAGGTCAAATCTCCAAAGCAGAAGGTCAAAGCAAGGCAAAGTGACAGGTGAAAAGCTGTCATGGCAGGAGACTTAGTCATAGACTCCAACACCACATGTCCTTCTGGACGATGTTTTTAATGGGTTTTCCCTTCTTTTTGACCTTCAGATAAGTCCTTTAGGTGGACTGATCAGCAGAGTGAGGGTGAAACCCAGGACTCCTCAAATTCCTACGCAGCATCATTAGTTACCCTTATGCTCCCAGGGCCGGTGGCCTTCCATGAGTGCAGCTTGCCTTATAGTGGGGGAGAAGGGTCTCTGTGATTGACGTATTTCTCAGACACTGCTTCCTATTTGATTTGATAATTTTTGCTGATGCATGACATATACAGAATGAGATGTGCAGTTGTCCTCACTGTGTAGTGAAGCAAGAGCAGTACACAGTAGGGTGATAGCTTAAGGGATGCATCAAAGAAGGAAGCAACTGGGTAAACTTCTGAGCAAGGAGTCTGGGACCTGGATGTAACCCAGGGCTTTTCTCCAACCTTGTTGCAGCCATTTTAACAGGGACAGGTGCTAACTGGGTAGAGATCCCATGTTCATCTCTGCATCAGCTCTGCCTGGCTTTCTATCTCTGAGTGAGTGTAAAAATGTGACATATATCCTAGAGAAGGGCTGCCAGAAATAGGATTTTCTCTTTGTGGTTCAGCTGGCTCACCTTAGGTCCTTCAGACCAAAGGAAGACTGGAGAGCTTTTACCTATATATGGCAGCATGTAGAGAAATGATGCAGTAGCTTACATGCTCTGTGAGACACCCCAAGGAGAAGCAAAGGAAAGATACCATGAACCATCCCAAATGACACTGAATAAAAGGCCCACATGGACTACTGCAATGAGCCCATTGTGTCTCAGGGTCCCACTGCTGTCTCAGGATGTGCAGTCAGTGAAGCTGATGTAGCCCAGAGGCCAATCAGCTCACCCTGGAGCAGGCAGCTGGTGTCTGCATGGCTGGGTCACTCCTTGGGCTGGATTCACCAAAGGTCTTTGCTGAAAAAAGAATTTGAAGTAGCCAGCATTTAGACAGGTACCTACGAGGAAATATAAAAATATGTTCCTTTACTCTTGAACTGTCTTCCACCCAAGACAGCACTGGTTTTTTTCAGGGTAAATGGCTGAGTTCAAATCACAGGCAAAATTTCAGCTATGGGCTCAAAGAAGTAAAAAAAAAAAAAAAAAAAAAATCCATGCCCAGAACTTAGTTTTCTGTTTAGGACAGGTGTTTATACTGATTTATCCTGCTTATAATATATATTAAAAAAACAAAAACAAAAACAAACAAACAAACAAAAAAAACAAACAAAAAAACCCCACCAAAAGTTCCCTCAATCAACACTTTTTTTTACTGGATTATCATTTGATTTTAGTGCAAGCACCTTATTTGGGAGCATAATTCCTCTTTTGGAAGTGTTAAGTCACGGAATAAGGACTTTCTGTTGACTAGAGACAGTAACACCAACCCAAAGATGCACTCAAAAGACTTAACAGCCCACATCAAAAACAAACAACAGAAGGAAAGGAAAGATGGTGTTGGGAAGTCAGTCTGGCAAAACGCAAAACTAAAGGCAGTGTTTCAAGTAGGATCTAGGCAGGGTATGGATTAACAAGAGAGCCTTAGATGAACCTGGAAGGAAAGAAAAGTTTTGATTTTCAAACATGGCATGGCACCTCTCTCAAGCTACTGGTATAACAAAATAATGCAAGATCTAGAGATGATTTATTTGAGGAAAACTGCTTGAACACCTCTGCATAATAGACTGGAGAAACCTACAAAAATGGTTTATTGTGAATAGAAGTCTGCACTGGCCTGTCTGGCCTATTATTATTTTCACTGAAACCCTGGAGGATGGAATAGGAAATCTTATGTAGTGTGCAGGTACCACCAAGTGGGGTCTGATTAAACATGCTCATGGGTGGGAGCCATTCAATAGAAGTTATCTGAGAACTTTTTAAGAAAACAGAAATTACAGTGCAGCGAAGGTTTCAGGCCTAGCCCCTAGGCAGAGAGTCTCAGTTATACAGATAAAAGTGAGAGAAAGCAGATCTGCAGGAGAAGTTCTGGAAACTGTGGTGGGTGAGAACCTGGTCTAGACTAAGTAACCAAACTCATGCTCTTATAGCAAAGGCAGCCACAGAAGAAGAATAATCATCACTTTGAGTAAGACCTCAGTCTGAGGTTTTGTGAGCACCACATGGAAACAGAATTTGGGCTGTCTGGGGTAGGCCCAGGGAAGAGCTATGTGTCAGTTAGAGACACTGTGCTAACACACGCCCTGGAAGGTGGACAGGACTGGGGTTGCTCAGGCTGGGGAAGACTGACAGGTGTCAAGACACAGGGGTCAATATATAACAGATTACTGCAAAAATCGTCTGTTCTCCACGTTCATTCCATGTGGGGCGTGATGCAATGAGGAAATATCTCAAAGACAAGACTTAATTTGAAAATTAGAAGAATGTTTTTTGCAGTGAATCTAGCTAAATAAGCAAAAAGAATGTGGGAGGCAAGGAAATGTCTCTTCCAGGAGGTGTAACATTTGACAGCTGTCTATCCAGAATAGATTCCAGCCTGGGACTGCCAGCTGTGTGCACCTTCCAGCCTCATTTCACTCTGATTCCGCAGTGCCGTAACACAGAGATGGCAGAACAGCTTGATTCATGTTCATCAGTAGAACTTGACAGCCCACTAATGTGGCACAATATCACAGGCAGCCCGAGGATTTGCCTGTATATGGGAAATTCAGTAGATAATTCTGAAAAGGGCTTAAGGCTTTAAGGAATGTGCATTTGTTTTCCTTTAAATTTAATTTTCTATTTTCTTTTGGTTTATTTGTAAGCAGGATGCTCTGTGAAGTGCAGTTCTGTTGTGTCCCACAGGCTGGTTTCCACTGGCTATTCACCCTTTGGTTCCTTGTGACTCTCAAGGTAGTCCTTTCCAAGAGAGCTGAGGGCATACAGCTGCAGGCATTGCCTGCACTCTGCCTTGACTGAGGAAAACCCCATTATCAGTGGGGGCAGCTCAGGGGCTGAGTGAAGCTGTGTAGGAAACCAGTCTGTGCTGAAGTTTTTGGTGTCTCACCTGACGCTGGCTCTGCTGGGCATTGCCATGGGATGGCTGGCAGCACAAGCCAGGCACCCACTCCCAGCCAGGCTTTTACCTACATTCATTTTAATGTACCTAAGCTAACACAAGTTTGAGTATTGACCAAATTAATGACCTGATGAACAGGTTCTAGTTGTCTCGTCACTCTTGCAGTTTCATTAGAAGCTGAGTACATGGATCTGCCTCTTACTCACTTCCCAATGGGAAGAGACAGAAAGGCTGAAAAACCAAGTAAGTATCAGAAAAAAAAAATAAAAATTACCGATTTCCCCAGATCTGCCTTTATCTTCAGTTTTGACTGTGTGGAACAGTCAGTCTCTGACTGGCAAGAATAATATACCCACAATCTATGACTGGCTCAGGCCAGTAATAGAGCTTTTTAGTAATAAAGCTTTGGTGAATTGATTTCCAGCTGTTTGCTTTACTTTTCAGGAGTTCTTGCCTGAGCCACATTCGGCTCTCATTTGAAAAACCCAGGGTAAGGTTCTGATGGGTCAGGAATTGAACTTGGACAGGTGTTTCTGAGCTCCTGCCATGTGTCTTAAGGCTAAATCACCCCAACTGAAGCACTGTAAAGCTATCTGAGAGTTCATCTGTGTTTTCTTTGTGGTCTTTGCCAGAATGTGAAGGGTGTCCTTGGAGCTAAAACCAAGCCAAATGGATGGTGTGGGCCGATAAGAGAGCCTAAAGTGACAAGATGCTTATTTCACATTATGTAGATGTGTGCTTAAAGCTACCCAGGTTGAGTCCTGGCCCAGATCTGTTCCCTTCCTCCCATGCTGGTGTGAGCCTTTCCCTCTTCAGAGTGACTGAGTCCTGCAGGGGCCACCTACACCCAGGGTGACTAACACCGCTGGGAACGCCACTCAGGCTTTCTGGATCTCAACTGGAATCCCAAGTCATCCCATGTGGGATCCTAAGGGAAATCAAGTCCTTGAGGAGGAACTGAGGACATCAGACTGCCCTGGGAACAGAGATTTCCTCCACAACAGGGAGATGGAGTCAGAAGCAGTGAATATCTGCCCAGATCTTCTCAACAATAACCCAGGAGAAGGGAAACACTTCGCCTCAGAGGGAGACTTTTCTTATATGCCTCTGATCTCCATGCAGAGGAGGGTTATTGAAGCCTGGATTGCTGTAGGACTGATCCCTGTCTCCTGCCCACGAGCGTGACAGGCAGTGGAGGCATGACATGTTTTCCTCTCAGTCTCAGCTTTCATTTTTGGCTTTCCTGTACACAGCAGATAACACCAGGCAGTACATTTCTTGAGCACCACGTAGAGGGAATCATGCACTAGAACATGAAATTGTTACAGTTCCTGACTTAGGGTCAGTCATTTTGTGCAATTTTTCATTCCAACAAAATTACACAGAATCTTTAACAAAGGAAGATAGGGAAGATGCCTCAATTTGTCAGAAAATAGTTTGGAAACTGTTTAGGTCCTGCCTATGACCTGCAGGAGTCAAAAAACAGATGTGTTTTAAAATTGGCATAGTTGGTTATTCAGACAGGAGCTAAACAAAATTTACTCCTGTCTCAGTCTTGCAGGACTGTCTCTGTGTACTGGATAAATCTGGAGTCACCCCAGACAGCTTCTGCAGCTACATCCATGACTAGAGGGGAGGGAATGGACACCTTTGTAGGCTGCTAAGGAAAAGGCTTAGCAACTGCATGATTATTTGACTGACGTTTGTTAATCAGTATGTCCCCTGCTCTGTTAAAAATTGAATCTTCCTAACAGTATATTTTCTTTTTTTAATTAGCTTTTGTTACAACAAGTGGTCCTGTTGCAACTAATTAAAGAAAGAAAGAAAGAAAGAAAGAAAGAAAGAAAGAAAGAAAGAAAGAAAGAAAGAAAGAAAGAAAAATATTATTAAAAATATTGGCTTCACTGTTTATGGGGCTCTGCACGTATAAAACACTTAAGAAACCATTCCACATTGTAGAGCTCATGAAATGGCAGCATTTTATACAGCAGTGGGTGACTAAACCTTAGAAGTCAACACAACCTTTCTTAGCAGGCTGAAATTGCAGTGAGAAGTCTCATTTCTCTTCCATTGATAATAAACAAGAGTGAAATTCACTTGAATCAGGTGGTTATCTACAGCACCTATACCCGAGCAAATGTCCCTGCTCCGTGTTATATCCAGGGAAAGAGCTGGTCAGTGACATCAGTGGAGGTTGCAATTTTCCTTGTCCTAAGCCTCCTCCCCTTGGCTCCCTGTTGGCTCCGTTGGCTTGGGTTCTGATTCAGTGCTGGAGATCCGGGCAGTAGCTCAGGTGTCACCAAGCCGGGAGATCTCGTGTCTGCATTTGCTGTGTTTGTATTTCCCAGCAGCAGGGCAGTAGGAATTTTGAACATATTATGTGGAGAGATGGCACCTGCATTTTACCTGACCTGAGAAATAAACCTGACATTGTCAGCTTGTTCCAGAACAGTCTGTAGCTCTCCCAGACATGGGGAGGAGCTTTTGTGTGCTTCAGCTGCATTGCACAGTGACCCCCCAAACGTGCTGTAAGAGCAAAGACATTTCAGAAATAATTAGGAAGTCCTGCAATGGGCTAAGGCAGGTTTATTTCCCTTTGCACCAGGAGTTTATTGGCTTCAGGGTGAGCTGTGGGTGTAATTCTGAAAAGGTCAGCAGCATAGCAGAGAGAGTGAATCACTTTTACAGCTAAATAAAGGCTGACAATGACCATGGAATGGTGCATCCCAGCCATGAAGGAGTGTGGTGGCCCTAGATGTATTGCTTTGATGGGGATTGATTGTGAATCCATCCTTGCAATAGTGGAGGGTGGCTGTGACTTCACTTGCAAGGAAGGAAGGTGGAATGTACAAGGAGGAGAAAGTGGGTTGTAGAGAGGACCATAGTGCTGCAGAGACAGGTAGAAATATGTCTTGGACTATCCTTGAGGGACTACAGATGTAAATAGGAAAAAGCAAACTGAAAAGTTCATCAGAGAATTAATAACCAGTGCCTGCTTCAGCTGCCCTTCTTCCTGACCAGTACATCACTGGTGTGACTCTGGCCTCTAGACATTGTCTGTGGCTAGAGAAGAATGGCAGGAGTTCAAAAACATTATACCTTTGAAGTCGATCCAACAGGATCCAATAGTTTTTTTGGTTTTTTTAATTAATATTCTATCCATCTTTATAAATAATTGGAAAAGGTTAAATAAAAATAAAGAGGTATTAAAAGCATATTCATAGCAGAAGTAGCCATTTTTTATACATATTTTGTACATATTAGCAAACCTGTGGACCTCTTAGGTTCTTAACTGTGGTAACCACGGACTAACCATTTATTGACAGTCATTAAGCATTTATTATCTCTGCTTGAATTGTTTCTAAGTGTTTCAGTGATATAAATTTTTCTTTCAAAATTCAGTAATGCAGCTGAATCTTACCTGCAGTGCCCTCTTTGCCCAGCATTTAATATGTTTAAAATGCCCTCTGAGTAAAAATTTCTGTACGCAGTCATTAGAAGGAGAGTGCTCTTTACCACAATAATCCCCCATGCATGTATCTCTGTTAATTGATCTCCTTTTCCAGACAATGTGGTAATTATAGCTCATTGAAGAGCATCAAAGAGCTTCACTGTTATTTTACCCTGACATTTTCCCCATCAATGTGACGTCTCTCCAGCATAATAGGGGGCTTCTCCCCTGAATGACAGGGCACAGGTAGGAACTGTGTTGTTTTGTCAGTGATGGCAAACAGTGCCATAGGCACAGGCAGTTTTTGCATATGATGATTTGGCACAAATCCCTTCCATCCGTGCAGGCACAGCCCAGACAGAGCACACTGAGCACTGTGGTTGTGAGACACCTGCCTTGGACAGCAATTCTGTGTATCAAATAAACCAAAAAGATTTAAAAAAAAAACATTCTTACTAGTTTTTATCTTATGATATTTAAAGATCGAAGATGTGTAACTGTATTTACAGACTGGGACGTCTTGTGTTGTGAGGCTGACTTTATAGTTTGGGTTTGCTTTTCATGTAAGACAAATCCAACCAGGATGGCTTTGTTCCTGCTGAAGGCAGTGGCTGGACTCCCATTGTTTTGGCCAGTGACTGCACAGGGAGTCAGAGTTAGCAAATGCAGCATGTATGGCTTCCTGAGCTTGGAGGTGTTCTGCTTCACAGTTCAGAGACCACAGATGAGCATTAGCAAAACATGAAAATCAGCTTAGTCAGAGTATAGAAACCGGATATGGGAACAAGACTTCATTGAATTTTCTGAAATTTTTAATGAGTGGGCTTTTGTGGTGATTAGTTTTGCAGTCCTAATAATATACTTGATCATTAAATCTGCTTCTCTTCCAAAGTTATGTAATTCTGGATCTAATTTCTGGAGAAATGCCATCTGTTTGTTTATTAATCAATAGTCTCCTCTTAACTTACCAATATGGAGTACCTGTTAAAACTTATTTGAGTAATGTACATGCATGGAGGAAGGTTTGCTAGGTATATATTGGATGAGAGTTTTGAGTGAGAGAATAGATAAAGTCAAGTAATAACAAAATAATTTTCAAAGTTAATTATGTAGGGGCCACGAAAGTAATCACTATTTAATGGCATCACTTCAAAGCACATCTCCAGTAACTCATGCTTCTCCCATTACCACAAAGAAAAGAATCCAGAGAACTCCAGATTCCAGCAGGGAGCTGAACCTGATTAAGGACGTGGTGGCCGAAGGTTGTTGTTTTCTAATGGACTGTGTGGCACATACTGAGCTGGATCCAAATTCTGGTAATAAGCACATGGTGTAGTTGGCAGTATTGGTGAACCATAAATCCAGATGCACATAAAGAAAAATGTTTGGATCTGGATGTTGGTCTGAACCATTGTGAATGTCTGGAAAAACTCTCTGGAACCTGACAATCCCCTCAGCAAAGTGAGCGACTGAGCAATATCCCCATGAGAGCTGCTTGTTCTAACACCAGGTTTTTCACAGTGCAAGGAGCCTGTGCTATGCCTTCTAACTGCTCCCTACACACCTGCTAGTGCCCATCCTGTGCCTTGCACTGTTTGTTTTGGCAGCCCTGACTGCCAGCTCCTTGTCCTTGGGAAAATGCTGCAGTTCCTCAGACACAGCTGGGCCCCAGATCCTGTGGAGCCCAAATGAATTCTTTTGTGAGCCAGTGGGTAAGCTTGCAAAAGAGGCTGGAGGAGCTTGCAGAGCTATCATCCTGTTAGATGAGCCAGAACTCCTACAGCTACTATTGCTTTGTAAACTGGGAGCTTTCAGCCCCATAGTAATTATACATTGCTTTAAATTACTTTGGAGTGGCTCTCAAGATATTGTCGTCAGGTCTGTCATCTTAAGGGACAAGCTCAGCCACAAGAGAAATAAGCTAAAGTGAATCAGACAATGGTGGTGGGGGAGTTCATTTCATTGAGCTTGTGCAGTCATCTTGACCTCCATAAAAGTTCTCCATTTCAATTTCTGTCTGCTGAGCAAAGCTACAGCCTTCCCCTTCTGAACTTTTTTTAAGTGGAGGAAAAGTAGGGAAGACACTTTTTTTTTCTTTTAGCTAGAAACAAGACAAGCCCATAAATTCACTGACAATAAAACCCCACTTAGAATTTTTGTTGATACCTGCCAGGTCATAAATCAAATTTCAGCTGCCATTCACTTCATCACAGAGCTGACAACCTTTACCCATTTCTCTACTGGACGTGTGAAGAACAATATAGAGATCTGAAATTTACTGCAGAAATTTTTAATGTGGAAGTAAGCATGATTTAATTTATTGCTCTGGCTACTGCCCTTTTAAACTGCACCTTGGATTGGATGCTGTTCAAGTGCCCTTCTGGATTCTGTTTTATAACTCTTCATCTCTAAACAATAATGTGCATAGAAGAGAGATCTGTCAGGAAAGTTGTAATGGTGCATAGCAATGGTAAGCAGCCTTTAAAAAATGTATTTTCTAATGAGATACTAAGAGAAGGAACAAAAATAGTTTTCTGAATCTCTGACGGTCGTGTAATTGTAACATTTTACCTCAGAAATGATACAAAAATGAAATCGTTTTGCTCCATTATACTTGGTAATTTGGCCTTTGCAATTAGAAAAATCTAGACTAGTGCATTTTGTACCTTTCTGTTATGAAAGATTATAAAGGCTTCATGAACACACATAAAAGTAGCACTGCAGTGAGTTTCTGCTGCTGACCATCTCCCTGTGTTCAATCTGACAACTGACAATATAAGGGGCTGTGGGGCTACTGTTATGCTCCATCATATCAATGATCAATGATCAATGATGATGGATAAGGTACTGGCACAAGCACACTGAAGAGCTCTAAAGGAGCTGTAACAGCCTATCTTGTCAGCAGCCAGGGGCTGTGGATTAAAGCAGGAGTGCACTGAACCACATAGACTCCCTTCCTTTTCCCATGCTGTTCACCTCCTAAGATGGGAAGCTTGTCCACTTTTGGAAATATGATCATCAACAACTGTTGGTGAAAACTGGATGCCTTTCTGCCACAAAAACCACTTCTGTAGGCCAGCTAGGGAGAAAGCTGTTGTTAAGAGTGATGGTGGTTCATCCATTGCATATGAGTTTGTGATCCCTAAAACCATTCTGTTGCTGTCATATGGCCAAGTGCCCCCTCCATGGTCACATCCCTGGGCTGTTCTCCAGTGATGTTGCCAGTGACAGTCCCTTGCCAGGTCCCTCAGCCTGCCCAAGGACAGCCATGCTCCTGGCAGGGTCTGCTGCAGGCACCTGCACATGTGAGGGAGAACAAGACAGTCTCCAGCGCTCGACCCAGGCTGGGTTTGTACAGAGGCAGGTCAGATGCTGAGCTGCAGTGCTCCTGCACTGCCTTCCCAGTGTTTCTTCCTCTGGGAAGGTAACATGACATTGCAAAGGACCAGACTCTGTACATTTGTACAGTGGTACGTATCCCCCTTCACCATTCTTGGAGACTGCAGGGGGCTGGAGTGACCAGTGGCTTTACAAGGAATGCTGCAACTGAGAGCTAATGAGTCCTGCAGGACCCAGCCCGACTCTGTACAGAGCCAGATGGATGCCTTTGCAACTTGTGTCCCTATCGCCAGTTCCTTCTGTTAATGCAATTATCCAAACCCACCATTACCCTGGATAAATGAGTGTTGGTCTTTAAGATAATAACCTCTGTATGATGGCATTTTCAAGACATTTTAGACTTAACATAAAGAAATTAAGTGAAATAGTAATTGATCATTTAAAGTTTTATTGAGATCCACTTTAGATTTTTGTAATGAAACAACATTTACCTTTGGCCACTACTGACCTGGAGCAGATCCAGCTCAATGACCTACATGGGAAAACATCTATATCTATTGCTGAGCATGAGCCAAACATTCCCTACTGCAGCGGATTTACAGTCCTTAATCCTGGAAATAAATTCAGAGGAGCAGAGTTTTGTGACAAGGCTAATACTTGTTGAAGGTTGTGAGGTTTCTCTGAGAAGAAGCAGGGACCACAGTCAGGGCTTTCAGGAAGAGTAACATATCCGTGTCAGGTAAATTCAGGATGCTACAGAACATGGTGGGATCCAAATCTCAGGGTTTTCAGGCACACAGAGTCAGAACTTTACACTGCTGTATCAAAGTTTGATCTTTGCCATTTATATCTTAGTAAAGGCTTGAATCCGCCCTAGTTCAGAAGCTACTTTTGGTTTCTAGCCACATCTACTTGCTCCCTCTGCCCTTATGGATCAGGTGACTGAGCCGTGATAATTTTTAATCTCTTCTATGTTTTTATTTTCTAAATTATAAGACACTGTTAAATTAATGCAACCTCCATTAATCTAGCATCACTTAGAATTGCTGTATTCCTTGGAGAAGATAAGAGAAAAAAATAAATAAGAGTCACTCTATCATTACTATATTTTTCCTCATATGCACAGGTGTGAATTTCAAGATCTGAAAGGATCCTCTGAAACCTACAGAGGCAGAAGGAGATTGATCTTCCTGCAGAGGGAAATCCAGTCCACCTATGTTAGTGATCTATGCCACTCCTTCATGTTAAGATATTTGTATATTTTTTCCAGTCAAAACTTTCTGCCCAGCTTTAGAACCCCTTTTGCATCTTTCTGATTATTAACATTTCCTGTTTCTCCTTTCTTTCTTTCTTTCTTATGACCCTCAGTTAATTCCACTATGCCTTGGAAACCAATACACATTTACTCCACTTCTCTCAATCACATTGCAGTTACATAAGACATAACTATGGTTATAAAATGCCCTTTACTCTGAAAGAAGGAGTTTCAGTACAATGGGACTGAAAGAGACCTTGTTTTTTATACCGAATAATAATGCTGCACTTTTTGCACTTCAAATCATAGGCATGCCCCATGTTTTTGTCTCCATCACCCCATTTGTAAGACTGTATGGGAGCTGCTGCCATATCATTTTTAGGTGTTATGTAGCCTAAAATTTTCATGACCAAAATTTTTTTTTTTTTTCCCCCCCCCAGCCATTTGGAGAGGATGATATCTTACCCCAAACAGCTTATTTTTCTTATCATTGTTACTACCTGAATCATTGTTTTCATCTCCATTGCTAGGGAGGTTGATGGTTTCTTGTGTCAAACAATACAGGCTCCATCATGTTGGCATTTATGAAATGCCAGGACTGCAGTTGTCAGTGCAAGGAAATAGTTCTGAAATACGGTGCTTTCATGTGTTAGATACATATCCCTGCCTCTGTGCAGTCCAAAAATTCACTGTAATGTCTTCATCCCCACACAGCCCTTCTGTCCCCACAGTAATTGATCGAGTGCATTGTCTACTTTGTCCCAGTTTGCAGTGGGAAAAGAAGGTGAAGTCTGGAGTCACAGAGGGAGTTCCCATGGACCAGGCAGCCTCAGCACACAAGGCCCTGGCTGCTGGAATATCCTCACTCCCTTCTGAAGTTTTTGTAGTCACTTAAAGGATTTGATGCTCAGTCCTCATTAAATTGAATGAGATGAGGGCATTCAGACATCTGAAGTTTGCTCTGAAACTCTCAGCTGTAAAAGACAGCTTATTAGGCCTTTTCCCCCATCTTACAAGCAGAAAAAGAAGATCCATTGTGAGTGAAAGAGAGAGACCAGTACCTCATAATAAATAAGAAAAATATCTACTATTTTGTAATTCAGTTGTAACTTCCTATTAAATTTAATAATGCATCCACTTACCTTAATTTTGTTCTTATTAAAGGAAAAGAAATTGGTCCAGGCAAGCAAGCAAATAATTAAATAGAAATATTAAAAAAATGCATGAACACTGTAGAGCTTAAACATGTATCACCTTTACAGCAGCAGACATGATTAATAATCTGTGTCCCTAAAAATGAAACATTCTTCAAGCTTTTGAAAGCTCTCTAGGAATTCCAGCATCAGAAATAAATTTTCATAATGTCAGTATCTCTAGAGACATAAGGTTGCTTATTTTTCCATGGTGCCCAGCAGGGGCTTTACTGAACACAGGAACACCAAGGGAAAGTCCACGCAGAACACACTACAGCAAGGCACAGGAAATACCTGAGCTGCCTTTGAATTACTTGGGATGTTAGCACCCTGCTGCTTAGTAGTCTGCTGGAGGGCAAGCTGTTTTCCAACTGAAGTAGCAGCTTTTAAACAAAAAAAAATTCACTAAACTGCCCTGCAGTGGTTGCCTGATGGACCAGCCCTACCCAAGCAGATCACAACATTTAGAGTCCGAAAATAGAGACCTCAACAAAGTCACTAAGCAAAATTCCAGGGCTCTCTAAGGGGCTTCATGCTACAAGAAATTTGCCTGAAGAGCTTGAAGTGAAGCCAATGGAGCTGATTTCAGCCAATTTTGTCTTTATAAATACATCTAAACCTGACCTTTTTTAGGCCCACTCACATTCACTGCCAAAGGATTTTCCAAATGTCACAGGTCTCTTTTTTTCACATATATTTCTTCATCAGGCAGAAAGCTTTCTGTCCCCACACCTGACAGAAAGAACAGACAAAAAAAGGACAGGAACATTTAAATACACAGACAGAAATACGTCCCTAATCTGACTGTCCTCTCACTTACATGCCTGTTGAAAACTTATTCTTTCAAAAAAATCCATTTGCTGTAGATAATCATTATCTGGATGTTCCAGATC
The DNA here is from genome assembly GCF_015227805.2 of Hirundo rustica. Classification (NCBI taxonomy): domain Eukaryota; kingdom Metazoa; phylum Chordata; class Aves; order Passeriformes; family Hirundinidae; genus Hirundo; species Hirundo rustica. The sequence continues at coordinate 7,900,164 of NC_053450.1, forward strand.
AAATCACTGCCAAAATAAATAAATAAATAAATAAATTAAGTCTTGACATTGAAATGCCCAGAATTATCCTGTTAAGGAGAACAGAGCATTAATTCTTTAATAGGCCTAGATCATTTTTATATGCAGAGTACAAGAAATGTTGTTGCAAGGCCAGACAGAAAGGCAAGCTACAGGAGAGGAAATCTTTGCTTCTTCAGTGCTCTCTCTGCAATAACTGTTCACCTTGATGGTTGAAGTAAACTTTACAGTATCAGTATTCCTCTTTATTTCCTTTCCTCTGCTGGGGAACATTATACTACATCCCTATTCTACCCACTGATTTCACGTCCCTGTGGGAAAGGACAAAAACCTATGATTCTGCTTTAAAATCATTTCTGTTCTGCTGCCAGTGGCCCTGTATGGTATACAAGCAGTTGGGCTGAGCTGTGTAAGTTTTGCCTTTGAGTCTTGTTTTCCTAAGGAGTTTGTGGTAAGGGGGGGGTCAGCCTCTTCTCTCAGGCAGCTGGGAGTAGGATAAAGAGAAATGGCCTCAAATTGTACCAGGGGAGTTCAGGCTGGATATTAAAAATAATTTCTTCACTGTAGGAGTGGTTAAACATTGGAAAAGGCTGTCCAGGGCAGTGGTAGAGCACCAAGTGCTCTAAGAATGAATAAACCTGACACTTTGCAGTGTGGTTTAGTGGGAACAGTGGTGGTGTTGGTCAAAGGTTGGACTAAATGATCTTGGAGGTCTTTCCTAATCTTAGTGGTTTGTAGACATGTCTGTGCTAATTTGGGTCTAGAGGCATCCGTTTGCAGTACAGAAAATCTAGGAGGCTTTATTTTAAATGCCAGGGAATGGGAGCACCAGAAATTAGTAACTACTACTGGCCTTTAGTTGTGTTACTAATTTGGGTAAGATGGAGTGATTAAAGCCAGCTAATAGAAGTACCATAAGTAGGTCAGGCAAAACAAACATCCAGAAAAGCCAAACTAACTTGCTGGTTTTAGGGAACCTCCACAGCCGACGGGGAAGAGTGGAAGTATTGATCAAACTCAATGCTGCACAAAAGGGAAGAAAAGTGATGTGAGGTCAGAGCACTGAAAGTGAGATAGGTGGCTGTGTGAAAGACTTGCTCAGCAGTGGAGTGAGGGCGCTGGAAGCTGTGTAGGTGTCTTTTAACAAGGAAGGATCTGAGGAGCTGCACAGGCAGAGCCAGGTGTACTGCACATTGCACTGTACAGTTGCAAGACAGACTGGGTTTCAAAAGAAAATATGTGTCATATTTGCTAAAGACAGCAAGAGCAGCAGGCTGACCACTGACAAAGGGGAGAGTCTAATTTTGAGGTGTCAAGGCAGAGGCAAGGACAGGCAAGAAAAATGATCTGTGAAATTGTTGTAACTAGGGTGAAGTTAAAAGCCTTCCCAGCCTTTGTTCTGCTGTGTTATTTCCCTCAGTGCACTGTGCTTTAATGCTGTAGGATGCCCAGTTTTTACTGGCTATTTCCTAGTGAGCACAGAGGTCCTGGGAATAAAAAATAATCCTTGATTTAGTGGCAAAATCTACAAATCACTTTGAATTTCCAAACAGGTGAACATTATTCATGGCAATACATGTCCTGAGCCTGAAATAGAGCCTGACATGACTTCATCCCTGTCTCAGTCTTGCAGTGGGGACGAACCACATGAGAATGACACAATCAAAGGTGAAAGAACAAAAACATAAAGCCATGGCTCCAGCATTTCACAGCCTGGAAAGCAGATCATAGGGAAATCCTTTTTAACCATCACAGCAGGAACAATATTTCCCTGTATTTTATCTGCCCAGTGAGAAAATCAGGACAACCTCTTTTCCATTGGCAACATGCTTTGCCACCACCTAGGGTTGTGCTTGGCTCAGAGTATCAGCATGTTTGAAGCACTCTGCAGAAAAGCCAATTTTTGAATGCCATAGAGTCAGGCTCAATCTGCCCTAGAATAAATGGAACTCTTACCATATATTTAAGTGAATTTTAGATTAAGACAAAGGGAGCTGATTAATGTATCCCAGAGCCTTTGGAAACCTCCATTTAGAGAAAGTTTATCAATGAAAGTTCATTGATAAAAAGGACCCAGAGAACTGGACTGTTAGTTGAATATGCTGCCTTATATACTGTGAGGCTGCTGGCACAACAATGTCTGGTCTTTTGAGCCCACATTCTGGTATTTATTTACTAAAGAAACTGGCAGTTTTATTATTAAGGATTTTTTTTTTTCTGTAGTTTGTGTCATTATGAATCCAATGTTCTCCCTTAATGTTGCAATATACATTTCAAAATAGGGCAATATTTAAAAATACTAGTTTATTAACATTGAATAAGGTATTAGTAAGAGACACAAACATATATCTCTATGGGAGAATCAAAATTATAATCATATGCCATTTTTGCTATGTATTCCAGAGTCAGAATGAGGAACAGAAAGATTCCAGTTTCAGGTACAAAACAAATGCATCAGCATGTTAAGTTACTGTGCCCTGAAAAAGGCATTCATATTAAAAAAAAAAAAAAAAAAAAAAAAAATCTGGGTTATTTTAGAAGCCATTTGTTTTAGTTTTAATAAGAACAACTTAAAATTGAACCTTTTAAAGATATAAGTATCAATAATCACTTGTGACTTAAGATATTTCCTTTCCATTCTGCAGAGAAGTCTGTGATGACGTTCATTGCCTCTGCAGTTCTGGAAGCAGCAAGATCTGGAGTCAGTATGTCTGGTAGCTATGCAAGTTCATAGGGACATAAATCAACAGCTTGCTGACCTCAAAATTGTCTGTCCTTTAGCCATTTCTATGCTCTTCACAGATTTATTCCTTACCATATTTACCTGGTCCAGACTAACTACCAGTTCTGAGAGCACTGGTTAAATATGAGTCTGATTCACAGCCCAGTAGATCTTTGTTTTCCTGGTATTCATTCCATATTTTTAGTCTCATATATATTGTTTTCTTTGGCTTTTCCTTCACTCACCACGTTGTTTGTTTTCTCTGGTAACATGACAAATGCACTTTTATAAGGTGCGGCTTTATAGTTAAATCCTGTCTAGATTTACACTGTATTTTGTCAGTGCAAGCCAGCAGCAGGACTCAGAGTCTGATCTACTCAAGGATTTAATACTTTTTCCTGCTGAGTCCCTGCCCCACTGGAGAAAGACAGTAAACATGTGTGTTTTAACAGTGAGTTCTGATTGTCCTCTTTTCTTGGTTTGTGGTTATCCAACAACTGCAGACTCACTTCCCAAGTGGGAGGATGGGAGCAGCCTCTTTCATCCCTACAAGCTCATGGGACTGTCCCAGTCCTGCCTCCTTCTCTGAATGAGTGCTGAAAATGCTCATTTTAGTTTTTTCAGCTCTTTCAGTTACTTCCTTGATTTTAGACTTAGTTCATGCTGGGCCTAACAGAAGAGACAGATCTGGAGGTCTTAGGTTGTGCTATAACTTGCCTCCTTTGTATAAGACGGGGTGAAAAAACAGCAGTGCAGAGTCCTTAAATAGCATAAAGGATTATTATAATTTCTGATTTAGATGTTAAAGGGAAATACCATCAGTGAACTACCTGTGCTTTTGAAAGAACAGTTTGGTATAGCAGTTTTTAAAAGACTGAGATTGCAGCATTTACAGTTGTGATTTTTAGATAAACTTTATCTTCCTCCTCACACATTGCTAGATCCACAGCCCTTTTCACCCATAATATGAGCTAAGCTTTATTAATCCTTATCATTGCTTCCAAATAAGACTCCAATGGAAACTACCTGGCATTTTGGTACTTAGGAAAAGCAATCCAAGTATTAAATATATACAAAAGTCTGCAAGAATTGTATTTTAAATTAAGGATTTTTTTTAAGGAAAGCCTGGTGATTGTAGAAATTGCAAACTCTGCTTCCAGTAATTATTAAATCTTCCATTACTTTGCTCTAGTCAAGGCAGACTCAGACAAGGAATTATTCTAGTTATGAGTAGATGGATATTGCCTCATCCCTTCTATCAGAATGGGGTTACCAAGACAAAGCAAACAGAGAGAGCGAGCTTGGTGGGGATCAGAAATACTGAGTATTAGCATCTGTGCAGTTTTAGGAAAGTGAAAAGCATTTCAAGTCCAAATGTGAAAAGAGTAAGGGATGATCTAAAAATTGCAAATATCAACGTTATATTCTTCATTTTCTATAAAGCAGGAAAACATTTTGCATTCAACTCTGTTAAATAAGTTTCACCACTTTCAGCTTTTGACAGCTTATGCTCCAATGTAATATAGTTTAGATTAAAACAGAAATGTTTGACAGATTCATTCCAGTACTCGGCTGTACAGTGAAAAGTCACTTGTGCCTTTGTGTATAGTGGGGTTTGGAAGAAATAATTTATACAGAAAGCAATTGAAACTAGAAATATCTGCATTAAACTGATAAATGAAATAAGGTCTGGATACCACCATCCAAAAGCAAGTCCTGTACAGGCTGTGAGAGTTACATTTCAGGATGACATAAAGGGCAGGGGTTTTGTGTTTCATTTCTCTTACATCGTTGTGTGACACTGTGGGAACTGGACTAAGTATCCTGATGGACATTGAGCCTTCCATGCAGACCAGTGGGTGCTCAGATCCTACATCTGTTGAGAGAAAGATTGGAAGTCAATTACAGTGGATTTTACCAGGGATATAGGGTCTGCTCTGACTTGTTTTTCACTGCTTAACTGCACTAAGAAATTAAAACAAAGTGTCAATTTAAATTTGCCATTTTATGGGGCTTTCAGGGAGATTTAGTCTGCAAATGAGCACACAAACAAACACACGAAAAACCCCACAGTGATAGCTGCAGAAATATGCCCATGCTCCAACAATCATCCAAGTGGAAATCAAGGCTCTTAGAGAAGCCATTGGAGTTCTTTACCATGATATGATGATAAAATCGCAGCTGTTCATGTGAAGAGCTTTCTAAGACAGATGTTATGATTCTGATTCTTGACAAGTGTTTCTGGAGTTCGCCATTTGAATGACAACAGATTTGCGCTTTAAAAACCTAATTCATGAGCTAACTTAGAATTAAAAGCATGTTCTTTCAAAACATATTTTTTATGGAAAAGAAAAAAAAATAGGCAAAGAAGGGAAGGCAGAGATGGTATGAAATTGCATCAATGTATTTCAATAGGTAGTAGTCTACAGGTGAAATATTACAGTCTTGTATCTATAATTCAAATGACCCTACTGTCACATTGGCATCATGCCAATTTAGTTCAAAAACTAAATTTTCAAAGCAAATGTTGAGTGAAAGAAGATGAGCTGATAGTCAGTACCTCATGGCTTTGTTTATAACTGCATTCAGTTTTCCAAAAATATGGCAAGCAAAAGTGCAAACCCCATCCTGGGCTGCATCAAACCCAGCAGGATCAGACAGGCAGCAGAGGTGATTCTCTCGCTGTGCTCAGCCTTGGAGCCCTGTGTGCAGGGCTGAGCCCCACCACTTAAGAAGGATGTGAAGGTCCTTGAATGTGTTCCAAGGAGGGTAACAAAGCCAGTGAGAGGCTGTGAGGAGCAGCTGAGGGATCTGGGCTTGTCTGGTTTGCAGAAGAGGAGGCTGAGGGGTGACCTTGTGGTTCTCTACAGGCAGTGGGAGATACTGAGGACTCCTCTCTGGTATTCAGTGATAGGACATGTGGGAGTGATCCAAAGCTGCATCAACAGAGGCTCAGTGCTCATATTGGAAAGCATTTGTTTACTAAGAGTGTGGTAAAACAGCAGAACAAACTTTCTAGAGAGGTAGTCAATACCCCAAGTCCATCACTGTTTAAGAGACATTTGGACAATAGAGTTAATAGCATGCTTTAACTTTTGGTCAGCCCTGCAGAGGTCAGGCAGCTCGACTAGTTGGGTATTTTAAGACCCCTTTCAACTGAGCCATTCCATTCCATTCCATTCCATTCCATTCCATTCCATTCCATTCCATTTCATTCCAATTATTTCACAAGAATTTGAATTACACAAAAAGACCTCTCAACTGGACAGCCAAAGTGAACACTTTTCTTAAATTTCTGAGTTTGCTTCTTTTTTCGGCTGCTTTTCATATGAGTCGCTTTCCACCTGAAAAGCTCTAACTTAAGGTTTGCAAGCTCCAAACCTGCAAGAAAGTCTGTTTTTTTAAGGTGCAGCAGCATCTAAATTTAAATTTCTCACAGTCCCTGGAGTTAATAGCCTCATTCACCCTGTAACCATTTTGGCTGTGGTATCGGAGGCATTACGATATGATGCATAACGCTGAGTCTGCAATACTAATGGACACCAATATACTGCCCAAGTCATATTTCTCTTTTGCAGCAGTGTTAATAAAGCAACTATGGAAGCTATAAACTGCAAGGTGGGGGGAAAGTTACAACTGTGCAATGTTTCAGTGAGGAATTTTAGATGGCCTTAACAGTTCCACAATCCATCAGTCATTTCTGTAAACAGGAAAAAAAGGTAAAAAACCCCCAAACTCATAATGATATGTTCTGAAGATTAAAAAAACCTCTCAGTCTTGGTGGTGAGCAGTAACCTTTGATTTACTGCTAATTTGTCTACCTGGCAAGTTTATCAACCTGATGAGGCTGGAGACTGAGACAAGTGGATCTTTAAGGAAAGGTTTTAACATATTTTGATAGAAAGTTCCTACCTTTCTAGGGCAGAGAGAGACAAGGCTGAGACTCAGTTTGTGCCCTAGAGCTGCTGAGCTCTGGCTGGGGCTGGCTCTTCCTTGTGAGTTACCGCATCGAGATAACCTGCAGCTCCTGCCTTGCTCTGCAGTAGTGTTGCTAGGCAGTTTAGGCAGTTGCTAAGGCTGTTTTTGCTCCAGACTAGATGATCTACCTGTTTACTGCACTAAACTGACTGTGGGATTTAGGGATGAAGTATTATCCCAAGCCTGGATAATGAGCCCTGGCTTCTCCTTGTGGATATGCAGAAGGATGCCTGGTTGCTGTGCCCTGGCAAAGGTCTGCATTGCTCTAACACCTCTCACCTTGGGTAAGAGCCAGGCTGCAGCAGGAGACTCCCAGGCCACAAGGAGGAATTTTCCTTGTGGATTTAACTCCTCATGATGAAGACTGGGATTTCTTCCTCTGAGACTAGCTGTCACAGGTCAGCACCGTGTTGCAAACACTGGTGTCACATAACAAGGCCAGTTGTTCTACCTGAGTTTTCCTGGGAGTTATGGCTGACTTTGTTGCTCTAATGTTTTATCCAGTTGTTCTAGTCATACCTAGAGCAATTTTCACTTACATAATCAGAGGTCTTTTATGCCATAAAGAGTAGCTTATATTCCTTCAGTGATTAACAGCATTTTCTGAAAAGAATTTAGAGCAGGCCCAGGTTGGTCAGATCTACATTCAACCACTGATGACAGTACTCATTTTTCTATTGCCAAGGCATTGCCCTGGACTTGCATCTGCCTTACAGATAGGTAAATGGAATGTGACTATCCCTCAGTCCTGAAGTCCCAGTAGAAATTTTGATAAAATTTAATCTGGCAAATCAGATTTAAGACATCTGGGATTAATTCTCAGTTCAGTTTTTGCTGGATATCTATCAAATGAGCCTATCAGGCAAAGTTCTGTGCACTCTCAGGTAGCTCACTTAATCCACTTTATGGTTTGATTCCTCCTCAGTGAAATAAGGCCAGTACCTTATAACTACTTTGGCAGAGGAATCAAAAATCATTGCTGAATATGAACAGTTCAGATGTTTGGAGTGCTAGAGAGAGAAGCAAGACAGAGAGGAGAGTATCAGCCTTTTTTTTTTTTCTTATTGAGTATGGTGATATTTTCTAAGGGGTGTTCAGTTATCAAATTTCATTCTGGAAGAAGTATTTCACATGGCCAAATCATTCTTTATCAAATCAGTTCTTTGTAGTCAGCTTCTATGAAGGCTTATTTTACAGAGCTTTCTCTGTTCCGTCTCTTAATGCAGTTGACGTCCACTTGGTGCTTCATCACTTCTCCCCACTCCAAGTTTTCAGATAGTTTTCATTTCCCTAGTGAATTATCATGATCACTGGTGATAGCTGAGAAGACGCAACAAAGCAGAGATCCTTCCTCTTTACCTCGAGCCACGAGTTTGCATTTTTTTCCTTTCTTTGTGATTGCTACAAAAGTTGATTCAATCAGAAGTAGAGAGAAAGATCAAGCACCTATGTGAAAGCAAGTGAAATTAATGTTCACAAAATTAGTACTTTAGGGGCTTTTGACAGATTTATGTAGGCTCTTTGCATCTGGGCATTGTCTACTTCAGTTTCAAAATATTTATTTTACAGAACCTATTGGAGTTGCTTTACTGAACTTTTTATATGCTTGTGAAAAGAGCTGGCTGTCAGAGCTCCAGCTTGCATCCTCCTGTCCCAAAGACAGGTACAAGCCCAGAAGGGATGCAGAGATGTTGCCTTGTCAGTGTTATGCCTGAAGGAAAGCTTAGCATCAAAAAAACTATTTTTGACTTGTTCTTAGCTGGGTTCAACTGATGGAGATGGTCACTGGCTGTGAAGCAGATTGGTGCCAGTATATTCCTGGTATTGGACATCTCTGCTGATGGGCAGATGTTGTTTGCTGTCATTCTCTCTGTCATAACACCATCCACATATCTCTACTGAAATAATTTTTAGGGTTATGCAGGCAAGAAATTACTCTTTTGGGAATCAGACCAATGGCCTTTCTGCTCTGACCACCAAGAACAACACTAATTAGTTTCACAGAGGACAGCAGTAATTAATTTAAAGGATTATTAGCCAGTAGCAGCTCTTTCGTATTTGCTGCCCTGGGTGGTGCCAAGCAGTCAGACAAGAGGGAATGGGCAGAAACTGATGCACAGAAAATTCCACTTGAATATGAGTAAGAATATGTTTACTGTGTGGATGACCATGCACTGCAACAGATTATCCAGAGAGGGTGTGGAGTTCCCCTCACTGGACATATTCCAGAACTGTTAGGACACAATCCTGTGCCATGTGCTCTGAGCAGGGAGGTTGGACCAGATGACCCACTGTGGTCCCTTCCAACCTGACCCAGTCTATGATTCTCTGAAACATCAGAGAGGTAGATCTTTGGGACTTGTATTGCTGGATACACACCAGGTAAGCCTAATGTAGAACTGTTCCTGTTGTTGGACCCTGGATCACCAGATATGATTGTAAAGAAGTTTCTTTGCTCATGGCTTGCAGATGACAATTATTCCTTCTGCCAACTCCCTTTTTTCTCAAATGCTCTCCACAGACCTTACCAAACTTTTTCTCAAGCTGAAGTTTTCTCTTCTTGGTTTTGCCCCCCATCCCAGTGACATCTCTCTCAAAACACACACTGCTTGTTCCTCTATCAGATTCTGTGTTCATCCTACGGATGCATTTCTTCCTAAGTTGTTTTATCAGGGTTTTGTCTTTGGAATAAACTACTTGAATTGGAATTGCTTTTGCGTATTACAGAAGTTGGTCTGAAAAAGAGTTCCTGTTTTACTCACTTGTGAAATTATGGGTAAATGAGGAGAAAGCTATAAAAATACACGTATGTATGGAAAGCCTGAAGAAAGGGAGTGATTTGGTGGGCGGGAGAGGGGGGAAATTAGGGAGTAATCAAGCACCACTGAGAAATAAGGAAATTAAACTGACTGTTGATTATACCAGAGTAGTTCAACGAAAAAAAGCAATAGAAAGTCTGCTAATCACAAGCAGATCATATCTGACAAAATGTGAGATAGTGAATAAATTTGTTTATCTCCTTGCCTGTTCAGCCAGAATGTATTCTGTCTAAATTAAAGCCTACAGGGTATGGCAAAAACTATTTTGCTTTTAGTCAGAGAAGAGATAAAGACACTTCTAGAGTCTGCAAGAATGAGCAAAATTGGGCAGGTTCCCCAGTAAATGGGCAGAATATGCCCCACAAAGTACTTGTCTCTTCATTCACTGTTAGAAGACCCTAGGAAAATTAGTGATTTTGAGGCAACCTACCAGATTAGGACCAGTTTACTAGCATGACCCAGCACCACTGTACCTCAAATCCTTACCCATCAGATGTGCCTTTTCCTCATGAGAGTGAAAAATTTTGTTAAGGCTCTTTTCCGGCAAGGTAATTTGAACCTGCTAAGGATGATTCAGCAAAGCACTTAATTGCATGTCTCAGCCTATTCCTAACTAGCAGAGATCTTAAATTCTTGTACAGTCCTAAGCATGTCCTTGCCTAACTCAGGCACATACCAAAACTGCTGAGTATGCCTGCAGGAAAGCAAGTAAGTTGAGCCAGGGTTTCAGTAGTAGGCCATGTAAATGGCCAAAGGTACATGATACCTTTGATAAAAACAACAGCTGAACCTACAGCAGCAGAATTTCTTCTTTATACTATAATCACAAAATTACAATTCCTAAATGCTTCCTAAAACCTCAACCCCTTTCACTCTTCTACTGTAAGGATGTGAGTTTTCTCCATCTTGCTGATACTGGAGCATTGTTTGTGATATCCCTGGGTGTTTTGTGCTCAAAAACGTTTTGAAATACAGAAGTTTGAAATATCTTTAAGAATCTGTTTCTTTTCACTGCACTTAATTGAACTTGACTGCCTTGTGTTGCACTCTGAGAACGACTGACTCTCTTTTTCCCAGGCTTCTAGAGTTCACTTTTCCAGGGTTGAGAGGTCACTAGCATTGGCTTTTTTCCACCTCAGAGTTCCTGAATTTCTGCAGGAGAGAACACAAAGTGTTAATAGTGAAAATTGCTCAATATTGTCTGGTGTTCTGATGGATGGCAGTGTCCTTGTTCTGTGTCTCTTGGTACAGCAAAACACTTCAGCTGAAGAGGTTTTAAAAATCTATTTTGGCTGCTGGAATACGCAAGTTCTGTGGTAATGAACAGCTTTCTTACCAAGGTCAAATCAGACTAATTGCCACTAAACAGATTTGTTAGTAAAAACAAGGCTGTATTACTTGATAATAGAGTAAGGATTGGGATTATTCTGCATCTTGCTTGTTTTGGTATACGTTGAGAATTTGCAGGAAACTGGGAGGATTATTCCTTTTTCTTTTGCCCTTCCCATTGCCCAATATGGGCACAGTCTGCATCTTGTACTGGCAAAGGTCCTGCCATCACCAGTATCCATTTATACAGATCATGGTCAGGATGCAGCCCAGGGCTATGAATAGTCCTCCGACACCTGAGTCTCAACCAGCTTCTGTTTTATTTACGACATTTATTTTGTTCCATAGCCATATCTGGCTGGTTGCCTGTGACAAGTACTACAGATAACTTCCGCCCTTGGTCTCCCAAACCTGTCACTTGCCTTCATAGAAAAAATTGTCATCTTTATGTGGAACTGCAGAGGTTGGCTATGGCAAAAGATGGCATGATGTCTAGAATCACACTGCTGCTCCTACAGGTGCTAGATGTCTTGTTTCAGAGTCTTACTCATTCAACATGGGTTAAAAATTATTATCAGATCATTTGGTTTGGAGGATTTTTTTTGCCCTCAGGTTTGGAGGATTTTTTTTTTTCCATTTTTGATGATTAAAACCTCAGGTGTTTGTTTTTTCTGTTTTGTTGTTTCTGTAGTTTAGAGTGTAATCCACATCCTGGAAGGAGAGGGTATTTTCACTTGACTGGTTTTGCAGTTGAAAGAATGATCTCCTCAGCCTCTCTTGTTCTCTTCCCTTCCATTGTGTAGTTCTGGTAATTTTTGATCCTTTGTACATTTACTTTGCTGTTGTGTCGAAAGATGACTTGAGCTGAGGTTTTGTGGGTGCTCCCAGATGAAATGTTTCCAGAATTACCCGCAATGGCAAAGACTGAGTACAGGCCCAGCAGATCACATCCATGCTGTGTTCCCAGTGTACCTACATACCCACCCTACAAGCAAAGAAAATCAGAGTTATTTTCAGAAGTCTCTCTGAGCATCTTTGCTTAAACTCTGCCAGTACAGCCTCAACCTTCATTTCTGACTGGGGATGTCATTCTGGCACCGTGTAGGATTGCTTTCACTGCCCTTCATTAAGGGAATTCCTCTCACATTTTCAAACAGTACAGCCCTTTCACTGGGACAGGAAAATGACTGCAGCCTATTTCTTGGTGTATTTGTAGCAAATCACTACATAATTGTCACAGCTTTAGTTGCCCAGCCAAGCCAAGGTGAGTTGTTTTAATGACAGGGTTTTTCCCAACCTGGGATGTTTCCCAAATTATTTTTATTTAATGAAATGAGACAATCTGCTCAGAAGACAAAAAGCACCACAACACTCCTCCTGACATCCATGTGGCATGACTGAGTTTGCTTTTTAAAAAGGTCCTAAGCAGCTGGCATGACCAGAAAAACGGTGCCAGTTTATAACTCTGGTTTTCATGGGTGACAGGGTGAGGCTCCATGTGTTGGCATCTTTGTGCAGACGTAACACAATGGAACACTCCAGGGATAATCTCTCTCTCATTGAACTGTAGTGAGGCTCATGGCAAGGAAAGCTCTCTCAATATACCTCTGTCATTCCTGCCTCTCCTCCCAGCTGGGAAAATGATTTTTACATAAGAAATAATGTCTGTCTTGCAGAAACCTGTGCTGCGGGCCTAGTCGTCTCCCATTTTGATTCTCTCTCTTCTTTCTTTTTTTTTTTTTTAAGTAAAGACAATTCAGAATTGATTCAAAGAAGAACCAAACTCACAAGGGTGGGGTAGGGGGTTAGAAAAGCACAGTAAGAATTTACCCAGAGCAAATTAATTTGAAGAGCTACCTCAAATGAAGTAAATGAACCTCAGAAATACTATGGAATTAAATTACTGCTAAATTTCTTCAGGCTTAATCATTAAAGGTCAAATTAAATGAACATTATTTGGCAGTACAGTGTCCCACTACCTTATAAAATATATTCAGCTGGGACTTCCTTCCTTCCTTCCTTCCTTCCTTCCTTCCTTCCTTCCTTCCTTCCTTCCTTCCTTCCTTCCTTCCTTCCTTCCTTCCTTCCTTCCTTCCTTCCTTCCTTCCTTCCTTCCTTCCTTCCTTCCCTTGGTGTCCCTCAGCAGGCTGTGCAGAAACAAAAATTGTTTTATTTTGAATGCAGAACTGCAGTTTCCAACCTGGGATTTGCAGACCCTCAGGGTTAGTTGTAAGAAGGGGGAAAGTATGAAAAGGAACTAAAAAAAGCAAATTGAGGTACTAAATCCCTGTATGATAGCTGTGCCCCTGAAAATAAAATTGGACCTTCAGAAAGTAAAATAGTTGGAAGCTACCAGGAAAGAAGGAATTATTACAAGAAAAAAACATCAGGAGGTTTGGGAGGTCATTATGGTCAAATATGTAGTGTGGTAAACTTCAGAGGAAATGTGTTCATTGTTAATACAATTTTAGATCAAAGGAGTAACATAGTAGCTGGGCTGCAGACATTTAGTGGAATTAAACTTTTGAACCTCTCTAAGTCTTTCCTGTCATTTTATATAGCCAGCAAAAAAAAAAAAAAAAAAAAAAAAAAAAAAAAAAAAAAAAAAAAAAAAAAAAAAAAAAAAAAAAAAAAACACCAAACCCCACCACCCACCAAACAAACCTAGTTTCCTTTGACAGAAGTTCATTAATGAATTTGAACTCAAATATTAAAGCTCTGAAATACCATGCTTTTGCTTATGTAGGAACTTTAATTCCAGTGGAGCTTAAAATGATTTATGGACATGCATTTCATAGGGCACAGGTGGCATCAGAAGCCACATTTCACACAGCTGTATCTGGTGCAGCCCAAATAACTTAGTAAAAATATTTCTATTGAATTTCTTAAGAGCTTTACAAGCAAGGGATTTGTTTACAAAACACAGAAAAACTGCATGAATATGCCAGGTCTGGCAGTGACGAATTCTTCATCAGGTAAAGGTGCAAGGATGCAGAATAAAAATTATTTGCAATTCAAATACAGAAGCATTATATAATTTAAACTCACAGGTTTTAGTTAGGGGAATCTTTGTATGCCTGTGCATGCAAACCTGTCCAGTGCTTCTTGGATGAGGCCATCAGTGTCCCAACTGTTTGTCTAAGGCACTGCAATTTAATAGTATTTGTTCTTGAGAAAAGGTCTCAGGATCTTTGCATAGACAAGTTTAAAAGAACACTATCTCCCCAAAAAGAAAAAAAAATTACCCCAGAACAAAACCCCAGATAATTTCACTGCACATGTTTGCTACTCCAGGGGATGGCAGAATCATTGCTTACTGCCTTCCTACCCTTACCCCTAGGAGTAGATAAAATGCTGGCTAGCTTTAGGGCTACAGATTCTAAATCCTTTTGAACTTAAAATCTAAACCTGAGCAAAGTTACCAGTTTTCTGACGTTGGAACCTTCTTGTCTGATTCTCTCAGATTTTTCTGCATAGCTGTCACATCAAGAGATCTATTTTTTTTCCTTTATTTTGCCCAAAGCAGAGATTCTGCTGTAATCATATAACTCAAGGAGCTGGGGCTTTAGAAAAATGCTGAATATTATTTTATACTGTTGCAATTAGAAGAATTCCTTCTCCAAGCTATTGAGACCAACAAGGTTCAGTTTAGATTATCCAGAATAAATTGTCCCTTGACTGACAATCCAAAAGAATAGCTCCATGATTAGTGTTTTGGGACAACCTTAGAGCAGGAGTTCCCTTCCTTTGCCCTTGCCCCTGCACTCAGCTCTATCCAACAATCAGTTAATTCCTTCACAGAGATTCTCCCCAGCTATGAGCTGGCTTTCACAGGGCTTGTGGGTGCACAGTTGCCTGCAGCAGTTGGAATGTGTGCAACAAAGTAAATACTGTGTTTTCTGAAACAATTTCAGTAGCTGTACAGAGTGATCACCTTTGGCTCTTTTCTATACCCTCAACAGCTGTGTTAGTCAGATCCTGAATTTGGAACTGGGGAGCAGTTGCAGAAGGGTGTTTTGAAGCCAAACCTCTGACACTGCAGTGCCAGGAACATTACACAGGGCCACTTCCACTCTGTGTTAACCATCTTTTAACCTGTCAGAGCAGTGGAAAAACCCTTCATGTAATGGGAAATCAGCCTCTTCCTGTGCAATCCCAGCACTGTTCCCAGCTGCACAGCTGAAGACTTGGTCCACCCCCCCCACCCAGCTCCCCACTGACCAGAGAGAGCCCAGTGAGCCCCTACTGCCGTCATGGGGAGCCTCACCAATCCGCAGACACTCATTTAATTGCCTTCCAGGACCTTTGTGTTTCCAGAGGAGAGATTTATAACCAAAGAGCGCTCATATCACTGCAGTGGGGAGCCAAGACTTGTAAAATCCCTTGCTGGCTGCTGGTGACTCATGAGATGTCCAAGACAAGCAGAATAACTTTCTTTTTCCTCTGTTTCTGTTTTCAAAGAAACCACTTCTCAGCTGCACACCAGGGGGCTGTTGCGAGTTTGAATTAATTTGAGGCTTCCAAATTAAAATTGCTGCAATACAGCAATTCATTTCACCCTGTGAGGAACATCTCAGATCCGCTGACTCTTCCTGTGGAGGCACCTGTTTCTCTCTAAAGCCAGCTCAGCTGACAAGCTGAGGAATTTCACTGACTCTGATGAGCTCTCTCTTGAGTGTTAACTCTTCTCTTTGCAGGTCTTAGGACCCCACTAGGCAGGGAAGAGAATCCTAACTTGCATCACATGGGAAGTTAAGTGAATACTGTGAGCAAACCCTATTTCCAGCAAGCACAGGCCTGCTGCTGTTATATTTATGCTCTGGCTTAAAAACATTCAGTTGAGGATGTCATTAGGGGGTTAATGGAAGCATTATACTTAGAAAGTCTCTCTGTAAGCTAGGCTAGCCTCCTTACCTTACTGTGTGATCAAACTCATTATTTTCCAGCTCCTGCTGGGATGGTAAACAGTCAGATTTGAGCAAATGAGCTGCAGATGTATTTATATCAGGACAATAACATGGGGGGGGGGGGGGGGCGGGGTCAGAATGGCACACTATGGCCTGCTCAAGAAATAAAGTAATTAAATTATTGTTTACAGAAAGAAAACTGGTGCTTCTGGGTAGATAATATTTTTAAGCTTTCTTGAAAAGAAGCTTGAGTCTGGAGCATCCTTTAAAAACAGAAATTAGAGGTTGAACACTGGATGAGAAAGCAAGAAGAGAGGAATTCCATCTCCAGAACTTGATTAACAGCAAATACACAGCACACATGTACAATTACACCTTGTGCTTGTGCAGATCTTAGGCAGAATGAGACCATCTGTACCTTCAAGGCATCCATCACTTAAGATCATGTGAGCAGCTACTAAACACACAATTCCCCAAACTTCAGGAGACTGAGTTTGCCTGAACTTGACAAAAAATGGATGCAAGATGTCAATATAGTGTCTTCAATTTATGACTGAGGGAATGCATTGCTCAGGGGCTTTTTTGTTTTGTTTTTCTTTCCTTTGGGGAGGACTGGAGTGGGGCAGGGGGACACAGGGCTTTATGGGAGGGGGGAGAATTTTATTTCAATTTAATGTCTGTGTGTAAACAACTGGTGCCATTTGAGATGACCTAAAGTATCAGTATGGGATGCTAAGTAGGACACAGAGAAAAATCTCCCATTACAGCACCACGTCTGTGCAAATAAACCAAGCCTTAGATCTCCAGTAATGATAAAGGGAAATGTAGGCACCTTGCCTGCACATAGGTGTATACACAGGAGCACAACCTGTGCTAAGTCTCAGAGTTAACCCTGCCTTGATGTTTGTATTTTGTTTGAGATTATTATTTCAAAGAAGATTGATCATTTTCTTACTTACAGCTCTCATAACAGCTGGATTACTATTGTGAACAGATAAATAGTGCCAAGTGACTTTCATGGGCTCCTCCTCACTGCCAGTTCTCCTGTTTTAGTGCTGTCACAACACAGGAGAGGTGTGCTGTGACCATGCTTGAACACTGGGCAACTGTTCAATTTTCCTCTTTTAGCTTCTAGACAACATCCTAGACAATCTCTCCAGCCATGGATGCCAACTCCCAAACACTTGACAGCTTTATCTGATGGCATTTAGACTGAAATGAAACATGTGCAAAGCTTGGCTTCTCTCCAGAGGCGAAGTCGAGAGCCACCTCCACCACCATAGGATGTTTTCCTCTTGTTCCTGTTTTAGGAGAAACTTGGAGGCCAGGAAAAGCATGTCGTCTACTATGCAATCTCTGTGTCACGGTTTATGCAGCCCAAACCACTCATCCCTGTTGTGCCTGTAGCAGCTGGGATTGTAAACCCTTGTTTCTTCATCAGACTTCATCAGGACTGTGACCCAAAACATGAGTCTCTGCTGTGGGTCACCTCCTATCTCCATTGACATTACAACATTGCCCCTGCTATCTATTGACCTTTTCTCAGAAAACTTTTGGATGTGCCACTTAATTTTTTTCTTCCCAATCTCAGTTTGACCAGTCCTCCAGTTTTCATGCTCAGATTGTGTTTTACTCCTCAGAGTGGAGAGATCCAACACTGTTAATACAGCAGTTTTGTATGTTGGAAGGGTGCAGAGAGCAGACTGGGAAACATTACACTCACTATTGCTCCTACATAGCTCCCACTCTCTTTCTGGAAAAAGAACACCTGGATGGACCACTAGTTTGAGCTAGCAGGACACTTCTGTGATACCTCTTTTCCAGACTATTGTGTATTTAGAGAGGTCATGCAGCTTACCTGGAAAATGGTAGGGGAAAAAGTTTTTGGCTTCTCAAATTGCAGACAACATGCATTGTAAGGAGATGTATCAGATAAGGAGGTTAATGGCTTTTTTCAGCTGAATTCCTGCCTCCCTCCATGACCTGGAAATTACCACACTTGGAGGGCTGGTGGAAAAGTTAAACTCCTGTCCTGTTTTCTGTCAAAATGACCCACACTGGAAAAGACATTCCAGTTATCCTGAGCAATCTAACACCTTTCAGCTTTCCTTCCCCAAATGAAAGCAGATATTATCAAATGGATAAATCACAGCAGCAATTGAGAATACTGTGGGCAGGTTCAGAGGTGTGGTTTGATCCTCAAGTCTGCACAGAAGTCTGTTCCCATTAAGGAAAGAGGTGGGAAGAAGACTGAGAAGTCATTGTGGTTTAACCCCAGCCAACAACCCAGCCCCACGCAGCCACTCGCTCACTCCCCCGCCAGCAGGACTGGGAGACAGTCAGAATGGTAAAAGCTGGAAAACTCGTGGGTTTGATAAAGACAGTTTAAAAGGGAAAGCAAAAGCCAAGCACACAAGCGAAAAAAGCCCCAAGGAATGAATTCTCTCCTTCCCGTGGGTAGGCAGGTGTTCAGCCATCTCCAGGAGAGCAGGGCCCCGTCACATGTAACAGTAATTTGGGAAGACAAATGTCATCACTCCAAATGTCCTCCCTTCTTCCTCCCCTCACTTTATATACTGAGCATGATGTCACATGCTCTGGAGTGTCCCTCTGGGCAGTTTGGGTCACCTGTCCTGGCTGTGTCTCTTCCCAACCTCCCCTGATCCCCAGTTTCCTCCCCAGCATGGCTGTATGAAAAGCAGAAAAGGCCTTGAATCTATGCAGGCCCTGCTCAGCAATAACAAAAACATCTCTGAACTATCAACCCCCTGCTCAGCACAAACCCAAAACACAGCTCCACACCGGCCACTGTGAAGAAAATTAACTCCACCCCAGATGAAACCAACACAGAAGCCAAAATGAGACAATCTCCCAATGAAATGCTCCTAGCTGTGGAAGGTGTGTGCACTGAATTTCGCAGGTATGTCAACAAATACAAAACACTTTGGTTAAACAGAACCATTTAATTCTTTAACTAGAACAGAGCTGTTTTTCTTTATGTACTCAGGAAGATGGGTGAAAATCAGCTTTTAGGTTTTTGCTCTTTTTGAGCACTGCTAAAGAGTTTCACAGAATGGTACTGAATGTGCCTGAATGGAGTAGTATATTCCATTTCTGGTTCACCCTTCACTGGAAATTCATATGTTCTCATTCTTGATTTCCTTAATTTTTAAGTGAAGAAAGGATCCTTTGGACCAGTAGTATAATCAAGTCCTATAATGACAAGAAGGCTCACAATGTCATTCTGCATCCATGGAAGAATTCTGTGAATTTTGTTTTTTTTAGAGCATCTCTTTTAGAAAGAATCACACTTCAATTTTCACTGAATTCTGTGAAGGAATATGCAGCATAGTACTCCCAGTATAAAAGAAGCACGCAGGAAATAAATCTGTCCAGTCTTTTATAACAAAAATGCATTTAATAATTTGAGCACCTTAGATAACTTATTTTTCTTCCAAATTTGTACTTTGGGCTCACAAAGTTTTCAGAGAGTGCTTGATTCACTATCAGAAACTGAAACAGGGACCACAAGTCTTGACTCTCAACCTCATCTTAGATCTAAGGGAACCAGAACTGTCCCTGAGGAAAAGTTAAATTAAAATTAGTTTCTAAAGCACTCCAAAGGCCACAGTTCTGTGCCTCTCTTCATCACTGGATTATTACTGATGATCTATTCCAATTTGGAACGGAGACAAGATGACAGTTATGCTTCCTAACAAGTCTTGAAATAACCCATCAGCTTTGAGGTACTAGAAGAAAATCCTCTTTTCACATATTATTATTGGCTGAGAACACCAGGTTCTAATCCCATTTCTCTGCAAGCATCTCTTTGCACCAAATTCCAATTTCTTAATTAGTGAGCACAAAGCCACAAAGCCAAAACAAATAATAATAGAAGAAACAAAATTCAAAGAACACTAAGAGAAACATCTAGGAGAATATCATACTCTTTGTCCCAGAATCCTGAAAAATTGGCATATTGATTGTCATCTGAGTGTTTTCAGTCAATCTATCAAGCTGACAGAGGAATAGCCAGCATGTTACTTGTAGTCAGATGGTGAGAAATGGTCAAATGGTCTGTGCAGATACCAGCTGGCACCCCGGCCTCAGGAGCAGACAGAGCTGTAAGTGTTTCTTTCTCTTAAAAGATAGGTAAACAGAAAATGTAATGTGACTATGAAAGAGTAAATGCACTTTTAGGATACATCAGAAGTTTTTGTCCCAGAGAGGGGAAGTGTTGCTAAGATACTAAGATCTAAAACACTGCAAATGTGTGGGTTTTTTATTGGAGGTTGTCCTAGGTTACAATGTAAAATGTGCCCAAAGTATGTATTCTATCACCATCTACATGAAATGTTGTTGTGCACCACTGTTTCCCGTGCCCCCTCCCTCCAGACTATCTTCTGTTAATGGCCCATCAATACCGCCCTGCATGACTCATAGATAACTCTCCCCAGGAGCTATCTCTGTTTAATAGGCAATCAAGGACCCATTGCAAAACTGATAAAATGATATCAGTCCATTGTGAAATGCTCCGCCCAGGGGGAGGAGCCAAGCATTCCCACCTGGATATAATCGGGGCCTTGGGACAGCACAGGCAGCCTTACCCACTGGATTCCCAGAGGACAAGAGCTACCAGACCTTTCTGCAAGAACACTGCTTCAACAAGACCACTTCATCTGGACTGCCACCACCACGGTTTCAGGTTGTATTCTGACTCTGTCAGTAATCTTTTGTACCATTGCATGTGTTTTATTTTATTTTACCTTTTTTTCCTCTCCTATTAAATTGTTTTTTCTGACTTGGAGTCTCTCGCTGGTTTTGCCTTCAAGCCAGCACATATATTTTGGCGCCCAACGTGGGGCAGGAGGTACTGAGAGAAGTCAGAATTACAATTTTGTAGTGAGGAAAAAAGAAACAGCTGTCCGCTATGATGCTCAACATGCTTTCATATATCTTATACCTAGCTCTCTACATTTTCCCGCACATGGGGCAGTATTTGCCGGTCTTAATGCTCATGTGTAGACCAGGGTATGGTACCAGAATTGCTGTATTGGTCTATTATGTTTATTGTATGATAACCTCTGAGGCAATGAGCATCATTCGGAGTATATACTCTATTTTGTGTTCTTGTCCTGGTCCAGAATGCTACATCTGGGCTCTCAATAATCGCACCCAGCCCCTGTGGGGAGGGGTAAAGAATGATTTTTTCCAGTCTTTTAGGTATGGCACAGCAGTTTTCAAAAGTATTGAGTTCTCTCTAGGTGCCAAGGACAGCATAATATTGTTGTTAGTTCTGCTTTGCCTTCTCTGCACGGCCTGCACCATGCTCACCATGTTTAGAAATCAAACACTACATGGGGTGGTGCAGCGTCTCCTTGAGGAGGAGGGAAAAAGAAACAAATGCAAAACAACGGCATCCGTGTCTACACAAACTGTCGTAGAGGAAACAGGAACCGCATCTATGCAGACTGTCACAGAAGAGAAAAGAACCAAAAACAAGGCAACAGTTCCTGCATCTACTCAGACCATCACAGAAGAGAAAGGAACCAAAAACAAAGCAACAGTTTCTGCATCTACTCAGACCATCACAGAGAAGAAAGGAACCAAAAACAAAGCAACAGTGTCAGTGTCTACACAAGCTGTCACAGAGGAGAAAGAAACCAAAGGTGCCATCAGCATCTCCACACAAACTGTCACTGAAGCAGAACAACCTAAACCAGTGGCAGTTGCCCCTGTTCAGAAGAAGAAATCAAAGAGCAAATCAGTCCGCATAATGACTGATGAGGATGTGGCAGGACCTTCACACTCAGCAGAAGAGACAGAGCCAGAGATCATCACCCGCTCTCTATCCCTGGGTGAACTGCGTGACCTGCGGAGGGAATTCACCCGCCAGACAAACGAGTCCATCCTGACCTGGCTGCTCCGCATCTGGGACGCTGCAGCCAATGACACCATTCTGGATGGAAGTGAGGCCAGGCAACTGGGATCGCTGTCTCGGGATGTGGTCATTGACCAGGGGATCGGGAGAACCCAACAAACTCTCAGCCTCTGGCGGCGACTGCTAACAAGTGTGAGGGACAGATACCTTTGTAAAGAAGACCTCCAGGTGCACCAAGGAAAATGGAGCACAATGGAACAAGGTACCCGATGCCTGAGGGAATTGGCTGTGCTAGAGATCATTTTCTCAGAAGACGAGAGATTTCCTAAAAGCCCAGATGATGTCCAGTGCACATCGCAGATGTGGTTGAGATTTGCACGGCTTGGACCGGAGATGTACTCCCGTTACCTGGCAACGCTGCAATGGAGGGAAGGTGAGGACAAGGTGGGCGTCTTGGTCAATAAACTAAGAATTTACGAGGATACTGTCACCGCCCCATTTCGTACCCATGTCTCATCCGTGGAAACAAGGCTGGCTGAGCAAGTCCGGAGCTTGATTGAAGAGGGCCATCAGAAACTAAAAAAGGAACTTAAGGAAGAAATTTACCACATCTCGCCAGAACCAACAAGAGTCTCTGCCATTAGGAGCAGGTACCCACCAGCCAGGGAGAGAGGATACACTCCACGGGGTAACCTCTGGTCTTTTCTTCGGGAACATGGAGAAGACATGAGGAATTGGGATGGAAAACCCACCTCCTCCTTAGCAGCCCGGGTACGTGAACTGAAGAGAGAGACACCTACCATGAAGAGCTCATCTAGAGCCAACACTGCTCCAGTCTCAAAGGCACAGAACCCCAGACAGTATAAGAAGAATGATATGACTGATCCACTTGAAGGGACCTCAGGAACATATTTACAGGAAGAAAGCAACGTGTACCATGACCAGGAATAGGGGGGCCCTGCCTCTAGCCAGGTAGAGGAAAGGGACAATCGGATCTATTGGACTGTGTGGATCCGATGGCCTGGCACATCTGACCCACAAAAATATACGGCTTTGGTTGACACTGGTGCCCAATGTACCCTGATGCCATCAAGGTATGTAGGAACAGAATCCATTTCTATTTCTGGAGTGACAGGAGGGTCCCAGCAGCTGACTGTATTAGAGGCCGAAGTGAGTTTAACCGGGAATGGGTGGCAAAAACACCCCATCGTGACTGGCCCAGAG
This sequence comes from Hirundo rustica, assembly GCF_015227805.2. Classification (NCBI taxonomy): domain Eukaryota; kingdom Metazoa; phylum Chordata; class Aves; order Passeriformes; family Hirundinidae; genus Hirundo; species Hirundo rustica. Next base: position 7,923,042 of record NC_053450.1, read on the forward strand.
GCCCCATGCATCCTTGGCATAGACTACCTCAGAAATGGATACTTCAAAGATCCAAAAGGATATCGCTGGGCTTTTGGGATAGCTGCTGTAGAGACAGAAGACATCAGACAACTGAGTACCTTGCCTGGTCTCTCAGATGACTCCTGTGCTGTGGGACTACTAAGAGTTGAAGAACAACAGGTACCAATCGCCACAACAACAGTACACCGACGGCAATACCGCACCGACAGAGACTCTGTGACTCCTATCCATGAGATGATTCGGAAACTGGAGAGCCAAGGGGTGGTCAGCAAGGCTCGTTCACCTTTCAACAGCCCTATATGGCCAGTGCGTAAGTCCAGTGGAGAATGGAGACTGACTGTGGATTACCGTGCTCTGAATGAAGTCACCCCACCACTAAGTGCTGCTGTGCCAGACATGTTGGAGCTTCAGTACGAGCTAGAGTCCAAGGCAGCAAAGTGGTATGCGACCATTGATATTGCCAATGCCTTCTTCTCCATTCCTTTGGCAGCAGAGTGCAGGGCCCAGTTTGCCTTCACCTGGAAGGGCGTACAGTACACCTGGAACCGACTGCCCCAGGGGTGGAAACACAGCCCCACCATCTGCCATGGACTGATCCAGACTGCACTGGAAAAAGGTGAGGCTCCTGAACATTTACAGTACATTGATGACATCATTGTATGGGGGAACACAGCAGGGGAAGTTTTTGAGAAAGGAGAAAAGATCATCCAGATTCTGCTGAAAGCTGGTTTTGCCATTAAGCGAAGTAAAGTGAAGGGACCGGCCCAAGAAATCCAGTTCCTGGGAGTAAAGTGGCAAGATGGACGGCGGCAGATTCCCACTGAGGTCATCAATAAGATCATCGCCATGTCCCCACCGACCAGCAAGAAGGAGACACAAGCTTTCCTAGGCGCCATAGGTTTCTGGAGGATGCACATTCCTGAGTACAGCCAGATTGTGAGCCCTCTCTACCTGGTCACCCGCAAGAAGAACGATTTCCACTGGGGCCCTGAACAACAACAAGCCTTTGCCCAGATCAAGCAGGAGATCGCTCATGCGGTAGCCCTTGGCCCAGTGAGGACGGGACCAGAGGTGAAGAACGTGCTCTACTCAGCAGCCGGGAACAATGGCCTGTCTTGGAGTCTTTGGCAGAAGGTGCCTGGGGAGACTCGGGGCCGACCACTAGGATTCTGGAGCCGAAGCTATAGAGGATCTGAAGCCAACTACACTCCCACAGAGAAGGAAATCTTAGCCGCCTATGAAGGACTTCAAGCTGCCTCAGAAGTAATTGGCACTGAAACGCAGCTGCTTTTGGCACCTCGACTACCAGTGCTGGGATGGATGTTCAAGGGAAAGGTTCCTTCCACGCATCATGCCACTGACACCACATGGAGCAAATGGATTGCCCTCATCACACAGCGCGCCCGTATTGGAAACCCGAATCGCCCTGGAATTCTAGAAATTATAACTAACTGGCCTGAAGGTGAGACTTTTGGATTATCTTTTGAAGAAGAGGAAGAACAAGTGACACGTGCCGAGGAAGCCCCACCGTATAACGAGCTACCGGAGACTGAAAGACAATATGCCCTTTTCACTGATGGTTCCTGCCGAATTGTAGGCGCTAACCGGAAATGGAAGGCTGCAGTATGGAGCCCCACACGACGAGTTGCACAAGCTACTGAAGGACAAGGTGGATCAAGTCAAATTGCAGAACTTAAAGCCATCCAGCTAGCTTTAGATATTGCCGAACGAGAGAAGTGGCCAAGACTCTATCTCTACACCGACTCGTGGATGGTAGCTAATGCTCTGTGGGGATGGCTGAACCGCTGGAAAAAGGCCAATTGGCAGCGCAGAGGGAAACCCATCTGGGCTGCTGAGATTTGGCAAGACATCGCCGCCCGAGTAGAGAAGCTGACCGTGAAGGTTCGACACGTGGACGCACATGTGTCCAAGAGTCAGGCTAATGAAGAGCATCACAACAACGAGCAGGTGGACAAAGCCGCCAAGGTGAAAGTATCACAGGTGGATCTAGACTGGCAACACAAGGGAGAAGTATTCTTAGCCCGTTGGGCCCATGATGCGTCTGGTCATCAGGGGAGAGATGCAACATACCGATGGGCCCGTGACCGAGGGGTGGACCTTACTATGGACAACATCTCACAGGTCATCCACAACTGTGAGACCTGCGCTGCAATCAAACAGGCCAAGCGGGTAAAGCCTCTGTGGTACGGTGGACGATGGTTGAAGTACAGGTATGGGGAGGCCTGGCAGATTGACTACATCACCCTTCCCCAAACCCGCCAAGGCAAGCGCTATGTGCTAACTATGGTGGAAGCCACCACTGGATGGTTAGAGACCTACCCTGTACCTCATGCTACTGCTCGGAATACTATCTTAGGCCTTGAAAAGCAGGTCTTGTGGAGACATGGCACTCCTGAGAGAATCGAGTCAGACAATGGGACCCATTTCAAGAACGGCCTTATAAACACCTGGGCTAGAGAACATGGCATTGAATGGATATATCACATCCCTTATCATGCACCAGCTGCCGGGAAAGTTGAACGGTGCAATGGGTTACTTAAGACTACCCTGAAGGCGCTCGGTGGGGGGACTTTCAAAAATTGGGAACTGAACTTAGCAAAGGCCACCTGGATGGTCAACACTCGAGGGTCAATCAATCGAGCTGGTCCTGCCCAGTCTGAACCCTTGCACACAGTGGATGGAGATAAAGTCCCTGTGGTACACATGAAAGGCATCTTAGGAAAAACTGTTTGGATTAATCCCACATCAAGCAAAGGCAGACCCATCCGTGGGATTGTTTTTGCTCAAGGACCTGGTTCCACTTGGTGGGTAATGCAGAAAGATGGGGAAACCCGTTGTGTACCACAGGGAGACCTAATTTTAAGTGAGAACTGAGTGTAGGGTTTCATTCTGTATATGTGTATATTTATCTATCTAGCTGTAAGAATGTATTAATTTAGGTATAATGTAGATGGTCATAGAATAAGGGGTGGATTATGTCCTAGGTTACAATGTAAAATGTGCCCAAAGTATGTATTCTATCACCATCTACATGAAATGTTGTTGTGCACCACTGTTTCCCGTGCCCCCTCCCTCCAGACTATCTTCTGTTAATGGCCCATCAATACCGCCCTGCATGACTCATAGATAACTCTCCCCAGGAGCTATCTCTGTTTAATAGGCAATCAAGGACCCATTGCAAAACTGATAAAATGATATCAGTCCATTGTGAAATGCTCCGCCCAGGGGGAGGAGCCAAGCATTCCCACCTGGATATAATCGGGGCCTTGGGACAGCACAGGCAGCCTTACCCACTGGATTCCCAGAGGACAAGAGCTACCAGACCTTTCTGCAAGAACACTGCTTCAACAAGACCACTTCATCTGGACTGCCACCACCACGGTTTCAGGTTGTATTCTGACTCTGTCAGTAATCTTTTGTACCATTGCATGTGTTTTATTTTATTTTACCTTTTTTTCCTCTCCTATTAAATTGTTTTTTCTGACTTGGAGTCTCTCGCTGGTTTTGCCTTCAAGCCAGCACAGAGGTCCATGGAGAACTTGTAGAAATTGAACAAAAGGCAGATCAGAAAATCAGCTTTACTTTTCAGAGGCCTGCAGGCACTCGGAAGGGATGCCCAACGTCATTCAAAATTTTCCAGAAAGACAGAGACTGAGAAAGCTACAATCCATATCTGTGTGAGAATCTGGCCATATTCAGAGCAGAGAAGTTCAAACTAGATCAGTTGCAGAGGTGGACTACAGGATAATGACAAAACCGAGAGATTATTTTCTTATGAGGAGACACAGTGAGTCAGCTTGTTTAACTTCAGCGAAGTGGAGGCTGCAGAAATATATGTTGTCTGTCAATACATCAGTGTGTGATCACTGGGGAGACAAACACAATTGTTAGCAGACAGGACAGTGCCGGCAGAACCCAGTATTGCTCATGATTATTTTAGGCTGAAAACAAGAAGGATTGTTGAGGAGAAAGAGGAGAGATGATCACAGCATTGGAGATGCAGCCTGACCTGCTTTTGCAGAGGATTTTGTGACATCCTGTGATAGGAGGGATGTAATGACCCACGGGATTTATTTCCCTCAGTGGTTTTGTTTTTCTGTAATTTGCCTCACTGCTCACTGGTGTTTTAATCCCATAACCTGTCAGATTGAAAGATCCCAGGACCATCAAAGTTAAGAAATTTCCGTATCAGTTTAGAAGCAGGAAGACACGGCTAAACAATGTCACTCTAGAATGCCTTGGACATTGGTAGATGTCACAGACTGTGTAGGTGCGGCCTCCCAAGACTGTTAAACCTGTTTTACATTCAAGCCAGCAGAAATCCTAAAAAGATGTAATTATGCAGCCAGAACCACCAGACTTGCCTTCCATCCTAGAAAAGGAGTTATGTTTGGTGCAGGGCCGGAATAAACCACAGACTAGTTGATGGGCAGTTCACCAGTTTCCTTCCCTGCACTTTTAAAATATTGTATTTAGTATTTAATATTGCTGGCAACATCAAAGATCCCTTGTCATGGGTGTAGCAGAATCATAATATTAAAGAAAGTGTTCATTAATACAGTGGGACAACATAATGCTTGAAAGATAACAATGACAGAACATACAACTTAGTTGAATATGTGATTTTAATCTCTTCGACATCTCTTCACTTGAAAAATTAATTCATGAGAGCTATCAAATTTTAGAAACATTAGGGAAAATCAGCAAGAATTTTACAAGCTTTCAGGAGACAAACAAGCTTTTATTTGCCATGTTGTGACCTAATCTGTTAATGAATCAAAAGTGGTGCTGTGTGGCTCCTTGTAATAAATGAAAAAACATTCTGCAATCCCTCACACTCCTCCTTTGTGTGGGGTATTTGCTTTTAGGGATCTGATTTTCAAAACAGCTATATGGTGACATACCAGTTTGTTCACAAGATACATTCCCTCCTTATTACCATAAATTCTGGGAATTTTTCTGGGATGAAAACAGAGATTGTCTTGCTTTACAAGATCCTCTAGAATCATACAGAGTCAGCTAACTGAGTGAATACTCTGTAGGTTTCCTCTCTCTAGGGGTCAGCACTAGAAGTTATTTCAGCTCTCTTTCAATTGTCTTTTTTCATATTTTGTTGCCTTGCTCTTTCCTAATACAGCCTAACACCATCCTTGTGGTTGCCCAGCACTGAGCACTGAACAGATGTTTTCTTTGAGCTGTGCTCAGTCATATCCAGGCCCTTTCCCTCAGTAATTACAGTTAATTCTAGGAATCCTTAGTGAATATTAATAGTGGAAATGGTTCCATCAGATATCCATAACATTACGCTGAATGCTCTTTCACAATGCAGTGCTCAGTTACGCAGATGCATTACATCATCCTGAAGTTGCATGTACTTTTCTTTATGCTTAATTAGATTGAAAAGAGTGCCTGGAGGAATGGGGAAATGGGCTCTAGCTTCCCATAAATCCCTAAGGCGCATTATACCCCACGCTCAAGAAATGTCTTTCTCCCTAGTGTTTCCCTCTAATTTTTCTGTATTTTCAACATTTATCATCTAACATGATAGAAAGGAGCTGGTTGCCTTAAAATATATGTTTTCCCTCCATTACCCTGCTCAGTTTCTCCTGTTTGATCCTGCAGTAAAAATGCAGGTCTGCCATCATTACAGTCAGACCAAAATACTGCCTATAACTATGTCATTGGCTGTCACCATCACAGGCTTAGCCTGTGATTTCATCCCCGGGCCAGAGAGGGGAGTGGAATGGGAAGCAAAGGAAGAATGGCTGTGATTAAGTACAAATCACCAGAGCAATTGGAGAATGTGACCAGACTGTAAAAAGCACATGGAGTCATCTCTCAGTCTGGTGAGTTCACAGGTTTTTCCTACTTACAAAAGCCTATTTTTGATGTTTGCCCCCTTCTTTGCCCCTACTCTGTTTAAGAAAAGTTGGCTGGGCATAAAGGAAAGGCAAATAGCCTGGTTTTTTACCTAGCAGCTATAGTACTGCACCTATGGTGGAGAGCAGAGAGACAATTCTCTGAAGCACAGTGCTCCCTGAAGCCAACAGGAGCATAGCTCTCTGTCTGCCCTCTGGCTCAGGCAAGCAACTCTTATAGATCTCTCTTTATTGCCTGATTTATTGAAAGAAATCTCTGATACATTCCTGTTGGCTTCTGTTATCAAAAGAGGCACTCAAGAAGACCTGGTTCTCTTGCAGTCATGCAGAAATTTGCTCTGTGAAGCTGGAGTCATAATGTACGTAATTAGCCCTCTAAGTAATTGTCCATACCTTGCAGTCATTAAGCAGGACTGAACACTGCACAAAGTCTTGTGAAAATAGGAATTTTCTTAACACAATAAAAATTTGACTAATGGTGTTTCAGATCAAAGAAGGAAAGACTTAGTAAAGGATGGGAAAGAAGCTGAGGAATTATATATTGCAGGGATGTCAAGCTGTCTAGGTGCCTCCGCAAAATGTTGCATGCAATAATTTGGGCAACATTTTGCTTACCATGAATATCAAGGCAATAGTTTCTTTTTGTGAAAAATGCAGCCAGTGCCAAGTATAGTCCTTGTTAAAAGACATAACCACTCAAGGATGCTGTTGCAATTATGCTCTTGTAAAAAGAGAAGAGAAATAAGCCCTGTGTCCAGCAAAGTGCATGCAGCTGCATCCAACTTGCATGCATTATGTTATAGGCTTGGCTTTCTCACAAATATTAATATTGATCCTTTAGCTTCTTTTGTCTAAGGATTCCAGAGCAATTGACAGCTTTGCAACACCCAGAAGAGGAGGGTTACTGCTGCATTCTTTTAACACTCAGGCATAAAATGGCAAAGTGAGGTTAACTGACTTGTCCTGGGTCAGACAGTGAGTCAGAATGGGAGCTGGGAAGTGGTACCCAGGGGTTGCTGTTCTGCTGCTGCTGCTGAATATACACAAGAAGAGGAAACTGGGGAGTTGCCTGAACAGTGTTTGCTACAGCTGGCACTGAGTCCCAGCACCCCTCATCTCTGCGCCTGGTGCCCTCAGGAGCTGAAGTGCAAACACATTCTCAGCCCATATGCTCAGATGCTGGGAATATCCCAGAGTGCTCCTACAGGTGCTGTGAAGAGGATTCCTCTGGGCTGATGAATGTAGAGAATGATTTTAAATGGTGTGTGAGTTCAGTATGGAGGGGGAATAGGCAGGACTCCTTTTTCCAGCAACTTCTTAATTTCTGTTGTCACAGTCCTCCAGTTAGGAAAAGGTCTAGGGAATTTTTTTTTTTTTTTTTTTTTTTTTTTTTTTTTTTTTTTTTTTTTTTTTTAAATCTTGCATTCTTGCATTGCTAATAGCAACAATAGCATTGTTAAATTTATTTCAAGTTGCTGAAATTACAATCATTTCACTGGTCTGAAATGTAGTTAAATAATAGAATTTGCATTTCACAGCTGAGTAAATGGAGGCTAAGGAAGTGCATCTGTAGTAGAATTGAGAACCAGAAATCCTTTACTGACACTGGACGGATTTCCTTTGGTGGCTACAGGGAAGTTTCATATACATACATGTTACAAATTTAGATTAATCTGCTGAGATATTATCCTGTAGACTGACTTTAAAGACACTGTCTAACCCAGAGAACAATAAAGATCATTACCATAATTTCCAACCTAGACAAAACCAAAACCAAAGCTATGGCTGAAATCACTAATGGTACCATGGTTCAGAAGATCCTGCTCTAAGCTAGAATGTTTTATTTCACAGCTGCAGGGGGCTATGGATACATGGCCACTTACCCTGCCCAGCTGATACCTGTTATACAATGATGCACTGATTGCTTTGGCTTAAGCAATTGTTTAGAACTTTGGTCTGAATTTTGGCTACATTAAAATAGCTTTCATCTGCAAGGTTTTTTCTCAGTGTAAGTGGAGTTTTTCCTGTCCCACATAAGCACCAGGCAGTGGCTGCTTTCCTGCTCCTGTCAGATGGCCACTGGCAATGGATCTTCGACTCTGTGTCATCCCAAAATAAATTCTACACCAGTGAGCTATAAATCAGTTGATGGGCTTTGAGGCACAGTGGCTCTGTGTTGCTCAGCCTACACTGATACAATGGAGGGCACAGTGCCACAATCCAGCTGTTGAGATATGAATAAACGACAAGGGGTTATATACAGACAAATTTAAATACTGCTGACTTAGGGGAAATAAAATCACTGAAGCACTGAATGATGCTGGCAGGCTTGAAGCCAAAATCACAATTGCTTTTATTCTGCTCTGACATGGGGTGTAATTGGGTTACAGTGAAAACATTGAAATAATCTTTTTTTTTTTTTTAAGGTGAAGAACACAGAAACACTTCTGACAGTGGTCAGTAGCATGTGAACAACACTAACTATTCATCAAGAATCAGACAGAATCACGGAATCATTGAATATGCTGAGTTGGAAGGGACCAATCAGCATCACAGAATCCAGCTCCTGGCCCTGCACAAGACGCCCCAAGAGTGTCACCATGTGCCTGAGAGCACTGTCCAAACACTTCTTGAACTCTGCCAGCCTCGGTGTTGTGACCACTTCCCTCAGGAGCCCATTCCAGTGCCCAACTACCCTCTGGGTGGAAGAACCTTTTCTGACACAACTTCAGGCCATTCCCTTGGCTCCTGTCACTGGTCATCAGACAGAAGAGATGAGTGCCTGCCCCTCCTCTTCCCCTCATGAGGAAGTTGTAACTGCAGTGAGGTCTCCCCTCAGTCTGCTCCAGGAGGAACAATCCAAGTGACCTCAGCTGTTCCTCATACAGATTCCCCTCCATATCTTTCATGTGGTCCCTCCTTCACCATTTTCATGGCTCCCCTCTGGGTACTCTCTAATAGCTCAATATCTTCATATTGTGGTGCCCAATACTTGAGGTGGGGCCGCCCCAGTGCAGAGCAGAGCAGGACAATCCCCTCCCTTGCCCAGCTGGTGATGCTGTCCCTGATGCCCTCCAGGACAGGGCTGGCCCTCCCAGCTGTCAGGGCACTGCTCGCTCATGTTCTACTGTCCACAGACCAGGACCCCCAGGTCCCTTCCCACAGCACTTCTCTCCAGCCTCTCATTCCCCAACAACAACCAGGGCTGTCCCTAACTCTGACTGTGACTCTGACTGGCCTTCCAGACACTCAGATAACCACTGATCATTACAGTCAGGGGCATTACAGTTCATTCCAGTAAAATACTTAAAGCAGCAAAACAAATCCTCTAGAACTGGTGTCCAAATAATACTATATTTTTTTTTCTTTTTTGTCTTTTTTTTAACTTTGGATTAAGCAACAAAGTAAATAGTAAAATGCCAGAATGTATAAATTGGTTTACCAGTGATGGCAGCCCCAAACTTTCTAAAGGGAAATATGAACTGAAAGCACTTCCCCCGCCTTGGGGATGGGGCTGTGGTTGGTCCCACAGCCCCTCTGGGCTGCTCCTGCTGCCTCTCCCTTCTCCCTGCCCCAGCACAGGCCGTTCCCTGGGCTGCAGCCCTTCAGTGGGGAGCTGTACAGCACAGGCAGCTGGCACAGCTCCCTGGGATAAGCAGGAAAGCAGCAGATGGCTGAGACAGGAAATAGTGCCGAGACTGGAAAGGAATTTCTTCATTTCAAAGCCTTTGGCCTTTACAGTGCTTGGAATGGATTTGGAGGGTAGCTGCAATTCTATCTTTAGTTGTCTGGTTTGGGGATGCTTGGTTTTGCCAATCTCACACAGCACCAGGCACTATGTGCAGGAGACAAGGCAGGTCCAGCTGTATCATCTGTTGGAGCCAATCCACCACTGCAAGTGACAACTTCCAAGTATTTCATGTTGACATTTACTTGGCTCATGCTATCTTACCATTAACACACTTCTGGAGCCTCCTTGGGGGACACACAAGACAACAAAAATGCCTTTAAAACACCTGCTTCAGCCATAAAATTTCATTAACTAGGGATGAGCTTTTGTCATTGGGCAACACTGGCCATTTCTTTGTGCCTACACTGTGCCCTTGGCTCTGCAGCCCGTCAGACTGAGTGGCTCATCCTGGGTTGCCTGGTGGCACTGCTTTTACCCTTGCCAGTACTTGCAGAAGGTGTTGAATTCCTACCTTCCTCTGCACAGCTATTATTTATTAATGTATTAGACCTTCATTCACTATATATTCTTGGATTTAGCTTTCAGTGAGATACACAGATATTCAGCCTGTTCAGCTAACCACCAAAAGTCAATAAAATGCTGCAACCTGAGGAGGGAGAGAAGTTGCACATTCAAGGGTCTGAATTAAGTCCACACAAAACCACAGTGGTGTATCTTTCCCACTGGGATTGGAATGGTGATTATCCCAAGAGAACTGGTAGGTGAGGGCAGACTTTGTCCTTTTAAGTGTTTAATCTCTCAGAGCCAGAAGGCTGTATATTAAAATGAAAGGTAAGTAGATAAATATTTAAAGAAGACTAGGGAGGGCTATTTTAGATGCTTTGAAAGAGGTGGCAATGTTTTGCTAAGGTGAGAAAGGAGTTGCTGGAGAGATATTTTGGGTTGGTTTGGTGTGGGGTTTTTTTTTGGTTGGTTGGTTGGTTTCTGTTTGTTTGTGGGGTTTTTTTTTGGTTTGGGTTTTTTTTTTCCCCTAGGACAAACTCTGTATCTCTTTGTAGTGTACAGTATTTCCTCAGGGTGGGACGGCACAAAGAGATTAAAAAAAAAAAAAAAAAAAAAAAAAAAAAAACACAAAAAACAGTGGGCAGTTACGAGATAAATTTCTAGGTCTTTTGGCACTGAAAGCCTTGGAGGCAATAAACCCCCATTAAACTGTCTTTTGTGTACATCCCAGGAGAATGTTTTCTCCTTTGGTGTGTTGAATCTGTGTGTTTACTCATGTATTAAAACTGTTGCTTGGTCTGCAGTGTAAAGATAACATAAAATGAATCCTAAGTGCCAGATATAGGTTTACAGGCTGCGATGCTCTCTAGAGCTGTCATCACTTCTGGGTTGTGGTTGTGATGAGATGTAATGTTTTATGCTCTGCAGCTTCTGGACAAAGCCAAGGCTGAAGGGATTTAGAGAAACCAACCAACAGATTCAGGCTAGGAGACTGCTAGAGAAACACACAGCAAGTAATGAGGAATTGCCAAGGAAGAGAAAACATCCAGAGGAACAAGATTGAAAATGTGGGCTATCACCTTGCAAAGGTCATCCTGCCCTGCTGTGTTAAAACCTTGGCTGTGGACTGGAGCTCATGGGGACTTGGGGACCGACACGAGTGGGTCCCAGACTGTCATGGAGAAGAGGAGAGGGAGAAAGACACAGCTCTCAGGGAGGCAGAAACTGATCTCATTCCTCCAGCAAGGACACAGCAGTCACTGTACAGTAGATGAAGTTGTTTTACCTCTGTATTCATAGTGCCAAAATCACTTTGGTGCGGTGGAAAATCATCAGTCTCAGAGCACTATGGCACCCAAGGGTGGCTGTCTTTGATGTGGTCCTACATAACCAAAAGTAACTCAACTTCCCTTGTGATGAAGTTACCTGTGTTGTTGTTACTAGGGTCCCCCTTTACATACTCACAGCCTGGGAGTCTGCAGACTGGAGAAATGAACTTCTGCCCAAGAGATCCTTCTGCTTTGACATGCCATGTCACACATCCCAAAGATGATCTTTACCCCATTTCTTGGGAGGATAAGTGCTCCTGGAAGTGGGACAGGAGCTGGGGTCATCAAAATGGGCTGTGTTGGTGAGCACCATTTGGGCCATGTGACATTTGGGGAAGGAGCAGGGGGGGAGAGGGGTCATTTCCTACTGTGCATACACTTCCTCCTTGTGCTGTGAGCCAGTGGCTGCTTTATGGCAGGGCTTCAGTTGTGATTAATGAGCTATTATCAGCATCGTTAGAAAATCCACCATGGTTGTCACCAAATAACATTCATCTTCTACTCAATTCCTGCTTTTGGCTGTCAGACTTTGGCTTAAAGCAGACACCAAGGTGGAAACATGGGGAAGCAATTGATGGCTTCAATTCAGGGTGCATAAAGAGACCAGTTGCTCTGTGAAAGCCCACCAGTGTGTGTTTGGTATTGATAGCATTAGTGCAAGGTAATTATTATTCCAAGATTGTAAACCTGCTCCAGATTCAATGATATGTCCTGCCAAGGAAATTACTGAGACATTTTGCTTAATAACACTGCACAGGCATTTATTTTCTTAATGAATTTTTAGTATTAGCCTCACAGTTCAGCACTGTCTCAAAAAGCCCCCTTAATTAAAGTTTTGTTAGCACAAGGGGTCCTTGCAATTTCCAGAAAATATTGGACCTATAACTTTTGTAAATTTGTACTTCCTGAAGTCTCCTTCAGCCAAACTCTGGATTTGTGCTGCATGATGTGGTAACCTGTGTAACTCAGGGGAAAGCAGCTTGAGGTGTGGCCTGACATCATCCAGGAGAATTGTGAAGAAAGCAGAGTTAATTACTGGGCTACTGTTAACACAGCTCCAATAGAAACCTCAGAAGTGTCATCTCCCTTGTTTTGGATCCTGCCTCGGTGGAGTGTTTCAGAATTGTGGGAATCACACAACCGCTGCCAGACGGCACTGAGAGGCTGTATATGAAGTTACCACTCAGCTCTCTCTCTGCTAGAATAAATTACTGAGGCACAGTGCTTTAAGTGTTCTTGCAGTCAAATATTAGATTGATACCAGAAAGAAAAGAAAAAAAAATCATGATTTTAAAAAATGTGATTAGAGTCAAGCAGATTCTTTGAATTATTATTGGCCATGCAGCACACAGTTTAGGTATGTCTTCATCAGCAGTAGGATTTAGATATTTTGAGTGTGGACGTGTTGAATAAAGGCAATTTTTTCATCTTGGCACCAAGCTCTATAGAAGCCAGGGGCTCACTCTGCATGTAGACCTATCTGTGCATCACTCTTCTTCCTTTCTTCCATCATTACCGGCAAGACAGTAGAGATCTTAACTCAGCTTGAAACTCCTCACCACAAATACTTGCACTAGAGAGGATTGCAGAGGCAGCAGAACACGGAGCTTGCATAAGGTTGCCTGCCACTTTCTGGCTTTAAATAGTTTTCAGGTCCCCTTAGCAACTGGGTTTTGCATGTGCAACAAAGTCCTTTTCATGAGTGCTAATCATCAGATGTTGGTGCCCATGCTGGAGAGTTAACACTAATACCCTCTTCATGCTGTAGCTGTTATTCAGAGATTTGCTCACATTATATGATCCTTTCTTAAACATTTCCTTGGAGGTGAATGGAAGGTTTTACTTTAGAAATAATTCTGTTGTTTACTTTTCCCTTAGTTTGCTCTAGCTTTGAAAACAGACACAATTTCAAGGCAGCACTGGTAACTGATGGGAAACTTTCCTCCATTAGTTTGTGGTGGGATGCTGTCCCACAAACCCATGAAATGATCCCCATTGTTTATTGAATCACCACATTTTAAATGAATTGATTATTTAATCACCACATTTTAAATTAACATAAAACTTCATCCACTTATAAGTAGCTCTTTTCAGCAGCTAGTGGCCTCCTTCACTGTTACTTCATGGTAAAACCACTGTGTTACCCGACAATTTGATCCAGAGCTTGATTTTGCCAAAAGTAGCCTGAGACCTCCTATTTTTCTAAGACTTTTCTCTCTCTAGGTTAAGGTAAAATATTCTTTCTAGTCTTTAACTGTCAGTTGCCTCCTAGAACAACTGCCAATTTTTTTCAGAGAATTAGTTAATGATAGCAAGGAGGAAAGTATACAATGCTATCTGATATTCTCCTCCAAAGGAGCAATGAGGCATCTTAGGTTTTTGACCTTGACTTTAAAATGGTTTTGTAATTATGCCTTCTTAAAACAGTGGGTTTTAAAGTCTGCTCATCATCACTGGCTGAGTGGGAGAAGGAATCTTGTCATTCATGATGGCTGATAACTCGCTTGCCAGATCAAAATTAAGAATAACCTTTCACCAGCAGCTCTAGCACAGACATCATCCTTTCTGACTTCTCAGTGGGTACCAATGAGATTACAGCCAGATTTCACATGACAACCAAAAATATCCCCAGCAGTCTGTTAAAATTTAACTCCCCCAAAAGATTACATCCTCACAAGCTCTGCAGCTTGCTGTAGTTCAGCTGATCAATGGAGCTGAATCATATGCTTTATGTTTTTCAAAGTTTTCAGAAATCTCAATTGGAAAAGAATTTGTGCTGCAAACAGGGAATGATGTGTCATGGTGCAACATCCAGCACAGATTGCATGGTAAAATCTTTGCAGGATTAAAGCCCCAGGCCATCAGAACAGATACTGTAAAATTCAAAAATAATTCTTCTAATAAAACCATAGCTAAATCCTGTCTGCTTCCCTTCCCTGAGCTTTTCATTGTTCACAGTAGGTTTCTCCTGTTGGAAAACATAAAACTACAGCATTAGCTAAAGGCACCTCAATTTATTGCCTATATTCGAAGCCATTGCAATGAAAAGGGTTTTTTTACAGTTGTAAGATCTCTCTTTAAGACATCCCCCAATCACTAGAGACATGGGTACTCAGAATTGGTGGGGTTCCTGAGCTGACAGCAGATAGGCTGAAAAAAAAGAGAGAAAACTTCAAAGAAGAATAATCATCAACTTTGAACGTCTTGAGTTCAGTGCACAGTGACAGTAGGTTTGGGGCCATCTTCCCCAAAGAGGGAAATTACCAAAGATCAAAAGTGCTTAGGTCATTGAAGTGTGAAGATTTTCACATGAAACAGTTTGGCTTTGGGCTTTGCTCTCTGACTGTCACCATTTCTCTATGCTTCTGTCTTTCATCACTGCCCTGTTTTTTTCTTCCCTTCTTGGGCTCATGCTTTGAGCTCTGTCTTTTCACTATTAAAGTCATCAAGAGTTTTGCCAGTAATTTCTATAAGCATAAAATCAAGCTCTTAATTTTCTTTCATACTCTTTCTTAGGTTTCCCCAATGTTTCTTTCTAGGTTTCATTCCCCAAAGCACAGGTGTTCATTCTGTCTTTCTTTTGCCTTTTTTTTTTTTTGGCTAAAGATTAAAAACACTTAAATAATTTGATTTGCCTGGTTTCCTCAAGCATTCTTGGAAATTTTCTTTAGGATAGGGGTGAGGATCAAGGTAGTTTAAATTTCATCTCTACTTGAAATAGCAAGCCAATGTCTGTAAGATGTTTAGTTGCCAGAAAATAAATTCAGAATACACATGCGTGTGCTCACTCCCACATACAAACTCTCTTGAAAGTAATTTGTTATTCATGTTTAGAAATAATTAAATAATTTCTAGTTGCTCGCATCCAGGCCCTGTGAACAATGCTTGCAGTTAAAGCTGCTAAATTAAACCATCCTGACTCCATAATGCTGGTACATCAAGCAGATGTGTTCCGGAGTACTACCCACTGCCTCGATACCTCCTGAATAGCTGCACATAAAGAGAGAACATTCACATAACACTGTCTATAAATATAGCAGCCAGAATACACTCCAGAGATGCTGTGAGGGCTCCAAAGTTAAGTTTAGTTTGAGGTTTTGAGCTCAAATCAGAGCTAAAACTGATGTTATAATGATTGAATACACTTTCCAGATTTAACATCTTCGCAACCCTATTTAATTTCCTGTAATATTTTTAGCTCACATGAAAAGATGTTCTCCCTATTCATCAAAAATTATTTTAAACCTGACAGGGGGAAAATTAAGTTACTGATGTCTGCTTCCTTTATTTAGTACTTTTCACTTACATCCTGTGCTCTCACATCAGTTTTTTTACATCGGTTCCGGGAACTGGGGAGAAGAACTGGTCAGCAAAATTGTAGGAATTTCAGGAAGATAGAATAAGGAGACAGATATGCAACTTGGACCTGAAGTTATACTGAGTAAGTTTGGTGATGATACTAAATTGGAAGGAGCTGTTGACTCCCTTGAGGGCAGAGAGACCTCAACCAAGCAGAGACATGAGCAATCACCAACCAAATGAAGTTTGGCAAGAGCAGGTTCTGGATGCTGCGCCTGAGACAAGGCACCTCTGGTTGTGTGGACAGACTGGGGAATGGGAGGCTGGAGAGCAGTGCTGTGGGAAGGGACCTCAGGTCCTGGTTGACAGAAAGCTGAACATGAGCCAGCAGTGCCCTGGCAACCAGGAGAGACATCCCTGTTCTTAGGGGCATCAGAAACAGCATCATCAGCCAGGCAAGGGAGGGGATTGTCCTGCTCTGCTCTGCATAGGGTGGCCTCACCTCAAGTCCTGTGTGCTGTTTTGGGTGACACAATTAAAAAAAACACTTTGAGCTATTAGAGAGCATCCAGAGGAGGCCATGAGGTGGTGAAGGGCCTTGAGGTGAAGCCATCAAAGATGTAGCTGAGGTCACTTGGATTATTCAGCCTGGAGAAGAGGAGACTGAGGGAAGTTCCTTCCTTGTGAGGGGAGAAGAAGGGGCAGACACCGACCACTTCTCTCAAGTGACAAGTGACAGGGCCTGAGTGAGTGGCCTCAAGCTGTGCCAGGGCACGTTTAGGCCGGATAATACGAAAAGATTCTTCACCCAGAGAGTGGCTGGGCGCTGGAACAGGCTCCTGAGGGAAGTCTGACCACCAAGCCTGAGAGAGTGCAAGAAGCACTGGGACAATTCTCTCAGGCACATGGTGGGATTCTCATGGTCCCCTGTGCAAGGCCAGAAGCTGGATTCTGTGATGTTGATGGGTTCCTTCCAACTCAGCATACTCTATAATTCTCTGATCTTTCTGGACTTATTTCATTGGTCTTCCACTGCATGTGCTGGAGCTACAACCCCTTCAGCACCTCTGACCCTTTATAGTCAAGCTCCAGGATATGAAGATGGGGGTCCTCTGTTTTGTTGCACAGGCTACAGGGACCAACAGCTTCAGCCACATGCAATTACTTAAATTTAAGTATTTTCTGCAGGTGATATCAGAGACAATCTACTTATGCACTGCATTCACCAGAACAATTACAGTTACCTCTACAATGAGCCTGAGACATTGAAAAAAATGGTCTGTACTGAAGACCAAGTGTTTCAAGAGTGAGACACTATTTTTTTCTTGCTATAATAAAATAACTCCCAGGTTAGCCTAAGAAATGGACGATGCCTTATATTCTAGGAAAAAGAAAAGAAAATATCCATGCCTAAGCCAATGCTTGATGCCAGAGTGAAATGAAGAGATATCCCTCCCTGATTCCAAATCTGGTGCTTGGCTTAAATCAGGCTGTGGAAGTAAGATGTAGGAAGTGTGTCATCCTGTGCATCAAAGACTTCCTGGAATTTATTGCATTTCTGCTCAAGCTGGCATTACTTTCCTTAAATGGTGGCCTTTGTATATGTATTGCTTCTAAGAAACAAAAAATACAAATATGGAACAGGTTTCATTGGGATGTAGAAATACCTGATACCAGGCTACAATGACAATGGGAGCAGATTAACTATGAAAACACAGGACTTTTTTCTCCCTTCATATTAATTAATTGATTCTTAGTATAAAAAATTCCACTTTGGCTACATTTGTCTTAATGTCCTTGATAGACTCATTAATTCTGAAATTCTCACACTAAAACACTGTACAATTAAGTCAGAGGTACTTACAAGTAACTGTAATAGTATGGCTTGCTATTTTACCAGATCTGGTGCTCCAACTTTAAGCTAAGGTTTTAAGGGGCCACAGTTAATTTAATTTTTACTCACTGGGATTGAAATCCCATCACAGAGTAACTTGAGGGATGTCAATGTAAATTTGACAGCTTGGTGAAAACTGGGCAATAGATTCACTTGGCCTGAACTTCCCATAAACCCAGTATTGCCCAGGTGATGAGATCCAGCCCACACAGGTGAGAGTGGGGTAGAGTTAAGGTTATCTGAATCTTTCCAGTTTAATATTTCAAGTTTTCTCAGTTCCCATTGGGCACCAGTGACAGAGAAGAACTTCTTGTAGGTTGAGTGGATAAGGGGAGAGGAGAACCTGAGGGGGCAGGCAGAAGCATATAAACCACAGCAATGCATGCTGACTAAAGTGGGAACTGATAGCTCCCGAAAGAATAGTGATATGTTTCATATATACCTATGAAACAAATGTGGATTTTTATGTGTGCATCCTAGAAAATTAATCCATACTTTATTTGTTCTGAGCTGAATGGAGGTAATTATGGAAATTCATGCATGCAAAAAATGTCTGATCTGATGCACTGCTACCTTATCAATTAGGAGCATTGTGTAACTCCAGTCTAGCTAACTTGCTGTACCATAAAAGCAAGTGGAGAGGAGCCAATAACCCCTGAATTCAATCTGGTTTTAGCTGTTATTTCTTGTTTTTTCTTCTTTTATCATCTAACTCATGAAGTTTGGATCTGTGGGCCATCAACTGACTGATTGGGATTGCTGCTAAATTAGCCGATGAAGTCATTGCTGGATCTAATGGTTGCAATTTAAACCCTGCTTTTGAGCAGATAATGGAAAGGTTAATGCTGTAATAAAGGATGAAGAGACAGACGTGTAATTTATTCCTTCCTCTGTAAACTAGGGTACTAATAAAAAACTGTGCTGGAAATAAATAAACATGTTAAAATAAATAAATAGATAGATAAATAGATCAATAGATAAATAAATAAATTAGTAGAACAGGAAAACCAAAACTGCTTCCTGGAGGTGAGAAAACATCTCCAGATGACTGTATTTTCCAGCGTAAAGAACTTCCACAGCTTAAATAATTACAGAAAGGACAACACTGATGTGAGTTTAAGCAGTGGAGCAGGGTTGAAAGATGCAACAGAATGCACAAAATTATGACTGCATTATTAATTTCTACTGTGCAGGCTCAAGGGAAAAGCTGCTCCTGCTTTTGTGCACAGTGTGACATTTCTTGAATAAAGACAGTGACTCAAAATTCCTGGCAAAACAGTATTTCCCACACTTTTGTATTCTTCTGTCCTGTGAAGGAAAGAACATAATGATCCATTCTGGAAGAAGGAGCACAAGTTCTCTCAAGAGTCTGAAGAGTGAAATATTTCTTAGCCTGCCCCATAACTCCAGTAATGATGTGTGCAGAACTTAATTACACGCTTTCTATTGTGGGCATGTTGAATCACTTGTGTTAGATAAACAGCATCCACAGCCACATTACATCTGTTTAGTGTACACTTAAAGGAGGCACCTTGAGATGTATCTAATAACTTTACAAGCATCTGAGTACAGCCATGTGCTTTTTTCTAAATGTTACAGTGACCAAAATAGTGCCAGTAATTTAATGTGAAGCATTCACCATGAAACCCTTTCAAATTTTGTTCTTGTGAGTAATTAGCTTTATCATTAGACTCAGTACAGCATCCCCAGAATTCAAATTACTTAAATCCTGGTAGTTACCAGCCCTTATAATTTTACTGGCATTTCAGTACTTGTTGGATTGTTTTGTTGTGTTGGTGGGGGGTTTTTTGTTTGTTTGGGTTTGTTTGTTTGTTTGGGTTTTTTTGTTTTGTTTTTGTTTTGTTTTGTTTTGTTTTTCCCTAGCTATAACTGTGCTTCACAGGAGAAACTAAGGTTTTTTTCATTGGAAACTCTTACTTTTATAGTTGTCTTGTCTGTGGAAAAACAGTAGAAGTCATCCACACTCGAGTGTAAAAATGGTACAAGATGGTATTTTTTAAGAACAACTCATTATTAATTTTGTCTCCCCAGATGAACTGCCTGGGACTGGCTCCTTAATTTCCTGTTTAAAAAGAATATGGACTACTTTGAGTACAGACCAGAATTCTGAAGCTTTTGGGGACTACTGCTGCTGTTAAGCAGTAGAACAATCAATATGCAATCAGTCATGATCATCTTGATCAAGAATGCTCAGAAAACACTCCTGAAACAGTTAGAGCCTGTGAGGTAAATAATTAATCAGTGTTGAGAACATCTTCAGGCCACATTATGCCAAATACAAATGTATAGCCAGTGCTGTAGGTAGCCAAGCCTAAGATCCCTGTTTAGTCACAGAACTGAGGTACTGGAGGGATGTCTCAGTCAGTAGGTCTTTCACCCAGGAAAGAGTTCCAGCCTAGTGCTCACTTACTAATGTTTTCTGTAGCCACATGACAAGTGCAACTCTCTATCCCTGGATATGTCCTGGTGGGACACAAGGGGAGAAAAACCTGGTTTTTCACACCCTTTAGATACCTGTGTCAACCATCATGGTTGTCTGGGAGGTCAATATAAAACCCAGGCCTGAAATTCATTCCTCTGCAGCAGTCTTAATTTTACAGATAAAGGGAAAAGCTCTACGTGTCTGATGCAAACCTTCTCCATCACGCCAGTATTCAGAACTGGCAGAGGCACTGCAAGCTGTGGGTAGAACACCAGTATTGTCACTTTCTGGTCATCTGCATGGGACGAGATTCAAGGTGTGATTTGGATATTCAATTCAGGCACCCAAATATCTTAGTGTGTACAGATGATTTAAGTGTCTGCTGTCCCTCTGATGTAGCTGGTACTGCCTGTGGAGCTCAGAAGTCTGTTCAGCTCACTGAGTGAGCTTCAGTGGCTGTCTGGCTGGTCACATCTGCCATGCTATGCCTGAAATGGATTTGACTCTCCACCCTTATTGATTCATTATTATGCTGAATCTCCAGCCACTCTGCACTGATACCACAACAGAAGGTGGCAATGCTTGAATTAAGAATAGGAATTCCTGTTCATATGGATGTCAAGTAAGAATAGGAAAGTTATGTCAAGAATGTGTCTTACTGTGCCCAGTATTCCTCTGTTACAGACAACTTTCCTTCTGTAAAACCAGCTGTTCCATCTAGGAGACACACAAAGATTCCTGGTTTTTGAGGATACAAACATGTTAGTCCTAGCAGAGTTTCTTAGCACAGACTTAACTGCTTTGCTGGATTGTACTCTGCATGCAGGACTTCTCATTACTGCATTTTTTTCTATTTTTCTAAATTTACCTTGCATATGCTGAAGTCTCTGCCATTTCAATTTACTTATTCAGCTCAATAGATTCCTTTCTTCTAATAAAAGGAACAGTAACTCCTTCCATATTGCCATTTTTCCCTGAGTATTTGATAGAATTGTCATTGTTTGAATCTGTCAGGTTAAACAGGGATAATACAATCTGAGACATTAATGAGGCAGTTGAGCAAAAGGACCATCATACATTGTGTTAAGAAGCATTGTTGCAGATGCTGCTGAAACATTTCAGGAGCAAAATCGGACAGGTCTGGAAAAGACAGATAACCTCCTCCAAAGACTTCAACTTCAGGCGTCAAATGAAATGTTACATGCTTACAGATGATCTTTCTGAATTTTGAATGCTGATTAATCGTTTATGGTAATGCAAACCAGCAGAAATACTTTAAAACATCTTCAGATGGTACAATAGGTACAAATACTGTGTGCAAATGATACCATTCAGTGGTGTAAATCAGAGTCCTGATGATACAATGACCTCCAAAGAGCTTATCCAAAGTTCACCACCAGTGAGGTTGTGATCCATTTGCCATGCTAACACAACTAATTTGCTAATTAATGTGAACTGGAGATGGGAAAGGAGCACAAATAACCTGTCTGTACCCCACACTTCAGCTGTTGCTGTGTTAGCCTCAACGCTTCATCAGCACCAGCTCTTTCCTGTGGAAAAGCAGATCTTACAGAAATTCCACATAACACAGCCTCTGTAAGCACCTTTGCTGAAACACTTAAAAGTTATTGCCATATTCTCATCAGTTTAAAGGCAAGCTGTTGGAAAAAACACTATTATAAAGAGATTTACCTTTAAATGTCTGATCATCCCCCTCACATTTCTATCCAGACCCCATATCTTGTTATGCATTAAACCATCAAGGCAGCAGCTGACATTTTAGGGTCAAAATCCACTTTTTGTCCCTCTTTTATCTTCCCAATAAATAGATATTAAAAAAAAAAAAAAAAAAAAAAAAAAGCTCCCAGTGTTCATATAGAACTCTCAGAGAAGATAAGCCTTCAAAGATATTTTGAAAGGCAGGTATTAAAAGACAGAAGACCTGTGGCAGTGGCTTAATTGGTGTGAGGGAGTGGTTTCATTTCTGCACTGGGAGAAGGGGTATGGCATCAAGGATTTGGCCATCTGGGGAAGGTGTGATTGGGAGACTGTGCTCAAGCTCCCATCCCAAAGGGATTTTCATCCATGACACTGTGCTCAGGGCCAGGCCTCTGAACTTACTCTTGGAGCCATCTCCTTCAAAACCACAAAAAATCTGGGGCTTGGGGCATGTGCACTGTGAGACTCCATACAGGGCTGGAAGCATGCAACAGAACCTCAGGGAGGAGCATCTGTTCCCCCCTGGAGAGAAAGTGGAGTTGCATCGTGGTGTCCATCATTGCTGGGTAAAGGCTCATCCCTTGGGATCAGACCGAGATAAGGCTCTGCACTGATATGCTTAAAAATGGCTATTTTATCTGAGATGATCTAGACCCTCTGAGACATTCCCAGTTCTGTTCTAGGCAGATACTTAAGAATATTCTGCATTCAGCTGCTTTCCCCTGGCTTCCAGCTACTGCCATTTTCTGGGGTGTTATTCTGGAAGGGAGCCAGAGCTGTGATCCTGACTGATCATGAGTGCCAAACTACAACCTGCTCTGGAGCACAAGCAGAGGTGAAGAGTCTGGTGTAAGAAAAGGTTTATAGGAACAGCATCAAATCAAACTGGATTAAAGTCTGGTTTAATTTCCAGTGAAATTTGGTCTATTAATGCAGTATTTGGCCTGTGTCAATCTGCATTTCCAAGAAAATGCATTCCTCTACACAGCTCCTTTGACATGAAGTTTAGCCTTTGCATCTTTTAGCACAGATCCTTTCTCCTCTTCTCTCCTTGTGGATAAAGTGAAGGCAGCTCATCCTCTTTGCACTCTGCACAGTAAGAAATCCTTCCCTGACTGATGTGAGTTTGTTTTGCTGGATCTGTGAATGGGTCAGACCAGATTATTAAGAAAAGCTGATGTGCAGTGTTCTCAAATAATCTAAGTTGCAGTAATGACTCTGAACTCTTCACTTACAGAAAAAAAAATAAAAAAGTCTTCCTGGGTTTTAAAAAAACCCAACAACTGGATGGTTCAAAGCAAAGATCTGTGACCTTTGTCTGATATTCTCCAGGTCAGGCAGTGATTAAATTCTATGTGGAAAAGATCTATCTTCCATTCTAGCTGCAATACTTCATGCTTTTAGCTGGAAAAAGCCCGGAGTGAAGTGTCCTGTGTCACAAGCACGACTGTGATCACCTTAGGTGCAAAATGATAGAACTCATTGTAGAGTTAATGCCAGAAAATCCAGACATCCTAGCTAATCTGAGAGAACTGAGCCATATGTCTGGCTCCACAGGAGCTGCTTTATCAGGACATCCTTCATTGCCCCTAATGGAATGTTTCCTGGACCTGGAGTGTACTGGCAGTGTTGTTGTGGGGTGCAGGTCATGTGCAGCCATGCACCTCTTCCTTACACTGCTGCAAATCTTTGACCAGGCTAAAAGGTTCATTGGGAATGGCACCATGCAGCTTTACTTCTGGATGTCCCACTCCAAGTGAGAACTGAGATCCTTGCAGAAAGTGCTCATGCTCTCACGTAAGGGTGACTGTGTGATGTTCGAGAAGGCACAGGCGAAGAAGATACAGTCCCAGCTGGAAATTGTTGGCAGTCCCACATGGCTGAAATGCTACATTGGATTGGAATTACTGGCATTTTTGAAAGTATGGGGTTTGCAATGTATGGTCAAAAATAGAAAAAAAACCCAAACAAAACAAAACCAAAAAAACAGCTATCAATGCTCCCAAACGGGTTGAAGTCCTGCATGAAGAGCAAAGATTCTCTTTTCAGTTCATTGTAAGAATCTGTCTGACCACCAAATTATTATTATCAATTTCCTACCTAGTAACTGTATTAGAGACTACAGAGGCTTCTTCTGGACCTATTAGAAATTCACTTTCAGTTATGCCACCTTTGGAGGACCTAATACATTTGGTGTCTGTGCCTACGAGAAAAAGGAGTTTGGTCAGGTGGCAGAAAGTGTGGGTGGGCTCTTTGGCTGGGTTTTTCCATTTGTTTTCTCTGTCTGCTACAGTCTTTTGATGTTTATTGATTTCAAATGGGAAGGTAGAAAATATCAAAACACTGTGTTCAATCAAGACAGAAGTCACAACTGTGGCTTCAGAAGTTACTCTCATTTGCATTTTTTTTTGAGATTTCTAAAACTTTATTCAGACGGTATAACTCATCCCCCTCCTTCCTAAAGAAACAAGGACAGTTTTGTGGGGGAGATCAGTGTATCTGCCTGTGAGACATCCTAAGTCTCATGTGCCCCTGAGATTTTGTCATGTTTGGGAGTAGACTCCTAGATCTTTTGTCCCTCAGGACACAGCAGTCTTGGTGACATTTAAAAAGGTATCTTCCTAGAAATTTTTCTCCAGATGTTTAAGCATTGATGTGGATGATCCCTAGTCTTACCTTAGGTTCTTTCTATTACCTAAATTCACTTCTTTACAGATTTTGCTGAAGTCTGGGCATTTGACTACTCAGTTACAGGATGGCTTTCAAAGGTCTAGCACTTTTATTTTGCAAAATTTAGCAGAAATCAATGTAGCAATCTTATAGTTTACCTTCAAATGGCTTCATGCAAGTTTTTTAATGTCTTTTGGAGAATGCCCTGTCAGAAGCATTTCTGAAACTCATTTGATTTTTGGTTTTTGCAGCTGGGGCTGCTGGGTGATGTGGTTTGGCCCCATGCTCTCCCTGCTCTGCTGCACTGCATGGCTCACCATGTTCCATAGTCTGGGTGTCTCAACTCAGCAGCTTGCTGCCGGCCAGAGATAAGCTCATGGATAGGTATTCTGGTCATGGCACATAAAAGCCCCAAACAACAGTTCAGTGTGTTGTCCTTCACCTATTATATAAATAGAATTTAAAACCACTAATGAAGCAATTCAGGATATTTAGTTGCAAGCCAGAAGCTTTCCCATCCTTATTCAAGCTCTAGGGGAATAGGAGACATCTAACCCCTTTGGTAGCTGATGCTGTCATTGCCTCTCCTTTGCTTCTGCCATCTGTTCTCCGCTCAGTCGCCCATGTGAGAAGATGCCTTGGTCTCTCCCAGTAACTTACATATGCCAAGAATTTCAGAGCGCTTTTAACACTTGTCCCAGAAGGGAAATAGGATTTTGGTATGAGACTCTTGTCTTCTAAGCTGGGAAAAAAACAGGCAGGGAAACGTAGTGCTCTGGGCTGTTTTGCAGTCTCATACCAGCAAACCTGGGAAATGCGTCAGGCCATTCTTCTGAAATGTCCCTTGAAGCAGAAAATACAGATTGATGGTGTCTGTGCTGTCTGACATTGCTGACCCAAAATGTACCAGCGTGCCAGACCCCCTGAGAAAAATGGCAAGGATGGTCAACAGGGCTCAGAAGAAAAAGGATTTTAGGACCGGGCCCGAAAAAAAACTGAGATAAGGGAGTTTTAACCTGGTTTGGCTAGTACATGGAGAAGAAAGAGGAACCATCTAATATAAAATCTGTTCTTTTGAACCCTAAATGCCCTGCTGTGAAACGCAGCTTTCCTCTCCCAGGTCTTGATTTTAAAAGCTTTCCAGACTCGTGGAAACAGCAGTGAAGCCCATTCAGAGGCAATCCTGCCAATGAGAGCCCAAGGTCATAAAAAAACAGTCATGAGTAAGGGTTTGGGCTTTTCTGCCTCAGCTTCCTGCTGTGCCAGGGATAATGTCTTCTGTCACCAATGGACAAGTGTCATTCTGGGCAACCACCTCATCACCTGCCAGGTCAGCTTGTATGCCAGGTAGACCAGGGCTCTTTTGGGGACCTTTCCTTACTTCCTAGGGTTTCCCTCAGCATCGATGAAGGACTTTTTTTCTGCCTCTGCCATTGCAGCAGAGCAAGAGTGCAATACAGCTTACTGAGCATGGCATTTCTACCCAGTCCTTGCTGTATAATGGCACTAGGACAGGGATTTCTATGTGGAGCTGTGTTTGTGCACCCCAGGAAATCCATGGATGCAAAGAAAGAGGAACCTTAGAACAACCCTTCTGCAGGACTTGTTGCTTTTTCTCTTCCAGGACCTCCACTAAGTTTCTCAGCACTTTCCCCTGCATCCCCTGCCCTATTGTAGCCTCACAAAATGTTTGGATTTTTCCTGTCACTCCTATCTCAGTACTGAACTCTGGCCTATTGCTTGGAAGTGCAGAGATTCAAGAATCTAAATATTAAACAGTGAGTATTCCCTGGTCTGTGGAAATCAGGCATGCATTCCCTTCTCTCTGAAGAGCTGTTCTCAAATATTTGGTAATGTCATTTTTTTTAGTGTTAAAAACCCTGACTCAAGTTTCTCATTAGCAACCATAAAGCGATCAGTGCAAGATACTGCAGATGTTCTGTGAAAAATGAAGTTTGGAAGAAGAGAAAAAGATGGTGGGTAGGAATATAGAGAAGCTGAAAGAACTGTGAGAAAAGATACATTTTTAATCTTTATGGGTAAAAGCCAATAGCTGAAGAAGATAAGGTTGTTCCAATATGAAATTTGGGAAACTGTGTGGGAATCAGGGTTTCATGGAACCATATTGCTTTGGATACCCTAAACCAAAAATTTAGCAGAACACTGCCAGATTTTCCTTACATATCACAATCTTAGAGAATTCCATTAGCATTTACCAGGTGGCGGAGCATAATGAAGCCAGAGCACGAGCTTTAAGGGAAGAAAATAAAATACCAAATGAAGCAAAGCAGAAAAATCTAAGATTCATAAGAACATTTGGAGACAGAAAAGTCCCAATGTCTTGCAAGAAGTGGTATTGAAGATGAGAGAGCAAAAAGAAATCTGTGCACTGTTGGACTGGGGTGATTTCTTACTAGTAACTGTTCAGTTAGAGGCTAGAGGCTTTCCTACCCAAAGCCTCTATTATAATTTTATAACCAGGATCCTTGACCACATGTAGACAGCAAGGGATTTCAAAAACACCTTGTCATGTAGGACTGCTGTGGCTGGCTGGCTAATTATTTCAGCAGCAAAAATACATAAACATGATGAAGAGGTGGTGTTTATATCCAAACCAGGGGTAAATATAAGGGGTGGCATTCAGCTAATTTACGCAGTAAACCTCTCTGTAAGAGTTCATCATCAGTCTGTCCTTACATTTAAAGATAAGAAATATCCTCTGCAGGTGCTCCTGACCAGCTTGACCTATTTGCTTTAAATCAACTTGAGCTGTACACTAGAAGCACACATTCTTCTCTGTTAACTAAACCTCACTGAGACTTAAAATTTTTGTTGCACAGCACAAAAATTTGTGAAAATGTTACCAGATGCAAATGTAGTTTGGCCTGCCTATGGCAGATCTAGTGCTTAAACAGCTTCATAGGGAGATGTTTTGTAATAGATTACAGGCAAATTCTGACAGGATCTGCTACTACAATTTTGAAGGAAGGGATGGTGAACAGGAAGCATGATGAGCATTTGTATATATAAAACACATAAAGGTTCTCAGCTAGCTCTGCATTCTATTGGCTTCAAGTGAAAACAGATATAGAGGAAAAACTCAAAGAATGTGGAACATTAAAATAAGCAAAGATTTACCAAACAAAACAGTCTGTGATGTTCATTCAAGAAACATTAGATTCATGATCATGCATAGTCATAAAATACTTTTTCTTTTCTGGGAAAGATTTTTTTTTTTTTTTTTTTTTTTTAAATACTCTTTTTAACACACCAAAATAGTGCAGTTAGAAAATATGAGTATTAAATATGTAATTTCTAGAACTAAGAGATACATTGACCAGAATAATGTATTATTTGTGACAGTGACAAACAAGAACTGCCATTTGGTGGTCTGGAAATAATGCATACAACAAATTAATCAGATTTTTAAGGCATAATGCTGCATATAAGAACCACATAATATTCTGTGAAAAACAATGTAAAATAATGGCAAGAATGATTCTAAAAAGCTGAAGAACACATTCAGATCCTCATTTGGCATATATGATATACATTCTTAAAGTCTGGACTGCCACCTGCTGAAACACTCTTTAACAGGATGTTTTGACTTAATAGGACTCAGCTTTCATTTTAAACCTTGATTTTCATCCTATTTCTTTCTTCTAACCCTTAGTGCCCTATGTCCCATGAATCATTATAACTGTGAGTAAATTTCAGATTTCCTCCCCTTCTGCCCCTTGATTCCCCAGATCAGTGGCAGTTTTCCTCCTGCTCATCCTCTGTGATTTCAGCTGTTTCTTACCCTGTGATTTTCCTGTTATGATTTTACAGGCAGACTCAACCACTCAGCCCACACTGCTGCCTCTACAAAATGAAATTAGGCAGTGTAGAGTCAGGCATTGTTCTGTTGCCAACTGTCTTTATGTTTGCGTGGCCACAACACAGGCAGTAGCAGCAAGGGGAAGATGAACCTCTCATCATCTTTGCTGAGCAAGGAGGACTGATGTAAGAAGGGTGGAATCTGAGTGACATCTTCCATAGAAAGAGGACACAGGAAGACTTGCAAGCTTCAAAACCACCAAGATCCAGACCAGAAGAGGCTGGGTTGCATAGCATCAATGCAGATTAAAGTTGTGCTCTGAGCTGCAGTCATATTTCTTGCAGATGTTGAGGAGATGTGAGTTGATTAACTCGTGGGTGTTTGCAGTTGGTGTTTATCCTTCAGATATGGTGCAGCAGGAGGAAAGCCAACCCCTCCAAGAGAGGTTGTGGTTATGGGTACTAACACAGGCTTTTCATCCCTTCATACCCCAGTGTCCTGCGGGAAGGAGCGTGGCTTTGTGGGCTCCCTGGTTTTGGGGACAGCAGTTCCCACTCAGCAATGGAACCTCTGAGGTACTTTCATGCACTTCCTGCAATGGGTGTTCAGGCCACAATCTCTTCTCAGATTCGCCTCCAAGATTATTCACAACGACTTGTGATCCTCACTATGACCCTCTCACCCTACTTTTAGTGACTGCTTTGTCCTCATAGGTGGGCTCTCACTGGGAGCTGGGACTTGGAGTATGCTCTGTGCCACAGAGGAGCACCCCAAAAGCACTGAGCAGTCGTCCCTTGGTGTCCACATCAGGGATTTTTACTAACCAAACTCTTTTGTCACTGTAAGACCCTTTTCCTTATATCAAATACTGCTGCCATCACCTGAACATCCCCTGCTTTGAGCCTGTTTCTAAACGAACGAGCTGCAACCCCTCTCTCTGTGGAGCACCGGTACCCTCTAGTGGTAAAACCGCAGGCATTTCTAGGCAAAAAAAAATGATTTCACTACTAACTCATCTTCTGTCTTCCTTTTGGACAAAAATCTGTGCGTCATCTTTAATTGACAGCAGCAGGTTTTTTAAAATTATATCGTAAATTCATGGCATTAAGTTAAGTAGCCCATGATGTAATGCAATGATGTCATTTCCTTGGACTGCTTTCAGTGTGTTTCACCTTCATTAAATCATTAAAATTGTACTTGTGAGCTGATGGGTGACCGAATTTTCATGTGGCTGTAATGGAGAGTGCCAAGCAGCTTCTGCTCAGGGATTTAAATGGGGTGTGGTGATGGTACCACTCAAAAGGCTGGAGTGTGGCAGAGCATAGGTGGCTTATAGTTAATCAAAGGAATCATGTTGTCTTTGTTTAGTTTTCACCAGTTTGCTCTTGGAGGTTTAGGACAGCTGGATCATGAGTCTTGGAAAGCCAGGGATCCACTGTCTTTATAACTGCAAGGTGGGGAGAACAAGATATGATGTGGCAAAGCACAAGGGCGTGGCAGGAGCATCACAAAATTGCTAAGTGAACTGCCAAATGTCTTGAGTAGCAGGAGTGTGGTTATAGGTAGACGAAAAAGGACACATTTTGGTCTGTTTCCTACCAACTTCATAACCCATGCTCCAGAGCAGGGCTGGGGAGTGGGAAAAGGTGAAACTTGCTAAAGAAATCCAAAATCATTTAGCATGAGCAAACACATTTACTTCAGTTCCTACATTGCTTGAAATGACTGATTTGAAATTTTCCTGGCATAAGAACAGTGATTTTCAGAAAAGCCGCAGCAAAGTAATCCTTCAGGTTTTGCTGTTGAAAAGACTGCTGTCTTTTCCTTGCATGCAGGGTGCTAGTGGACTCTGTTTGGAGGAGATTCCCCCCAAAAGCCAGCAGGAGCTATCTGGAGCTCACCGCTGTCCTTTCACTCCAGCTGCAAATAATTTGCACCTCCTCAGACTACCATTCTGTAGGCCCTAGGTTTCCTCAGACATGAAGGAAATGAAAACCCAAGGCAGGTTAGAAGCCACATGTTGCTGAGCTGAGTCCCTTGTCACTGCCTCTTCTGCAGGCTCTGGCTCTGCTCATTCCACCCAGTGAAACAAAGTGGAGTTTTACTCAGCAAGAGATGAAATCACACTACAGGAATCAGATTAAAATTCAGAACAGGTAGTACACATAAACACAGCTTGATTCTTCACAAGCTTTTTTCCCTGGATGATTTCAGTACCTAATGCCTATCATTTCTTTGATGTACCCTAACTATGAAAGCAAGGGATCCACAGCTTTTACAAAGACATCTTTGTAATTTATTCATTAAACTCAAAATATTGCCATGGCCACCTGCCTCTCTGTTCCTGTGGATCAAATTTTGGAAATAGAAAAATACCCATGATCTGGGTACATGAAGTACCAGAATCTGAGCTTGCCCCTCTTTGCTTCTCAGTAATCGCTTCTGTAAAAGATTTTGAATAGCTTAAACCTGGGAATAGTTTTGCAAAGCAGATCAATTAGGCTGAATTGGATTTGCCAGCAGTGGGAGTTAAATTTTTAGTCAAATCTCTGTATTCTGGAGCCTCACAGACAGAAAATAACACAAGGGCAGTGATTTATCACACATTTTGTTTACTGCAGAGCAGAAGTTTACCCTCTCTTGTTACTCTTTGAAACCTTTTCATCTTTTCATCTGCATAGAAATAAGTGCAAAAAGGGAAGAGGGAAAAAAAAAATGCAATGCAGTTTTCAAGGGAGGATTTGTCCCAGTGCTGCCTTGCAGTGAAGCATTTACTGTTCCCAGGCCTCAGGATGTGCCAGGGAGATCCACTGCACTGGAACAGCAGTGCCATTCTGAGCAGCACACAGCTTGGAAAAGAGCAATACAATCCTCTGCCATATCATACAGTCCCTTCTGAAAATGCCCTGTCACCTATTTAATTCTTGAAGAATGTGAGTTGAATAAAGCATGTCTGTCCCAGGAACATTCTGACCCTGGATCTTGCCACGACTGCCAGTTCCCCCTGCTCCAACCTGGTTGAAAACTTCTGATCTTCATTAAAACCCTTCTCATTCTTGCCAACAGGGAGCAGCCATCCCGTGGAGGTCTCTGCTCATGATTTCATAGGCAATATCTCCAGTGCAAATACAGAGAGCATTAAAAATGCTGTGCTTTTTTTTTTCCCTTTGATTTCATTCCAGATTTCTGATTGTCCTGGGGTGTTTGATCTTAGCTGTCCTGACAACTTTCAAGGAGTATGAAACAGTTTCTGGAGACTGGCTCCTCTTGCTGGTAAGTAAATGGTGGCTGCTGCATGGCCCTGGTAAGGCCCTGGAATTGCAATCAGAGCCCCATCAGCAGGGATGGAAACTTACTCCCAGCTCTGCATGCAGTGAGGTTTCTGCTCTTGGTCCTGGAGCAGTCACTGTGCACTTACATATTGGAGAGATCTCAGTCCACTGTCAACACCAACTGAGTAAAAAGTAAGTGAAGCTCCTGAGCAAAAAGAAAATGAGAGGAAAGGCCCCGGCCTGAGGCTTTTAAATAATGGCTTTTCAGTATTTGTCTAACAGTCCTTCCATCACATTATCAGTAAATTTCCTATTGACCAATTGCTATTGACCTATTGTGCCAGAGCAAAGCACACTTGAAAACTATTTTTGGGGGGAATCTTTCGGCAGTTTTGATTCATTCTACAGTATTCTACTAATCCTAGTATTTCTTTCAAGGGAGGTCATCAGTGTTGGACTCATGCTTGTGTCCAATAGCAGCATAACTGAAATTGCTGCAGGCAGTGCCTTGGAGAGAAAATGTATTCACAGCAAAAGCATTCCAGATTGCTTGTTCTATAAATGTTGAAGTTCATCCTCAAGACTTTATTTCAGTAAGGCCTCCCATTTAGCAGAAGAATTAAAAAATAGAAAAAAACACCCCTTACTAAATATAAAATGGCAAATTTAACGTTTTATGAAAACTCCCCTAAAAATGAACTTTCTTTGCTCCCATAGCTATCATAAAATACAGGGCACAATGTCTCTCTTAACCTGGCCTTGTTTAAAATATCCCTAGGGAAGCTGCACAGCAAAATTAGTTCCAGGATCTCAATTTCCATTTCCCCTTGTACCTCCAGAGACATATAGATCCAAGCAAGAGCTAAATGCCAAAAGGAATGAAAGGTGAATTCCCCTTGTATGTTCTTTCTCAAAAAGTGCCTGTATGAAAACACCTTCATCCCGCAGGGAATATGAAACTTGCTTTTGGTCTCTGTTACCCTGCTTAGGCCCATCTTTCACATTTGAAAAAGCCTGAGGTTATCTTTCCTTCTCCTGTGCTTGTTTTTATGTGGCTCTTAGCAGTTTTTAGAAGCTGTGGGTAATGAGCACGAGGAAAGGTCCTCTTCTCCCTCTTGCCAGCAATTCACAGAGAGGAAAAGTAACCGCGTGCCCCAGGCTGCCCTTGGCCTTCCTCTGCTGAGCACCTCAGAGAAGCTCTTTGCTCCCCATTCCCTCCCCATCCTTAGAAAGGGTCTGGAGCAAGGTGCAAAATCACATTCTTTCGTCCACCAGAAATTTAAGGGAACAATATATGCCTTCAATTTGTCTTATCTATGTCTTTATCATTGCTTTAAACTTATGACCATATGAGCATCCTGTATCCTGCCCGTCTCGACAGATACGTCTGCATGAACGAGCTGCTGGTGGGTGACCCTGGGGGCGGGTGCAGAGTGCCCTGGGTGCTTTGCAGTCACCCCTCACATATGTCTGCTCATTTTTTGCAGAGAGGGAGGTCTTTCTGTGAAGTAATTGTCCTTCCATTAAGGCAGGGTAAGCACTTCACATTTACCCAACAGCAGGGGCAAATCCTTCCTGCGCGGTACTTAGCAGGCTGGAAAACTATGTCCCACTTTGCCTTGCCTCTGTCATCAATTTCAATTCTCCTCCACTATTTTCCTCTATCTTACACATATCCTAACACATGCACCTCATCTGTTTCCTTCAGCTGTATTCTTGTGTCCATAATTACTGCAAAACTTGTTGTGAGACTAACGGTGTAGTTTGTGTCTTGATACAGGAAACCTTTGCCATTTTCATATTTGGAGCAGAGTTTGCCTTAAGAATCTGGGCTGCTGGCTGTTGCTGTCGCTACAAAGGATGGAGGGGGAGACTCAAATTTGCCAGGAAGCCTTTGTGCATGCTGGGTAGGCGCATGCTCTCTACTACTGTTTTCCTCATTAATATCCTTTTTACTTTTAAGCCAGTTTGGAGGATGTCAAAGAGCTGGTGATCGGCAATGCAAAGAGCACTGAAATTATATCTGTCCTTTAGGCCAGGACCTGTGTCCTGCTTGGAGTAATTAGAAGTAGCCAGCAATAACTTGTAATTAAGAGACACTTGGCTACCTAGTCAGTGAGGAAAAAAAGAATCCTTCTATTCTTCAAATACATTTTCCTTGCCTTGAGCCCCACTGCAGTTTCCTTAAGCTCACCCTAAGAAAGATTCTCTCTGCCTTCAGTTTCAAACTACTTGAGAACCCAACTCTAGACCATTTCCCCCCACTCCCTTTCATATTTTTGTTTTGTTTTACAATTGTGTTGTTGATCTGTATTTGCAAATAAGTATCTTTGTGATTTCACCCATGTTGTATTTCAGGCTTGGAAGGCACTGCCTATAATTATCCATAAAATTGCCCATTATTCATGTTTGAATACCCTCCTGCAACTATTCATTATATCCACAAACCAACCAGCCAACATTTAGGAGCTCACTCTGTCTTGAGCACCTGTCATCCCCATTCATTCTCTGATTTTAGGATACCCTCACTTGTTTCAATCCTCTCCAGGCCACGTACTATGTGTTTTTTATTTATTTGTGCAGCACATAACACTATAGGAGCCATGGTGCTGCAGGAGTACAAGCCTCTCTTTTCTCTCTCCCTCCTTTTGTTTAGCTCATGGATCTAAATGGTAAACAAAATTGTGACAAATTTTCTTTGTGCATCTGTGCTATCCTCAATTTAGTAATGCTCCTTTGGGTGCTACTGTTGTACAGATACTCCTTATACTTCTAGTAGGTTTGTGAAGGCAGCAGAGTGTGAGCAAGTGGGATTGATACTGTCTCACTCCTTCTCAGTAGAAGCGTTATCTCATTTCTGAGTGTGAATCTTCATTGATATCTGAGTAAAAAAACAGAAGATATCCTGGATTTATTAAAATCATTTCTCGTTTGTCACTCATACAAGTTTGTTTTGAGAATGATTGGAAGTGAATAAATCTGAAATCTACTCTTTTTGGCTGTAAAGGGAATATAAAGACAACTCAAAGAGTGAGTGCCCAGAGAATGTTTGAAACTGTTTGGTATCACTTTCTTCTTGTATGAGAATATAGGATCAAAAGCAGGGGGAAACAAGGAAAAGAAAGAAAAGAAAAATAATTTATTTACATTTCAAACCTCTTCAGTTATCAGCAAATTGGTCCTGTGAGCACTTACAAAAAAATAGTACTAACTTCAAGATTTTAGTGGGAAAACTCAGCCAAAAGAATAAAATGGTAAGTGTGCCATCAAAGCTGAATTTCTCATCCTCTAACCTGTTCACTGTGGTGTCCCAGTGGTACAGATGAAGTTAAGCCTGATGTTCTGCCAGCATTAGGACACTGTTTCTGTGCTTCCCTAAGCAAGCTCAGTGTCTCAAGTCCAGTGCATTGATCTGTAAATAGATCCCAAGGCTTTCCAGGAGGTTCTGTGCTTGGTACTGACTGTGTGGCAGGTGCAGATATCTGATTAATTGGCAAGAGAAGGCATTTTCAGGCAGCATTGAAACTCGCCTAGGGAAATCTGCAGCACAGCCAGATGGGATTAAGAAGCAGGTGATGGGGCCACTTTTGTTGGCAGGCTTTGTTCTTTTTGCCTTGCAGATATCTTTGTGCTGATTGCTTCAGTGCCAGTGGTTGCTGTTGGGAACCAGGGCAATGTTCTGGCAACGTCCCTCAGAAGCCTCCGCTTCCTGCAGATCCTACGGATGCTCCGCATGGACAGGCGAGGCGGCACTTGGAAACTTTTAGGATCAGCTATTTGTGCACATAGCAAAGTAAGTAAAGAGCTTGCAGGGCTCAGCTGGGGCCTGGAGAGAAAGATTAAAAAGAAAGAGAAGGGATACAGTGGTACAGCAGTGCCTTGGGGTTATGTTTACCAGTTCAAAATACAGTTTTGTTCTTTTAGCTTCATTCCCTTTTCCATTCTCAGAACAGTTTCTGCCCCTTGTTTTACTTTTCTGTGCTCAGTAGTGGTGCTGGGAAGTGAGAGCATGTTCATTCCCACACGTCACAACAGGAATTTTGCCTTTACCTTGAATGGAAGCAGGGACATCTCTCTTACAGTGAAGGATGCTGGAAACCTTGACAAAAACGCCTGTGAAGTTGCAACATTTTTGCAGTGGCTTCTCAGACTTGTCTGATCAACAGATGGAGCAAGACTCTGAAGGGATGGGAAGAGGGTGATTAGCCTGAGAAATGTGCACAGAAGTGTGATTTACAAGACAGCTACTAGTGAAATTTCTCTCTGGAAGCTTAGGTCAGACAATACAGAGATGGACAGAGTGGGAACCCAGACAAAAATTTCTGAAGTCACCTTTGCTTGGTCTAACTTGGTGCTGTAGTTAGACACACCCTGTCTTGCACCAGACAGGTACTTGTGTCCTTGCATTTTCACAAAACGCTATCACAAGTTAAGAACTATCTGGTTAAAATTCCTCAAGATGAGATTTCTCATCTGCATAGGATGTAGAAAAATTACATATTCTCCAATACATACTGCATTTTCTTACTCATGAATGACATTCCTGACATTTTAGGGGGTTTTGAAAGTTAAAATGCCAGCTGTCATAGCATATTTAGACTTTGTTTCTCTGTCAGGGTTGATGGGGATGCCCACCATGCTTCATTCCTTACCAACTTCTGCTTCCTTCTCATATTAATTTGCTACAAGACAGGTGGCAGATAAACACTTATGTCAAAAATGTTTCTCAGGGAACAGATCATGAAAGAAGTCTATATACCAAAAACATTGTTTAGAAATTGTGAAAGGCTTCATTGTGTGGGATTTCATTCAAATATTACTTGTTTGGTTTCCCACCATACACTTTTAGACCTCAGCTGGCTGAGGGAGATAAAAAGGGGTTGTGAGAACCTTGCTTTCCTGGAGACAATGACAAAACAATTTTGCTAACAATTTCCTTCTGGGACTGCACACCAGAAATTAGCTAAGAAAGTTGTGCACTTGTCTCAAGATTCAATCACAAATTCCTCAGCTACAACAACTTTCTTCTTTTTTTGTCCAAATAAAGTTTGCATAGAATGAATTGGAGTTTTGGTTTTGTTTTTTTTAAATCCACTTTTGAAGACCTTAAAAAATGTTTCTGCCTTGTTTCAGACATTGCTGGGATTTTAACTTGGGTGGCTGCATGCAGTCGGATTAGACACACGCTCAACTTTAGTCATTCTCTCTAAATGGCAAAGTTCAGGATTTGTTTGCACACAGAATATTTTCAAAGTCTGTTCTTATTGCATGAATTCATTTTGAAAACATCATTCATGGGATCTGCTTTGATAAGCCTGAAGAGATTGAAGTACATCCTGCAGCCTTGGCTCTCTGGAGGTAGGGAGAGGGCAGAGCTGTTGATTTGCTTGCCAAGACTGACCAAGGCCAGGGGCAGAAGGAAAGGAAAGAGTCAAGGTCAGGGTCAGAGCCCTGCAGCCCCCTGAGCCATGGCTGCAGCTAAGCCCTTAATCCAGCTTTATGCAGAACTACAACTGCAGATGCCTCCAGGCTTCTCCTAAGGAAGATTCTGTGTAAGGGCCAATTCTTGTAAATCTTTGCATTATTTCCCGTTAAGTGCTGAACTGGGCTGGTCATGGATGTGACCAAAGCCTGCAGTGACAGCTCTGCTGTTACCCTCTGTGCTTCTCTCTCCTTCTGGTGTTTACTCTGAGGCTCTTTTCAGCCCCTCCATGTTCGTCTGTTTCTTTTGCAGGAACTCATTACTGCTTGGTACATCGGGTTCCTGACACTCATCTTATCCTCATTTCTTGTTTATCTGGTTGAAAAAGATGTTCCTGAAAAAGATGCTAATGGGGTGGAGATGAAAGAGGAGTTTGAAACCTATGCAGATGCACTGTGGTGGGGGCTGGTAAGTGACTCCAAAAATAACTTACACCTTTCTTAAAAAAATTCCTATCAAAGAAGAGATAAAGTTTTAGGGAATACAGTGCAAGTGCTGCTGTGTTTGGGTGAAAGGCACATTACCCAGTAACATAACCAAAGTAGGGGTGCCCCAATTAACAGAACCTACAACCCTGTTGATTTTCAGACAAAGGCCCTTAGGTGCTTAAACCTCCTTCAGAAATCAAACTGTGTTCCTGGTGTCTGGAAAACGTCTCCTTTAGAGGAGCATCTCTTCAGGTGTAATTGCACCATGGGAGACTGAGCTCTCATGCCAGCACTGTCCTGCCTGTGAGAGCTGCATCTTACAGAAAATAGCAGAAACAGAGCTGGCCAATGGATGGTTTTGCGGGGCTATCAAAAAGCACCAAATGTTTGGGCAGCTGAGGTAGACGCTCCTGGTGGGTCGGTTCTTATGGAGCCAGTGACTGAAGATGTCTCTGGGTTCAGATGAAGGAAGTAAAAAAATATTTCTGGAAAGCTTACCTTAACAATTCTTGTGTCTTACATGCCTTCCTCAAAGATCAGGGAATGCCATGGCTGGTAGGATTCTGAAAAAGGGGGATCTTTGATACATCTATTCTTGTCTCTTCTGATGAAGAGGGGAGTATTGGTTTGCATCACTACTCATTCAATCACAGAATATTCCTGCCATTCCAGAACTCATGTTGCTTTGTTACTGACAGTCGAGGAAGTCTATGTCCTGCTGTAACTTAAATTCAGCAGCATATTTTTTATTTAATGTAGTTCACTCATAGATATAAGATACTCCCCTCCCTCTATTATTAGTCAAAAGATACCAAGTGTTGCATAGAACACCTGGATGGTTCCATGTTCTTTTATATCCAGGACATTTAGATAGACTCGGTGGTGAGAAAATATACACTGTTGGAAATTAACTTTGCCCAAAAAGGGCAAAGTTTTCACAAAGACATCTTTGTTTTAAAAAGACCAGGAATTCAGGTAGAACTAGTTCTGATTAGGTTGCTAAGGGTCTGCCAGCTGTTAACTGACAAATCCCATTCCTGTGTACTGACAGTGGGCAGGAGATTCATGAGGAGTTCATTTGCAGCAAATGAATCTGAAAGAGGCAGCTGCTTTGAGACTAAAGCATTCTCTGTACAGTGGACTGAGACTATGATGCCCCCAAAAATTGGTTGGCCCACCCTCAAGATCCTGTTTCACAAAGCTGTGCATGAGCACCCATAGGGCTAAGAGAGTAATGCAGCTTTCATGGTGACATTTACACAGAGCTGTTGGCTTTGTTTTTCTTACATCAAGCCCTGGTCCTTCTGCCCCCAGATCACCCTTGCTACAATTGGATACGGCGACAAGACCCCCAAAACGTGGGAGGGACGGCTGATTGCAGCCACCTTCTCTCTCATTGGAGTGTCTTTCTTCGCTCTTCCTGCAGTAAGTACCTTCCCCTCCTCTGTTAGACAGTGCTATGCTCTTGCAAAAAGAAGGTAAAGTTAATAAAATCACCAGTGGAACCAAATCCCTTTTAAAGAAGTACTCCAGAGGCTTGAAAGGGTCTGTATCGGTAAATGGAACTTGATTCTTCTTTGTACAGAGCCTATTGGGAATAATATAGCACCCCAATACTCCTCAAATCACAGCACTAGTTGGCACAGGACAAAATTAATCCAGCAACTGAACAATCTGGGAAACCACAAGGCAGTTCATGAGAGTGTACACTGGCACCTGGTAATTTACTGGTATTAACATAACCCCCCCAAGACATATTTTCGGAGGATTTGGTGTCCACTGTTGTAATAATTAAAATTTGACCCATCTTACCCAGCCCTTTATTTCCTTTGTCTGCAATGTCCTCAGATAAGAATGAAACAGAATCTGACTGAATTGGGCTGAATAGCAACAGAAACTGTGCCAAACCCAGATTTTAGGATATTTTTCCTCTAGATCCAGACTTGGAAAAAATTTCATGGAGGATGACAAATCCTGAACTCCCAGATCCAAAGTACGGTTTAGCACAGCCTATGTATCATGCAAGCAGAATTTCCATGGAAATGGAAAGTAACACAGCACCTGGACTCTCCAGCTTGGAAAGGCAGTAGACATTCAGGAAGCCTGTTGAGGACCTTTAATTAGTGTGGCCTGTGGCCCTTGAGAGGATCATGACAATCTCCTGTCCCATGGGTGGAGCAGCAGGAAAGGCATGGGAACTGCACAAAGATTCCATGTAGCCATCTCCATCTCCACCCACAGACCTGCACCCTCTCATCATTAATCCCTTTTGTTCTGAGTAAGAAATGTCTAAAATCTTGCATCACTTTATGCTTTCAGGGCATTTTGGGGTCAGGGCTGGCACTGAAGGTCCAGGAGCAGCATCGTCAAAAACATTTTGAGAAAAGAAGAAAGCCAGCAGCTGAGCTCATTCAGGTTTGCAGCCGCTTTCCTCTTCCTTGAAAAAGTGTTGTGCATGAAGACTGCTGCATCATGTTAACAAGGGCCACCACTCCTCCCCTGCCCAAACTCTCACTTCCCATTGCAGGAGGTGAGAATTTGTGTTTGTCAGGTTTTCACACTGAGCTAGATAACCCAGAGGCCCTTGCAGTTCTTTCAACTCCCAGAATATCTTTCAGAAGAACACTGTCTTTCGAAGAAAGGATCTCATCTGCTAGCTTCTGTAAACCAACTGGCTTCTGCATCACTGCCACAAAATCACAGAAAATAAGCTGTTGAAAACACATTCTTTACAAAATACAGATTTTTTTCAGTTGCCTTGAGAAAATGCTTTTCTGTGCAAACAATTATGTTGTTACTGATGTGAAAACAGCCATAGAAGTAACACAATAGACTGACAATTTCAATCAAGGCAATTAACATAAATAGTATATGTGGGTTTTAAAAACTAAAACACACCCTGTATCTCCTCTGTTATGTCACTGGACGATCCAAACATTCAATGGGAAGAGAGCCCTTACCTCACTTGGACATCAGTTATGGCTTTTGTTGTGAATTCAGGATATTGAGCTTAAAATCATTACTCTGTGTGCTGACAAAATTGAAGTGATTTATTCTTAGCAGGTATGGAGCACATTCTGACAGCAGTTAGATAAACTGCAGCATTTTCACAGAGGGACAGAGAAAGTTCCCATGATAACAAATGGAAGCATTGGTGCTCCGGAGCAAACAAGTCCTCAGGAGAAATAGGCTCAATGGCATTAAAATTCATCACTGTTCTCATTAAAAACACGCTTTAGCAAACAGAGGGGGCTGCGGGCATGAGTTGTGAGTGGAATTTAATGGAATTTAATTTTAAATTAGAGCATCTCCACTGATCAGGTGGTCTATTTAGCTAGTGGGTTTTAGGGTGGAGAATATTTTTTTTGAGAATTTTAATTTAAACTAATTGCTGAAGTAGAAAATTGCTCAGCAAAATTTCTTCTGATGATACATTAGGAGGCAAGCTATCATAAGTACTTCCAGAATTACTGAACAAGTCCAGCAGTGCTTGAAGCTCTTTTAGACATACCAGACAGGACAACAGAACCAGTTTTGTCTAATGTAATGTCATGTTCTGTTAGTGGTTCTCTCCATGTCCTGTCTCCTTCAAAAGCCCTCCCAAATCAAAATTCAGTGTCAATAGCTTTTCCGTATAGTGACACTCATTTGGGATGGCTGATTAGTAATAAATTTCCAGATAGTCGCTCAGGTGCATTGTTTTGTTCTTTGAAAGAGCCTGGCTGCAGTCAGCTGGGAAATAACTTCAGCTACCACTAATTATTTCCTCTCCCTTATAATTTAGGCTGCCTGGAGATACTATGCTACTAACCCAAACAGGATTGATTTAGTTGCTACCTGGAGGTTTTATGAATCAGTTGTATCATTTCCATTTTTCAGGTAAGTGCATTGTCCCCCTCTGCATCATCATTTTCTGTGAAGTATCAGTCAGGACAGGGAACACAGACTTTATATATATATATCAATGAGGCTTTTTTAGGTAACAGATGGTTTCCAGAAAACTCTTCTGAAGAAGAGGAATCTTTTGTGAGGTAGTGGTTTAACTTCAGTCATCACGTCTGAGTTCAGTGAAAGTATTCCATACATAAAGACATTCAGATAAAATGGATGCTTATTTGTTTGTGGCTATTAGACTGATCCTCACTCTCCTTGCCTGTCAAACAGGCATCTTTCTCACATTTAGATCTTAACATTTTAAAATGTTTTT
Organism: Hirundo rustica; assembly: GCF_015227805.2. Classification (NCBI taxonomy): domain Eukaryota; kingdom Metazoa; phylum Chordata; class Aves; order Passeriformes; family Hirundinidae; genus Hirundo; species Hirundo rustica. The sequence continues at coordinate 7,964,720 of NC_053450.1, forward strand.
CCTAAAAGCCTATATAGCCCTATGCAAAGCCAAGACTTTTAGCTGCAGATTATCAGCTGCTAATAATGGGCATTACATATCCAAGTTAGTGCTTTAAACTTTCCTCCTGGTCTTGCTGTTGTCTCTTATTCTAAAAAAAAGTGCTCTTAACCTACTGTTCAACTCAGAGGTCTCCACATGTAGTTTTGCTCCCTGCACTGATACTGAAGCTCCAGCTGTCACTCAAGACTGACTTTAAATGTTTCAGACTCCTGCTTTCATGAAGGACAAATTACAAATACTCACTTTTTTTTTGTTTTAGTCACAATACACGTTTAGAATCAATTTCATGTGCTTCAAAAAGCAAGCCTCTGCAAAAAACCCCTAACATCAAAATGTTTCATTTCATTTCCTCCCTTTTCTTTATCTCTTCTCACTTTCTGTCTATTCCCCCATTTTCCGTTACAGAGTAATTTCTCTGGGATTTCTTGACAGCAGGGTTTCCAGAGAGTAACTCTCAGATTCATAAGGAGTCTGAACTCATTGCTGTGACTTCAAGCTTGCTCATTGTGTGTGGGTTCTTCTGTGATTCAAATGCAACCTGAAATTTAATGGGTGTTTTGCAAATAAGATCCAGGGTGAGAGGGCAGGGCAGACCTCACCAAAGACTGGATTGCCAATCTAGCAGCACAGATTGGTTTCAGGAATCTATATGACTTTTTTTTTTTTTCTTTATGGCTAGTTGAAAACCTAGCTTTTATTCTGCTTTTTTTCTGTCAGTTATGGTCACAGAACAAAAGAGGTATAAAATACTGGCAGTAGATTATCAATTTATGTTTTAAAAATATGCTGAATTTATGATGTAATTCTTCTCTCCTTGCTTTCTTGTAATGCATCCTCTCTTCTATAAAAGGAAAGAGCAATTGGATGGTACTGCCAGGTATGTAGCTGCCATTTTAATATATATATATATGCTTTAATACAGCTGTTGGAGGATGCAAGCTAAATTGTTCTTTGTGGATTCATGAGCTGTTAACTAAATCATGCTACTAACACACAAGTAATCATTTAAAACTATTAACAAATCCATTTCCTAACTGCTTGCTCTTTTTTCCTAGTTTAACGACACAGCTAAAGTGCTAATTGTACAAAGGCAGTGTTGCTTGCTGCTTGTCTGTAAACAGCTTTGTTGTTTGTTGTGACTAATCATGGTCTAGATTTCTCCTGATCCATGCTACAGAGGCAGGATTTAGCACCCAGGCTGTTCTGGGGGGAATTCAAGACTCTGGTTGTAGTTGTTGCTCCACAGTCTTGCACAGAGCGATGTCATGGTGTGAGTCAGTGACAGTTCACCATGTGCAAAGATTTGTTGGCAATAAATACAGAGATGAGTGTCTAAGATGGAACAGCAGGACAGCCAATCTCTCTGGCTGTAAAACCTACATTAGGTTTGAGGGCCTGGTGCCACCCATGCTGAAGAAAAAGGGGAAAGCTCCCCATTACGCTGGGGTATTTACAAGCAAAGAGAATGAAGGAATCATCAATCCCAAAACTGGTCAGTCACTGAAGGCTACAGCAGAGCAGCCACTGTCAGTCAGCCTGCAAGGTCTCAAATGGAAATAGTACATTTTTAACCCTCCTCAGAGAAGCAGATGAGTCAAATGCACATACAATAGTTGTAAGTCAAAACTTAACATTAAACTGCTATCAATGGGTCACCCCCAATGAAATTCAATAGCAATTAAAGGATAAATAGCTCCACAGACTCGTGCTGATGCTACTTCAGTTTGCATCCCCATTTACAGCACAGAGAAAAGAAACAAGAATTGTAGCTATATTTGAAAACTGTAAGCCAGAGGTCAGGTCTGAGTTCTGGTCCCTGGCCTGATGAAAAATTATGTTTTTGTTTTTTTAAACATTTCACACAGCACATGACAACTTCAATAAAGGAAGTTAATAAAAAAACTAAAGATTAACACTTGCCGTTCTCCTCGGAATTTGGGGGGGTTCAAGCTTCATTTAGCAGAGAAGAAAAACCTTTTTCAAGTTTTCTTACAATACAGGCAAGTGGTCTAGTGCTAAATTATTAGGAAAGGATGTCTTCCTCCTCTTGCCACCAAAATCATGAGCTCACCTGCCCTTCCTCAAAGACAACTGGGTGGGAGGTGCCCAGTTCATGAACCCCCATGGACCTTAAGTGCTTTATAACCATGGCACGCCCCAGGCTAAGCAGTTGTGAGCAATCTCAGTTGGATGAATGCAGATGTTTGGAGATTTTAGCCATCTCCAGTGTTGGCAACAGCTGAATTTTGGTCTTTAATATGTAGGAAACAGCTTAGGAGCTGAAATCTTTTTGAGTATGTAATGCCATACCTTGAGTCAAAATGTTCTGGCTGAGATGCAGCAGCAGATTAAAATTAGGTAAGAGAATGACTGCTGCAGTGCACTGTTGGTCACAGCCCTGCTAGAGAAGCTGCTGCACCTGCAGCAGTTCTGAGTTACTGTAGCTTTCAGGCCAGTAAAAGTCGTTTTATGTTGATATGCTGAATTAAAAATGGAAAAGTATGACTCACAGCTCAAAACCTTTAATCCCAAGACCCCTCATTCTAGCTAGATATAACTTGTTTTTATTTTATTTATATTTATATATATATATATATATATATATATATAAAAAATAACCCGCAGCAAAATCAGTACACTTGCATGGGAGCCTTCCTCCTAGCAGAAATGTGTTTATGGAATGAAACATTCAATTAAAGGGACTGGAAACCCTCCAGGTAAACAGACATATGATGGTACTAGTGGGAACATCCCCTGACTTCAGTAGAAATGGGACTGAGCTATAAAATCTGGTTGTTTTGACAGTACCACATCCCATGTCTCATAAAACTCCTATTTACAAACCAGATAATTAAAAAAAAATCTTCCTCCTCCTGCAATGATTTAGTATAGAAATTATTACTCATACTAAACTGAAGTTTGTGCTTTGACTGTATGGAAATAAATGAACAATAAGGGAATTTGGTCCTAATGGGGAGAACAGCCCATGAGTATCCTCAGTCTCCAGGTTCTTCCATCAGTTAATTACTTAATGAGAAAGTAAGTAGTAACGCTGCTGTGGTAATCAATTGCATTGTCTGATCTGTAGATGACAAAAGAGAGAGACGATTTGGTCCAAAGCTTTCATAGAAGGTTTTCATAAACTCAAAATGAGGTCTGGCTGTGTCAAAATTTGAGGGTGGGAAGTGTCTTAGGTGGCATTGTTTCTACTGAGTAGTGTGAAAGCTCTTTAGGAACTCTACAGTTGTAGAGTTGAACTCTGTGACAGGTCCCTCTAGGATCTCTCCTAGATTAGGAGAGAAGCAGGAGCTGGCACCATGACAAAGTCACAGATAGATACAGGACTTTGTTCTTAGACCGTTTGGGAAGAACACAGGGGTCAAAAATGAGTGGAAAAGTCCATTTCAGAAGTTGGGTCCCAAGGCAAGGCTGCAGGGAAGGACTTTTCATAGTGGAAAATCAAGTAAATTTTGGCAGCGATCCAAGGCTTTATTGACACTCCCTTTAAAATAAAATTGTGAAGATATGAGATTTGATGAAGAGAACATTGGACTGGAGCTCATCTCTGTCCTGTAAACAGTGAAGGGAAGTGGTAGCTCTGAGGCTGCTCTTTAAGAACAGCATCTTCCCTATAGGCCCTGTATAGTCCCCCAACCCAGGAGGAACTGTGGCAGTGCTCTCTGTGCCTCACTAATGGTGACTTTACTGACTTCATGCCAGAGGTGCCACAGCTTTCTCTTCCTTAATCAATGCCCAAACCTCACAGTCACATGAAATCTCAGACAACAATTTCTTTTTTCCCTGTATTGCAAAGCCTTCTCGTCTGTTAAGCTCTCAAGAAGGGAGACTTATGAGGAAGACATAGTAATGCTCATTTCTGGTGTCATGCAGCGAATCATTCAGCAAACATTTGGGAGCCTGACCTACATTTAGGATGGGCATTTGCTTGCTGGGCATGATTTTATTCTGAGCCAACTTTTTTTATGTCTGTGTTTTAGGAATGAATATTGGGGCCAGATTTTTCAGTGCTGTCATGAGCAGCTGTTCCACTGACTTAGACCAGTGTTGCAGCTTGCATGTACAGTCACTTTAGTGAAGAATTTTGAACTTTGTCCTAGGGTCTTGTTCCTGATCCTGATCCTGGCTGGTGTAAAGCCAGCCATTGTCTGGCTTTACACCTAGATAACAGGAGAGCATGTTCATGCCTAGACCTAATATTATGTGATTGCAGAAAAGTAATTTTTCCCTGTTTTCTTATCTCTGCAAGATAAATAATACTTCTGTGCCTTTGGAAAGTTGATTTGATTTTTTAAAGGGGCATAATCAGTAACTGTCCTACCTACTACATGAGTATGAAAGAATTCATGAAATGTGGTACATTTTTGTATTGCCAACGCTGACAACAAAATGAAAATAAAACCCTACTTTACAAGGTGTAAAATTTCACTGTAAGCATTTCATCCTAATATATCTGCCCGAAACACAAAGGAGAAAAAATCCAGTCTGACCTTTACACTGCATTAACTACAAATGAAAGGCTCCCATTCTTTTTCATTGAGCTTTTCATGGGTAATCATTAATGTCTCATCTTAATAACTTTTCTTCACTTTACAGTAATGTCATGTTTAGTAGGGAGTCATTCTTTGGATCCAGCCTCACAAGAAAACTTAGGTATATACATTCAAGTAACAGTTGAGCCTTATTCTTTTCATATTTCTTGCATGCCATTCTCTGCCTGCACTTTCTGTTTTTACTACAGTAGTTCACCTGGCCACCATCAAAAGTAAGGGACAGTAAGACTGAAAAGTTATTAAGCATAAAAAAAAAGTTGCATGACCTTACAAATAGTTAATTGTTCTGCTGTTCAGAAAAGATGGGATATTATCTTAGCTCTCCCAATGATCTGCTTAGAAACAGGTGCTTTTCGTGCTTTTCTCTGTTTCCATAGAATGGAAATGAAACTAGCCTAGTCTGCAAATAATTTTGAAATTTACTGAGAAAAACATACTATAAGAGCTCAACACTGTTCCTTATGCAGTCCCAACCCTGCCAACACAATTCATGCAAGTTACTTTGAATTTGAGTTCAATGGAAAAACATCTTTGCATGTGTATTTGCAGGTTCTGGTTCAGCAGATGGAAAACAAGTGGATGCTTTTGACCATCTGAATAAAGATACTGACATGCATAAATATTTTGCTGAACTGTGGGACAAAAACTTTACCTTCCTGCACAGAGATATAGAAATAGTTTGTGGCATTTCAGGAATATGAAAGACGCATTATTAAAAATAATATTTTGACTGAATTGCAAAGTATTTTACTCTATTCCACACCTTGCTGTCATTCAACTTTAGCTGGTTGTTCTCATTCCAACTTCATTCCACAAACATGAAATCATCAACATGCAACTCAGCTTTTCTAGCTGGAGCTCTTCAGCTTTTGGAGAGCAGCAAGCGTAGCACTCTGTTTTTTCATCTGTTGATTGGTCCATGCAAAGTAGTCAAGAGACTTTGATTTTGCAGTTCAATTTGCTTTTTAGTGCTTGATACATGATATGTTCACTTTGAAGCAAAAAGTGCATCAGCATCCATATGGTTTCTGTTTACAATGGCTGCATCCATTGGTGAAAAACTACCCATCCTGTTTTCACAACAAATTCCATTTGGATAATTCTTCCCATAGAGTTATGTGACATTGTTTATTTTCATCCATCTCCAATGTCTTTAGAAAGTGTGGATAAGAGAGGGGGCTGAGCAAAGGCCTTTAGTGTATGTAAAGGTTGTTTCTTTTTCTGAAGGGCATCAAAGTTGAGCTGAAGTTTTGACTTGTGCTCATGTTTATGGGCAGACAATCTGGATGGTAGGTGAGTCTGGATTTTGAGTCATACCCGCCCTTAAATACCAGTGAGGATATATACCACCAAGGAGTGTGGAAATTTGTTGACTTAGAAGGGAAATTTCCCCCTCACATATTAGAAACTTGCAAATTTGGACCTCAAGATTCAGGGTGCAAAGTGAAGTCTAGTTTTGAGGAAGCTGTATTCAACTATTTTGGGACAGAACTTTTTTTTTGTTTGTTTGTTTTTAAATATCCTCTCTGAAGGAAAGAATCCTACTCAATAAAAGGGAAAGTTGATTGGCTAAAGTTTAGAACTACCTCAGAAGTGTGGAATGTTCTTTATTTTATTTTTAAGAAATCTCATGGACAGTCTGAGATCAGTTGAACAGGTTCACTGCAGAATTCATGTTTGTCATAATTTGGTGTTAATTTTTATTAGGAAGTGTTCAAAGCAGAATATAGAATACTTCTGGAAACCTCATTCAGAGAGTTTGATTTTCCAAAGCAAAGTTCACTCATATAAGTTCAGCTGATAAAGTACAAAAATGCTGGAGTAAACATAACTTCCTTCTGCTTCCAGTTACCTGAGACTAATTATATCTAGTGATTCTAAAATGTGAAAAACACGGAAAAAATCCTGATTATTATTTGTACTTGTTAGGTGAAAGTGGTAAATCCATGGCAGAGGGCTGTTTGATTCACTCTTAGAATTAATTCACTTGTTTTCTCCTCGTACACGTACCATTTGTTTATGAAACTCCAATACTAGGAAAAGGATAGAGAGGAGAGTATCTGGCTTGCATGATGGGATGGAAATGCATTATTTCTTTGCATGACTGTTTCTGGAAAATATTTCTAGTTCAGTGGTTCCCACTCTTTATTCTGATCAAGGGTAAAACATGTGCTGAAGCCAGCCATCTCTTGTGTACCAAGCCACCAAAATAATTTTTTACCTGGTCCAAAATAATTCCCTCTGCTCTCAGGGAACAAAAATTTAAGAGCTGATTTTTTTTTTTAGGTAGAAAGACACTGCACTGCTTTCACCTTCCACCCTTTCTGGTGATCTGTATCTACCACAGAGCTAAGAAATTCTCATTTTGGGTCCCATTTCAAACACACAGGTTTTGGAACCCATGAAAGAGAGGATGCAATAGTCTGCAAGACAAGAAATGGTGATTTGTGCAAGCTAGTCAGAAAAACTACCCTGCATTTTTGTCAGCACGTTTGGGATGGATTTGTATCTGCCCAGTTTCTGGAACTGTGCTGGAAGTTGAAAATTGTATTTTATTGAACGTAAGGATGCCAAATGAAGTGGGACCACTGTTCCCAGGGGAGGAAGAGTAGCTAACATGAGAAGGGGGAGTCAGAAAGACGAGCAGCAGTACGTGACCCTGTGGGTGGGAACCACTGTGCTAGCCCCGCTCATGAAGGATGGTGTGATCTGCGCATGCTTCGTGCCCCGGGACTGAGCCACGCGCATGCTGCTTTATTACTGAAGGAGATTGTGCCATGAGAACAAACGTTTCCTCAGGACTTGTAAATGATCAATGAAAACTAAAACCCCAGCAGATCCAGATTTCACTTCTTGGAAAGGAGAATAAAGTCCCTTTTTTTGCTGATGACAGATAGTCATTATCTGGAAAGAAGCTTGGGTTTTGTTTTGGGTTCTTTTGTATACAGCATACAGTTGTATATTTTCATGTGAAGCTGATGAATTATTTTCTGATGATTTTACTGCTCTGGCTGCCAGACATGAACACAGTTGTCTGTATTTGTTGCATAAGCATACTGTTATGAATCTGAATGTTACTTCAAGGGTTAATCTTCAGGATTCAATGAATGAGGAAGGCTTCAGCTCAGGTAACTTTAACTTAGACTAGAGACCTGCTTTTTAGATGACTTCTCATCTAGATCTTGCCATAGTCAATAACAAGAGCCAAGTTCTCAAAGTGTAAAGTAATGTCAAAATGAACCACACTCCCCACTCACTTGTTAGAGTTGCTGACTTCCCACTGATTATAGAAATGGGTCTAAAGAATAGTCTTAGACAGGAACTTTAAGTTTTTTAGCAGCTTAGAACAGATCAGATGAGTTCTAGCTCATAAACCTAAGATGCTCAATCAATAGTCTTTGGAGAATAATTTCTTCCTAAACTGACACTTAATTAGCTGCAAAATTCTTTGAAAAGAAAATCTGACCTTAAGTCCCACCCTACTGGAAAAAAACACCAAAAAAACTCCACCCCACGAGTGATCATGCCAACATATACAGTGGAAAATGTCACTGCAAATAAGTAGGATTCTGTGCTGAATGCAGGGGAATATTTTGTTCTGATTTTATCTATGAGGAGAATACCAAATCTTGCTCAGTCCCAGTCTTGCATAGCTCTCTGACAGATTTCTTCATATCTTGCTTATATTGCTGTCCTATACTTAAAAAAAAAAAAATCACTAGATTAATATTTTGGATACTTTGCATCTTCTACTGACCCTCTTCCTTCTGGTCTGATCCCTACAGATCCTCTCCTCACTTTATTCTTCCTTTATTTGTGGTATGAAAGGAAGTTATCTCAGGGGTTTTAAGGGGCAAACTTTGGGACAACTGGATATGTATTTTGAAGGACTCTTCCTTTCACTTGAGATTCATCTATCAATCATCAATTGTCAGAAACCCTGTAATCCCCCCACCTGGAGAAAGCTGATCTCCACAGCAAGCCTGTTGCACAGTTTTTTCAGACCCAGAAACAAACTTCGTCATTTTATTATCATGGAACAGCTATCCTCATCCTAAAACTGTTTTGGTTGCTCCCATCTTGTATCTTATTCCACAGTCTCCTACAGTCTGCAAAGACCACCACCAGGGTTGTCCATGGTCAAGTGATGCAGAAAGGAAGGGTGCAGGATATCCCTAAGTTAGCAGAACACAAATCACTTGCTGGGACTCTGCACCCACCATCAGAACCTTGGTGGGCAAAGCAGATCAAGTTTCCACCCCAAAGGCAAGAACTATGGAAATCATTTTTAAAAGAGGTTCTTAAGCCCAAATATGAGACTGCCTAAAACATACTTTGTCACAGATGACAACAAGCAACATCTCATACTTTTCTACAAAGGAGGAAGTAATCCCTGACTTTTACTCCATACATTTGTCAGTGCTTTGTGCATTTTCCCCCCATGCCATGAATTCTTCAGGAAATTACATTAGGGCAAAGCCTGAGTAATGTCAGTATCATTCATTTAGACTGTTCTAATTCTTCCCTCAAATCCATTCTTTTATCTCCTGGAAATGCTGATGTACCAGGACTAAACCTGTGTCTCCATACCCAACACCTCCGTAGCTGCCACTTCAGTATTCACGCACACATGTGCACTTCATACGTGCAATGACAGGCCAAGTGTCTGGACTCCCAAGGCTGCAGAAATTATATTTACAAGTACTTTCACATCAAAAAGAAAAATCAGAAGGGTTGGAAAAAAATTCCTACACCTGAAGATTTAGTACTTGCATCTTTTTCTGATAGGGAAGATCATATTTCACTACTCCCTGGGTCAAAGATATATTAATCAGAAGTATACTGTAGAGATGAAAACCCCAGTAATTCCTGTAAAAAAAAAAAAAAAAAAAAAAAAAACCACAACCTTGCAACAGCTGTGATGCTCAATGCTCAGGTAACATCCATTGTGGTGGGATACTGCAACAGACAGAGCTCTGAGATAGAAATAGGTCCTTCTTTCACACTTGCAAAGTCCGCACACACATCTCCATCTTTGTCCACTGTGTCCTTGCACAGTGGGCCCTCTCCACACTTGTCTCTCCTGCCAGCAGGTTTAGTGGCTGCAGCTGAGCTTCCTGCAATGATGCCTCACTGAATAGCTGTTAACTCTTTCTGCTGGTAACCATGGCCATTCATCCTTCAGCTCTGCTCTCAGAAACCTGCCAGCTATAACAGCTTCTTCCCTTCCCACACTCAACTTACTTAATCTATTGTCCCACACAGAACTGCCTCTTGTTCATGTGTCTACAATTCACCCCTCCCAAGAGCTGTCCCAGGAATGTGTTAAAAAGCAGGCTTTCTTCCCATGCCTTAGCCCTGCTTTTTTTTTTGCCTTTTTTTTTTTTTTTCTTTTAACAAATGTGCAATTAACAAATATTTGAGCAGCAAAGTGAACAAGCAAATCAAATATTTATACCATCTATCGTTTACAAAGTGTTCAGAACATATATAAGCTGATTAACTCACTAGCAAATTCCTATTGCTATATTAGTGGTATTAGTGATTACCTTTAAGATCAGTATAGTCATCAGGCTGTCCAGGAGGGTTAGTGATGCTGGTAAAATGGCAGGTAGATGAAATTCTATTTCTGTGTGGTCACTGAAGGACAAATGTATCTGGACAGTAAATCTCTAAGAGGACAGACAGTGCAAGGAATCATAAGAGGAGTAAAATTTCTCACTTCACTACAACTATAGGTCATGGTGGAGAGAAAACAGTGTATCCTGCCCTACCATGCCCCTAATCAGTACTTGGCAAAACATTGCCAGAGTTTTTCTGGTGATTTATTTGGTTCACAGCACATCTGACTTTATTTTATTCTTGACTGAGGGATTTGAGGTTGTTATGTTTGGATAAGAGAAGGCTCTGAGGAGACTTTAGAGCACCTTCCAGTATGTAAAGGGTGATTGCAAGAAAACAGGAGAGGTACTTTAAACAAAGGTGTGTAGTGATAGGATAAGGAGGAATGGCCTCAAAGTGAAGAGTGTAGGTTTAGATTAGACAATAGGAAGAAATTCCTCACTGGAACACGCTGCTCAGACATGTTGTGGATGTTCCATTCTTGGAAGTGTTTTAAGGCCAAGCTGAATGGGGCTCTGAGCAACTTGGTCTAGTGAATGACATCCCTGCCCATGGCAGTAGTGTTGTTTCATGTCTTAATAATAAAACTACTGCTTCAGGTGTGCTACGTGAGCTTAAGCACTGCGATACCTTGCATGGAGAGGATAGCATGACCCTCTGGTAACATTTTCAACACTGATGCCAAAAAATGCTCGTAAAAAGCAGTTAATTATCTGTGGAGCTGAACTGTTGCTTACAAAGACATTGATTAATTATGGTAGCCCCAGCAGTGTCCTTGTATACAAAACAATTATTTAGCCCGTTATATACTTAAAGCATCATGAAAACAAGTTAATAGTGTACAAAGGAGGAAAATGATTACTTTTGCTTATTTTGTAGCCAAAAGCTGGGTCTCTTGGATCGGGTTCGTGGTACCAATACTAAAGGAAAGCTATTTACCCCTCTGAATGTAGATGCCATTGAAGAAAGTCCTTCAAAAGAGCCTAAGAATGTTGTCTTGAATAATAAGGAGCGTTTTCGCACTGCATTCCGAATGAAAGCATACGCTTTTTGGCAAAGCTCAGAAGGTAGCCGATCTGTGTTGATTTCTTTCTATGCATCTCCTGTTCTCCCCATTTTAATTTGTCCTTCTGCATATTCTGTTGAAGGTTTGTGACTTTCTGGGACAAACATGTCTGGTACCTGGTTTTATGTAGTACTTTTGGGACAAGAGCCCTTCTCAAAAACAGCAATTGATACAGGATAAAGCCAGTGCTGGATTCACCCTGTTTGACCTGGAAAGAGCGGCCACACTGGGCAGTCAAGCTATATCCCCCAAAAAGCACACACCATTGTGTCTTGGTTTATGAGCAAGGATGCTATGCTAAGATAGCTCCCTCCTGAGCTGCACCCAGCCCTGCAACAGCCTGTGTCCAGGCATCTCCAATATACCCTCACTGCCATCTCATTAAACCTTGTTTATAGAGTCAATGTCTTCTTCCCTGCCCCTCTGTCCCCAAGCCTGCTTCCCCTCAGAAGTTTCCATTGGGTCTCCATGCAACATTACAAGGAATTTTTCCTCTCAGCTTCCCTGAACGCACATTTTCCTCTTCTTGCCCATAACATATAAATGGTCTTTAATTAACTATTTCCCCTTTCTTGCGCCAGCTGGCCCCAGTGCATGCTGGACATGCTACCATGGATGTAGCCTGGGTGTCCATATCAGGAGCTCAGTTTTCTCCTTCATGAAGGTACATGAGCGCCAGGCAGTGCCAGTAAGAGGAGAACTTGGCCTGTGGCTTCTACAGCCTGTTTTAGCCTTTATGTAAAATAATTGGGGTAAACATCCATTGGAAAGGAAGAAAAGTTCCCAGTGTTTCAGAAATTCTGTATTCTGAGAGGAGATCCTTCAATAATGTGTCTTACAGCTGTCCTAAAATAGTTACATCCTTTTCAAGACCTGACCAGTGAAAGAAGCTGTAAGAGATATTTCTTTATTAAATTGCACATACTTTATGTAGTGCTTTATTCAGCCAGACATCCCTCTAAATATTGTACGGTGAGATGTTCACACATCTGGTTTTTTGAATTGCTTTGCAGATGCAGGAACAGGGGAACCCATGGCAGAAGAAAGAGGCGAGAGTAGTGATTTCCCTATGGAAGATATGATCCCCACATTCAAGACAGCCATCCGAGCTGTCAGGTAAATGTCGTTTTGAAGGATTATGCTTCAGGAAATAACATTACCATGTTGATTCACTGTTTCTGCTATTGCTTTTTTTAGATGCAATAGATGAGATAATACTAATATTTTCAAACACATGAGACAGACCCTATTCAATCTGTTGGAAGCATGCAAAAGGGAGGAAGTTTTTCAGTAACTTTGGCCATGTCATTTTGCAAGATACTCCACAATGTTTTTATTATAAAATAATACTGTGTACTGTTCCTCGTTAAAATGTTATATATATATATCTTTCTCAATTTAGTGACTAATATTTATATGAAACTGAAACTTTTGCTTGACAAAAAACTGTGCTGACTCAACTCTTTATTCACAATTGTATGAGTGTGCAACCTACTTTTCAGCTGGCATGGTTTAATAGATGCTGGGGTCTCCATTTCAGCAGTTTTTTTCTTGTGACATGTGTCACCTCTATTTCCATGTCACAAGAGATATTCCCTAAGGTTAGAAAACTCTTATTAAGCCTTGGTCATGTGTTTAGCACATCAGGCAAATAGAATTCATTCACTGATGCTCTGTTACTCCTTGATGCAGTACTTTTTAATCTCCTCCCCTGAAAAATGCCCCCATGGGAAAATACTCTGATGCTTATTCAGAAGTTGTTAATTTTTGGGTCAGGGACTTACCACCTTCCAGGTGAAATACTGCAAGTCTGGAGAATCTCACATTTATCTAAGAACTCCAAGGAAGATGGTAATAAAAGTATAACGATATATTTATGTGTATATTACCATGATATATACGCTCCTGGTTCTTTTTGAATTGGGTGCAGGAAAATCAGTTTCTAAAAATTCCAAGTTTTCTTAAGGCTGCTGAAAGCCAAGTCACACAGGGTTTGCTCATGTTACCCATGACTTCTTCCCTCCCATTGGAAGCTTCTTTGTCTTTTCCTGATACCTTCTTGCTTTCAAACATTTTATTGTTACTTGTGGAAAACTTCTTCCCCACATCCTGTCCAAATCTAATTGATTCATACAATTTTGATTTAAACTCAATCAGGAGCCAAGATTTTTTCTTTTTTTTCCTTGTGTAATGTACCCAGATCCTGAACATTAATTGTGAGTAATTCTTTCAGACAAAATTACTTAATGGATTTCAGGGTCATGATGGAGGAGATTATAAATTAGAATTGCTAACACTGTGATCCCTATTTTTTCATTTAAGCCTTTGAATGTGTAATTTTGATGTTACCATATATAATTTGGCTAAAATAGGCACAGGTATCATTTTGAAACCTTGAAATATTTATAAAGAACAGAATTAAAGAGTCAGCATCCCTGAAAAAGTTGTAAGAGAATTATCTTTGCTAAATGAAAGTTTAAACAGACTTTAAAAATGTAAAAAAACCCATCAACCTTAAAAAAAGTTAAAATTTTAACAGAAGATGGCAATTTCCCAGTTCCTACCAAGAAGTATCTGGAGACTCTGCTGAGAAAGCAAACATCCAGAATCCAAGTCTAAACCAGATTAAGATAAGGGTTTCATTATTTAAATGTATTTCTTATTTTTGTTTAATCTACCAAGATATATACATTTAAAGTAATGTATAAACAGAAAAGGATAAAAAAAGAATGCCAAACATTTTTCAAGTGCTCTGGCCAGCAGTGTTCCTTGTTATAAGAATTCTGTTACTAATTACTGGGTCATTTTATAATAGCAATAGTAACAGCAATCATTATCATTACAGCAGTGACAATAATGTGATACTGCTGTTTTCTTCAAGGACACTTCAGACAGTTTTTAAAAGTTTTCACCTCTTCACAACCTGAACTGCTGCTAACTTCTTAACTTCCACATTTATATCTAATTAGCATTTCCTATCCAAAACTTTCCCAGGTGCAAAATTAAAACCAAGATGAGAATGATTCAGCATTGCATATACTATAAATTAGCTTTATAATGGGCTGAAGCATAAAAGAAGCAACTCCAGCTTCACAGCTTCAAAATCTCCTGTGACTTGTGTTGTTCAAAGTCAAGATCCAACTGTAATTCTGAAGCTTTAAACTATTATTTTTAGACTATTAATTATGCAAAGCCAACTATTACAAATTTTCAAATATGGTATGATGTTATAGAATCTTTGTTTATACTTTATTACCTTGTTTAGAAAAAACATGCTCAATTTACAAACACCCAGAGAATTCATCCATATTTTGACAAAATTGGAAATTTTCATAGTGGAATTTATATAAGAAATATTTTTTCCTGTTTATTATGCAGGATACTACAGTTTCGTCTCTATAAAAAAAAATTCAAGGAGACTTTGAGGCCTTATGATGTAAAGGACGTGATAGAGCAATACTCAGCAGGGCATCTTGATATGCTTTCCAGAATAAAATACCTTCAGGCAAGGTAAGAATCTTCTGGTAAATGGGAGAAATGTATAGTTTTACTGGCAAAACAAAAACATTGGCCTATTTGTGTACAAGGCCACCCAGAAGTTACATCTTTGCACAATGTAGCTGGTCCATGAGAAAACCTTTTCCCAAAGACAAAAGGCAAGTCTTTAGCAGGGATAACTGTGGGGGAGAGACTGCTGGACATGAGAGTTAAAACGTCCTGTGAATTTTCTTGACCATTGCTTCATTTGATCAGGATCAAATTTCTCTCCTTCTCCCCATTTGACGGATGATAAATAAAAGCAACAGTTGCTCTCCATGAAGTTTTTCTTGGGCTGGATTCTCTGATGACCTGTGCCTAATGAAACATTCCACAGAAGTGCAAAAATACATCAGCACAGAAGGTTTCACTCAGGTGTAATGGACCTATCTGAAAAAATGTTGGAATTTCAGGCCACTGTGATTGTTCAGGTGCAATCTGCATCTGCTGCTGTTTCCTCACAGGAGGGGTTCATTGCAATGTGCTTCTGAGGCACATCTACAAAACTTGGTGCTGCTCCATGAGCCCATGTCAAAGCTTGGGGCTGTAAATTTGTGTGCGGCCCCATGTGTGCAGCTGTGTGTGCTCAGTCTCTGCACAGCACATTCCCTGAGGCCCTCAGTGACTCTGAACAGCAAGATGCCACACAAACATAATTTCTCTCAAGAAGGGGCTGAGGGAGTGCAACACTTGCTGCACATTTCCACCTTATCTGGACTTACCTTGGCTTTGAAAGGCTGCTCTGATCTTTCTGCTGAACTTTTTAATTTCTTATTTCAAAGTGATTCTCCATGCACAGGGCTATCTCTTTTTCAAGTATATAACATGTCTGTCAGCAATGCCTGGGGATCAAGCCAATATCTAGGTAGCTTTGTGAGGCTTGCCTGGAGCTTTTTCAAGTTCCATTTCCAAAACTCCATGGGGCACTGTGAAACCATGCAAGGTATCTGCATGGATTGTCCAATAACACAGATAACTGCTCTGTGGTTTAGTGCTGATTGATATGTGGCCATTTGGGGGGGCAGGCTAAATAGAGACTTACTTACACCTGAGCAGTTGGATATGACAAATGAAAGAATATTCAATATTGTAAAAGAGTATAATTATGTGGGTTGGAGCATTCCAAACAATCTTTCTGCTTTTTGCCAAATAAAAAAATTGAGTAGACTTCCTTATGCAACTTCATTTAAAGTTATGTGTTTCAAGCCAAAAGAATAATTAGTAAAGACTAAAATATTGCTGGCAATTAGAAACAACAACTGACAGAATGTTATTGGTTTGCCAGGATGTCAGAAATTCTACGTTTTGCCAAGTTCTGATTTTCACTACCCTGCACAAAATCTGATGGGTCTCCTGACATTTTAAAGAGCAGCTGCTATTGGATGTTTTTTGACAATCATGCTGTTTGCTTCCTTTGAAGGAAAAGAAGTTGTGTTTCAAATGTTGAAGTTTGGAAACAGTGAGCTAGAACATTACTTAATTACTATAAAATTACCAGGTAATTGCAATTCAGTGCATTGATTGTGACTCAAAAGAGAGCAGACACATCATGACCCTCAATGCATTACCAAATCAACACGTGCTTCCTTTTTGAATCTTTGCTTCAGAGATGCACAGCATGGTCTGTCCTGTGTTACCGTTTGGAGATGGACTTACACAGTTGCACTTTTCTTCTTTTCAGAGTAGATATGATTTTTACACCTGGACCTCCGTCTACTCCCAAGCATAAGAAATCCCAAAAGGGAGGAGCTTTTTCTTACCCTTCACAACAGTCTCCCAGGTGAATTCTTTTATACCTAGTTTTTAGCATAGCCCAACACAGAAATAAAAAGTTACTTTATTCCAGTAAGCATGATCTTTGTTCATCCACTGTTATAGTAATGAGACTGAGGGGATGTGTTGCTGTGAGATGCATGTGGGTAAACATGGAGCCAGAAAGTCGCTAGCTTCCCTAAGAACAATGTTTGATGTAAATCTAAACAATGGCTTCTTAATTGTCCAGCTCAGCTTCTCCACTATTTGAAAATATGGTTTTAAATTAAATACATGCATTTGATTGCTGATGTGATAATTTTCTAACATTTAACTTGTAAACCCACATAAAAGCTCAATAAAAATCACTAACAGTTTGAAAGTAAATTAGTTATCCTCCTGAAGTGCCCACCAAATGGCAAGCAGACATTTTTAATGCATCTGCTTTTAAACCAGTCATTGGTGAGAGATACTCAAAATAAATTGTAGTAACAGATTTCTGGATGTGAAAGTTGCACCATATTATTGTATTGCTGCTTTCCACATAGAAAAAAAAATCAATAATAAATGACATTTCTTCTGTTGTTTACAACTATCAATCTGTCAATAAATATCCATCAAGAACCACATAAGACCATCAGCAATCTGTCCCCAAAGCTGTTGTGGTTGCTCAGAACAAAAGCAATCTTACAGAAAATACATTATCCCAAGCAGGGAAAAATCTGAAACCACGTAAATGTGGAGACAGAGACCTAAGTAAAGGGAAGAGGCAGTGATCATTTGGGGAGGAAAGCAGATTGCAAAAACTGCATGAGCCCATAACACCAAGTAACCCAATGTGGAAAATCTGACATGTTTTAGGTACATGTGTAGGATTTTGTCAGGAAAGAGAAAAACTGGCCATGTTAAAGGTTTTGGAGTCTATTTGTTCTAAATCATGTTAAAGAGCAAGCACTCAGAAACTGTTTTTCTAGACTTTGTTATGGGAAGATATTGATTCCTTTGACATTGGCTTGAAAACCATTTGGTAAAGGTTTAACTTGATCATGAACGTCCAAGATCCCATGAAGTTTATAAATCAAGCTCTTTAGTTAGAGATCATCTTCTTACCTACTGAATTTGGTCCATCTGATGGACAGGCAGGAGGAAAACTTAGTCTAGAATCAGCTTTAAATGTTCAGACCAGTCTCTCTCTTTTCAGCATTTCCAATCTCTGACACTTACTATTTGATATAATGAAATTGAGAAAAAAACCACACTCATCCTTGAAACTCAGATTCAGTTTCCAAAGACATTAATTATAAAAAATTAGATTTTAAAAAAAACATGGCCATCTGTAGACCCACTAACTGCACTATCTCAATAATTTTCACAAACCTGAAATTATTCCAACAAGCTGGGGATTAATTTAAATTTTACTTTTAACTTCTGGGGCCTTTTAATCTTTATCTTAAACTTGAAGACAAGAAAAAAAATAAAAATAAAGATTATATATTTTTTAGGAATGTATTAGCATCACACAGAATAGACTTTCACTCCTGCTTGTATAAACAGCTAAAAGGGCTCTAAAGATCTCTATGAATAAATCAACAAGACGGCAATTCTTTTTTCTGATATAAATTGCTTATTGTGATGTAAAGAAATATTGAGCACTAATAGAATTATTAATTCTTTATAGAAATGAACCATATGTAGCCAAAGCATCTACAGCTGATACTGAAGACCAAAGTATGATGGGAAAATTTGTTAAAGTTGAGAGGCAGGTAAGTAATTCCAAGACAGTGACAGAGACTGAGATGCTTGTTCAGAAATGATATAGCTGACATAAATTCTGTATGGCCCAGGCAGAATTGTGCTGATGGTGGTGAAGACTCACAGAGATCTTGTTCTAATGATCACAAAACTATGTCGCTAGTTTTTCATGAAAGAATTTATTTAACTGGGAAATGTGCCTTTTGAAACTGTGCCACTGTGTATGACAGAAGATCCTAACCACAATGTTGGAGTGGGACTTTTTCATTCCTGTAACTTCAGTACTCATCATGTCTGGTGTTTGGTGTGAGCAAACCCTTTTCCTGCAGGGTCTGGTCTCAAAATGATTGTCCACTCTTGGACCCTATCCAAAAGAGAAAGAAAACTAGTTCTGATATGCAACCCTGATGTTGTGAGACTATTACGTGGTGTTAGGTCATAGGTTGGATTCAATGATCTAAAAGGTCTTTTCCAACCTTGATTATTCTGTGATTCACAGTTGGAGATCCCTGTATGCAAAGGTAATTCCATATATTGAATTTTGGTAATAGCTATTTACCACTGGTATCAAGACTTTGTCATAACATTATAGAGTCCTGTTGGATACTGTTAAATATCCAGCAAGACTAATAATTTTTTGGCACGGTTCATAGGGATGGGTCTTCTTATTCTGAGGCAGTTAGAGGATAAGCTGTCCATCCATTTCAGCCTAGCTTCTGAGGGAAGGTCATGGTTATTGTATGTGCCTCCATGACCCATAAACATGGCAGCACACCGTTGGTAAGGGCAGTGCACGTATGGAATTGTGCACTCTTTTTGAACTGCTGACTTGAGGCAATATCATAACATTGGTATTTTTCAGGTAAATGACATGGGGAAGAAACTGGATTTTCTTGTTGATATGCATATGCATCACATGGAACAGCTGCAGATACAAGTTGCTGAGATAAGTCCATTGAAAGAAACCGCTTCACCTGCAAGGGAGAAGAGAGAAGAAAACAAATATTCTGAATTAAAACCAATAATATATAAATACACTGAGCAGTGTTCTCGTGAAACTCCTTACAACTTCCAGCAGGTTCCAGTCAACAAAGTCAGCCCCTATGGTTTCTCAGCACGGGGTCACATGGCTCACTCACAATCTTTATCAAAAGGTGGGCAAAACTCTGGCAAACTGCAAGCCGCACCTTCCTCAACTTCATATGCAGAAAGGCCAACGGTTTTGCCTATATTTACATTAATGGACCCCCAGGTTAGCTACCGCTCCCAAGGGGACCTTCAAAGCCCTTACTCAGATAAGGTGTCCCCGAGGCAGAGAAGGAGCCTGACGAGAGACAGCGATACTCCATTGTCCCTTCTCTCTGTCAACCACGAGGAACTGGAGCGCTCCCCCAGTGGCTTCAGCATCTCCCAGGAGAGAGACGACTTCCCGTTTGGCCCCAACGGGGGGTCGGCGTGGATGAGAGAGAAACGCTACCTGGCAGAGGGGGAGACAGACACAGACACAGACCCTTTCACACCAAGTGGCTCCATGCCTTTGTCCTCTACAGGAGATGGGATTTCGGATTCAATATGGACCCCATCAAACAAGCCAGTTTAAAAGTGTGTGTGGGGGCAGTCACTGGTTGACTTCTCCTTGTAATGTAAGCATACTTTGTATATCTCACTTACTCTACACCCAAAGCTTACTAGTTCAGAACACCAATGGCTGCATAAGATGCATGTGATATTAGTGGTAGTCATTCTGCACCATTTCATACAATTTACTGATGCAGTTTTTTTCATGCTACCAAAACTAAGGAGCTTAGTTTTGAGCATGGTTTGCATGACTTTGCCCTATATAAATGGTACAGCTGATTTCTTCCATGATACGTATCTATCTGGTACTCTTCAATACAACGATGGTGAATTGATAACAGACAAGATACAGTGGTCCTTGCTACATTTTGTAATCAGAGCAGCAAAATAAAAATATTTTCAGGAACAATATCCCTTTGTGGAAACATAACATCTGAATAATTTTCCAGTATAAGCAAATCAATCTCTAATCAACCAAGCCAAAAATTTCTAATATCTATCTAAAAGCAGGGAAAAAGCTGAGTTAAAATATGACCTTAATGAATTTTTTTTTTGTGAACTAAATGATTCTCATGTGATGTCTTATATAATTACCCCTGAAAAACAATGTTGAAAAGAAATTATGGGTAAGATTTTAAATCATCAAAGCCACCTTCTGGGATCAATCTTAGTTAGTTATTTATTGAAAAATGTAAATAGAAATCCCTCAAACTACTTTGAAAAGCTTCACTAGTGTTTATAAAATTGCTCAAAGTAGGATTTTAATGCTTTTTTTTAGAAAATCTTTTGCTAAGTCTATTTGCTACTTATGGGCCAAATTTTCTTTGTTACCAAAATAAGGCTGTTCAGTGTAGGGAACTCCAGGTTTATGCACTCCACTCTTCTATTGACTTAGGTGCTGCTAAGTAAGATGCATAATGTAACTCAGCCTGTTTCCCAAGCTGTTAATTGGGAGTTACACTTCCACACATGCTCACAGATTGAAAGGCTCAATTCTCTAATATTTTCCAAGTGCTTTGAGCTCCTCAAATGTGCAGAAAATTGCTGTTCTCTTCCCTGCAAGTCCTACAGTGTGAGATGCTGCCAGAATCTGTTTCTCTCTGTTTACCTTTTCTCTTGGAAATGGAGTGCTCCAGATCCATGCATGTGTGCTATATTTAAGATTAATGTATGAATAAATGAACACCATTTTTGTCATGTGTCCCTGAGCAACAGAGAGATAAGTACATTCCCTAGACCTCAGCCAATTTTTTTTTTTTTTTTTTTTTTTTTAATGAAAGTTGGAAATTATTGAGAAGGAGGAGACCAGGAAAATCAGTTGTCAGTCAATGTGTCCATGAAATTGCATCTATATGATGTCCAGCTTGATGGCTGTACGCTCTTTACAGCTGGTGGAAAATAAAGGAGCACCATCAGTGAGCTCAGGGTACAAAAACCAAGGCACACATCAACTTTAGGATGAGATAAATCTCACCTTTAACTCAGTTATCTACAATGACTAAACGTCTGCCAACTTCAAAGAGAGCAGAGGCTGACTTGCTTAGATGTCAGATAATCAGAGATGACACGATCAGTGTTGAGGCTCTCACCTCTCCCCCACTGATCCAAGGCCTCTCTGCCATGGTTCATCTCCACCCCACGTCCAGGACCCCTGTCACACGACTTCCCCACTGTGACCAGGGCACTGACCATCAAAGATGCAAGGATTTGGTCCAAATAAGATGTTAGAAGAGGGACTTTCTGTAGAGACTGCTTGTATTGCACTGCAGCTGCACAACTGAGCATCCTTGGGCATCCAGTCAGAGGCAAGAACACATTACTGGGCTTCCCAGTGCTTACTGGGTTTTGCACAGCCCTGGATAAAAAGCACTCCAATGGACAATATTTTGTTGGGTTTTTCCAGCCATAGTAAGCTTTTGGTTTAATTCCTCAGTATTGTTGACCTCTCATAACAGTCATTCCATCCAGGGACTTTCAGTTCTTTCCCAGATATGGGCATTGCCTTCCTCTTCATTGTTTGTTCTCTATTGGAAGAGACATCTAAAGGATTAGGATCTTCTTACTTCGTCTGATTCTTCAGCTAAATCATGATTCATCCTTCTGGGATGGATCTTCAGAGAGAACAAATTATTGCTGTTACTGGATTAAATACTGCAGACCAGTTACAGCCTTTGAAGACTGGGCTGAGTTCATGGAGCTGTTCTGAAGCCAGAAATTATGATGGTATGAGGCACAATTTTGGTAATTACTTAATTGACAAAATAGCATTGAGCTGAAATATAATCTGTGTTTGGCACAGTTTTGTGGTTAAATTTGCAAAGAATAAAACTAAATGACCAAAGTGTAATTCGTTATAATTTGGCATATTGGGAAGAATTCTTTGGCCTTTGCGATTCTTGGAAATATCTGCGTTGTACCTGTTGCAGGCTTTCTGAAAGAGTAATAGAGGTCTGTGGCAACTTGTGAGATTTAACCCTCACATGACAAGATAATGGAAAAGAATAAGTAATTACTTTAACATTGCTACACTTCTGAAGTTGATATAAGTATGTGCTAGACAAGCATGTGTCACTTTTCTTGTATGTCAAGGGCCTATCGTTCCTTCTAATTTCATCTGAGTTTGGTCCTTTTTAAATGCTTTCTAGATCTAAGTAATCAAAAATCAAGGCATTTCAGTAGGGCATTAGGTCTGATCTTTTAAGAAATGGACTCTAAAAGTCTGATCACTTTGTGATTGTCTTTGACAGCGGCTATGCCATGCAATTCCCTGTCCAATTCCCGCTGAAATCCTTTGGTTCATGTTTCTGTTCTCTTCCGTGGCAGGCCATACAAAAATAATAATTTCTCAGTATTAAACCCAGCTGAAAATCCTTAAATAGCCTCCTTATAAAGAGGTATGTTCTTTCCAAGAGAAAATCCAAGCAAGGGCAGAGGCTTGGATGAATTCACCTGCACACAGAGTACAGCCCCAGAGAAAGCAGGATTTGGGCTGTCCTGCACTCAGCACACTTAGCAGCTGAACTGTCTTGAAGTTAGTATTTTCTCTGGCCTGCAATCAACAATTTGCAATATGCATCTTAAAGGTCGGGTATTTGTCGCGACAAGCCACACCATCAAATATATAATGATGCCAGATAAGATCTGCCTCTTCTTAAAAAGCACTGGTGATAAACTCAGCAAGATCCTCTGCAGTAGACATCTGTGGGTCCTGTGAAGGGGATCCAAGAAATGAGACAGAGAGATCTCGTTAGCTTATTTTAATATCTATTTTTCCTTCTTAGCGCTGAAACTGGTTACTTCTCTGTTCATAAGGGTGCTGTTCTTAGCAGCTCTCTGCCCTTTACATCATCAGGTTTAAAAAAAAAGCATCCATCAGTTCTGCTGACAACAGATACATGTCAAGGTTCCACCAACAAGGTGAGATCTGGAGACCATCCCTCATCTGGGCTGTGCACACAAATTTCATCAGACTCCAGTCAGGGTGTGTCCAGGCAGTGCATCCACCTTTGAACTGCAGTTTGTGCTGGCCACAGATACTGGACAAAGCAAAATAAACTATGTGTGATCCCAGTAACATTAAGAAGGTCAAGACTTGTTTCTACACCCAAGAAATCTCTATTCACTATTTCAATTGAGAAAGGCATCTGGGTCACTAATAGTCTTCGTAATAGGAGTTAATTAGGTTTATGCCTTCCTCTGCATGGTGTTTCAGTTGAAGAGTTATCAGTTCTCTTTGGGTCAGATCTTTGTAGCATCTTGAGTGACACTAGCACTTTGTTTGCATGTACTTAACATTAAAAAGTATTAATGACTTTGATGACTCTCATCTCATTTCAGGCCTTGAGATATTTTTCATAATTTGAAACTGAGGAGCATTTCTCTGCTCTCCTTGAAGTAAGTTAGAAACCTTCTCACAGTGATGCACTGGGAGTAGGGCTAGGTTATAATCTGCCTTTATTTATAAATTTCCTTGTGAAGGACAGCACTGATCTTGAGACATTTTTCTTGGCTACATTTTGAGAGTGATTTTCAGTCCCTAACAAATGCCACATGCCTGGAAGTTTTCAAAAAGGTGAATCTGTGTTTACATTGTGTGCCTCTCTTTGCAGCATTATTAGCAATTAAGCTTCTTCATTTTAGATGCAAACTGGGACTATTTGATTAAGGCAAAAGCGAATGCTTAGTTGAAGTATGAAGGTATGATAAATGTGGTTTATTCTGTACTTAAGGAGCTGGCACTTAAAAAAAAAAAATCTAGTCAGGTAATGGCTATTGTCCTTGCCTTGGCTTTTCCCTGCCCTAAATTTATCAGTCTGGCTCATATCAAAATAAAAGGGAATCCAACCCATGGAGAGATTGATTAGCAAGTCCCTAAATGGACTTTGGATATATTTGCTCTGTTTTATCCGTAACGTTGCTGCATTATTACGGTCCAGAGTGGAAATAGTTTAATTTTTTTCTGCTGCAAATGGTGGCCCATAAGTGCTGCAAACTAAAGCCCCCCTGACACTGGGGTAGCAGGGCTGCTGCCTGGTGGTCCAGCCAGTTTGCAAGATCACAGCCTAAAGCAACCAGAAGAGGCAGAGTAAGGAGCACTCCTCATCCCTGCTGGGAGCCCAGCTGCTGCAGAGGTGTCACATCTGCTTAGGTAAGAACTAAATCCAACCTGCTCACTGCAGAGAGTGTGAGGAGAGTAGGGTCTGGATTCCTTGCACCCCACAGCCCCCATCACTAAGCTCTGGGTGCATAAGAGCTGCAAACCTAAATTTCCTACAGCACCTCATGAATTTGGTGGGATGTCACTTTTATCAAGAGCTCAGCTGGATATGAGTGTTCAACTTGAAGATGATTTTAAGAGGAGCAGAGGAAAAGGGGGCATTTTCTGGTGATTTTTAGTTGGGCACTCTGGGGATGAAGATCCTGGGTATCACTTTTCCTTCTGGTTTTTTAGGCTGTAAGTTTTGGTCTTTCCCAATTCAGCTTTGATTAGCTTCCCTCTGAAGTTAACTTAAGCAAAATACTGAAAATGGGATCCTATTTCCATCATGAAGAACACGCTGAGACTGAAGGTTACATAGCTAACTGCATTTTGTTTTCTAGTTATGGCATCTTATTATTACTAGTATTTGTGCCTTGCTCACTGAAATCTTCTCCATGCTACAAAGATGCTTTTCAGATTCTGGCTGACAAGGGAACACAACTTTTATACAAGTGGCCTTTAGTGCTCTTTATAATATTATTTATTGTAATTTTTAAACTGTATGTGTAATTTCTATTCTGGCACTGTCCAATATTTGAACAAATTTAATATGTTTATTTCAATATATTATGCAAACAATACTTCTTAACTGATTTTTTTTATGTTCTGTCTTTAAAAACTGCACCACTTATTAATAAATAGAAATTTCAATTATTATGTGGGTGAGTTTATTTTCATTTAAATCTTAATATCTTCAAGCATATCCAAAGGATAAATTGTCAAATGTCCCCACAGCAGAGACATGGGCAAAGACCCTTTTGACTTCATCTAGGCAGGACTAAATTCAGCTAAAAGTAGGTTTTATGTGGATTCCACAGCCAGCCCTGTCAACACACAGCAGATCCCGTTATTTGTGACATCTTTTGATTTAGTGGCCATGTAATTTAAATGGCTTTGAGCATAGATGTGGGGGAAAATGAAAAGTGGGGAGAAATACATTCATATTGGAGACATTAATGTGCTAAAATATTATGAGATTGCAAACAAAATATAGAGAGAACATAGTAGTGGCACAAACATGATCAGAATATCCCCTGCAGGGAGTTTGCTTGAATTCTGCCCCTGGTTCTGTGAAACATCAACTCTTCCCAAAAGTCTAGCTGGACACGGGGAGGTATTTTTAAGGCATTTTCTGTGGCTTCAGTTTCATGGCTGTCACCAAGGAATAAGCTCTGCTGGGCACTTGAAATACAACATAAAAAAAGGTTTTTTATTTTTTCATGGTAGGTAAAAAAATATTCAACATTTATGCCATGTCCTATCCCACTTCTTTGTCTATCCCAGTGCTTTTGAGTCTGTTTTAAATTATTCGATTTAAATAACAGTAATAACTAAATAAGAAAGAGGGTGAATGTCAGGTTCTTAAAGCCAAGTTCTACTTTTTCCAACGATTGACAATTTGCATTTTTGAAAACTAATGCACCAGAGTGTGGAGTTCTGAACCTTTTGTTTTTCAGGGCTTTTTCAAGTGACTTCACTTTTATAGGCAATTCTACTCAGCATTATCATTACTGTCTGAGCAGTGAATGTCCCAGCTTGAACTGAAGGGACACTGCAATGACATTTACCTGAGGATTTCACAGACACAACAGGTGAACCACTCAGCTTTTGTTCACCTGCACTGAAAGGTATTGCATTAAAATTTCCCCTTGGCTCCCCAAAGACCGGAGCCTGACAAATCACTGGATTTCAGTAAGGCATTAGGTCTGATCTTTTAAGAAATGGACTCTAAAATGGGAGGAAGGTGTGATACCTGTTCTCACGCAAAGCCCTGCTTATATCCAGGGATGCAGCCTGGGCTTGCCTCTTTATGAGACTTTGGGGATCTTATGCAATTGTCTCCCACCTAAGCAGAACAAGACTTAGCAGTTTAGAAAGAGTAAAAATTGAGTCCTGTATGGCTCAAATAAAAGTGTCAGGAGTGGAATTTTTTCACTGTATCTTTCTGTTTCTTTGCAGAATGCCTTCATTTTTAAGACTCACCAGGGTAAAACGGTTGCTTGATTAACATAGATCATCCTCTTGGAACACAAAGCATCCTCTTGGACTACAGAGAAGGGATTGGATCAGGAGAGCCAAGTCCCATGGCAGAGAGCAGCAGGAGAGCTAGACATTATTTAAAGAAATTGCCCTCCAAAATAGTGGCTGGCAGCACACTGGGTTTGGGACACCACCACCACTTTTCTCTTGTTTCTTTGTGTCAGGCGCAGATGGACAGCAGAATACAGACCAGAGATCATGAAAAAGGTGTATAACGTGCTATGAATGTTTTGGCAGATTTGATGGCATCAGTTACATCTCTGACACGTATCCTATCAGACATAAAATCATTGGATAAGTCATTAAATATTTTTCTAAGTAAGTTCTGGACTGCTGAAATTTCTTGGTATCTAATCAAGGCTATATGAGGATCTGTGTTTAAAAATGCCAAGTGCTTGATCACAAACTAACATCTTCGGAAACCCGCAAGGAGGAGTGCACAGTATTGTGTAAAAATCTTATGTATTGTAACTCACACACAGATAAGAAAACCTTTAGGACTCCATGCCTCTCACAACTACACATTTTCACAATATCCATGGCTCCTTTTTTTCTTACTTTCTCTTCTTTTACTTCCTCAAGAGTGTACTTGAATTCAAAAAAGTTTCACAATATCAGATACATCAAAAGAAAATGTTCCCTACTTTAGTAAATATAAAAAACATTCTTACTGAAAATAGCTTGTAGAGTTTAATATGTATTCTGTTCAGGAAGTTTTCTGGTGTCAGTACTAATCTTAGCAAAACATGGATAAGAAAAAATTAAAGAAAAAACATATAGAAGACAGAAACCATTTGCAGTTCTAAATTTATGTTCTCAAATGGGAAAAGAATTCTATGAATGGCAATATATACATTTTTATATATAACTATATATTTGGGGTTCTACAAATCAAAGTGCTTGGTTCTGCACTTGAGTCAAAACAACCTCCTGCAGTGCTCCATGCTGGGGGCTGAGTGGCTGAAAAGCTCCCAGTAGGAAAGGCACTGGGCTGCTGGTTGACAGCAGCTGAACGTGAGCCAGAATGTGCCCAGGTGGCCAAGAAGGCCAACGGCACCTGGCCTCTGTCAGCAATGGTGTGGCCAGCAGGGCCAGGACAGTGACTGTGCCCCTGTGCTGAGCTCTGGTGAGGCCACACCTCAGATCCTGTGTCCACTTTGGGACCCTTGGGACAAGAAAGACATTGAGGGGTTGGAGTGTGTCCAGAGCAGGGCAATGGAGCTGGGGAAGGGTCTGGAGCACAAGTCCTGTGAGGAGCAGCTGAGGGAGCTGGGGGTGTTCAGCCTGGAGAAAAGGAAGCTCAGGAGAGACAGTATCCCTCTCTACAACTCCCTGAAAGGCATCTGTAGCCAGGTGGGGGTCCACCTCTTCTCCCAGGTAGCAAGAGACAGGAAGAGGAAATGGCCTCCAGTTGTCCCAGGGGAGGTTTAGATTGCATATCAGGAACAATTTCTTCAATGGAAGTGTTGTCAAGCACTGGAACAGGCTATCCAGGATGTGTCCAGGGAATCACCATCCCTAGAGGTATGTAAAAAATGTGTGGATGTGGTTTATTGGTGGACTTGGTAGTGCTGGGTTAATGGTTGGACTCAATGATCTTAGAGGTCTTTTCCTAATGTAATAATTCTGTGTTTCTTTATATAATTTTTCTTTTAGGAAATGAAATGTTATTCTTCTGAAAAAAGATTGACAAAGAAATGGTAATACATTTAGAGAACTGTACTTAATAAAACTTGTGCCAAAAAATAAATGTAATAGAAGGATATTGGTAAAATCTGAAATTAAAACTTTATAGAGCTAGTACATTTCTCAATAAAATGAACTAAATATCTTGTAAAATTGTAATGGTAGAGGACTAACAGAGGAGTGTTGAAGTGCAATCAGTTTTTTACAGAACAAATGAAATTTACTCAATTTATACTTTATAAACAAAATTTGTTAAACAACCACTCAAAGATGCTTTCACGGAAACATTTTCCACAGTAAAATGAAGCATAACTGCAAATAAAACTTCAATGCTATGGAGCAAACTTGGGTAAAGTTTGCCTCTTTGCACTCTATTTAAAACCAGCATTTCCTTCTCTCTTGCACGTCAGCATCCGGTGAGAGAGAGGCACAGCTGGATTTGTGTTTTCTAACAAGGTAAATCAGACAGGTTTGCAAGGTGCTTTAGATGCCACAGCTCATCTTTTAGGGCAGAGGTGGCTCACAGCCCAGCCAGGGTGGAGGGTGGTCATACCTGAGGACACTGATCAGGTTGTCCCCGAGGGTGGTCACACCCGGTCCCACCAGGACAGAGCAGGTGGCAGGGGGAAGCTGGCTCATGCCACTGCCTGAGGTCACAGGAATGTACGGCCAGAGCTCTTGCAGTCACTTACACATACTGCAATTTCTATAGAGAACTGTGTTCCTTTAATCACGTCTAAAGGCCTAAGAAAAAGCCAGAAGGAAGAAGTAGTGCATCGCTTTCACTCTGTGCTCTCAGCCCACAGAGAGAGCTCCAGCAGCCAGACTTCATTTTCTCCATCCTTACCAGAACATCACACCACACCGTCTCTTACAGATAAATCACAGGAGTTTCCTTGAATTTGCATTTATTTAAATTCCATTAGCAGGGCCGTACCCTGTGCAACCTTCAGCAAATGGATGCACTTACTAGGTAATTTGTATGAAATGTATGTCTATAGTGTGTTACTAAGGGACACTAAAAATGTCTTCTTTTCCTGTTCTGGATTTTGGGATGTGAGTTATGGGCACAGTGCTGCCACACAAAGGGATGCCGGAAAAAGGAGGCATGTAAAGACTATACTCCTGAGAAAGCTACTTGCTCAGAGGGATGTTCTGAGTGAGAACACAGCATTGTCCCCAAGAGCCAAAGCTGGGGCTGAACAAAAGCCCCCTCCCGGGTCACCTGAGCATTGCTCAGCAGCTGAGGAAAGTTAAAATTACAGAGTCCCAGGGTAAAACACAGCATGAGGCAAAACCTGCTGAAAGTCTAATTATCCTCATAGGCAAACATCAAACGGCTGGAACTGATCCCAGTGCATTTTTCTGGCTATACCTGGTTTGTCAGCTGTTACAGAGAGGACTTTCATCCCGGCCTTCTTGATGTGATATTGAGCAACTAGTAATATAGTCAGTAAAAGTCTTGTCAAAGAAAAGGTGCTTCCATACTCCTCCAGCTGCAGCATTCAGTCACAAGTCTCAAAAATTTTCCTTTTTTCACAACAGTAAATTCCATATAGAATCAAATAGTACTAGATGCAGTGACACACCACCGCATGATTTTTTTTTTGTGAAAGACAGAGTGAACAAAAACAAGGAAAAATTGTGTATGTATTTGCACAGATGTGGGGGCATCTTATTGACCAGTTCTGTTAAATGTGGCTGCAGTTGCCTTGCAGCATCTGAAGTTCTTGGTGAAGGCAGGATTTTTAGACAGAGGCACACTGCTCAACCACACATATAAAATGGTTGCTAAAGCACTTTTTGTTTCATAATCCTTTTAGATTTCCTTTATTAATTGCTACAATGTTTTGAGTGATTTTACAAGTTGAAAAGTTTGGTGGATTGTGATAAAATTACTGAATGGATGATCACTGGCTTTTAACCGTGCTGCATCTAAACTCAGCGATTTCAGAGGAATTCTGTCCAGCTCACTGGAGTAAGTGGGAGCAGAATTTTGCCGGCTGTTTCTAAGTGATCCGATCTGGCTCTGACCAGACCTCTCTTCCTTCCTCACCACTTAACCATGATTCCAGGCAATTTTTCCCGTTTTAACTGAAATTTTATTCCTTTTGAGGTTCCACACTTAAGGTACACTGCAGGTGTCATCTCTGCCCTCTTGACAATGTCCCTTGTTTGAAACGAAGGATGGTTAAAGCTTTACCAGAGGGGCTCACCCTTGCCTAATTCTCACCATCAAAGGTGGCATTGGTCTAATTGCAGTAAGCAGAACTGTTCCTTTAAAAGGGGAAAAAAAAAAAAATCCTCCACAATTCAATTCTACTGCCAAAAGGAGCTTCCAATCCCCTCCTGACCTGTCCCAGAGGCTTTCCATGCGAGATTCAACAGGTACTTTGTATGCTTACGATTGTGTTACCTCTAGTTAGTCCTTCAGGGATTAGGATAACAATTTTCACAGGATTTTAAGGAAATATTATCAAGCCTGTCGACTCAGTTTTTCACAAAGTGTTTATTAAGACCTGGAAATAACTTCCAGTTTTATATAGGCTCTGAAAATAATATTTTTGTCATGAGAAATCAGGTAAGTCGACATTAACTATTCAAGATCTTGGTGGTTTTGTTTGTACTTGGAGGAAACCATTTCACCTGTGCTATTAATGCTCAGTGGAAATGTAGGAAACTAAATGTTTTGGGGTTTTTTATTAAATGTATGTTTATTGCATTTTATTGCATTCTCACACAAATAAATCTGGCCTTAAAATGGAATTGTATCAATGTAATGAAGTGTGCAGTTGTAACATGGGCATATTTTCACATTAACTTGAAATATTTCTTTAGATTTGGTGGATGATGGTGTGCTTAAAATGAGACATGACCTTTAGATGTTGCAACTGAATGAAGGTAAGGAAATTCGTACTCAAGGACTTTTTTATTTCTTTGTCCTCTTAATTTGTGTTCTGCTCTGTTAAGCATGAAGATATGAGGAAACTGCTTGATATTGGAGTACACTACGTTTGTACAGGGAAAATGAAAACAATTCAAACTTCATGGTTTCCTGCCACATTAAAAGGAGTTCTACTGAAGCGTAGCTAATAAAGACGTCGGTTTAAGATTGCTGTTAACCCAGAGTAACAGAGAAGAATTTAATAAGAGGTCTTCATGCGTGTATAAAAGTAATTTGAACTAGATTAAAATCTCCAATTCAGCAGTTCAGGGAACTCTGGATCTACAGTTCTAAATAAAATAAATTCTACTAATACCATTCAGCTTAAAATAAACAGAGTAGGATTGTTATAGCCAGCAGAGGTGAAGGAGAACTTGTAACCAAAGGCTTGACCCCCAGTCTTTATCAGATAAATGTCTGGAAGGAAATTTTCTCTGAGTCAGTTTGTGGGATTTGTCTTCCTGCTCAGGGCTGTGAGGCACCTGTTCCTTCAGTGCCTGTGAATCTCAGTATAGTTCGAAATGGAAATGGTGATTTTGATCTGGAGGACAATGAGGGTTTCATATTTGCAATCTGGACATGTATTTCAGTCATCGCAGTGGAGTAACTTCAAGAGAGATACAGTTGCAAAGTAATAAAGATTTGTCCCTTATAAACAAAAATTGGATATCGAATAACCAGAGTAACGTAAATGTGACGTGTCTTGCAAGTGTTAATATTACTAATATTCACATTGCTGAGAGATATTTCAGGTATTTCAGTTCTAAGAGTAGTTGTCACACATGGTTTTGAAGGTTTGTTGGATAGCATAAATTTCAGAGTTAATGCTGGAAAAAGATTTTGGGAAGCAGCTAAAAGCTAACGCTTCAAATTTAAATCAAAATCTCTACCAAATAAAGAACAAGAGTATTCCATTTTGGAGTGATATTCCTAGAATTATGATTTATCTGCAATTTCTCTTTAAGCATTTTGTGCTGGTCAGGGAACACACCAGTGCTAAATCTGGCATTCAGGCAAAACAAGCTCTCTCACGAATGGAGGATTTTCCATCGTTTTATTCCAACAATACTCAGTATTTCTTTGCTAGAAGTAGAACAGGTTTTGTCTTACAGTGATCCATCCTTCCAGGTTATGTTTGCCTGTTGTCCTTATTATTAGATGTTTTGCTTGGTTGAGTCTGTAGTGTGATTTGGCCAGGTTAATGCTTTCTCTGAATTTCTGCTGGAAATCAGCACTGCGTGTGGAGAAAGTTGTGCGTGTTGATTAGCACAGAGGAGCAGCTCAGTGGGGAGGACAGCAGGGAACTGACAATTCAGGCAAGGAAGCTTCACCCAGTGTGTGGGGAATGCTTCCAAGCACAATTTATCTTGCTCTATTCTGTTTGCATTTTTATACCTTTTCTGTGTCTCCTAAAATAGATGATCCCTTCACGTGTCAATCCTCTTGCCGCTTCTCTGTCTTTCAGGAATGTGGTCTCTCTAGACCCTGTTCTTACTTGCTACACTAAGTCCTCTGTCAAATGATTTTCCCTTGTCCTACTGTCATGAGCAACTCTGGCCAGTTTAAAAAATCAGTACTAAGTTAGATCTCTGATAGGAAATTATCTGCTATCTACCCTTTTACTTATGAACAGTTGTGCTTTCACAATAGTCTGTGAAATGCACTTACCAAGGATTTCAGCGTTAGTATGATCCACTGGTGACCCAGGAGAGCCCATATTCCTCAAGGCAAGTCCTGGAAATCAAGTTTCCTCACAGTGAATGAACACTGGCCACTGATCTGTAGGGACAGACTGAAAATGGGGCAGGGCATGCCCTCTTCTCCCCACCTCCTAGATTTGGGTCTTTCACCCACCATGCAGCCAAAATCCTGCAAAGGGCAGAGGTGTGGGGTCTTTGACCAGTCAGGACTGCAGAGCTGACCAGCCTTGCACCTCAGGGACAGCTCAGTGGCAGCACTTCTGCTGTGTCTCCTGCTGATGTCTCTTGGATTGCTGTGCACAGGAACAGCACTGGCTGTGCAGCCTGGTCACTCCTGTGTGCATGGAACAGATCATGGGGAACGTGCTCAGAGGCTCTGTGGGCCATCAACACTGAACGATCATCACAAAGCACAGCCCATCCCAATGCAGATTTTGCAGAGCTAAGGTGACACTCCTCATAGCACAATAAAAATTCACAAAGTCCTTTTAACAAAGGAGCGAATCACCCCACTTCTCACCTCAAACAAAGATACAACCCAATAGTTATTTAATAGGAGACTTGATTACCTAGATGTGACAGCCACCACAGACCCCTGCTCCAAGTTACATGTAGTTACAATCCTCCCTTTTATGTGATCATTTAACTCTCCACCTCCCAAAGCCCGCTCTCCCCAACAGCCAACTCTCTGCAGCTTTGCAAAGCACCAGTTCCTCATACTCAGCTCCACTGAGGAGCATCTCTCACTCACTCCTCTCTACTTCATTGAACCAAACCAAAGACAACAAAAAACCGATCAGAATCCAGAGGCAGGGATTGGTTTTATACCTATCTCCGTGCAGACTACACCTCCACTGCTTCCATCACATCAGCTAACACGCAGCCCTCCCCTAATTACAGAGCCCACAGATCCATTAAAAAAAAGCTGTTAAAAGTCTCAGGAAGCTTCATTACACTGGAGTGAAAGCAGGGATAGCCTTGGCAGGAGTCAAGTGACACAATGCTCAGCCCTCGTCAAGGCCTCTCTTGCCAGCCCAGTGGCTGTGGAGCCGTGCCGAAATGAGCACTGCCCCAAACCCTCCCTGGCTCGTGTGGCCGTGCTGAGCAAAGGGCTTGGGCTGCGCTCTGCTGCAGGGTCAGGCGGTACCGCGCGCCGAGGAGCACGGCGGTGCAGGAAGGAGGGACCCTTGTGTGCAGTACCCAAGAAGAGCGTATTCCCAGATGGGAGGCAGGGACAAGAGCCAGAGAGCACCGACAAACACGGGTTTTTAAGTGTAGGAGGAGCAGGGGATGGTCACCAAACATCAACCACTGGGGATTGCAAGGAAGAGGAGCACAAGCCAGAGAAAGAAAGAGCTACAACCAATAAAAGTGCACGAGGGGAGGGAACAGTCTATACTAGGGCTTCGAAGACTGAGGGATTGACATGGAACATTCTAGAAGAATAGGAGGGGCCAGGGGAGGATTGGCAGTCCCAAAGGAGGAGGGAAGGGCTGGTAGAGGGTAGATGGACAGCTCAGCAGGTGTGGCTAAGGGAAGGATCTGGAATAAGGGTACAGTCAGGCACAAGATTGACATGGGGTTGGGCATGGTTCAGGGCAGGAGGGAACAATGTGTAAAAGGGGAAACCCAAAAGAGTAAAAGCAATATAGGGAATTTAAATTGGACATTCAAACACATCACCACATCAGGCCCTGTGATTTTCATGATAACAACATTTTCATGGTCTGTAGTCTATCAGTTTGCCAGATCTCAAATATTGTTGCAAGAAAAACCAGGTTTAGGATTTTTGGTGCTAGACTTGTTCATGGGATACTGGATTCTGTCCGTGCATAATTACTCCACAGAGAGGTGATGGAGTATGAAGTATGGGAAAGAGATTTGGCCAACACTTTCTACCTCAGTCCTTTTCTTCTGCACAGGCTGTGCAGAAACTGTGGATAAATCCAGGCTTGGGACTGAGTAAAAAGGTTTGGGCATATGGACTGAATAGTAAGATGAACTGCTTGAACGCTCTCAGAGCTTTGCTTGAATTAGCAGAGCTGGCACTTAACACTTTTGACTCATCAGACCAACAAATACAGACATTTCCAACACAGAAATAATTAGAATTGTTTCACCATCCCAAGGAAGTCTCTTTAGCGCCACTAAATACAAATAAGCCATTTTTTGAATGTGTTAATCCTCTAGTGACTTCAATATGAAAAATATTTCAAATATGATGATAAAACAGTAAACAATCAAGCAGTATCTTCAAGATAATGATTTGCTGCATACTTGCAAGATTAGCTGCTCCAAGAGGATATTAAAAAATTTTGGGGCTTTTTTTTTTTTTCTTATTTTCATATAGTCCCTCATTTTCTGACAACTACAGAGTTATTTGACATGTTCTGATATTGCAAAAAAAAAAGGGAGAAACATGAAAAGAAACTTTTTTTTTTTTTTCCCCTCCCTAATCACATCTAATTAAGTCTTTGAAACCTGGAAAGCAGCTCGTGGTCTGAAAGGCAGAACATTGTTAATCATTACCAAGCAGTTAGTCAAGGCAGCACAGGTCAAAACCTGGTGATAATAACTACAGAAATACAAGACTAGGAATGATCAGAAAAGCAACATTTCTGTGGAAGAGAACCTCAGTTGACGTTTCTGGTTTGAAACTAAACATAAGCAATTTTTTTCTTGTTTTAACAGAAAGGCTTCAGGCACTTGTGTCAGGCTCCTTTTAGGCACAGCTCATCCTGCTAGAGAAGAGGGTTGTGTTGACAGCCTTACCAAGTCCCTAGAATAGTTAGGTAAGACTCAAAAATCGAGACGCACATGGTAAATTCACAGCACCCACAGGCACAGAGGAAACACTGGTTGTAGGATCTCTGTTTCTTTGTCATTTCCAACACCAAGCTTTCTCTGCATCACAGAAATCTATAAGTCTCCTGTGGTCAAGCCTTTCTGGGATGAGGGCTGGACAAAATCGCTCAATGCTAAAAATGTTACCATCCCCAAAAAAGCATTTCTCTCTCCTAGACCAGCCAAACCTGCTGAAGTCAGCCTCCATAATGCAGGGGTTCTGGCATGTGGCAGCGAAGATGAGCCTGGGGTTTCTATGTCTCTTTCTGGTTTTCAGCACAGGTAAGGACAATGGTGCTCCCCAGGGAATAACCCAGTTGCCTCTTTCCCAGCTGCTGCCATAGCCCCATCCGCACATCTGTGGCAGGTTTGGCTCTTTCACCCTGTGTAGGGACTGGTGGGCTGGAGCTGCAGGGCTGGTGCCATTCAGAAGAGCAGACCTGTGGATGCCATGCCGAGAATCTGGAATCAGAAAGTTTTTAGGGAAAGAAAGAAGGGTTAGAAGAGCTCCTACCACCTAGATTACCAATCCAAATTTAGCTCTGATGAATTGAATGTTGTTAATACAGCTGATTAACACCACATCATAATTTATAAGCCCTGGTTTATGCACTTTCTACTGGGCATTTCTCCTTTATAAACATATATAAAGAGGAACTTGGATGGGCTGGGGAGCTGAAGCTTCTTAGGAAGATGGCAAATTAGCATTTTCTAGCACTGACTTCTTTGGAGAGCCTTTTGGATTACTCTTAGGAGTACTCAGCTCTCCTCTGGTGGGATGAAAAAACCTAAATCTCAAACACTTATCTTCAACTTGTCCTGCAGTCTCTCATTTGCTGCTGTGCACAACAGCTGGTCATCAAGGGAATCCCAGAAACCCAGTCCAATCTTCTGAGCCCAGTTTCAGCCCATTCCCCATGCAACACACCACTTGAGGACAGTCCTCAATTGCATGAGTGCTCTGAATCACAAATATGCACAGAGAAAGGAAAATTCATTTTGATTTAGCCTTATTTTACCCTGTACCTTGCAGCAAACTCTGTGTACAAGCCTAGTAAATACCTCTATAAATATTTTCTATTATATTTTTATGTTGATTATTGAGGGGCAAACTCAAGAGTCTCAGTCTCTTTCTTCACCTTTCAGCTTCGTGCATAAGAAAAGAAAATAAGAAAGAGAAGCAAGTGGCAGTGCTGGCTACTGCAGGTAACAGGCAGCACATCAGGAGCCCCAGCGTCGGGTGTTAATGGCAGTGGGAGGTGCTGTGTTGGGCATGGAGGTGGCAGCACATGGCCCCTGCTCCTGCAGGGTCTGTGAGCCCCAGCCAACTCCTGCTGCAAGGCCACCCCACCCCATCCAGTCCCTGGTCAGGTTAACAGCTGTCCTTCCCAAAATCTACTCCTCCTCTCTTTCCTTTCTCTCCTTTCCAGCTCATCATTCCATTTGTTTTTCCTTTTCTCTCTTCTATGCTGTGGGCAAGCGCTGCTTTCGGCCCTGGGGTGCAGCTTGGCTTCAAATTAGTTATAAATA
Source organism: Hirundo rustica (assembly GCF_015227805.2). Taxonomy (NCBI): domain Eukaryota; kingdom Metazoa; phylum Chordata; class Aves; order Passeriformes; family Hirundinidae; genus Hirundo; species Hirundo rustica. The sequence goes on from NC_053450.1 coordinate 8,002,143, forward strand.
ATACTGATGTCACTGGAAAATTGCATTTCTCCCCAAATTCAATTTTGTTTTCATTTCAGCTTTCTGTGCTGCTTTTTCCATCCTGCCCTGTTCTTCCTCTCTCTGTCATGCTCACACACCTTCCTCCCTCACACAGACACTGCACTGCTCTGCTTCAGCATGACTTTGTGGGAGGGAAGCAAAAAAAAATCTTTGAAATTTTTGACTTGGGAAAAACAAATAAGCAACATCAACAGAAATAAAACATGTTAAGATAAAAAGTGTGATTTGTCTACAGCAAAATTATTCTCTTGTAGCAAGCAGTATAGCCATGGATGTAGCTGAAAAACAAAAATCTGTATTTTCATGTAGGTTTGGGGAAGGAGGAACATTTCCTGGGCACTTTCTCTGCCTATTGTGACCAGCGTGGTGAGATCTGCTGCTCTGTTGGCAGCAAACACCCATCGCCCAGCAGGAGAGGGCACCAGCACACCAGGGTTGGCTGGGTCCGGCAGCTGCTCAAGGGCAGGGTCAAGGGCACAGCTGGCGGACCTGAATTTTGGCCCACCATTCTACTGTTGCTATATCTTGCTATTTTCTAGACTCACCTCCATGGTCCTGGAATTTTATTTTCGCATCAGTGTTTTTTTGGTGCACCCACTACATAATCTGTTCATTTTGGTTTTCCCGTTCTGGCAGATTTCTAGCACATATAAGCAGGGGAAGCACAGCTGTTTCCTTGTGCCCTCATGCACTCCTTTTCTTTCAGAGCTGCCTGCAAAGTCCCTGGACCTGGCTGCTATTAACCTGACAGAGCTGGTGAATGGGATGCTGAGCACTGCGCTCAGAGGTAATGGGACACGGCTGGGCAGGTCCCAACTGCCAGCCCAGCAGTGCAGGAGAAAAGGCACTACAAGTGTTAGCAGGAGAAGCTGTAAACATGTGCTGTCAGCCTCCAGATTTCCTTCTGGGAGCATGTTACCTTCATTCATTTATAATGCAGATGGCTGTCTGCTCCAGAGAACTTGGAAATTACTGTGGGTTTTTATATAGACACAATATAATTACTTGCGGGATGCCTTTCAAAAGCACTTTCTAATCCATTTCAATTAAAAAAAAAAAACAAAATAAAAATGAAGAAGCAATACACATGATCTTTCCTTCAGTGGTAATGAGAACAGACTCAGTGTGAGGCAGCTGTTTTATACTGGCACCTCGGGAATCTTTCAGACACTAAATGAGCAGAGTCAAAACATGCTGTTCTCACAATTTGTTCCAAGCACTAATAACATGGACCTGTGTTTCTGCAGGTACCAAGAAACTCTTCTCTTTGCTGAGTGTCACCTCTTACAGCTCATTCGCCTTCCACAAAGTGTCAGTCACCATTTATAACAGTGAGTGTTGATGCTTTGCTCAGCTCTGGAGCAGTTTCTCTCCCACAGCCTGTGCAACAACACACTGACTTTTTTTTTTCTCTGTCTCTCCCTCCAGTCTCTAACTCAAAAAATATTGACCCCGGCAAGTTCCCTCTGCACTACTGCTACTGTTTGAATAATGTGACAAATGACTTGACAGGTGGGTACATGAAAGAGATTGGCAATTGCATCTGCTTAAGCTGAATTATTGCCTTTGGAGCTGAAGGCTGTAGTCTGAATTCTGCAGACTTCACCCTTACGATTACCACCACAGAGGTCAGCAGCTGTAACTCAGGATGAGTGGCTGCTCTAACTCCATGACCTCAGTCTCAGGTGGCTGCACCCAACCAGCCAGTCTGGGATGGAGCCATCACTCAAGTGACTGGCGTGGTTTGACTGGCAAAAGGCCTCCCTTTCCTCCTTGGAATGCAAATTGCAGCACAGGAGACAACCAGCAATATATGATACATCACCTTGGCCCCTTTTCCTCTCCTGAGATAACCCACAGGAGATGAACAAGGGCTTCTCTCCACCAATGGGCTCCAGCACCATCAATGAGCCCAAGAGAAATGAAAAACAAGGACTAACATCTTCACAGAACTGTTAACAGACTACAAAATACTGTAGGGCAAACCCTTCACCCGAAATCCTCATTCACACCCCTGATTTCACAGAATGTAACATTTCAGGATGCATCTGAGTGTTTGGATTCTATGACTGGTTAATGTAAGGCATCAAGAGTAGATCAGCAGCTACAGACCAGACTCCAAACCCTCTATGCCACACGTGGTGACCCTGCACAAGCCACAGTAGCTTTCATGGCTTTCTCTAGACCCACACATCTCACAAGCCATTATGGAGAATTAGCCAGTTCACCTTGGAGAATGACAGAGAAATTAATCTTTCTCATGCAATTCCAGAATATCTTGGGAATTGGAGTATTATCCAAAGCAGTAAAAATTCAGGGCTCGGGTCTGTCACTTCCTAAGTGACCTTTTACTACTAGGAAGTACCACCACAACACCACAACACCACCAGCAATTTCTTGGGTTGACATCTGAATCATCAGTATGTCTGAAGCAGACCCCAGAGCAAATAATCCAATGCCTGTTGGAAGGTCCTACACAGCAGACAGGCAATTACAGCAGGCAAAGCCTGCAGGCTTTAGATCTCCCACTATATTGAAGCAGACTAAGTAGAACATAACTTTAAAATGTTCTCTTGAACAGATAAATTCCATTTATATTTGCTTTTAGACACACTGATGTCGTTTTGGATGTCATCTTTGAAATATACTTCTGAAAGTATTCTCGTGGTTTCCTCAGTCCAATTCCAGCAAAATATTTTAACTTTTAAAATATTTTAAACTTTGTCATGTATGAGCATATATCTAAAATATCATCACATATAAAAGAGAACTTTTGACTTGGCATGTACATGATAGGATATGTGTTTTCAATAATAAACTTTCTCTATTTGTTGTCTAGATTTTACAGCACTACTTGTGGATATCATTGGAAACTCCACCAGTTATCTCACAGAAATTTTCAAATCCACTTCTATTCTCTCAGGTTTGCATTTCCTTTCAATATTCATCATTGTCTTATCTGTCTCATTTATTCCTGGAATGAAAACAACTATAAAAATGTGGATAAAAGCCTATTGCCCTTACTCAACAGCATTTTACCTGCAACACATGGAACAAGATACTTATATAATGTGTATGTGTGTAATACAGAGATGTACATGTTTCTATGAGCAGTTATGTTGTATAATGTTTTATAATTAATTGCTAAAAACTGATAGATTTGAGAATTAATATTGTATACTGACATTTTAAGCAATTCTGATTAGAGATTAAGAGAATAAGAGAACAGAGAATAAGTATGGGATATTTTATTTGAAGATAATTTTTTTCCATATAAAAACACTTGTAACTTAGAATTTTATTTAGATAGAAACTTTTTCCCTGAAGATATTAACATTTGGATTTGATGCTGGTCTGAGTTTTTGTCAAAAATTAAATCAGAAGGAACATAATTGTTCAGCTGTCATAGCCAAATGCCATTTTTTACTTGTGTTTTGAAGATAATACCATGTAAGGAAATCTGGTAACAATGTTCTCTTTTATGGTTTTTTGCCTTTCAGTGCGTCAGAGCAATGACTCTGATTGTATTTACATCTGTGTGATGGCAGGACAGACAGGTAAAAGTTAGAATCATTCCACCCAAAAATATTGCCCTGGTTTTCCTCAGTGATGATATATTCTGGAAACATGCCTTTCTTGATATTTTTAAGCATTTCTATTTGCAGGGAATAATCTGTCTGATTTTTTGGAAATACTAGAAAAGTCTCCTATAATTAATTACACATTTTCCAGTAACACATCATCTGACCTGGGTAAGTACATCCTAGGAATAAAAGGAAACAGGAATCAGAGAAAAATCATGTCTAGATAGCTCTTGCAATGAGTACTCCATCCTCATTACTACTACTACAAATATTATTTTATTTTTTATTATTGCTTATATATTTTCATAGTAATATGTATTTGATTATAATTAGAAAAATATTTTATATTGTTGAAAATGTAATACAATAATTATATCATAAATGTAAATAAATTTTACAAACTTATAAATTATTTGTTAGTAGGCTTTTTGGTGGAGGAACAAACAAAACTTGCTGGGATGAGAGCTTCTACAGAATTCAGCGTTGGGCTGGGGAGGGTTTCTAGTGCTCCTAAATCTAACTGGGCGCCTTCCATAGTTCTCAGCGCAAATTACCTCCTACCTTTACATGGGTTACCCTCAGAGTGGCGGTGAATGCATTCGTTCATTGTCCTGCGTGGTTCCTCCACCCAAAACTCCTTTGGCAGTTTGAGCTGCTCTTCAGGTGCTCACCTTTCACTGTTACCCATCACTATCTCCCATTTTCAATGACAGATTAATGCAGGCAGACTGAAATCAGTGGCAAGTTGTGTGTGCTGAAAGCTGTGGGACACTTCCCTCCTTTTAAAAATAAACAAAAAATATGCCACTTGGCCAAAACCTCCCTTAATTAGAAACAACAGCTGTTTCTATGGTAGCAGAATCTGATTTCTTTCCTTTTTGTCACACAATATGTAGTGGATAGTGAGTGCTCTAACCTTGTCTTCTCATACCTCGAAGACCTAGATTCAATTTTCTCAAGTTCCATGAAATTGCAGGAAGACTCAAACAAGACACTGGATTCATCAGCGGAATATGTCTGGACATATAAATGTGAGCAAATACTGTCAGACCTAAATTTGTGTTCCCTTTGATTAATGTCTTGACAAGTGATCATGTATGTTTGCTGTGCAGTTAACCGTGATGTTAACTCCAAAAAAAGGGTAGCATGAAATTTCTCTGAATCAACAGATGATGTCAGTGATGCATTGAAGAACTGGAGGATAGAAAAACTTCTGTGAAAATCCATTTTATTAGAAAAAATAAGTTTTCTAAAGAGACAGAGAAGAAGAGAAAAACTGGTTGCCAGTTTCAGGCCAAAAAATAAGATTATTTAAACTATTTCCTCCTATTTTCTATGGTAATTTCTTTTCTGTATTATTCTCTATCTATTTATTTATATGACATTCAGTTGTACCTGAGCATTTCATAGACTTTAGTACGTTTAACTTTGCTATGGGGTTACAAGATAGAAAAGTGCTGATCTGCTCCATTTTGAAAGTCCAAAACCAAGGCTTTGCACCTGCTCGCTTGTAGTAGAAATTGATAGAAATTCCAACGTTGACTTCATACCTCCTTGTCACTGCAGCTGCAACTTTTTCCTAAAAAATGCCTGATTTTCCTGTAGTCAGTCTGCTGTCTTTTATATTGTTTAAAAAATTTCCTCAACCACGTGCAAACCTTTGTCATCCCCTATAGCCACGAGTGTCAGTTCTCAAACTGCAGCATCTGCCCTCCAGTACCTGCCCACTCACCTTCAAACAGACAAGATATTTCTCTCTTTCTGTTGTAGTGAAGCAGTTCAGGAAATTAAGCACAAATTATGTGAAGAAAAACACAAAACCCTGCAGAAAGATTTCAGTTTCTTTTTTTTGTTTATGAAAACTCACACATTAAAACGTTCTCAGTTAAAATTTCAAACATTATTGGAGCTCCCTGTGTTTCCCTATTTAAAATGAAATGGAGAAGTGGCCGCTCAAGTGCCAGAGAAGCTCTCCAGGGGTAGATGGGATTTTCTGGGTGTGTTTTAGGTATTATTCTCCCCCAGTGTGTTGCAGTTGTTGCTGCCATGGGGCACCAGCACCCCCAGTGTGCTGGTGCCCTCTCTGTCTCTTTTGCTTCTCCAGCTACCAGGACCCCTCTCGCCCAGAAAGGGAGGGAAATCCCCACCACCAAGTTCCCACCGTGGCCAAAGACAGCTGGAGCCAAAGGATCGTGGTTTCCATCACCCCATGTGGAGGCTCCCAGGCCCCAAGGCACGGCCAGACCCCCCCTGAGCCCTGGGGGGAGCTTGGCCCCATTGCCAGCCCTGCAGCCCAGCCCCAGTGAGTATGGCCAGGAGCCCTGGAACCTGCCCTACCCCACTGCTGTGGGGTTTGGCCGAGTATCTCTGAGGTGGAGGTTGGAGGGAGACCCACTCTGGGTTACCAGTGAGATGATTATTTTATTGCAGACATGTTAAAATCAGCTGTAGGTTCCATCCTGTAGTTTCTTATCTTTAGGGGAGAAACTTGGTCTTGCTTCCCACAAACACTTCTGCCACTTGGATCTTCCCTCACATTTTGCTCCAAATTTGGTGAGCAGACATGTGAGAAACCAAAACAGAGATGTTTCTTTTGGTGTCCCCTAAACATGCCTTCTTGAAATCCTGCCCTTCCCTAGTCCACAAGCTTTACAAGTTCTAGTGAAGTACAGTTTTCTTCTTCCTGTTTCATCCTGGCATTTTTATATGTCACTGGCAGTACTGGGTGGGGGACTGTGGCTGTTGAGCTGTCTCATACATAGCAATTCTTCTCAGTAGACAGATAAATAATGAAAACCAGGATGTATGTGTCTCTGTTCCCGCAGCTGACATGTCCATGATTTGGATGCAGACAGTGTCTCCACAAGAAGCCGGCAAACTGCTGCCAACAGAGACAGGTAATGATTGATCTGGGATAGCAACAGAGTGTGTCACTTGGCACATTAATGAAATAGGAAGTAATTATAGAAATAGATGACTGATAATGTATTTATGCATCACTGCCTATGTAAGTGTTTATTAATGAACTGTGAGTTCTGGGTTAGGTTTTTATTCTTTTCTGCTGCTCTTTCAATCAACCTGCCTTTTTGTTTTAAGGTGTCAAAGCAATTTCTATTCTTTTCCTTCCCCTTAGATTTGCCTCCCACAGTCCTGTCTACGCCACCTTCCTACAGACCTGGTGTGACACTGAAACTTTACTCAGCAACCAGTAAGTAAATGCACCTTGTGCAACAGAAATAGCAGTATGTTTGAAATTAATGCAGGATAGAAACGTTCCCATGCAGAAAAACATACATGGTTAATTTTTTTGTGACAGTTTATGTATGTGATCTGCCAAAAATGTCCAAGGGACAGCTTCCCATTTATTTGTGAATTGTGCACCACTGCAAATTCAAAATACAGATCGTATAGTGGTGGTAGAATTAACATAGGTACTCTGTGTGGCAATTTTAGACAATTGATTGATTATCAGAGAATTCATTCTTAAAAGTCATTCCAAAAGAAAATATTATGCTTTAAATCTCATTGTAAATAAAATGATGAAACCAGCTCATGCCACATGAAACCTCCAGAACTGTTCTGAATTTGCAGTACTGCAAATTACTCCCTCAGCTAATAAAGGATCATCATCAACTAGATTTTCATGAAAGCTCGGTTCTCATCTGCTTGTGTTTCTGTGTGGTGACTGTCTAAGAGCAGCATAGATGCTGGGTAGTGCAAAGATACCATATCAGCCTAACCTGCAGGGGTGTTCAATATCCTTCAGGCTTGATATTTTATATAAAACCAGAGGAGTCTAAGGAACTAAAATGCTGGCAAATAACTTTGGTTTTCATGGTCATCTTTTTTAGCTCTTATAACACTATTTAATTCTGAAATCAGATTTAGTTTTCTCTCATCTTATTTCTATTTAAAGAGCTCCAAATACCAGAATCCTCCTCTGGTGTGCAACACTATGGACCCTGGAGAACCTAGGATGTTTTGAAAAGGCTGGGAAACATGGATTTCAGTGAGATGGGCAAATTGGAGTCACCAAATGCCTCTGTGAGAAACCACGGTGGCAGAGGCTGACTGCCTGATTCTAGAAGTCATACATTTGGGGAAATAAATTCAACAATGGGATCCCAAAGTAAGAAAGGGCATCTACATTGTTCTGGGGGGTGACTATTCCAGTAATTAATTTCTTAAATCACAGAACTGGGTGCCAGCTAATGAAACATGTAAATGTGCATGTTAGATGGAACAGGGAGGGATATTTTGAGTCTGAACATTCACAGTAACCATAACATTGCTCTTCACTGGCAGCAAAATTTAATCTCAGTGTCACAGGGATGTGATATTGAATTAATAAAAGAGCTGTCTGTTTACTGCAAAAGTTGGTCACTTCACTGCCCCGACAATAATGTGGCAATTTGAAACACAGGGGAGGAACAGGAGCTGTGGTTCTTTGTGGTTCTTGCCTTTTTTGATCTCTTGACTAATTCAATTTCTTAAGAAAAAGGATTCTTAGAAGAGAAAGTTCTGAAATAAATTCCTATTTTTAATTATCTTTATGAACTTATGCACTGAACACAAAAAAAACTTTTCACTGTAGAAATTTATTACAGAAGAGGCGTAAAACATTACTATGAATGGGTGAAAATTTAAATTTTAATGATATGAGGGCAATATATTATGCCCTCATAATTAAATCTCTAATCAAAAAAATTGAATAGAAAACTAATTGAAAAATAATCTTATCATTAAACAAGTATAGTATTAGGAAAATATAGTGTTAAAGTGATTGTCAAAAATTAAACCCAAATCAATTTCCTTCACTTTCAGCATTTTTGTTTGACTTCTCTTTCCCAAATAGATGACTCCGAATTGAAATTGCTATTGTTCAATTTGCAGCTAGATAAAACTGAATTTCTCCTGGCAAAACATATGGCTTGAGTAAAGCATTTAACATCTGGTTGGCAGGATAGGAGGACTTACTTTTGTGGAGGTTGAAATTTGTAGGAGGTTGGCCTCCAGCAAGTTTTAATTATTCATCAACTTTATTATTTCTCATCATTTTTAACATTACTTTTCAGGGACAACTTCTATTAAAACCTCATCGCCCCATGCTCTGATGTTTGGTTGTTAACATGGAAAGCGTTTACTTAAGCAAGAAACCATTAATTTTTAATTTACTCCATGCAGGAAAATATCAAGTTGTGTCAAATGCTATTAAGTGGACAAAGCCTCATGACATTTCTGTCAAATTGCTGGGGTGAGGAGAAATGGGTCTCCCTCTTTCTTTACTACAGCTGATACTTGTGTAGTGCCTTTGGCACACAGCTGGTTTTCAGAGCAGCCTGCAAGTTTGGGAGCTGCCACTGTCTGTGCCTTACTCCTCACATACCCCTGCCACCTTGGTCAAGCACTGCCAGTAGAGAAAATAGTTTCATAGCAATCTCTTTCAGGTTGGCAGAGCCTTGATATTCCCCCTGCCCAAGAATGCCATTTTATATTAAATTCCTTGTCTGCACTAGATGACTCAAGCTTATTTCAACAGAACTTCATTAGTCCAAATTTAACCTTCATAACCTCTGCTATCACATAACATAGCATTTGCCCAGAGCTATAAAGTGTGTGAGACATGTGAACCTGAAAATGCAATCAGACTGTCTAAGGGGATTATACTCAGCAGGTGAGGTACTTTATCCACACATGGCCAAAACCTGCTGCTAGTTACACAAATGGAAGAAATAGTTGGCAATCACACCACAGCTGCCCTTGCTTTGCCCTTCCTTCCTTCCTTCCTTCCTTCCTTCCTTCCTTCCTTCCTTCCTTCCTTCCTTCCTTCCTTCCTTCCTTCCTTCCTTCCTTCCTTCCTTCCTTCCTTCCTTCCTTCCTTCCTTCCTTCCTTCCTTCCTTCCTTCCTTCCTTCCTTCCTTCCTTCCTTCCTTCCTTCCTTCCTTCCTTCCTTCCTTCCTTCCTTCCTTCCTTCCTTCCTTCCTTCCCAGAACCCCAGGATGGCATTTGCAGGGATATCCCTTATTTGCTGGAGTAGGGAAGACGTTGCTTTGCAGACCATAGCCCAGATAAGGTAGACATTTGGTGGGACAAGCATTTGGATTAGTTCAGAGTTGTGTTTTTTCTCCAGGGTGCCCACAGGCGATGCTCAGAGATCCCCGTGTGACCTTCCCTCCTGTCACTCTCATAGTGCAGAAGATCAACCCCTGTGTGATGGAGCTCTGCAGGTTCTTTCAGCTGTGCCTCTGTGTTGGTCAGAGAAGATATTCCAGAAAGGAAGCCATGAGGTAAAACCTGACACTAGTTTTTCTTTCTCTGCCTCCTTAAAATACTCCTTCAGGCTTTTCTTTTTTTCCCAAATGACTATTTTCAATCACCAGTGATTATTTAGGAGGGTCTGTGGTCACTGGCTGAGACCCAGATGTGCCCCAGTACATCAGTCAGTACCTGATCAGGCTTCAGTATGCTAGATAAGTGAAAAAAAAACCAGCTGCACCTTTCCAAACATCAAATGACATCATTGAGGTTGCAATCTAGCTTTTTATTTCCAAATTTAGTAATAGCAGCATAATATACTGTGCTTATCATGGAATGATAGATTGGTTTGAGAGGAGGGGATCTGAAGTTCCAACTCTGCTGCCATGGGCAGGGACACCTTCCACTGGAACAGGTGACTCCAAGCTCCATCCAACCCGACCTGGAACGCTTCCAGGGATGGGGCATCCACAGTTTCTCTGGGGAACATGTCCCAATGTCTCACCACCCTCACAGCAAAGAATTTCTGCCTAATAGTTAATCTAAACCTCCCCTCTTTCAGCCTGAAGCCATTCCTCCTCATGTCATCACTACATGCCCTTGTCCAAAGTCCCTCTCCTTATGAAAGATAATAAGCCTCTTATCTTTAGCAGCATCTCCTATCTGTAACTACATCTTCAGGTACTGTGTTGAATACTACTCCTGGTTTGTGAAAAATGCAAGTTATGTCTGTGAAAAAGTCAAAAGAGTTGCTTACTCCCACAGTAAGTACATTTTCACTTTATATCTCTACATACCTTATTATGAAGACATAAAGATTTTGTATATCCACTGAATATTTGCTGTTTCATCAGATAGCTATTTTATATCATAATGATTTTTAAAGGATTAAAAAAGTATTATTTTACCTTTGTGCATATTTTAATATTTCCTTGTAAAACCTCTTCTAACTAATATTTTCTTATATTCTTCCAGCATTAAAACAAAAATGCCTTAAAAACATCTGTACATCAGTTTAGAGCACTGAGAAATTTTACTGCAAGTTGGAAGACTGGTGGCAGTTTTAGTTTTCTTTTTGATTTCTCAGTGTAAAAATCAGAAAGCAACGTGTTATTTGCAAATATTTGAAATCAGACAAGCTATTAAGCAGATGTTAACCTAGAAATGTCTTCTCCTCCAAGGCATTGTAAAAATAATGTGTAAAAACAGAGGTATTTTTTACAAGTGATGTAACTGCAATAAAAGCATTGAAAGGCTTTTAAAAATTTTATTTTACAAAGGATATTTACATGGTTGACTAGTAATGCAAATAGTTTCTATTTATTTTATTGACATTTGAGACATAGTAATCAAAATTAACAAATGCAAATAATTTAAAAGCAACCTGAAATACTGAAGGCAAGAATGACTCTCTGGTGTTAAACACATGCAGGTTACGTTCCAAGTCAAAAAATTCCATTACTTTATGTATGGAAGTGCAGTGTCTGTTGCAGATGCCTGTTGTGCAATGTCAACCCAGGAATGACAGGATCTCTTGTGTTTTGAGATATGTTTGTGTGACCCCACCAGGATTCAAAGAAACATGGAATTATAGAATGGTTTGGGTTGGAAGGAACCTTAAACATTATCTACTTCCAAGCCCACTAGATCAGGTTGCTCAGGGCCCCCTCCAATGCAGCTTTCATGTCCTTTATATGCAAGTCTTGTGAACTAAAAATCAGTTCTAAAAAAATGAAAGAATAACCAAATCAATTGCACTATCACATATTTTTCTATGCTGCAGCAACTTTATGCTACAATCTACCCAGAGTGCGTCACCAGCCATTAATATTGCTCTTAAATAAGAAGTTTGTTTGCATTATATCTGCTGCACCTTGATGTTTCGCTGAAGAAAGATGGGTTCAAAGACAAAGCTGAGGAGAAAAGCGGTAATATAAGAAATGCTGACCCCAGGGAGATGTGGGATGCAGTCGTTCTCTTCCAAAACACATTTCACTGTTGTGCTCAATAGCGTGAGAGAAGAATTTCTGTCATGTCAAAGAGCAGGATAGTTTGGAGAAGTACCAATTACAGCAGATATTGAAAGTTAGGCCAATGGAGTAAATAGGGATGTTGATACAGTTAGTATATGCTGGGAATGAGACATGCTGCTATCCAGAAGGACATCAATAAGCTGAAGAAATGGGCCAACAGGAGCTTCATGAAGTTCCAGAAGTGCCGTAACAGGGCCATGGTACTGCCATGCCTTGGCAGAGCTCACCCTGTTGGAGCAGCTCTCAGTCTGTGCCCATTGCCTTTTGTCATGTCACTGGACACCACTGGGCAGAGGCTGGCCCTGTCCCCTTTGCACCCACCCCTCAGGTGTTTACTGGGTTGATGAGGTCCCCCTAAGACTCCTCTAGTGAAGAGACCCAGCTCTCTTGTCCCCTCCCCATGAGAGATATTCTAGACCCTTCATCATCTCTGTGCCCCTTCTCTGAACTATCTCAAGTTTTTCTGTGTCTGTCCTATGCTGATGAGCCCAGAACTGGACACAGCCCTGCACGTGTGGCCTCAGCAGTGCAGAGCAGAGGGGCAGGACCCCTTCCCTCAGTCTGCAGGCAGCACTTTTCCCAATGCAGCCAACCACATCCTGAGCCTTCTCTGCTGCAAGGGCACACCTCTTGCTTTTCTACTGAGCTGCTTCCCAGCTGTGTAGCCCAGCACACACTGGTGTGTGAGGCTGCACCTCTCCAGGTGCAGGGCTTGGCACTTCTTGTTGAACTTCATGGAGTTCCTGTTGAGGTTCTTCTGGATGGCAGCGTGACCTTTTGAAATGCCAGTCACTAATCCCAGTTCAGTGTCACCTGCCAGCCTGCTGAAGGTCCATTCTGCCCCATCATCCAGATCATTAATGGAGACGCTAAGCAGGGCTGGACCCAGCACTGACTGCTAGAATGCACCTCCAGTCACCGGCTTCCAAAGAGATTTTGTGACACTGGCCACCGCCCTTGGGGTCCCACCAGTCCATTTTTAACCCACCTCCCCAAGCACATCCAGCTCAGGTATCAACAGCTGCTCCACGAGGATCTTAGAGGTGACCATGTCTAAGGCCTTCCTGAAAACCTTGTAGGTCACAAAGGGCCTTTGCTGATGTAAGCATTTTTACAATTCCCAATTGCCAGACTTCTCACTTCTCCATGCTACAATTCAGTGGACAGTTTGTCTCTGTTGATGGACTCTTTGAAGGGTAGCTGTGTCTGACCCTGGCAGAAAGCACACCTTCCTGATGGAAAGCAGCCTTCCCAAAGCTCACTGAATCAATCTTCCCCTGGATTTCTCTCAGCCTTGGATCAGAGCCACTGTGGATAGATTAAAGAAGACTTCCCAGCCCTGAGGAATGCCAGTGTTTAAAGCTGTGTGTGTAAACTCTCACTCGTCTTTCATCGCTGAACACTACCTCTTGCTAAGCTATTAAAGCCATATTCACATACCCAAGAGATTTTGTGAGTGATTAATTACAATGGGATGACTGTTATTTAATTAGAGCGAAGAGTATTAGGGAAAGTTATTAAATGGTGAGGGCACCTGCAGGACAGACTCCTCGGTATAGATCCTTTACATGGCTGGAGCCATATTACCAGATACACTGTGGGCATAATGACTCTAAGGAATCTCAAGGAAGAATTAATTAATAAATGTTAAAGTGGGCTTGATAAAGGGAGTGATCACATGGCTAAGGTCTATATCCAAGTGGGTATAAATAACTTAGTACCGGCTTTGCTGATGTTCGTTTGTCTTCCATCCTGCTGCTTTGGGATACTATCCCTCAAGGTAAGCCTTTCTGGATGTTCTCTATAATAAGGGAAGCAGGAAGAAAGCAATGTAGAATAAGCTATTTGTGACTTAGGAGTAATAGACAAAAATATAGGCAAGAGATTTGGGGAAATAGACTATAAATATTTAGAGCTGTTAGATTTATAATCTCACTTCCTGATGAAAAAAATACAAGATTTTCTAATAGAAATGAATTCCATATTTGAGCTCAGAAAAGCAGATAGAAATCAGTAGGAACATATTTGAAATCTGATCTATATATATATGTCTATTTATTTGGCTGCCAAAAGCTCTATGCCTGATTTGGAAAATTGTTCTAAATTTGAAGTAATTTGTGACTGTAGTTAAAAAATAATCTATCATCTTCCATTTAATGAATACTAGTGAAACACATTTAGAAGAATTTTTTACATACATTTCTTGAAGATCTCCAAATAACATCATATTTCTCATTAGGAAAATTTATGATATATTAGATCGGTCTCAACACAGATTAGAAAAAATGTTTGACTATAAATTTTTATGATATGAAACAAATATAATGGATTGCAGATACACTGGATTCCATAGACATAATATCAGAATAATTCTTCATTTACACAGTGTTTCACAATATCTTCATTTAAACATAAGAATTGTTTGAACATTCTGTGAGATTAAGGAAGATGTGAAAACTGTTTGCAAAACAAAAGAAACTACAAGTCCACTATTTTATTACTGCATGACAGTTTCATAGTCTGTTGTCTCAAAGCAATATCAAAATAAATATTGCTAGTCAGATTTTTAGAGAACATTGGTAAAATAAGGATATAGAAGGCTCATCATTCCTGTAATTTGTGCATTTACTATGATAAGGGTAAAAACTGAATTTTATCAAGCCAAAATATATCCAGGCTACGAAAGAATGATTTCCCAAGATGGCATCTTCCCACTCCCAGATTGAAGAGATAATATTCTGTCTAATATTTTACTTAAATTTACCAGGCACACCAGTCTGCTGTGTGACTTTTTACTTGTCTTTGGATTAAACAAAAAATGATTGTAATTCTTCTGGTGTCAATGTCCGTGGTGGTGTACAGTGGTAAGTGGCAATGTATTTTTATGAATATTTGACATTATGTCAAAATCCTATTTTAAATATGAGCATTTGGAAGCAATCCACTAGAAACACACCTTCTCTCTCCTCAAATTTTGGTGTTCGACACCAAAATGCACTTGAATATATTTCTTTATGAAGTTCATATAAAGTATTTTTCTCGGGACTTGTAGTGAAGCAGCAAAACATGTAGTGGGGTTAAAAATACAACTAGAAAATTGCAACTTCTTTTTGCTAGCATTTTGTCATTAAACTTATTAAGACTCCAAATTTATAAGTTTATATAAAGAGATTCTACTCATTAAACACATTTGTATTGTCTTAACTCTCCAAACCATTCAGTGCATCTTGAAATATAAGCCATGTCCAGCTAAAGCTCCTCTTTTGAATCTTAGTGTGAACATGGTTTTTCTTCATATAGCTCTTTAGATTTTATTGCCATGAGTGAATGAACTTCCCAGAGTCAGGGATGGGAAAATATCACAAATTTCTGCAGTCTCTTGCACTGTGTAGGAATGTCAGGAGGAGTTATGATGTGCAAGTGAAGAACTCTTAGAAGGTCCATCACCATTTCTGATGAGTCCATGGAGATATTTCTAAAGGGAAGAGAACACTCAGGTCCCCAGAATAGAAAAATTCTGCACTGACCTTCATCAACTTCACCAGTTGCTTCTCTTCTGAGGGGTTGCTTGCATTGCAAATCAGAAAACAGGTCGAACACAAAGCATATAGGCTAGAATAATGAAGGTGAACCATAAGACTCCACCTATGCAGAGAGAAATCAGAGAGAACATTCACATTTCCCACTACAGTGACAGGGAATGCAAAAATACCTGCACTATTTCTTTCTTTATTTATTTTAATTGATAGTGCACTCAAAATTATCTGTTCATTCATACATTTTTCTGAAAAACATTTGAAGAAAAAGCCCCCCAAACATTAAAAGACTGTGCAACAGTGTTTAGATTCCTTCTCCCTAGCTAAATACAATCAGAACATGAAGATTTAAAGCGTTACCACGTTTCGGTTTGGGGAGGATTATTAATTCATATTTCTGTGGGATTTATTCTGCTGATCTCTGCTTTGAGACTGAAGCAAATATCTGTGCATGAAATAGCATCTTTGAGAGGAATTAATGTGATTTTCCTTGAATAAATTGAATTGTTTGGGTTTGCTGCACGCTGACTTTTTCTGGCATAGCCAAGGTTTTTGCTTCCCAAGAACTATAATGAGTGCATCAATGCCTTGTTTTTGGACATTTTAGTGAGCCATGTCTGAAAAAGAGGAAAACTGAAAAACTGAAGGTACAATGTTTTTTGATGGGATTTTTTTAGGCAACATTTCAGAAAACTGTTTTCAGGTAAGAAAATCACAGATGCAGTCCAGAAACAATTTTATATGTAACTGAACATTAAAAGAAATTCCATGGATAAGGTGTACAATGGGAAAGCCGAAGAACTGATGTATCATACAAGTCTCCTCAAAATGTACTGAATTTTTAAACAGGTTTTAGGGAGAGGTGAGACAAGCTGGAATTCCCAGGGTCTTCTGAGTTTTAAAGGATTGATTTTTGCAGTGAAATCTTTCACTGCCTCTACAGGCAATGACATAGGACCAGTAGTTCCAAATACATAATACCAAAAGGGGAAAAGAGAATAATTACTCCAGAAAGTATTTTCTCCTTGTTCCTCCCACCCCCAATTTAAACAAAAGAAAGCAATCTTGTTAGCAAACATTGGTTCATTGATCTTGACTTGGTGACAATTAGAAAAGTTTTTCTTTGTAATAGGAGGATTAGAAGAACCAATGATTTACCAAACTGCTGAGCAGACATTCCTCTCCAGGGGAGTTTCCAGCATTTATGTGTTAATTGCGTGTACACAGTTCAGTTTGCACAGAACTAATTGCAAGTGGAGGTACTGGAGCAATCACAGTTTCCAGTACCCCTGGAATATGGTTTTGTCAATTTTCTCCTCTGATGCATTTTAACTCCATGGGATTTTCTTGTTTTCCAAACATTTTGCTGAAAGAACCAGATGTTTAATGGCTGTTCATCAACACTTAGTCTGAGCTGTGGTGTTATGCAGTGTTTCAAACCTGGCTCCAGTTGCACTTGACAGAACCAGGTGAAGTTTGTCATTGCAGAGGAAATGCAGACTTTAAGCCAGAAAATAAGGGTTAGTTTTTCTTTAGCAAGCATGTGTACAGATATAGCATTCAATGCTGGCTTTTTGCACTATTATTTTGCCTGAAGCTGAATTCCCCATGGTCATGAAGCTTTCAACAGGCTTGTTCCAGTTCTGTGAAAAGACCAGCCTTTATTGGGAGACTTTTTCTGGTTTGTGGAAAGCAATTTGCTCCCTTTAGTCCTGCTGCAGAGAAGGACACTTTTGGTGGATTACTGTTTATCTAATGGCTTCTCATTGTGACCAAGAATTTCAGGAAAAAGAATAACACAAGAAGAAGCACTTATTCCTGACTCACTCAATCCTGTATTCATATTCTGCAACTGAACTTGAGAAATTAATTGCTGGGAGCATATGACTGTTACCATGAAAATATGGTTCACACCCCAAAAATTGTGAACATCCTGAAAAGCACTTATATATGATCTTAAAAAAAAATATTAAATCCTATTTTTCCTAATCCTTTGCTAAACATAGAGCTAAGCCTCCTATCTAAACCCCCACCAATCTCTCACTTTTACACTTATATTTATTTGCAGGAAAATGTAACAGATGAGCAAGAGAACTCTCAGCTCTTTCCCAGAATTTTTATAGAGAAAAAGGACAGCTTTCCTAATGCCATTTATTCTGAGACATAAGTGATGCCATGAATTTAACCTTATAGGTTTTTTTGGTTTTAAATATTGAGATCCTTGAGACAGTAAATACCCTTTACTTACTACTTTTTTAAAAAAATCCAAGGTTAAAAATATCCAAAGTAATACACTGTCCTCTGATATCATGCAGAGGAAAAGAACAGGTTAAAAAATGGGAAGGGAGAGAAAAAATATTAGATTTTACTCTAATTCAGGACTTGGCCAACAGAAAAAAAATGAAAGTGTTGAAAATACAACAGATCTACCATGTCAACTTCAAAAGGAAGAAGAGATAATTAGCTTAAAATATAAAGAGTTATGGGAAGAGAGAAAATGAGGTAATAAGGCAATAGCCAAGATGGACTCAGAAAAACCAATTCACTTCAAATAACCCTGCTTCACTTTATAGCACAGGGTTACAGAGTATTTAGGAATAGGTGGGCACTAAACCAATTTTATATAATTCTACTGATTTGTCCCAGGAAGTGCTACTGTTCAGATGAGAACAGGAAGAAGACAAGGGTTTGCTCATTCTCAGCAGCAATACCTGTTTAACAGAGACTGGGTTTTGAGCTGAAGTGGATGTGAATTACCAGTCCACACCAGTACAAATCTGGGCTTCCCAGGGTGGGGGTGAAGCTGGGCAAGTATTTCATGTCTTTGATAAATCAGCTTACCTGTGTAGGAAGATATTCAAAATGCCTGCAGAGTGTCATAATGAAATATGTGTTGTTGGTTTTTTGTGATCTTTTGGGTTTTGGGGTGTGGTGTGGTTTTTTTTTTTTTTGTTGTTGTTTTTTTTTTTTTTTTTTTTTTACTTTTAAATCTTTATCTTCTCAAATTTATTTGCTGAGGTAGGTGGCCAAGAACTGAAGGCGCCAGCATTCCTGCCAGAGCTGCTTAACACACCTGAAAGAATCTTGAGTAAGAAAGGTTTAAGCTTTACTTTCTGCAATATTGCATGGCAGTGGGAATCCTTGTACTCCAGAAGCTAGGAACTCATCTCAAAATGGTTTAACCACTGAAGTGAGAGCAGGGGAAGTCTGGGGACAGTTATTGTCATTTATTTATTTTTTTTTTTTAAGTAAGCATGGTTTTTTTGTTTATTTTATCATTTAGACAATGCCACACTCTTCAACGGAGTCTTTCAAAATGTGGAAAGTGTTGCATTATTTTTTGGTACGTACCTGTTCCAGTTGTACTTTAACACTGAATAGAAATGTTGTCGGGTTTATTTTTATATATTTACTAAGATGAAACAGGGATTTTTGTGGATGCAGATCTTCCCAAAGACCACTGTAACAGTAAGCACTGCTGAGTGCCAAGCACTGCTGAGTGTCACTGCCTTGTCTGGGCTCCGTGTCCATGCCAAGGTCACCTGTGTGTGACCCACACCTGCCTCACCTCCACTTACCAGGTGTTTTATGGCTGTTCTCTTTCCAGACTGCCTGGGTTCTCACTTCACCTGGTTACAGTCCATCTTCACTAACTTCCCTGCCCTTCTCAACTTTGTGAACAAAATGAAGTGTGTTACTGGGTTGTGTCCCAGGGATTTTGAAGACTACGGTTGCTCTTGCCGGTTTGAGATGGAAGGGCTCCCCATGGACAAAGCTGATGAGTAAGTCACGAGAGATCCTTTTCTGCCCTGAATGGCAATAAATGCCCTCATGCTCTGATAATCCAAAGCATAACACCTGTATAAATGATTTACAAAGAGTAATAAAAAGATAGATCTATTTGGGGATAAGTAAGACCCACAAAATCTGGCTTCAGTGAGAGAAAATGTAATCTCAGGCCAAGACAATCAAATAGCTGTTCAATTGTATCAGCAGGAGATGTGAAAGGAAATTCAAGTGAATCAAGATACATCCATGTCTGTGAAGAAAATGGGTTTTCCAACAGTGTAATGTATTAATTCCCTGAGTGAAGACAGCAATGGCTCAGAAAAGGCTAAGCCTATAGATAGGTGGAAGTTAATCCATCCATTTTGCACCATGGGATGGCTGGGAAAATGGAGATCTAACCCTGCTACTGGAAAAAAGCCATGGAAGTTCTCTGAGAAAGGTTTTCTGAACAATTGTGATGACATCCTGAAATGGGAGCTCGAGTCAGTTCAATGGATTGATACCCAAGAACTGGGCACCTGGGCTTTTGCTTCACTCAGCTTCATTTTAATGCAGAGCAGCACAAACCCAGAAACTGCAGAAACATCCATCAGCAGGTTTGTCCTGAGAATCACCCACACAGCCAGTTTGTATTTACAAATTGTTTTGCAGCCCTGGGGTGAGGTTTCCTTACCAGGACAGAATTCCTACTGCCGTGTGCAGCAAACAGAGACTGATTATTGCTTTGCCACTGACAGAGATGTGCTCTGCGTTTGAGGGAGCCTCCAAACTAGTGGCTTGGGTGTCTTTCCCAGAGACAGTTCCCACAGTGTTACAATTGTTTTTCACTGATTTTATTTCTCAGAGCTTAGTTTTGCAAATCTTGGGGCTTATTTGTGCCATTTCTGTTCCACAGAAAAGGGTCAGTGCCTCACAGCAGTTTTTTAAGGCATTGGAAAGTACTAGTGCCTATAAGACCAACCTTTTCCCATTTCCCAGAGTAGCTCATTGTCATAGCTAAATTAGGAGCAAAGTTTACCTCCACAGACCTCGTGAAAGAGAAGCAGGCACAGAAGACCATCTGTCACCCTGGTTTTTCTGAGTTTTTTAAAGCCTTTTGATCGTTCATAAGAATGGAGTCAGACCTTTTAGCTACTGTACAATATTAGGAGCAGTTTCTACCTTTTTCCCACATATGTAACATAAACAAATCCTTTGTTTTTCATTCTCTGTCCTTTGTTTGCATATTTCTAACCTGAAAACAATTGTAACTGACGGCTGGTCTGGCCATTCAGCTAAGGGGTGATAACTCCAAAAGCCAATCCACTGCCAGACCCACAAGTGTATAAAAAGTAAGAAATAAACAGGCAGAGGGCTCTCCATCTTGCTCTCCACCTTGCTCTCGGCCTTGGCGCAGCCCTGAGCTCTTGGAGGACTCTCTGCCCTGCAAAATTTCTCGTCTCTCATGTGATTGCTTTGCGTATCACAGTCACAACCATCCATGTCTTACAATGTCCTGCTTACAAAGGGAGACTAAGCAAATTTTTGGAGTAACTGTTGCAGTAAATGTTGATGCAATTGTGAATCTCTAAGCAAACAAGAAGTGCAGAGAGTTTGGGTTATACTTCTTTTGCAGTTAGAGGAGCTTTTAGATGCTAACATCTCCCTACACCTCATGTAGAGTCAAGAGAGTGTTGAGACATCACCAGTTAGGTGTTCAAGACCTTGTTCCTGATGGAGCTCACAGATTTCTTCTCATCTCTGCAGCAAGGCACAGTAGAATTTGTGGTGCAGAGGAGCCATCAGGCCTTCTGCTGAAGGGTATTTACCCTCACTTTTTTAAGAGAAATTCCTCGGATTCTTTCTCTGGTTGTGAAGACAAATTAAATAGTGTGATAATTATTTATTAATACAGTCAGTGATTTAATATGAAGTTCTTTCTAAATATAGGAGGTGAAAATGTGCATGTGTATCCTAGAAGGGAGCCTGGCAAGGAGCAGATGTCAGCTTCCCTGGCAGCAGCTGCTGGGTTTGGATGTTTGTGTTGTCATTGCCTTCAGCATTGTCAAGGCCAAATCCAACTCAATTACAGAGCAGTGTTTTGAGTCCATTTCTCTGAAATGAGGGTATTTCAATCAGAATCTAAGAGCAAGACCCTTTAATCTATGTAACAATTTTACCTGGGATAAATAACTGGTTTACTGGTGTTTAATTTACAGCTGATGTCAGCGCACAGAGGTGTTGTGTAGATGATTTATCTGCCCAAAGAGCTGAAGAGAGGAGAGGACTGAAGAAGAGCTTGTTAGTTAGTTGACTTTTTATTCCTGTTCAAAGCTTAAGTGGCTCTGTAGGCAATTTGGGTTGGCAGGACAGCTGGGGTGCAGGAAAACACAAGGTTTCTGACTGCCTGGGTTGTACAGTGGTGGGAGAAAACTGGTTTACTCCAGTGTGAGAAAAATATTTTCTGGCCCTTTCCCATGGCTGAATGGTGTATTTCCATTGTGATTGCTGCACAGAATTACAAGAAATAGAGGATAAAGCTACATGTATTTAGTCCAATGAGACACAGGAATTCATGTTGCAGAGCCATTAACCCTGCATGTGTGCCAGGTTCAGTATAGTTCTAGAAATCTGCAGTGAGAAAGGTTGGGACTGGATCCAGGGTCTGTAGAGATGACTTGTGAGGCTTTGCTTGTCAGTGAGCTGACAGTGCTGAGGGGAAATATTTGTGCACTGGTAGTGGATTCTTCATTTAAATTGCTTGTAAAGTCCTTGCAAGCACCCAGGTACCACAGCAGGACAGAAATGTTTGGTCACCCACAGCAGGCAGACCTGCTCCCACCACTTGGTTTTGCATGCAGCTGTGGTTATCCTGCCACTCTGACCCAGGGAAAGGCAGCACTCAGCCTTTCTTTTGTCTGGGGATCACACCATGGATCCCCTTTTCTCCTTTGGCGTATTTTGTGGTTTTGTGTAAAATCCGCATGGCATCACTGCAGTCTGACCTTGAACTGCAACAAAATTGTTTGAGCTCTCTGTTATTTCCTTTTTAAGATGCTGTTTTCAGCACCGCAAATGCTACGAGGAAGGGCTGGAGATGGAGTGCACGTGGGAACCATCAAAGATTTCTGCAGATGTCAGCTGCTCTACTAAAAACCTGACCTGTGGTGAGACTGACCTGTCAAAAGAGCTTAACACTGGAGCCTCACTGTGACCAGAAGTTTGTTCTGGTGTACCTACCAAAAGTCATAGACAAATTAATCAGAAACCATCTCCACTTCCCAGAGCTCCTCCAACACACCGCCTCTTCCTGGGGTTTTCCTTACTTTGCAGGACCACTAAGTATTGTTTGAGATGTCTCCACACCTCAGAAATGCAGCAGGTGCTGAGGAGAGACCTGAAAAACAACCTTCTGAGGCATCAGGGCCTGATTTTTCTTCACTTTGAAGGATCAAATTCTTTATTCAGAGGGTCACACACACTCCTCAGCTACAGCACTATCACCAGTGAAGGCAAAGATTGTGAGTTATAACAGGAGCTATTCCATGCAATGTTGCTACAGGCTTGACAAGAGTGCAGTGGGGTAATAGCATGTAATATAATTTTTCATCAAGTATTGGCTCTCAGAGTATATGCTAGAACTTGGTTTGAGGATACCAGCAAAGAGGACCTGAATCCCCAAACTAATACCCTTATGTCCTATTTACACAAAAATCTGATCCAATTTCCATTTCTTGTTTCAAATGAAAACATTTTTTTTACTATTTAGACGAATCTCTAATGGTCCAGGTGCATTTAAACATTAAAAATGCTTTTTAAGCTCTTTCTATATAGTTCCCATTACAAATACTAAATAGAATTGTGAAAGCTATGAAAAGTTGATGTTTTTTTAAACTCTGAAAGGTAGGAGATTTTGAAGAGGGGAAAATAGTATTTCCTGGAAAACTGTTTCACATCCTTTATGTTAGGAAGAAATTCTTAACTTTGAGAGTGGTCAGGCACTGGTGCAAGTTGCCCAAAGAAGGATTAGGTGCCTCATCCTTGGAAGTGTTCAAGGCCAGGTTGGATGGGCTTTGAGCAACCTGTCCCAGTGGAAGGTCCCTGCCCATGGCAGGGGGTGGAATGACATGAGATTTTACACACCTTCAAATCCAAGCTGTTCTAAGGTTCTCTGATTCTTTATAAGGAGCAAATCACATCTCACATGAAAGGCTTGGATTGCACACTGTGAATTCTTGGAGTTAGGAAGGTTATTTTAATGAAGTCTGTGAAATGCTAAATGCAGTATTAGCTGGATTAAGTTTTCCATGGAAAAGCTAGAGCATTGCTCTGTAGTTCTGAATACTCTGCAGACACGACCAAAGAGGCAATAATTTATTGACAGCTGTGCCAGGCTGTATCAACTGGTGTTTAAAACAAGAGTTGGACTATGAAATTTGACCATGTTTTGCATGGAGAAGCACAGTATAAATAGGTTTGCACCAACACAATAAAGACTCAAACCTTACAGGGAGGAAAAAGCAGAAGGCAGAAAAGATTTTTCAAAAGCACCTTGTGTGGACTTTTGTTTTATTTCTAGAGTCTGTGGATCCCTGTGAACAGTTCCTCTGCACCTGTGACAAAGATGCCATTGAATGCTTTGTGGATGCACAGATTAACTCCTCCTTGAATGGGCTGGATGTCTCCTCCTGCCCATCTCCAGTTACAGGTAATTATAGGGATCTGATCGACTTCCCCCTCCTGCCAGATTTTCTCCTGGCATCAAATGTGACCCAGTGAGAATGAAGCAGGAGCTGGGTGCTTTCCTGCTATAAATGTGGTCTCTGTTTCATGTGTCCTGTCCATTTACTGCTACTTGGGTGAATACCAGGAGAGAAGGTGGTGGCAGACTGATTGCTATCCTGGAGCAGGGCCAGGAGAGGCTCCTGAGATGGGGAAGGGGTCTGGAGCCCAGGAGGAAAGGGACAAAGGCTTGGGAGAGATCTCAGTACTGAGTGGGCTGTGGATAGGAGATGGAGCCAGACTCTTCTTGAAGGTGCACAGGCACAGGACAAGAGGCAAGGAACACAACTGCAACAGGGAAATTTCAGTTAGATGTGAAGAAACTTTTTTCTTCGGGAAGTTTCTTCCACCTGGAATGAATGATACTTGTGACGAGGTCACCAGCAGGAAATGC
The DNA here is from genome assembly GCF_015227805.2 of Hirundo rustica. Taxonomy (NCBI): domain Eukaryota; kingdom Metazoa; phylum Chordata; class Aves; order Passeriformes; family Hirundinidae; genus Hirundo; species Hirundo rustica. The sequence continues at coordinate 8,026,537 of NC_053450.1, forward strand.
TGAAAATATTGCTAACCCAAATCTTCCCTTAAATCATTCAAAAACTGGCTGAAAAAAAAAAAAGCAGAAACAGGCTTACTCTGCTCATTTACTTGGTTACTGCTCTGGAAGGGAAAAAGGGGATATTTATCCCCATGGTCACACACTGATCCGTGCTCCGTAGCTGAAATTACAGCCTGGCAAGACCAAACGCCTGCCCCACGGGAGCAGGCCTGGATTAAAATCTTCATTCATATGGATTGCAATCAGAGCATGGCAGGGGCAGGACCTCTGTGCTCCCAGGCTGAGGGAGATGTGAAAAAGCATCGTTAGCTTTTCTCTTTGGCTCAGAGTCACAGCCTCCGGTGCTAGGGAGGACACACACACATACCTGTATCACACCCTGGATGTGTGCATACCCTCCTGAATGCAGCAAGGGAGAAGAAAATGCCCCAGGAAGGTTTGCATCAAAGCCAGGTTATTGTCTTTTTTTTTAAGACAGTAATCTTTCACTGGGATCAGATGGCCCTAATATACATTATGGTAGATCCAACACACTAAAAATAAAGGAGAAAGTGTTTGGTGCTAACAGGAAAATAATGCTGATTTTATCACTGCTGATAAAGACAAATTCAATTTTAGTCCCCTGGATGCCTCTGTTAATTTTAGGTGCCTGATTATATTTCACTAGAATTTAGTATCAGCAAGGTATAAATACAAAAGCAGTATTTTAATACTGCTACTGTAATTACAATAATATTTAGAAATTAGTTCTCTTCTGATGACTCTGATCATATTATGCCATGATACTCTAAGCCATGAGTTTCTGGAGTAATTTTTTTTTTTTTTTTCAGAGTTGATTCATCAAGGGACTGGTCAAACAGGGGCTGTGACTGCATCTGTGGAAGAAGGTTTGTAATTTAGAGAAAAAAGCTCGGCTTTCAGCTTCCAAAAGCTGAGAAAATACAAGAGGTTTGATTCTCTGTTCATAGACTCCATGTCTGCCAAGCACACAAACAACATGCACTGGATGTGTGCAACCAGGCCACTGCTTAACCCAGAAAATCACAGATATTTGTGTTGGAAGGGGCCTTAAAGATCATCTCATTCCAACCCCCCTGCTATGTGCAGGGACACTTTCCACTAGAACAGCTTGCATGGGGAGTGATGGAAAGCTGGATTTTTTTGAGAACCTAAGAACCTGATTTCAAGCTTTGGTGTGCTCCTCTGTGTGTGCCATTGCCCTAACTATGAATCTGCAATAATGAAAACCACATGGAATTTTTTTTGTTTTTAAAAAACAATGTTTCTGACATTTAAAGGTTTGAGGGTTCATTTGTTTTTTATTTTTTGTAAACAGCAGCACATGCACAAGGTACCTGAACAGGCTTTATGCTGAATGTAGTGCTGACTGCCCCTTCATATCTCTCTCCTGTATTATCAAAGTAGTTTTTTACCATAATTTTCATTCTCACCTAGCAGCAGCTTCAGTGTTGGCTCATGTTTCTTTATCTGATTCTGGGACACTTTGTAATAGAAAATGGAACTCCTGAAGAAGTGAGAGCTCCTGTATTTGCACTTCTGTAGCAATCTTTTACCTCCTGAAAAAACAACTACTCTTGCTCCCTAATGAGGCACAATCCATGGAGTCCACAGACTCCAAGTATTATCAAGGAATAAAAACTGAGGATTAGTATTAGGAATTTCAGAGAGCTGAAAACAACACAGATAACATTTCTAATCAGTCATTGAAGGAAACATTTGGAGGATCACTTACTGTTTAACCAGTTGTCTCCCTCCTTAAACCCAAAGAAGCTTCAACATTAACAATTGTGGAAGTTTCATTAAACCAAAGCTAAGTATCACTGAGAAACTCATTCAAAGGCAAATGAGTTACTCTTCACATCACAACAGCTTAACACAGAAAAAAAATGTGGAGATGATTTTTTAGATATTTTGATAGTTATGTTTATAATTTATCAAAAGGCAGCTGACAAATGAAAATCATTTTATCAGGTAATGAAATAAGTTAGAGGTTAGAAAGCTATTTGGACTTATGGCTGCCCATCCATACCTGACTTTCAGTGCAGGCAAACACACGATGTTCACAAGGAATGCAACATCTTTCTGTGCACAACACTGGGATGCCAGACCTAATCCTGTTTAATCTATTTGTCTGTCAAATGGACTTAATACTGAATTTCCCAATTCAGTCATATTTATACTGCTTCTTTCATAGAATCATAGAATGCTGTGTTAGTGCTATGTACATTATTTTCATGCAATGAGATTAATTTATCAGCATCACTTTGTCTATAACCATCAATATACCACTGAGAATAACAGGCAATTGATACGTCTGGATCTTCCTGTTTTCAGAAAAAGCAACCTGACTGTTTGTAACTGTACTGGCAATGTATTTCCTGAGTTTATATTTTCTATTTTCAACAGTGGTTTCTTTTGAGCCCCGTGACATAGTCTTGGTAACTTCCAAAGCCAGACGTAAGAGTCATTAAACTTTTGTTGACAAATTTGGCACTCTTGACTCCAGGTCAAGATGGATTTTCATTTATGAAGCTCTGTAGTGTCACAGTCAAAAATCTTCAGCACAGGATTTCTGGATAATATTTCTTCTGCTGACTTGCACATCCTTCAGCAAAACACTTCACTTCTCCTAATTACCATCTTTATAAATCTAGGCTGTTTAGTTATGCTTTATAATGCTTTAAGTCAAAGTAATTTCAGAAATGCATGGCAGAAATTCAGCTGGCAGGTCACTACCACAATGCCTCTGTTTTTTGTAAAGTTACCTCAAGGGACCACAGAGGCACAGCTCCTGTTCCCCCCATCCTCTCGACAAAAGGTCAGTGATCCTCAGTTTTCCTCTTTCTTTGATGGACACAGCAATTCTTCATCTAAAAGCATCACAGCTAAAACTCTGTGCATGGTAGCACCAGGGCTGCTAGAGAATCAAATTTAGATCAGGGTCAGATAGCAGATACACAAACAATAAAACCTGGCTGAGAAGCATTAGCTGTTCCTTGCCTCCAGCACTCATTTTCACTCCTCATCCAAGTATTTCTGAAAGCCTCTTCACATAAGGCTTTATGATATAATGGTTGTTTCTGTAAATTGCATTCACAGCATCTGCTGCCAGAAGGGTTCATTTTGATTTTGCCTCCTCCTTTATTATAGATAATGTCATGGAACTCTCTCCCAGTCTAAAACCTGTTCCAACTTTCACAGGTGTGCTTTGAGCACAGCTTCACCAGTAGGTACAGCTGAAAATGGAGAACCATGGTAGGTCTGGAAGTTTCCTGTGGCCCCTTCTGTGTAGAAAGGATTATCCAGGTGGGCTGAAATCCACCAGAAAAATGTCAGAGAAAACTGCATATGGAGAGTAGAAATCAGTGATTTTTTTGACTCTGATTACACTGAACAATATCCTTGTCTCCCACCCCAATGAATTTGGCGTTTCTGTACTAGGCACTGGTCAAAATCACTAAATGCTCTCTTACATTAACTTGAATGTATCAGAAAATCTGTGTATTGTGTTGCAAGTCTGCATGGCTCCCAGGAGATTATTTGTGATTTCTATTCTTAGCTAAGTGTAGCATCTTCCAAACTCTGGCTTTATTCTCTACATCCAGCACGAATCACTTTCATTTTAACATTCCACTGCCAAACAAAGTGGCATAAAACGTGCACCTTGCTGAGCTATCAAACCAGTGTGTGATTATTGATCCTTTCTTCCACCTTTCATGGGCTCTGCTGTGTTCTTAGCAGGACTTTTATTTATTTTAAACTATTCTCTTATCCTGTAACAGGTTGTTTTTCAACACATACTAAAACCAGAACTTCAGAGGAACAAGTTTAATGAATTTGAGTTTAGTCTAATTAATAAATGCAGCCAAAGAATTCACAAGGGAAGCTTTAAAAATATGAAAATACACGCCCATTGCTATTTTCAAAGTATTTATTTTGTGAAATGCCACATTCTTCACATTGAAATTTAGAAAAAATGAAAGCATTTAATAAGTGTTTTCATTTACAAATTAGTTTATATTAAAAAAAAGGTTTAAAAAGTAAGAAAAATATTTTAAGTACATCCAAATTCAACAAAACACTTCTGATCAACAAGGGTGTCAGATAATCTAAAAACAAATATTAATCAAATTGTAGGATAAAGAATCTCCTGAAAAACAATTATTTGTCAATTTATTTTCCCCTCAATATTTTCTTGTGGTCACAACTCAGTAAATCCTTCAGTCACCCAGCTCTGCATCACTTAAATAGTTTCCTCCTTTCACTGATGTTACTCTCAGTTTTAGAAATTTCAGTTGAACAGACACACTTTTAAAAAATTTACTCAGAAAATAACATCTCATGACATCTCACCTGTACTTTATCTCTCAATACAGCTAAGAAGCCACCAACAGGATTTTCAGCACCTGGTCCAGCTCTTTGTCTCAGTACATAGAGAGTTAAAAAAACCCTAATCATCAGTTAAACTGATCATAGTTAACCACAGTCCATTCCTCTGAAAGGCAAGAGATGTGAATAAATGACCAGTGTAAATACTCTGCTTTTCCAATTTTCCTCTTAGATATCCCTTCTCTGTGACCATCAATTCACACTCATTCTGCCTGGGGATATTACTCTCACCAGCTATCTAAAATTAAAATCTTGCTGTTTATTTTCTATTTCTTCTTCTGCTTTCTTTTTTCTGCTTATTCAGAAGGTGGATTTATGGAAGCTTTGGTCCCAGTGGAAGAGACAACCACCTCCCCAGCCTCATTACCAGGAGACAGTAACTCAATGCAAGTCAAAATTGTCCCCACCAACAAGAGTCCTGCAGGCACACCTGCAAGGACAAAAGGAAAAGGCAAGTGAAAAGTGAATTACACCTTTTCTAATTTAGAGCGCTCCCCTATTCCTGTTCACAGCTATCTGAGGAGTCAGCATTTTTCATGGATATGTAGAATTAAACTATTTTGTTATTTAAATCTGGAGGTGGCATACAATACAGGATGTATAACACCGACTGCCCTGGAAAGGGCAGCTCACTGCCACCTGACCAGGAAAGCTTAACTAAACATTAATAAACAGCCTCCCACTAAGAATGAACAATTTTTAGAAGACTGCAGTTGATAAGAGTTTAGAATATGCACTTTTGGACACAGTCCTGAGTTATTCTACCTTCCCAAATCTAATCTATGCATTTGTTTCCTCAAGAGACAAGCCCTGCAAGGGGTGGCCTGAGCACAGCTTCCTTTGGAATAGCTCTGGACCTGGGACTGCCTGAGAGAGGACCTGCAGAAAAAGGTAAATAAAGGGGGTTTTCCCTATTACCTCTGATGAAATACTCAGCAACCTCTATATTAAATGCAGGTATGTATTATTTATAAAGATTATTGCTATTTTAAACCAGTTATATAAGCACCTGTATTGTTATTTATTGGAGATGGAGACATCTGCAAAAGGTTCCATCACTTTAACCTTTTCTGCCAATATGCTGTCAGTAACACTTATAAATACTTATTATTAGCTTGTAAGTATATTTTTCATATAGTGCAGTATAGAAAATGAGCTTAGAGAATTTTTCTCCCTGCTTTTGTTCGTTGAAAGTAATTTAATCACATCTTTGAGTTACTTTGTTTCATAAGCAGCAGCAGCAATAGCAACTTTCCTGCTCTTCATTCTGACCTTCTGCCAGTCTTATCAGTCATGCTTTTTCTCACCATTTCTGATTCTGTTCCAATTTCTGCTCAGAGATCCCAGAGATTTCAGACCTGTCACGGCTATAAACACACTCAAGGACTGTCCCATCCATCTTTTTAGGCTTCCCAATGGAGAGAAGCAGCCCTGGAATTGGAAAAGAGCAGAAGAATCAACCCTACTTTTCACCAAACTGGAAATTTTGATTTTAAAATACCAGCTTTTAGAGAGCACAGATCAATTCCCTGAACCTGTGGTTTACTCTGTGAATTAACATGAATGAGTCAAGACCCAAGAAGGCACATGGGCAGAATTTCCTGTTGAAGACAGTAGCCCAGGATTGGCCCTGACAGGAGCAGGGAAACAGTTTAGAGCTGCAGAGGCAGAGATGGAATTACTCATGGGAGAAAGGAGGATGCAAAGGGAACAAAAGTCCTCACTCCCTCCTTCTCCTCCAATCCGACCATCAGCCCCTTCCATCCTTTCCCTGGCAAAGTCCCAGAAGAGGCCCCTTTGATGTCTTTTTCCTGATATGGAACACTGTGTTCTTTCAAATCTTATGAGTAATTCTCACAGTATCAGTTCTTCCGGAGTAGAGGGAGCCATAGAGACATTAGGATTGGGATTTGGTGATGCCAAAACCTCAGCAGCACAACAGCCATTACAACCAATCACTCTTGCATTTGGTCTAGGGGCGCCACAGCTCACTGGACTATATTTCAGATGAGAACAACAACAACAAAATTATTTCCTTCAGCAAAACATGGTCATTTCCCAGCTATCACTGTGGAAGTACAAGAGGTTAGGACTGTATTTTCTGAATTCCCAATACAGAAGCCACTGAATACTTAGCTGAGTTTGAATATTCCAAAAGAAAAAATTGCATATGAAAGATTACAAAGGACTGCAAAGTATTCTCAATGCAGTCCAATTTGACTTGTATGTTCTATCTTCATAGGGATCTCTCTCCCGTTTACTGTTGCCTTTTACTGTCTTCCTCAGTATTCTAAGAGCTGTAGTTCATGGACTGAAGTAATAATTTAGAGATGGTAAAATGTTGTTCTTCAAAGTTTCTGATAGCTCTGGAAACACTTCTGTCTTCACAAGAGAGCCCTCAGCCAGTGAAAACATGATGCGTCAAATAACAACTTTGCTTTGTAGTGTGCAAGCGATTGACCTTTCTGCAAGAGAGAGGACGTGGAAGAGTGGAGAGGGAGCTGCCCCAGCTTGGAGAAATGCTGTTCTGCTTAACTGAGCGATGCCCAGAGGAATTTGAGTCTTATGGCTGCTATTGTGGCCAAGAGGGAAGAGGTGATCCCACTGACGAACTGGACAGGTGTGGGCTCCTCTTTACATGCCATTAACTGTGGGTGTTACTGTGGTGCCCATGGACCAAGGCAGAACAATACCTCATTTTTTGGGGCATTGTATAGCTATGTAGCAATAGTCAAGTCACATTTCGGAGAAAAAAATCCACTTAAATAAATAAACCACAAATACTCTAATGTGACTAAACCACAATCTATTGTTGTGTTAATGTTTTGGAGAGGATTTACTAACTCAATTAAAATAAGAAAGGAGAATGATGGGAGGTAATCAGAGCAGCAGGAGGAGTGCATCAAATGGATCAGGATAAGGGTCACAGTGAAGATTGGCCAAGTGGTGGCTTGGAAAGTGATTTATGAAGAGAAGAACTAACATCCACCCAGAGCACACTGTCCTTCAGAAGGGAGCAGAGCTGGAGCAAAGTTCTGTTGGAGCTGCAGCCAAGAGCCAGCACAGCTGATGATGAGGGTCAATGTAGAGAATTCCACAAATAAAAGTGCCTCTGGGAGCATAGTATTTACAGCTAAAATCTCTTCCTCTGTGGAAGCTGGTAACAGTTGGGACACATCAGGTCTAAGCAGACAGAGCATACACCTTTTTCCTGCACTCACACACAAATAAGAGCCCACACATGAAATACTGGATTAGATGATGGCATGATCTGGGTATCATGATGCAGTTTTCAGATTTCCAGCCAAGACTGGAATACTGGAAGACACTTCTCATGGCACATAAAGTCATGCTTACAATTGTAATTACGTGTCTTAAAATTAAAACATGCCTCTGTTAAACACATGACACAAAAGGAATTAGGAAGAGGGAAGTGAAAGTAGAAACAACTATAGGAAGAAAGTAAGAACAGCTTGGATTGTTTTTTCTTCATAGAAAAAAAAAATAAAAATCCAGGATATGAAAACTAAATTTTTTTAGTTTTAAAGGGCATTGAAAATAAATACAGACAAAAAATTGTGAGCATTCTGGGATTCAGGAAAAGTAAGTATTTTCCATTTACTTCTACTGTTTATTTTAGATGCTGCTTCTCTCATCACTGCTGTATGGAGCAAGTTAAGAAACTTGGATGTCATGCAGAAAGAAATTTGAGATCTGAAGTTGTATGTTTTGATCACACGCCAAAATGTAAGCTTGTGTGAGAGGAAATTCTCATGTCCTGATGACAGTGTATCAACATGATAGACTGAATGACACTATGACAGAGCTGCTAGAGCTGAGTACGGAGACAGAAATATTTAGCTTACAAAAAATTAGCAATGTTTACTATAAACTTGAACTTTTTTCCTAGCTGAGACAAAGGTTATTACACTGATGTCTATGTGACCAGGTTGGGCTGAGAAAATTACATTCAGACATTTTATAATTGCAGACAGAAGTCAGCTATTTGTGTATTTGCATTCACAAATTCAACTAAAGCCAGCAGAACCTTCCACTGCCCAGCACCTTGGTGTCAGGCTTTTGTTTAGGTAATTAATTATGACTTTGGAGACTATAATTCATGGCAGATGTGAAAATTTTATTTTCAAAAGCTCATCTACCCATGTAAAATTATACATATAGTAAGTTTAACTGCTCTCCAACATTAATTATGAAACTTCTCTTTCAGGCATTGGCCAGAGCACATGTGAGAAGCTCCTCTGTGCCTGTGACAAGGCTGCAGCCAAGTGCATGGCTTCTGCCTTCTTCAACGAGAGCCTGAAGCTTCCCCACAGGCAGGAGTGCCGAGAGGAGAAGGTCTCCTGCCCAGGTGACCCTGCTGAAAGGCCCCCAACAGGCACAGAAACAGGCACAGGGGGTTCCAGCTCCGAGGAGAGCAGTGAGGAGGAAGGAGCCCTGCGGAGCAGGTTCCGAAGAGCCAAGAGAGGGACACAGCATCGCGTTGGGAACTCCAGAACTGTGGGACATGATGGCAGATAACCACCCACCTCCACGGGCTTGGGAAGGGGCATGACAGTGGCCAGCCACTGAGTACCTGCCTCCTTATCCTCTCCATGCTGCCTCACACTCTCCAGCACACAAATGATGTAATCATAGACTAGGATTAGGTGTCAGGCTGTATTAACGCCTTACTGTAGCGAGGTCAGCACTATGGACCATCTATCTAGGTCAGGTATTACCTTAAATAATTATTTGACAGTGTTCTATATAATTTCACTTGATTTTTCTATGTAAAAACTTATGATCAGACTGACTTTTGTTAACTGTGCACTTGGTTCAGACTGGATCTTGCTGATGGTGGCCAAGAATTCCAGGTTTTTAATTAAACCAACCTGTAACTACTCCAACTCCTACTGCAGACATTCTTCCTTTACTGAGCTTAGCAGGAAACATCCAGAAGCAAAGCTAAAATAACTACATGAAAACTAGTTCCTTTTTTCCTTCCTATCTATAGCTGTGTGTGACCACCTTCTGAAAGCAAGAGGGTCCAAAATGCTGGACAGACCCTCCTCTTAGTGAAGCCTCTTCCCTCCCTGGGGCCCAAGTTAAGGACATGAACAAGAAACTTCCCAGCCTGGTGCAGCCCTCAGACTGTTACTCATTATTGCTCTTCCGTGTTGGGGGTGATGAAATCACAATGTGCAGTCCAAGGGTGATCAAAAGAGACTTCAGCACCTTGGAATGGCTGATCAGAAAATGTGAAGCACAGGGCATTTTTCCCCCTATCCTTGCAGGGACAGACCCAGTTCTATAAATGACTGGCTCCATGGCTGGGGTCACAGCCAGAATTTGGGTTTTTTGACAATGGCATGACCAGCACACCACCAGACCTGTTTGTGTCAGATGAAATTCAGATTTCTCACATGGGCAAGAGGGTCTTTGCTCATGAGCTATCAGGGCTGACTGACAGGCTTTAAAACAGACTTAAAGGGAGAGAGGTGTAATATCAGGCCATGACAAACCTCTTAAGATCCTTTCCAACCCAATGCATTCTTTGATTCTGTAACTCACCAACATTTCCTAGAACAAAAAAAAAGTTGCTACAAACTTCCCAGTGATTTGGCTGCTCTGAAAAGATCTGGATTTCTTCTCCATCATCTTGTTCTACAAGGAAGAACTGTGTCACCAAAGTATTCCTACAGACTGATGACTGTATCCTCATACTGGGTGCAGAGATGCTGCCTGTGTTCTTCCAGATCCTGCAGCAGTTCATTAAACCCCAGCATCTGATCCTGTGTGAACTGAACAGTGTGAGAACAGCAGGTGAAAATCCCTGTGAATGTTCGTGGATGAGCAGTTTAGATTCTATAAACTTCAGGCTGGCGATACGCCCCCTTCAGTATTTTTCCTACATTAAAAGTGCAAAGGAATATCACACTGCAAAAACCCCCAAACAAACAAAACCCTAAACAAACAAACAAAAAGCCAAACACTACCAACCCCCTCCCCCAAAAGTGACAACAAACTAACCAAAAATCCCACCACATAAAATCCCAAAATTAACCCCAAAGGCAGTCACATGAACCCCTCTGGATCCCAGTGCCTACACCATCCGCACTAGTGAAACAACCAACAGAACAAAAAGACTTTCTTTAAGGGAAGACAGAGAGGTCAGATAAGTGATGTGAGAAATTCTATTTGGAGAGAAGATTTTAATTAACTCCCCGTTTAAGCCGTACAGAAAAAGGACATCTCAGTACTGAAGCAAAATGCTAAAACTGCAAACGCCCATTTTTGTCCTATGCTGAGGATGAGATCTGCATTACACTGCAATTTTTAGCAACTTTTATTATAGGGATGAAAAATTATTTTACATTTTACAGAATTTATAAATAACTATTGCAGAGAGAGAGAGAAATAATGAGCTGAAGTATGGAAAACTGGCCTGTAAACAGATGAATGAATTGCACTGCAGAGTAGTAACATCATCTCTTTGACAAGTGTGGTGCTGCTGCTCTGAACACTGCGACTTGAACTCCCATCCCTTTCTGCTAATTGTTACTACCTTCATATTTATGCATTTACTCAACAATGCTGAATTTTCTGACTGCAGAGAAAGGGATAGGTCATATAATCAATCAGGTAAAAGAGAAATAAAATAAATATGCTGTTGTTCAGGCAATGCCATCATTAATTCCTTTGATGGAATCAAAGTATATCTTATTTCAGGAAGAGTTTAACACCCAAGTTGTGCCCTAATTACTATCACATGAATTGTATTGATAAAATGAAGTCTTAAATAATCTAGTCATGATTAGCTACATTTATTCATAATCAGAGATCAGTGCTAAAACAATAAAAAAAATGACAAGCAGATCAAAAAGAAACATAGAGCATAACTTTTTTCTTTCTTTTCTCATTCTCATAATCACTTTACACCATATTTTTCATAGATTAGGGGCACAGCTATCCAAAACCTAGCTATTTCCCAAAACCAAACAACTAATTTATTAACTAATAATCTACAAGTATTTCCTACTTCAATATTTAACTTTTTCAGCATTGAATTCTTTGTCTGTCCCATGGGCAGGGGCAACTTTCATTAGACCATGTTGCCCAAAGCCCCTTCCAGCCTGGCCATGAACACTTCCAGGGATGGGACATCCAAGCTTCTGTGGACAGCCTGTTCCAGCACCTCACCACCCCCACAGGAAAGAACTTCTTCCTAATATCTAATGTAAACCTACTCTTTCAGTTTGAAGCCATTCCTCCTTGTCTTGTCACTGCATGCCCTTGCCCAAAGTCCCTCTTCAGCTTTCCTGAATCCCCTTTATGTACTACAAAGGTCTCCCTTAGAGCCAGGGGAAATCCAGGATGTTCCTCCAGGATGAACAGCCCCAACTCTGTCTTCCTAGTAGAGATGCTCCAGCCCCTTGATCAACTTTGTGGCCTCCTCTGAACAAGTCAACATCTTTCTTGTTTGGGGGCTTCAGAGCTGGACGCAGCATCTCAGGTGGGGTCTCACAAGGGCAGAGTAGAGGGGGAAAATTCCCTCTCTTGCCCTGCTGCCCATGGGACACTGGATGCAGCTCAGGACATGTTTGGTTTCTGGGCTGCCAGAGCACATTGCTGGGACATGTTGAGCTTCTCAGCCACCACCACCCTCAAGTCCTCCCCAGGGCTGCTCCCAATACATTTTTCTCCCTGTGTTTGTGCTTGGGATTGCCCTGCTCCCAGCTGCAGGACCTTGCAGTTAGCCTTGTTGAACCTCATGAGATTTTCACAGCCCCACCTCTCAAGCCTGCCCAGGTTTAATAGTAAATAAATGTAGTAGTTTAATAGCAATGCAATAATATCTGAAGGGGAAAAAAAAAAAAAAAAAAGTGTGTAAACTGAGGGTTATTTTAAATGCTAAAAAAATAGTAATTGACATATAAATTGTGAGCAATAAAAAATTAGAAGACACCTTAAAAAATATCAGTTTTTAAATTCTGGTTTAGTTTATTGCTTAAATATAGATTGCACAGTGTGTTCTTACATTTATTGAAACCAGTTCATTACATACAGTACAGAATATATGACCATAGGAACAACAGACAAATTAGCCCTACTCTGATTTTGGACAACAGGCTATTTCTACCTTTTAAAATTAATATGGATTTAATTTATCTTAAAGTGACTGACTACCAAAAGCTATATTTTTTTCCAAGATGACATAATAGGAAAGAGAACCCCAAGCAACAGCTGGAATACATTTAAACTGGATACCAATTATAACGATTAAGACAGTGCTCAGTGTGTTGCAGATAACACAGGGCCAATTTGCATAAGGAGCTTTTAAGTTCTGCAGCTTATCTGAAGAACATAAAGAGATAAGTGAAACAAAGCAGCTTTGTACTGTACAACAAACAGCATTCTTAATTCTTTTGGTTTCATTCATTGGCTCATATAACAATAACTACCAAAACAATACATTTTGCAGTCACTCCCATCTCCCATGTGTCTAGAAAGGCCAGTGTGAACCAATCAACTTACAGAGTCCCTGAATTTCCACAAAGGAAGAAACTAAATATCATGTGAACACACAAAGTGTTACAAGCTCTTCACTCCCTGCACTACACCTGCACAACACCTGCATTTCGCAAACTGAACACTGGAAACATGGAAACCTACCATCACCATCAAGGAAAAATACTTCATCAACAGAACAGAAAATGAAATGCTGAAACTAGTTTTTTCACATGCAGCATTCATGCAACAGAATTCAATCACAGAAACAATCCTGTATTTACAGCACAGTCTCCATACTGCACAAGTGCAAACAGAAGTACATTCTTTATTACTTAGACTCCTTCTTCTTGTACAAAAGTGCCAAGTGATATTCTTTAAAAAGTGACAGAGTGGGTAGGTGTTTTACATTGTATCCCTAGATTGGATTTACTTCTTAAGAAATGACACTCCTTATACAGACCAAAAAACTATTAGTCTTACCTTAAAAAAAAAAAAAAAAAAAGAAAAAAAAAAGAAAAAAAAAGTGAAAACTAAAAGCTAGAGTCCTATTTATGTGTAGACTGTGGTCTGATCAGGCTGATACGCTGCAGCAGTAAAAATCACAACGGAATGCTGTAGATAAGGGGCTGTTTCGTCATCCACTAACAGCTGTGATTGCACTGTTAAACTGAAAAGAAGGTCTCAATTACCTTTTGAGCTTTGTGAATGCCTTCTGAAACTCTCAGCATGTGATCTCATAGGTTTAAGTAGCTGATATTTCTCTGATGTCACACCACATCAGGCTTTTAAAGGTAGTCCAGTAGAATACTGTACTACAGTTCAAAAAACCTAAGATCCTTTTTATAGTGAGTTTGCAAATTCTCTAAACAGTCAGCAAATAAGCAGGGCTCATAATCCTTCAGATTTTGAGTTACCCAATCAAAGATTAATTTAGGTTGGGACTTTTGAAAGTTATCTAAAACAAGCTCCTGCTCAAAGCAGGGTTAACTGAAGTTAGGTTACTTTCTTCATGTTCACTATGCATTCAAAACACTCAATTAAATGTCTACATTTATTATAGATATTTGAGAGCATTCATTCATGTTAGCACTGCCTCAGATTCAAACAGATTAAGAGACTTCAAATTTACTATTCATGGCATCAATGAATGGTGTTTTTCTTTTCTTTTTTTTTTTTTTTTGCCAGCAGGATTTAGTGAGTCATAAAGACAGCCCTGACAACTATTATCAAATGTCCATGATTTACTCTATCAGTTTTACTTTATTTACATTTGAATAGTATATGCTCAGATACATAAACCTATGAAAGTCACCTTAAAGGTTTGAGAAATGAAACAAAAACAAACACAGAGATGCATGTCTAAAAATGCTTTTGCTTGAAAATATATGTAATAAACTCTTGATCTTTAAGTGGTTTCATTGAGTTTTGTTTTTTTTCTTTTATTTCCAAAATATCACTAAAAAGCTGCTATAAACTACAGAGAAATGCCTCATAGAATATAGTTTCAGTATTTATGATTCAAAATGCCCTCACTTTATTTTCTACTATACTAAATATATCTCTCCTGTATTTATACTAAAGCAGACAGTAAAATACTACAGAGTTTTCGAAAGTACAGTCTGTAAACCATACATCTTAAGACATGAAATATATTGCACAATTTCGTGCTTTAAGAGATTTATCCTCTCTTATGCAAAGCTTAAGATTAAACTTTTAGCAAGAAACACAGGACATATACTGGATGTATCTATCTAAAAAGCATGTTACGTGATGCATCAAAATATACTTAACAAGTGTCCATTAATTCATTCACTGTATTTGAACACGTGTACGGTATTTTTTTTTCCATCTATTCCAAACCAAACAAGTTGAGCAGCTGTGACAGCATGAACAAGAGGAAGCTCAGGTAGTGCTCCACTGGTTACACTGAATGAGATGAAGCAAGCCAAAAGCATTCTAGTTCAACATAGAATTGAGGTGGAGAGGAGTAAAAAAAACAAAACAAAACAAAACAAAAAACAACAAACCAAAACCCCCACAACCAACAAAACAACCAAAAAACCCCCCAAAACAAACAAACAAACAAAAAACACAACAAAAAACAAAGGCTTTAATAGGTTTTTCAGTTTCAATATCTCAAATCAAAGGAATTTGAAGCAATACAAATTCCTAGAGTAACTGCAATATTTACCTATGTGGCAAGACAAGCTTTAAATTTGACTTTTACATGTACTCAAATATGAAAATAAAGAAACATGGTCTGTGAAAAACCTAACTCAAAATATATTACAGAATAAAACAATTCAAGACAGTTTCATTAATTTGGCTAAAGTAATCTGTATTTGGCTCATGTATATCATTATATTAAAGTTAGATACAATAAACAATAAAATTTGAAAACTCATCTTGTTCTTTCTATTGTACTCTACTCTAAATAATGTCCAGCAGACTTCAGAAGACACTTAATACACACAAAGATCTGGAAACTTCATCTCATAGACTGGAACAGAATGGTAATGAGCATGTCCAGCAGTAATGGTCATCGTTCCTGAGGGGCTAGGCGGAGGACTGTGTGAGAAGCACAACCAATATACAGAATTTATAGTTATATGGATTGCTTTTTTATAACTTTATACACACAGGCGAGAAACAAGAGTAAACTACTCCCCCATATATATACCAACAGCATATAATAAAATAATAAAACACCAACAACATTTTATCCTAGTCCTGAAATTCTAATGGAATTATCATGCCCTGAGGATTTTTATATTCTCGTCTGTATCAATTTCACTGATGTTACAGAACTATGAAAATGCATCTTACTGCTAATAAATACTATTTATCCTGCATAATGATGTGCACAACTCTCTATAATAACACCATGTACTACTTGGGGTGCTCAATATCTAATTACTTTCTCAACCAGATGCAGCAATAGGAAAACAACAGCATCTTGCAATGTAAGATGTAATGACATGGTTTCTGGATATTCTCCGCTATCAGGAAGATTCAAAGTACGAAGAAAATCGAAGGGATGAAAAGTACTATTTTTCAGTGTGCTGGTTTTGGCTTGAATAATTTTTTTTTACAGTAGCTGGTATAGGGCTGTGCTTTAGATTTGTACTGGAAACAGTGTTGGTAACAATGGGGATGTCTTTGTTCCTGCTGAGCAGAGTTTACAGAGTCAAGGTCTTTTCTGCTCCTCATACTGCTGTGCCAGGCTGTAGGTGGGCAGGAAGTTGGAAGGGGACACAGATGGGACAGCTGACCCCAACTGACCCATGGGATACCCCATATCATACAGCGCCATGCTTAGCAGTAACAGCTTTAGGGGAAGAAACAGGAAACAAAAAGGACACTCAGAGTAATGGCATTTGCCTTCCCAAAGAGCCCTGCTTAGCTGGAGATGGCTGAACACCTGCCTGCCCATGGGAAGTGAATGAATTTCCTATACTGCTTTGATAGTATGTGTGACTTTTGCTTTACCTATTAAATTTTTCTTGTCCCAACCCATGGCTTTTCTCACTTTTACCCTTTTAATTCTCTTCCTCATTCTGCTTGAGAGGGTTAAGCTAGTGGCTACACGGGGCCTATCAGGGTTAAACCACAGCATTCAGTTAAGGCAATAATTTTCCCCCTATTACATGTGTTTGAGAACACTATGACATAACCATCTGAAAATAGCCACAGCTGCTTTATAAGCAAATTTTCAGTTATGATATTCTTCTTGCATAAAGCCTTACCGGATGGTGAGTTCCAGTATCTGTGCCAGTCTATCGTGAAGCAAATTTGCCTAGGGAAGGGAAGAAAAAAAATTAAAACTGAATCATTAATTCCTAGATATTGAATTAAGCTACAATGGGTGTGCCAGGCCATACTCAGGTGAGTGTGTTCCCCACTGGCACATTTCTTAATTTCCTTTCTCACTGCCACAAGGATTCTTGTGCCTTAAAGATGCATTTGAGAAGAAGTGAGCCTGTCCTGGAGTGCCAAGAATTATATAGCAAATTCTGCTGTTGCAGACAGAAGTTTAACAAACCTGAAATACATTTAGTTATTTAAAATACATAGCGGGTTAAATGCTGCTCCGGTTATCCCAGAATTAAATGGGAATGGACTGTGAACCTGTATTTCAAAGATAGCATGGAAAATATTAAGGTGAAGAATGCACAAGCTACCCATTACCTTCCAAATGTTCTAGGAACAAACAAAAACATACTTCAAATTACTGGAATCTCCCAGCATTGATAGGAGTGGAGACAAAACAAAGAATTGAACTTATAAAAAAGTAACAGCAGCAGTGACTCAACAGCTTACACCACCTTCAGTCAGCACATGCCCACTAATGCCTACACTGATATCCTCAGTGCTAACATTTTGCAGAAACTCACTTTGGTTTCACATTGAGCTGCAATTTCTTCAAACGGTGCTTTTTGGAACTTTTCAATCACAAGACGCCTTTTTTCCTTTTCCTGTTCTTCAAGTCCGTTGTTATCTTAAAAGAATAATGGAAAGGAAAATAAAGACAAATGCAATCTTTGCCTAAAGTACAAGAGATGTCAAATGCGCACTGCAGAAGCGAACAAGGATTGCGCTCGAAGTGATGCAACCATTCTCAAGTGAGCTCTCATCTGGCATTGTTCCTAAAGCAAAGTGCAGATAATATTTCAAGGAGGTGGTTTGAGGACCCAATTTTTCATCTTTCTTACTAAGTCTTATAATTATAAGTTACATCCAGGCTCCTTTTTGCTTTATTGCTTACACTTCTCACTTGCTGCACACAGATTCAAGAGGAAACACGAATTTCCCAGTATCATGCTGACAGGTGGCCAGAGTTTTCTATCAGAGTTTGGGAAAAGCCAGTTCAACCTCCATAAGCTAACTGAACCTACAAGCAGCTGGAACTACAAGCATCTAATGAATTTAAGTACCACAGGGATTAGGCACACTTGGAATACTGTCAAATTTAATTACTGTTTTGAATGTGTCTACTGTTCTAAACATTGATGTTTAACCCATATTTTAAACAGGATTTTGGTAGATTGCAAAGCATTAATTAACAAGTAGCAATTAATACATTAATATGAAGTAAGGAATCTGAATAATTCTGTGTTTCTTGTAGCTAGGTCAATTGTCAGAAAAATATTCTTTTAAAAAAATCTTTAAAATCTGCAAGGTGTAATTTACAACTTATTTTTTGAATGCATTGAAGACCCGAAAATCTTAATACTTAAAAAATACTCAAGTTACTTCCTACACAATCACTCTGTAACTTGAATATCTCACATTTATCGCTTTGTCTGTACCGCAAATGTAACAGACAACAGGCATTTCCAGATGCTTTTCATTCAGTCCCATTAACTTCTGAAAATGAATTCACTAACATTACCAAGATATAATTTCAGAGATTCAGAAATAAATAATTGGAGTTCTAAATAAGTTTACTAGCTGAAAAGAAACAAAAGTACTATTTTATGTTACTCTGGCCTCTCCTTTTTCTTCAGCAATACCACAATAAATGAGAACTATATTACACAAACACAACTGTAATAAATCTTACCAATGGCTTTCTTCAAAGCTTCAAAGGTGATTTCTTCAGTATTATCAATCTAAACACATAGAAACAAAACTCCTTAATCATCACACTTAACATAAAAGCTTTTAAAAAACAAGGAATATGATAAACACAGAAGGCCAAAACAGACAAAACTTTTCTGCCTTACAAGTCTCTAATAACTTTATTTGGACGTTCCATGACAGTTAACAGATCACTAATTCACATTTTTAAGCCACTGAAATTAGTGAGGAAATTTTTATCAAATGAGATCAAGGAAAACTTTCCAAATTGTAGTCAAGATGCACTATGGCAACAATACTTTATAAATGGATTTGGATTTTGGCAGAAGAGTGTCGCCGTAGGATACAAAAAAAAAAAAAAAAGACAAAAGACTCCAAATATTTCAGAAGGCAGAGTATAGAAAAGCTTTATTGTCTAATTCTTGCCACCTTTTATAAGGTGTTCTGATACAGACTTAACATGATTGGTGAATAGGAACAACACCTCTCTAATTCCATTGGTGAAACTAGAGAAACAGCAAAACACCACCTGGAGAAAGATTGTTTTGAGAAAGGATAGTTGTTTTGCCAAGATTGTTTTGAGAAGAAGCTTTCTTGAGAACTTTTCCCTTGAGAAACAGTTATCAGCTGCTAACAGGCTAAAATCTCTTAGACTTAGAAAATCAGGGCCACAGAAGAGTCTTTAAGTCACGAATAAGCTGTAGTGTTTCTGTACTGTAAAATCTCAGTACAGGATTTAGAGAGCTGTTGCCAATAATGTCAACTGCTTCCTGAGACTCGCTGAGTTACCTGCAATGTGATACTAAAATAGGAGTGACAGTGGAGTGCTGAGTGGAAAATGGTTACTGCTTTAGGCTAACTTTGTACCATGATGGATCCAAATAATTTGGCGCTTACATCATAAACACTGGAGTTAAAGAGCTCTTCATAACAAGCTATATCTGATGCACTGAGAAAATTTGTTCATCTACTGATATGAATATCCAATTGCTGCTGCAGATGCAATTCACCAGGAATTGCTTGAGGTTCCAATATTACCAAAGTGTTTCAATTCATTATAGACCTAGTTTCTACACCCGGAAATATATTTATAGTGAAGCCACCCTCATGGCATTAGGTGAGAATTCTTAGATGGCAGAACAGTCTTCACCTGAACATAACACAGGTTCTTGGCTTGAACTTCCCCCCTTCAATCCTTCCAACATGTAATCAGGCAGCACTTTTATTTTTCCTGATAAACACTAACTCTTTAGAATGGTCCAATATGATTAAAGATAAGAGGTAAGATAGAAAAAAGTTCCTTGATTCCATTCAGAAGATTATGAATTCTTTCAATTTTTTAATTCATTACCCCGAACTATTGTTGAGGGAAAAGGAAGTAACTGTTTCCTTTTAATATGAGAATTATTTCGTGAGCTGCAGCTGGAAATTATATTTTCCTAACAGGTTTTACTAAATAAGCATGTATTTTCTACATCTGAATAAATAAAATTAATAAATAACAAGTAAAATACCTCTTTTGTCAAATATTCATGGGTATTGCTACAGATCAAGAGTAGCAATATCACCTTTTATACAACTCACATTTGGTAAATGTTAGTTTTTTATGGCTGCCTTTCATAGTGCTAGTTAATCTCCACATTAGTTGCTGATATCACCCAGCATTATACTTAATTATTAACACCGCAGAAGCACTACCTGCATTTACAAATGCTTTCACCTTACAAATGGAGGTGACTACGGACTAACTCACCTTCCTGAAGGATTCACTAACAGACTTGGTACTACAAAAAACTTTGCATCAACTGACAGAAGAATTGCATTTGTATTGTTTATAATAACAGCTATTTTATGGATAAACAGTCTTCTATCTCAGTGCAGAAATGATACCATTCATCACTATGTCCTAAAACTTCCATTAATTAAGTAGGTAATACTCTCAATCATAGATTCATGCTTGGTTTTTCTGCAGTTTAGTTCTACTAATGGTTATGGATTGCTACACTGACTAGTCTACACAGCAAGAAAACCAGATTTCATATATAGATATAAAGATGCAGTCAGCTAACTAGAAAATACCGTTTTCTCCTTTGCCTTGTACACAACCCTCATAAAGCAAGTAAAGGAGAATACTTTGCTTCCTGTGTTCCTGATAAATAAAATTCTTATTTTTAAGAGATAAAAAGTAATTCATTAACCAAGACACTGGACTGCATTAAGACCACAGTAAGCTGAGAATCCATAAAAAGATTTTATCTACAACCACTACATCCACTTCAAAAAGGTCTATGTATCAATGCTTGATACAACATCAGCATCACTGGAAATCTGAACTGAAAACTTCTCTCATTTAATTCTGCTTTCAAGGGAGTTGTTCAATTACATGTAACCACATAGAATGAAGGATTTTAAAAAAGAATACTAATGTCAAACAGCCTCAGTCCTGTGAGGAGGATTTTCTTGCTTCAGAAAACTAGAGATCTGATTGTCTCACTTATTTTTCAAACACTTTTTTATTCTTTCTCATGAACTTTTATCTGTATCCTTGCTAAAGCACAAAAATAAGAAGTGAACACAAAAGATCATCTGAGGTATCATCAGCAGAAAGCAGAAAGGAATAATAATAGTAATAGTAATAATAATAAACATATTACTTCTATCTAAAGTAAAGCTTGCTCCTTTGCTATAGCTTAATACTGAATTTTTAACTAACACTCAGCTTGACTCAGTCTACACATTTGGCTTTGTGTCTCCAGACAGCTTGTGCTTGAAGATGTCAAAAGTAGGAATCATCTGTACCTCATCTGAGGTACAAACACCTCAATTTCAACAGCTAATCTCCATTGCAGCCAGCAGAAATCTATTTTATGAAAATCAGCAGAACCTTGAAAAATATCCAGTAGAAGTAGAAATTTATTTTCAGAAATACTTCAAATGAAGTGTCAAACAATGTGGGATAATTTTAATTATAATGCGGTCTTCCTAAGGGATAATTAGCATCAGCTTCTGTACCCTATATACGAAATTTTTGTTGCTGCTTTATCCTTCCTGTGCCTTTTATGTGCTGCATGCCAAACTCTTCTGGAGGGGAACAGTGACACTGGTGCATACAGCCTGCTCAGTCTTCACTTGTCCTACTCAGAGACTGCAGGTCTCCCACCAGGCTTCTGTTTCTCTAGGCTTGTATCTCACAGAGCCAGGTTGTTAAGTAAGTCTCTCATATACTCCAAATGATACAGGGATATAGATGCTGAAATTTATTGTATCTCTCTCTCAAAAAAAATTAGAATATTTATTCATAAAATATCAGTTGTTCAGCATGTAAATAAATGTATTGCTACACCATAATCTGCAGTACTATCTGTAAAAACTGTAGTGACAAAATACTTGACTCTTTTATACAATAATGGTCAGCAAAACAGAATAATCAGATATCCAGCTTCCTGGGAAAACTTCACTTGCCTTCCCCCCTCCCTCCACTCAAGATGCTGCTTTAAAATAATCTGTGATTTTCATACCTTATCCTCTGTGCCGTTGCCAGACAGAATATCCACCTGAATAGACACTGTGTCCACAATACTCTTCCTCCTGGAGAGTCTGTCCTCATCTAGCACAAGAAGAAATTATCTCACTTTTTGCATAACACTCTTGAAACATGATCAGTCAAATTTCTACTCATCAGATGCAGATTTATTTCCGTATGCCTATTTAACCCAAGATCATCTATTTTACCATCTGAATTGTGAAAAATGATACATTCGGAGTTACTGCTCTACATTACTAAATACGAAGAAAAATAACCTTTTTGTAGTCCCTCCCTCCTCCCATTTCAGATCTTTTCAACTCTCCCTTGAAAGTCCAGAATTTTAAAAATTGAGGTCTTATTCAAATGAATAATAAATAACATGGCACATGATGATACATAACTGTAAACTCCTTTACAAAACCTAAACTTTTTTTTCTTTTGGTTGTGAAATTGATATTTCACAACCAGATTGAAATTAAGGTCTTAATTTTAAGGTATTTAAGAGCTTCTTGGAAGATGATTCATTAACAGAAGAAACAAAAAGAAACAAAGATTTCTGAATAGAAATGAACAACAATCCTTCCTTATTCTTGTTGCTACAAGTACCATATTCAGCAAGTCTAAAAATCTAAATCTAAAAATTCTCTCCGTTTCTCATTTCCTACAAATATTTTAGCAGGTCCAGCTGGCCTAAAAGTTGTCAGAATAAGACCTACTGTGCTGGTACTTAAAAGAAGCACAACAATTTAGTTAATGAATAAGGAGATTATGATCAAATGATTCCATCAGTTGATGGAATCTCATTCTGTGACTGCACTCCTAGGAGAATGCATCACTAGTGTTTTCTCATTTTTGACATTTAATAGATTAACCAAAGATTTTAATGAACAGTAAAAATACATTTTAAGACTCGTCACAAGTATCCTCTGATAAACAGACACTTGACTGGCCTGACTTTTGTGTATCTCATTTACAAAACCATGAATTGCAACGTCACATTTTAGATTTTAGCCAAGATCAAGGCATTTAGACCTTGCTATTATTATTTCATGACTTGCACTGCACAGTTAGAAGCAGCTACAGGCACTTGATACTAAAAAAAGGAGGACTGCAAAGCTCCCCCATGACAAGGTAATTTATGCTGGTTCTTCTGCAACTTTTGTTTAAACCACTTCTAGCCAAGCAAAGTGCTTTTGCAGTGCAAATATTGAGCCTGAACAAACAAAAATCATTACAGCAGAGCTGAACATGTCAGCTTTTACAAACCAAGAAATAACTTTCAGAAGTCACATAAATGAAATGTCATTTTAAAATCAAGAGGCAGTCAAAGAACAAGATTAGTGAAAAACACCTGAATTTTACTAATATTTACTAGGTTCTCAGAGACTCTGAGCATTTGAAATGGCGTTCTGAAGAATTTACTGAATTTTTAGTCCCTGATGGCTCACTGAAACATGACCCAATACATTCCAAATCTGAGGAAAGCACCTCAGCCCCCAAGAGAAAACACCTGACAAAACCACATCTCTGCTGCCATCTTGCTGCTCTCTCTATAACTGACACACAAACACCAGAAGATACATTTTAGGGACTAGTTTGGATAGAATTCATTTTTGTAATGGATGTCTCACTAAACTTGCATATGAAATATGCCCATTTATCTTTAATTTCAGCATATTAAATGGGTAAAAAAAAAAGTGAGAATTACCATTTTTTCTTTTATAAGATACAGTGTTCATCCACACACATGAAGGAGCCTAGGGGCTCGAGGACAGTGATGGAGCCCCAACACCCACTGCCTCAGCCCCTGCCAAGGCTGTCCCAGAAGCCTTGGCCCCAGTGCCCAGGGGCAATGGGAGCAGCTCTGTGTCAACGCACTGACCAAGGCAGCATTCATCACTTTTGACAAGGGACAATAAACTAAAAGAGGGTAAATTTAGATGAGATATTAGGATGAAATTCTTTCCTATGAGGGTGGGGAGGCACTGGCTCAGGTTGCCCAAAGAAGCTGTGGCTGCACCATCCCTAGCAGTTTCAAAGCCAGGTTGGATGGGGCTTTGAACAATCTGGGATAGTGGAAGGTGTCCCTGCCCATGGCAGGGGGCTTGGAACAAGATGCCCTTTAAAGTGCCTCTTCTCCTGCGTGAGGGACTCTATTCCCAGTGCAGTCATTACCCTGAATGGCCAGTGACTAAGATGAATCATCATTCTTTGAACAACTGAGAGCTTCTTCCAACTTTCTACAGGTTTTTGTAACGTCACTCAAGGAGTTAATTAGTACCATCACAAAAATGATACCTATGGCTCTACTACCTGCTCAGGAAAACAGAACACAAAACTAGCATTTGGTAGAGTACCAAATCATGAGTAAACACAACAGCAAACCCCACAGCAGCTAACATTGCTACAGGCATGTCAAGGAGAGGAACAAAAGAAAAAAAAGCGTAAGGAAACACTAAGTCCACTAGGTACAACACAATTTTTGGCCTAAAGGTCTTTAGGCCTTCTAAAAGCATTTTTTGGTTTCACATCCTATAGGGACACACCACAGGCAGGAGAGCAGGCTGACCTACAGCTCATTTTTACCTTTTGACTTGTGTTTGCATTTATGAGGTTTTTTGCCTGATGGAAATAGAGTTGAATTAAAGACATATATATACGCATAGAAAAAAATTATTGAAAGTCTTTTAAATTATTAGTTTTCCCCCTCCCTCAAGTAAGAAAGAGAAACAAGTATAAAAATTTGCAAATACAAATGTCTTTCTAGTTAAGAAGTATCAAGACATGAAACAAAGACCAGATGACAAACTTATGTCTGTAAGTCATTGTTAAGGATTGTATCACTGATATTTGGAAATAGCAGAAATAATTAGGATGAAATATTTACTGGCTTTTTGTGTTCAACCCTAGGTTTCACAGGAATACACACACAAAAAAAAGGATCTTTTTTTATTAAGTTTAATGATCTCTTTTGAAACACTGCATTCTAGCATTATAATATTAATAGCAGAAATGTAACATTTCATTGCAGTAAAAATGAAAAGCTTAGGTATTCCAAAAAATTCACTTGGTCTTGATTTAGTTAAATGAAAAGCTTGGAAGCTCAATATTCCACTGGATCAGAGATTAACAAACTTAAATAGCTATGGCAACAGTGAAGGAACAAGTTTTGGTTGCTGTTCTTTATAAAAAAATTACAAAATCCCTGAAGCCATCTGACTCACATATGCTAAGACTTAAGATTAAATATGGCAATTTCTCATCACCTGCAGAGGCAGTTAATCATGCACTTTCAGCCAAACTCAATTAATGTTGATGTCAGAACTTACGTCTCTTCCTGTGTGGGAATGCAATTTTAGCAAAATATATGAGAAAACCTTAATGAGGGCATTTGGGTACAAATATATCTGAGTTTACAGAAGAGGCTTAACATAAATTTCAAACCAGGCTATCTTCCTCACTCCATTCTAATTCACTCAAAGCCTGTAACATTTCCTCACTTGCTGCCCACCTCTTCTGCCAATACTAAAACATAACGTTAACTGTTTTTTTAGATGCCAGAAGAAATAAGTATAGGAAAATTATCCTTTTTAGAAGACAACCAGCAACAAAAACCACACTGTGGCTGTGCTGGAACATTTCATTAATGTGCCTGCTTGCATGTGGTACAAAACCACACCTGTTGTCTGGAGAACTTGATTCCTCTCACAGTAACTGTCCAAAAAAGATATTTAAGAGCAGGCAGCAATGTTTCTGAATCAGACTGCAAGAGCAATGTATCTGGGATTCACTGTCTGTATGTACTTTGGTTCTTTCTATGTGTGAGCTAGAGAATACAGAAATCACATTTTACCATTAGGTACTTCCAAAAGGCCATGCCTTGGGCTGGGGTATCCCCATGTCTATTGCAATATCAACCAGTTATATACAGCCACAAAATACACATGGTTAAATTCAATCAATTTTTTTCAGTAAGTTTCTCAATTGGCTGTTGAAAATATATTAAAAGCTGTAAGGACACAAATGTCACATACTAGCTAGTCCTTCTCACATTATTCACCCAGCCTGCGCAGCATGAACTCCCACAAACCTTCCTCAGGCAACACTTTATTTCCTCGTTTTGCACTGAAGGGATATTTTTTTTTAAGAAAAGCTGTGACAAAACCAGTCACTGATTAGGGTTAAATACTGGTGAAGCCACTAGAAAGGTGACACCTCTGTGAACATACAAGTTAAAACCAGAGGAATCATGAGGAAAGTTCCCTTTTCTTCTAGCCTGGGAAGAGGTAACAAGTGGGCCTGGCTCCCTCCTTACCATGGGGGCCGGGCTGGGCAGCCTCTGCCAAGGGGCCAGGCCCCTCCTCAGAAGCTCTCTGGGTCCCGGGTTGGGGTCGAGCCCGGTGACTGCCAGGCAGGGGGATGGGAGGAGGGAATGGCCCGGCTTGGCCGGATCGGGCCCAGCGGCCATTAACATCCTGCCGCTGAGCCGCGCCCCCATGGCCGCACCGGGAGGCCTGGCAGGGCTGGGCTGGGCCCCGAGCGGCTGCCAGGTACAGGAAGGAGAGGGAAGCCCCCCACAGCACGGCTTTTGAAGAATTCTTTACTATAAACAGCTCCAGCCGCTGCTGCCCAGGCACCTTGCCGAGGGAGGGGCCCAGCGTGGCAGAGACTGCAGCTGAGACCAAGGGCGGCTCTGCAGCCATACAGAGGGGCCCTCCAGCTGAAAACTGAATGCAGCCAGAACCCCTGAGATCCTGGCCCAGCCCTGTCACGGCCTGATTCCATCACTTTCAGCCACGGCCCAGGAAAAGACCATCATGACCCTCTGCAGACCTGGGAGAGCCATTAACTCTTCCCTTGACAAATGAAACTTGCACAGCACTACTCTCTCTCTTAAGTGAGAGAAAAGGATAGAGTGAACAAACATAGAGAGACAATATAAAGATATCAAATTCAGTGAAGGAGGAGTTTAGTCTGAGATGGAAAGAAAATGAGAAGATGCCTTGGGTTTAGGCTGAAATTCTTTTGTGAAGCCATGGTAATGGACTGTAACATGCTAGAATATCCCTTAAAATCATGGAAAATATATATGGGGAGATTAAAAGAGTGTTCATATTGCAGATATAAGAAAAGGCATTAATGGTAGACTAAGTAAATACTGAAATAGCTGTGATTTTATGGGAAGCTTGAACAGAGAGAGAAATGAGATGAAGATGAAGATCTGCCCGTGGAAAGAGAAAAGATTTCTGTTCCTAGAGATGAAGAAAACCTTTGTCTTTGAACTGTTCATCTTTAAAATGGTATCATGGTAAAATGGTGTGCATTATGGGCCATGAGTTTATATATTCCCATAATGCTGCTGTGGGAAGGCTGCTTGATATGGGAGGGACTTCACAACTGCAGATTCCAGGCTGCTTTTGTGAGAATTAAAAGCTACAAGAGAACTGTTCTATCTTCTGGGGAAGTTTCCACAGCAGACCAAAAGAGACTTCTCTCTCTAAAAGAACCGATGAAAGACTAGTTTATAGGTGATAAACTGACCTAAGATTCCAAGTTTTGTCTCTATACATTGTCAGTAAGAAAGAAAAGAAGCTGTTGGGGGAGAGGGGAGTGTTTTGAAAGGTTTATTCTGATTCTTCTTTTTTTTTTTTTTTAATCTCCCGTGTAGTTTTGTTAATAAACCTGTCTTTACCCCCTTTTAAGTTTTGAGCCTGCTTTGCTTTTCTCCTAATCCTATCACACAGCAGAAAAAGAATAAATAATTCTAGTGAGCACTCAAACCACTATGCTAATTGGTGTGTTGGCTGGGAAACAGAAATAGGCGAACTTGAAACCACTACAAGAATTGGTGATTCTGGCCGGTTTCAACCTGAAACCGTCACACACTGCTACCTGACACTAATCTTGCATAAGTATCTGATGGAGGAAAACATCTCATTCTTAAATTAACATCTGCTCATTGAGAATTTAACTAAGGCAAATAAATCAGCACAAGACCTGTGCTGATTGGAGTATCTTTCATCCAATGTTTGCATGAAAAGGATAAAGTAAGATTACTTGTGTACTCCTTCCTCATTTTCTAGATCAAATTAGCACAGGTTTTCTTTTGAAGCAAAGACTTAATTAAAAATAGTCAAAGTGGGTTCTAGGACTTTCTGTCTCACTTCCATTCTTTAAGGAAAAAAAAATTAAAAGGACAAATAGTTGAAACTTCTTAGTAATAATACAGTAGCTAATGAGAAAAAAAGACCACTGTGAGTAGACAAAATGATCTGATCAGATTTTGTTGCCAAGCAGTAACATTACATTTCATTGGTGTACAACACATTAGGAAAACATTCTTAATAACTGGTACTAAGTGGTGCTGCTACTAATCATAACTTACCTGTTACCTGTGGTACATATGGAACTGTCAATCTTTCCACATTGTATCCACTGCCTCCTAATGATTCTGCAATCTTGTTCGTCAGGAAAAATAAATCTTTTTCATCCTTCTCTAAGGATTGTGGAAGACTGTCAAAACATATATTTGAAGTTATTGTCTATCAACAGATACTTTTTGGCTAAATAAAACATTCTTCTAATGCCTGTGAGCAACCAAGAAGTGTCAATGGTAATGATTTGATGGAAATAAAGCTTAGTCAGTTTTTTTAGGAATGAATACACACGTAAAATTAGTCCATTGAAAACCTCTGCAGTATTTTAGATTACTTTAACACTTCTTGTTATCTGAAATATGTTCTTCACCTATTCTGCTACATCTTGAGAGAATATGATTTCTGTTAAATTAAAAAAAAAAAAAAAAAGAGCCTGCACAGAAACAGTAATACTAATAAAAATTAATTAATTGTAATATTTGTCATTTGCCAGCAGTGTGCCCTGTGGCAAAAAAGACTGAGGTATCCTGGGCTGCATTAGGAGGCTGAAGGAGGAGATCCTTGCCCTTTATTCAGCTCTGGTAAGGCCACACCTGGAGTGCTGAGTCAGGAGCTGGGCTAGCCAGGACCTGTGGACATGTAGGGAACCCACCACAGGGTCACTAATGTGGATTAGGGGGCTGGAGCATCTCTTCAATGAAGACTGAGAGAGCTGGGCCAGTTCAGCACAGGGAGGAGAAAGCAGATCTCAACAGTGTGTACACAGCTCGCTTAAGGCAGGGAGGGTGGAAAGGCCACAGAACTAGGCACCTCTCAGTGCTGCTTTGTGACAGAACCAGAGGCAATGGGCACAAACTGACACACAGAAGGTTCTGTTTGAACATCAGGAAACACTTTTTTGTGCAAAGGTGAAGGTGACTAAGCACTGGCGCAGGTTACCCAGAGAGGCAGTGGAGTCTCCGTCCTTGGAGATATTCCAAAGCATCTGGATGTGGTCATGTACAGCCTGTTCTAGGTGATCCTGCTTAAGCAGGGGTCTTGGACCAGATGATCTGAGATCCCTTCCAGCCTCACCCATTCTGTGATTCAGAGAAAATTTATTTTGCTGTGTTAGCACATTGAGCATGTTATTGTGCATAAATGCCTCTGACTACAATAAAAAAGTTTGAAACCCACTTTTTTTCCCTGTAAGTGTACATGCTTTTAATGCTTGGGTTTCTCCTGCCTGTCCAAAACACCACAAAACCTCTGAATTTTTTTTCCACATATGGAACATTTTTCAATGATGTATCATTTTAATGATTAGTGAACTTCACTGTCCACTAATTCCCATTTTGTATCTACTTACTCGCATTTGTCTTTGAAAATTGTTTCTGGTAGAAAATAAGATGCTTCCACACTTCTGGTTTCAATGACCTGAAGAAAAAACAAGTCAAATAGTACAAATGGAGTAATTCCACAGTTGTTTTCTTCAACACCTAACCTTCACTAACATCCACCTCAACACAAATGAGACATTTGGAATTTTTTAACCAGGGAAAGACTGTGGCTCCCACCCTTTAAACTAAAATTCTGGTTCCCATGGTCTTGTGCATGTCAATACTGTTTTACCAAAGACAGTGTGGCCATAAAGTCTTATACCAGATGGAGACTTGGCTCTTTATATATGGTACCATAAGCAAAATAAAAATGCTATGGCTTGAGAGATTATTTTGTGTATAACTTTGAGTCAACAAATAATGTCATGAGAGACTGAAGATCAAGAACAATGTAAGTAGACACAGATATGGGAGATCAACAACATAAGCAAGTACCTGACACAAGTTATTTACTGATTTTATGGTAGGTTGTTGATTGTTCTAAATGACCTGAATTATTTAACCATGTGTTACCTTGCTGACATGCTGACAAAAGGCAGGGACTGCAATCATCTGACTTAGGAAGTTCAGATATGCTGCAACCAATGCCATGACACCACAACGATTAAACATTGGCAGATTATCCTCATTGATGATGGCAACGTCCTGAAATATAAAGGGTAGCATTATATTTTCCAAAGTTAGCAGGCTGTCCTGAATATATGAAAGTCAAAATTACCACTGATAACACCACCTGATATATGATGTTTATTTGCTATTACTTAGCATTTATTATCTCTCATCTTAAAATTCTAGTCTTTTAGCTCACTCCTGAAGTAGGAATTTATTGATCTGAAGTTAGAGAGCTTGAAAGATTCAACCATTATGAAGAGAAATAAATTTACTCAGCTCAAAATTCTGTTTCTCAGATAGGAAGTACAGGTTAATGACTGGTAGTCTCTTGTCCTGACCACCTGTTGATCGTAACATTTTCTCAGGAAAATTAGAAACAGCAGTTTGATGATAAAGCTCACCAGTGTGAATCACAGATACAGCACAATACAGGGAATTATTTAACGCATATTAACACTTCTATGTTTATTCAGATTGCATTATTTTTGCTCTAGTAAAACTCCTGTCATTTCCATCGAGTAAGGATTGGTTCAATGACATATTTTAAAATTAAGGATGCAGACTGCATTTTAGATGTTTTATAATGCAGCTGTATATTTGGGAATAAGGCTAATGACAGTGAACTGGGAATACAGGGCCTGATTTAACCAAATTTCCAAGGCACATGTTAGCACTACTTTATTTTTGATTTCAACACAGATAAGCTTAGTAAGTTATCCAGTTTTCCTGAGGACTGTATGCAAGTATGAGTTAATATTTGAACCTATTAAGGAAATGTTAAGGAATAAAGCTTAAGACACTGACAGAATTTGACTCTAAGGTAAGATTAAATAGCCTGGTTTAGTAACTATTCCCAACCAATCAATTACACAGAATATTAAAATACAGAATATTATATACAGAATATATTTCTCATCCTCGGTGCAGACAGTCCATACATTTTATACAGAACACAAGATCATGGGCAGAGAGAACACCTTGTCACTCTGCTAACGAGTATCAGTGATACTAAGAAATGTTTCAACGAATTTCCACATCTGCTGTTTTTCCTGAACAGCACATGCTGTGGAAGTTTGTTACAAAACTTTAGTAAGTCGTACATACAAAGTGCACTTCCTCAGTGATCAATCAAGTTCAGACAGAATGATGAGTTTTCCAATTTGAAGATCAACATCCAAAACTCCCAAGTTTCTCCAATTACACATATAAATTGGCAGTCAATGAACTCAACACAGACCCATACCTGCAAAGCAATAGCTAATCGAATGAGGTCAATAACCACTTCTTCATTGGCCAGTTCAATTGTGGTAAGAGCTAGAGATGTAAACAGGAGTTCAAAGTTTTTCTGGACATTGTCTTCTTCTTTGCAGCCTAAATAGATGTGTCTGTACAACTGCTGACCATGCTATAAAAGACATAAAAGGGAAAATGAGTATAAAATAATAGAATAATTTAGCTTAGAAAGGATATTTGAAGGTCTTCTAGTCCAACTTTCTACTCCAAACAGCCAACTTTGATGTTAGAGTAATTGAGATAGAGAATTAAAAAAACTAAAAAGGATAAAATACATTTGTACACATACATACACAAAAAAGTACATTATTTATAAAGTAGACCTCAAGTTTCTAACAACAGATTCTTTATAAACACTGCACTGTTCTATTTTATGCACAAATGTACAGATAGAGAAGATGATACAGAGAATTGCATGATTACTACACAGTATCAGATGTTGAAATCAATTTCCAGTTGAAATATTAGGAAAAATATATTTGCCTATTTATGAAAAGGAGAAACCAAAAAGTAATCCTGAAATATTCTCAAGAACATTTGAATAACTGATGAGCTCCAAGAGCTACCCTTGTGAAGACATCAAATTTGTTCATTAAGCGACTCTCCTCAAACAGCAAACCAAGAAAAAATTCTGCTAGAAGGTGTTTCAGAAGGTGAGCAGGGATTGTTTACCGATGTGGAGGGAAGCTGCAGCTCCAGTGAAGAATTCAGGCCATTTAATGAAAGACTCTCTACTTCAAAAGTGACTTTCTCCTCCTCATAACACTGTGCCTATCCAAATCTTTGTAAAGAAACTATTACCTCAACACAAAAGAAGAATGCAAACACAAGAAACACAGGATAAGCAGCAGGTTGTGTATGGAACAGAGCTCAGTACCACCCCAGTATTCTTATCTGTGAGGGGGTACCAGATTGTATCAGCTGACACAATTAATTTTCAAGATCTAAAGGCCAACTCTAGATGTATTAAATCAGCCCTAGGAGGAAGAAAAGAGATTTACAACCTCTTTTTCAAACAGGGTGTATTTACTTTAGAAATATAATGACATTTTTGGTTTTTTCATTACTTCTAAAATCAAAGAGTTGCTGAAATACATATAGTATTTAGAAAAGTGGGAAACAGAGCTATTAGCAAGTAGGTTCTGTAGTACAGAAGCTACAACAAAATAAAGGTTAGCTGTTTAAAGATCCAGTATATTTGGAAAATAAAAGTAATGAAATTTTTTATCCCACTGATAAAGAACTGTACTCAGGAAAATAAATTATTACGTGGGTTTTCTCAATATGTATCTTTCAAGAAGGCTGGAAAGATGCAAGAAGTTAAATATTTCCCTTCTGAGAAAGGATAAATATAGACTGAGCAAGTGGTCTGAGATGAAGAGTTTTGTGCCTAAGTTTGGTTCCATTCCATGTGGGTATGAAACACAATTGCCTCAGGATCCCCAGGGAACATCAAACACGCCTAAATGGTCATCCAGATATTAATGAACTTCTGGAGATGCCTCATCCTGCCCCTTTGATTATGCAGAGCATCTGGGAAGAACAGGCTGCTAACATGCACATCTACACCAGGTGAGTAACATTACACTTAGGATATGCACCTGAAAGGGTATCACACAGATAATCATTGACTTACTTCATTTCCCAGGGTTAATATATTTTTTAGAAGCCTGTATGATCTTTTCTTGACCTGTGAAGAATCTCTTTTCCTCTTCTGCCCCTTTTTTTCAGATCAATATTAACAATTCAAATATTTAGTTTGACAGCTACAACTTTCATCTAGCAAAATACATCTTATCCAGACTGCTTTAAATCATATATATTAAATTAATGAACTAAAATTTAATTCACTATTTAAAAGACACATTAGTAATATTTGCTAATGTTGGAGTATTTTTTATAATTTAATTATTGCATTTGTACATGTACTGGAAAGAATATAGACTAGACTAACTTAGCAAGAAGAATTGCAATATTACTTGAACACTGCAGAACTCTAATTTGCGTATTATTACATACGCAGTATTTTGGCCTATTTCACTATTTTCTAGCTTTTGTTTACATACCTACACAGATAAACCACAGTCAAGAATGAGAGAGCACATGCTTTATGCATTTTTCCCACATAAAAACCAAGGTGTCTACTGTAAGCACTCACACTCCATATAAGTATCATCTAAAAAATCTGGGATTTTTTAGAACCATATAAATTGAGAAGCCATATATATGTATACCTGGTACAAAGGTATATGTATACCAGGTACAAAGTCCTGTGAAAACAATCTTTTAAGAAGATAGCTGTTTTGTGCAAAGTTAACTTTCTTAGACATCTTTACCTAAAACATAAGACAGAAGTCCCTGTACCATAGCTATAAAAAGATTTCTAAATACAAAATTGTCTAAAAATACAGCAAAATAAATGCCATACAAGTGAAAAACTGCTACTGAGCAAAAATAAAATGCTGCACAAGGATCTAACAACAGGGAGATCTTTTCAGAATCATGGTTTTGACATATGCTGTTCTAATTTCATGCACATAAAGGTTTTAACAGAAGACATAAATTGAAATTTTATTGCACCTCAACACTGAAATCACTGTAACTGGATTACAACAATTTGAAACTGATCTTTGTGACTTGTTGCAAAACCACAGCTGCAGAACAAAGGCAAAACCACTGGTTCAGTTACTTATTTCTAGATAGAAAAGTGATGTTTCATTCTACTACCTTTTTCATGAAGCTCACATCTTGCCTTGAAATCTTGTCTCTTTTTATCTTTAGATCAGAAACATCTGGTATTATTCTACAAATGAAAGAAATGTGCTGTTTTAGCAAGAAAAAAAAAAGGAAGTTGGAAATGAAGAGAATGTGGAATAGGAACTATTCAAACATATCTTGACTCAATTCCCATTTTAATTATATCCATGCTTAACAAGGATATTCAAATTTCAGTTGTAGAGGAAGAACCAGAAAGAAAATTATGACAATCATGTATCTTTTTGTCTACATAAAATAAAAAATAAAAATAATATTCTATTTTCTGTCTTAAAAATAAAAAGCTGTCTTCACAGCTAAACTGTGAAATTTGTAATTGTTTTTTAAGGTACTGTGCTCTGAGGCTTACCTGTAAAACACTTCCCATGATTAAATGATACTGAGCACTGTGCATTTACCAAAACAGTACATTAATAATTCATATTAGCAAAAACATTTAAGAAACAGTGCTTGTCATTCAGGTATTGAACTGGAATTTCAAGTAGGCAATAAATAAAAGCATTACCTTATCCCTCTCAGCTTGGCTCTGTTGTCATGTCGATCAATGAGGTTGTGCAGGATTTCCAGGACCAGCTGCCTCAGCTCAGAGTCTTCCATGAGTGAAGGAGACAGCAATGGGTCCAGAAAGGGGGCAGGAAGTGCATTACTTATTGTGGTGGCTTTGTATCCTGAAGTCACCTGTTCATTGTTGGAAATAAAATTAATATGTCATTACTGCATTATAAGCATTAACTGCAGCTGTCACTCACTTTTAGTGGGTTTGCTTTGGCATCTGCAAGGTAGATTCAAATTGAAGTATTGTATTAAATTTGAAAATTCCTGACCTCAGTATGAATTTGGAAGGACTTTAGCACACATTTTCAAATTATTTCCCTCACATTAAAAGAATTTTTCAGGATCCTTTCTTTACAAATATACCCCAAATCAAAAAATAAAGGTATGATTCATGACTTTTTTTTATTATGGCCTATGAAAAGTTGCAGAGCATAAATTGAAGATGACAGTAATTCCAGTCAATAATTACAATAGAGATTTTTCCATTTCAGGTAGTCAGCCGTTAACATATGGTAGAGTAAGCTCGTGTGAAATAAAAAATGAGAAATCAGGGCCTATATGTACACTTTAAAGATTTACAGATACTACTTTATTGCAAAACATGAAGTAAGCAAATATCACTTTCTTAGAAATCTGGTACCATAGTGTTATTTCAAAAATTAATACTACCTCTGACTTGTCTCATTCCATTACTTTTAATTAAAGCAAACTCTGCAGGTACACAAGTAGTAGTTCCCAACTACTAATCCAAATTTTAATTAGGTGAACATCTACAGTAGTCAGAAATACTTAAAATTTACCATCCCTTAAAATGGTGGTTACCAAAATATTACAATCTCAAAATATATTACTAAGTATATATAACCTGTTGAGGATGAGGGGAGCAAAATTATTCCAAGTTTAATTATAATAAATGCAACAGTATTATCACCTACGACTTCCATAATAATTCTATCTTCTTTATATATATTTCATACCCTCACAGCTTTTACATGTGAACTGTGTTGTAGTGGTTTTGGGCTGGGATAGGTCATTTTCATTGCTTGACAGCAGCACACGTGTTCTGCGCTTGTGACCAAACCAGTGCTGGTACTGCAGCGATGATTTGGCTGCTGCTGAGCAGAGCTTACACACCTCCAGAGGGATATCCCATACTGAAATGTGTCATGTTCAGCAGCAGAACAGGAGGGCTTTGTTTGTGAGAGCTGCCAGTGCTCAGGGACTGACTGGCTATCAGTTGGCTTGTAGTGAGCAGTAGGGGTTTTTTTTAGGTGGGGATTTTGTTTTATTTTATTATTACTTCTTTTTCTTGTTTCTTGGTTTTGTTTTTCTTGATTTCCTTTTTTTACTTACTAAACTGTCTTCATCTCAACCCACTTTTCTCACTGGTACTGTCCAGGCTCTGTCCCCATACCCCTGGGGCAGTGAGTGAGTGACTGGGTGGTCCCTGGTGCCTCTGGGTTAAACCACAACACTGAGCAAGCATGGTGCCCACAGCTTAACTGGGTTTGCAGGGACGTGGCTGACAGGAGCACCAGGGGACAGGAAATATCTGATCAATCATTCTGAAAATTGAAAATGACTGGTATTACAAGGAGCAGGGCTGCAAATCTAAGTGCGCACTTTTAATGAAGTGCCAGACTTCAACTGCCTATACAGCATTAACTTGTCTGCCTGTGTATGCATGACAACAGACTAATTATGTTATGAAATATTATTCTTTTTTAAGGAATACATGATGTACAATGCTGGGTTTTTTCCACAAAATTTATCAATGACTAATTTATTTGGCATCAGAAAGATGTCTTTCACACATTTGTGCCATGATGGGATTTTACTTCCATATTCTAAAAGAGATGCAACCCAAAATTCAGTGTCCAAAATGTTAAATCCCTTCCACATGTACACTCTGACTCCCCTAAAGCATACTTACAGGCTATGTAGCACCCAAAATCATTAGAACAATTAGTACCTCTTTTAATGAAATTTTAATACTCATGAAATAAATATAGACAGGAACAGTTTAGACATATCTGAGTCTATGTTTAATGAAGACAATGTGCAAAATGACCACCTGAGGGCCTTCCTAACAAGTTTTCTATCCTTAAATTGCAACTCTGAATGCCCAGCTCTTTTGCAAACCAGAGTCTAAGATTTCAGATTCAGGCATGCCAAGAACGGTTTAACGTATTTGCCTAACACCATACACGAGTTTCATGTCAAAGCAGGGATAGAAACTCATTTTCCAGGACATTCTTCTGCTTTAGTTTGTGAAATCATTCCCCTAATTTGAGTCACTAAACAGTTTTCAGCTTCTGCAACAAAATAGGCCAGGATTCTACTGGCAAGAGCCTCCTTTACTACCTACTTTCTGATTTTTACCATCTGAATCTATTTCCAGAAATACTCTTTGAAGATTTACAGTTGAAAAACGTATTTGTGATAAAAAATTCTATCAGATCTTACAAGAAACTTGGGAAACATTAGGAAAGAAAGAACAACAATGTCGGAGGTATCCATTCCTATGGTTTAAAAATATTGGCCATTCTACTAAATACCACTTTTCCAGGCTCAGAGATAAAAGTGATTTCATTGTGGTGTTGCCAGTATTGCTGGCAGAACTCAAATCTACTCTAGGATGTTCTTTTGGATCTGCAGATCCAATTATAACTGACATTCACTGAAGTGCTCTAAGAGATGGAGGCATATTTCTTGTGCCATTTGCAATGTAAGTTGTAAAAGTGCTTTTTCAATATTACACAATAGAGTTATGTGTCTATGCAATATGAATGTATGTTTTTTTTCATAATCCAGTGTGTTATACTGTACTTTTATATATAAATATATACACAAAGTGAAACACTGTGTGTTTGTAATGCATACTGATCACAGAAGGCTTACCATAAGTAAAGATCTCAATAACATGATTTGAATCCTCCTGGTTCCCAAATCTCTACAATTGGAAAAAAATTGCAAATTAGGTTTTCTTGCATATCTTTGAAATATTATTCTACTCTAGACATTATTCTCATTTTATAAGTGAATACAACAGTATTGAAAGGGATGCTGGATGATCATAAAGGAAAATATCTCCAATGGAGCTGCAATAGCAAAACGATTTTGAAAGACACATTTACAGAAAGGCTTAAAAACTGGAGAATATGCAGTTGAAGAAAAAATTAAATTGTATATGTGAAGAAAATATAAATATTTATGTTTTACTGAGAAATCTCTAAAATGTTTGACCACTATGAGCTTGATGTTATTTTCACATGCATCAGCACTGAAAATTTCTTCCAGATTAAAATGCAACTGAGTCTTCTAAGAAATGTGGACATTTCTTTTCTAAGTCAGACCCCAAAACTTTGAGACTCGAAAAAAGTTATCAGCAAAATCAGTAAGAAGAACTGAAGGACTCCTCAGCTTTCATATCACAGGAAGGTACATGAAACTCTACTTGACCTATTTTTAATCTGTTTTCTTTTCCCTCCTGCAGGTGCTAAAAGCAGCCAAATAGCCAAAGGTATATAGTCACTATTCTTGTAAGATTTTAGGAGATAAAAGTGCACTTGGAATAAATTGCTTCATTCAAAGAGATTCTTTCAGGAAACTAAAAGAGGTACAAGATATTTTGTCCATTAAATAGTGTAAAGGAAGATTAATCCTCTTCACAAAAAGTGGCCTCTACATAACAGTGGAAACTTCTACCTCAATGGGCTACAATCCTTCCTGTTGTATCATTCAAGTACAGCATCAGAAAGCCTTCTTTGCTCAGAGTGACATACTGCACATCATACTTACATACTGCTCAGGCACATGTTTACACAGAATCTCATAAATGGAAAACTATACAGTTAAAAAACAAACCACCTCTCCCAACTGTTATTCCAAGTAGAGAATTTCATATGGATTTGTTCTTGAAATACTTCCATAATGAGTGACAACTGCCTGGCACAGATTGTATCTTCCATGGACTAGCATCCCATGCTGCAGAGATACTGTATGAAAAGCTATCAAGAAGCTGGAGAATGATGACGACTTCCTATTTAATCTAGTAGGGGATCACTTATGTGGTGCAAAGTGTCTGTGCACATCTGGAAAGAACAGCTGCAGCCTTTTCAGTGACTTCCCCACACTGAGGAAATGCAGTCTTTTAAACAAAATTACTCCCGTTACAAGAAAAAGTATTCAGTATAGGGAGACTTTTAAATTGTGGACTTATTAAGTCTGCCCACTTATAGCTTTTTCGTATTTCAAAACACATAGGGAAAACCCAAAATTCACTGGAATTTCTGCAGTTATTTCTTAATCTGAAGTCTACTTCTACAGAATTAAAAAACAAGCAAACAAACAAAACCACAAAAAAAACCCCAAAAAACAAAAAAAACCCTCAAACAAACAAAAAACAAACAAACAAACAAAACCAAAAAAACCCAAACAAAGAAACAAACAAAAAAAACCCCCAACCAACCAAACAAAAAAACCCCACCACAACCGTAAAAATAGTTTGTAAATTATGTATCTATTTGAAAAAATGTATTTATAATTGAATTCATCTCATTCTCAAAACTCACATATAAAAAGTTATGGAATTAACAACCATAATAGTTTCAGAAAAAATTGTACAGATGCAAAGAGAAAGAATGTTTTAGTGATAAATAAACTGCTTTCCAATCAGGTAATTCTTATCAGTAACATAACAGTCTCTAGGTTGATTTCATATTGCTGGCACTGAACTTGCCTTGTTTTGGCACAGTATCTAATATAGCCCCTAAGGAGTGCGAGTTTGCATTTCACTTTCCTTAATGTTTTCCACTTCTTAATTTATCAGGATTCTAAAATCTAGATTTTTAATTTGAAATTTAAAAATGTAGGATATACAAACCCAAGGTTACTGGGATCCAGCGATTTTGAAGTTGTCCCCAAAACAGGTACTTTGCTCATAATGAACATCATAATCTCTGATCTCTGGTAATCTGGGAGATTGCTTCCAAAAAATCCTAAAATAGAATGAAATCACAGAAAAAAAAGAGATATAGGGCCCTTCTTTTTATAAGAGAATCTTTAAAATACAAGGACTATATTAACAGGTCAAAATAGATGAAGAATAAATGTATGATTTGTTTTAGGGCATAATCTCACATTTATTTTTGCTGAATGATTTTAGCGAGTCTTTCTCATGATACTCACTTTCATCTTCGAATACTAAAACCTTCTCATTTTATCCTTCTCTAAATATACAATTTAAAAATTGAATATCTGGAGTCAATTAACTTCTATTTAGTGAGGAATTGGAAGTGTTTCTCATGGCACACAGTATTGTTGCTTTTGTCTGTTAAGTCCCCAACATATATTACAAGTGAGAGGACAGAAATCCCAGAGACATACAAGTATTTTATAACTGTTGCTGCTCTTGGGGAGTGATGAGGTGAGCAGCTTCTGGGCCAGCACCACAGGAAGAGGAGCACACCAGCATGGGGTACAGGGAGGGTTCCTGGACCAGGGAAACCTCACGGCAGGAGAAACAGCCACAATGCTGAGGGAACCTGGGCAGGGCCAGGAGAAATGTCAGGCACACACACACCTCTCCTGCCTTAAAAGTATCTCTTAGGAAGCGCTAGCATCAGTTGGCAGGAAGGGCACTGCAGCTCCACCAGCTCGACAGGGGAGAAATGGTTTCCACTCGCAGAAGACCCTGTCCTCTCCCAGCTCTGCAGCCACCACAACTGAAGCAGCTGCCCAGACACAGCTCCAATGGGAACAGCTGCCATCCCAGTGCCAGCTGCAGGCTGGGCCCAGGTCTGATGGCAGCACAGCCACAGCAGTGGGCACAGATGTGGCAGTGCACCCAGGGAACTGAGATAACACTGTTATTCCCAACATTTCCCATGGAAAGAGACTGGGGGGGTTGGGTTGGCAAGCCCAGTGTGAATCAAGTGTGCCCTGGCAACCAAAAGAGCCAACTGCGCCCTGTGGTGCACCAAGCACAGCATCACCAGCTGGCTGAGGACGTGACTGTCCCATCTGCACTGCACTGCTGCAGCCCCTCCTGGAGTCTGTGCTTTGGGTGCCTCGATCTAAGAACATCAAACACCTTCAAGGGGAGCAGGAGGAGCAAGTGAAACAGGAGGTGCTCATCACTCTCTGGTGACCAGTGACAGGACATGAGGAAATGGGATGGAATTGCATCAGGAGAAGTTCAGATGGGACATTAGGAAAAGGTTCTTCACTGAAAGGAAGGTTGGCCACTAGATCGGGTTCTCAGGGAAGTAGTCACAGCACCAAGCCTGGCAAAGCTCAAGCAGTATCTGGACAATGCTCCCAGGCACAGGGTTTAGTTGAAACAGTCCTGGGAGGAGCAGAGAGTTGGACTCAACGATCCTTTTATGTTCCTTCCAACTCCAGATATTTTATTATTGTGCAACAGTATTACATTAACTTCAGTAGAAATAAGCTTCACTTTAAAAGGCTGGTTTGTGGGGTTTCTGGGATTTTTTTTTTTTTTTTTTTTTTGGTGGGGGTTTAACAGTTTAACTTGGGAGCTTTATTGAAGTGGTGATAAATAATCTACTACATACTTGTTACTGCTCTAGAAAGCTTCAAGGCAAGCAAAGGTACAGATCAGTGAAGAACATTTAAGTTACATCCCCCTTGTTCTTTAAGAAAAGGAATACACATAATAAATGCACCCCAATATATAACATCACTAACATAAAGGGAAAATCTGAGAAAGGGGGAGACACTGTTGAGACAATCATTTCCAGTGCTGTGCATTGAAGCACTTCAGTTAAGTGACGGTAGCACAACTGGCCATTAGGTGTCATTGTTGCTACTACATCTAACATTAATTTCTATCAGTTTTAAAGTAGTACCTGCTAAAATATGTATTATTGTATGTGACTGCTTGCAGTGATTTTCAAAAAAGGACTATAAAAAGTTCTGTACCAAAGGTAGAGATTTCTACATTTCAAGGCCCACATAATAAAATAATTAAAATTATTTTTAAGTCCACCAGCATTTTTAATTTTCATAAGCTTCCTGGCTATGTGCTCAGTTAACATTTGAAAGAAAAACCTTTCAGAAATCAAACACATAAGACTGAGAATGAGAGGCAAACACAATCAGAGAAACCACACTTGGTAGTATTCCTTCATGATTCAAGCTTGTCCAATATCATCTCATTGGGGAAAAGGGGAGGAATTTTAAGTAGCCTTTGTCAATTGTATTACTCACCAATTGTTTGAATAATTGCATTCTGGACAATCCTCTCATCACTCTCCTTGGAGCTTGTGCTTAAAGTGGCACTTCCTGCTGAACTGCGCCTGTCACTCAGCTCAAAGTCAACGCTGATGCGCAGGTGCTTCAACAAGGTATTAAAAACCTCCAGAACTGTTGGGCCTGGAAACAAGTAACAGGGATTGCACCTGTCAAGGGGGAGATGTCTGAAGAAAATTAAAACTGGGCTTTTCAATCCATTTTCACAAGTAATGAGAATAGGATGATGAAGAGAAACAAGTGAAATATAGTGTTTGAAGCATCATGACTAGAGATAAACTTTTGAGGTATGCCTACACCTTGATATTTTAGAAATTAACTTGCAATCAGGAAATACAATCAGGTATGTATGCGTAATCCATTAGGACCCACTAGTGGGTCTGGCCAGGATGGAGGTAACCTAATTTTTCTTGTGCATGCAACTTTTGCTTCATCCATCAAACTGTCTTTATCTTGATCCATTAAACTTCTCGTTTTCTTTCTATATTGTCCCTGTTCTGTGGGAAAGGCACATGGGCCCAGAGTCAATTCACCATGCAAGTTTCAGATACACAATAGGAGTGGTTGTTGAAATTAAGCATCAATAATGGATTAAACTGTAGGTACTTTCCCCTGAACTTCAGTTATTACAAAACCTGCTACTAAAACCCAGTTCTATACATTAGATCAAATAATGAGCTCTTTTCATCATATGGTAAAAGATTTCACAAGTCTGTGCATGCAAGTGGGTCTCATGTAAAGAAGAAGAAGAGGTTCAGGGTTAAGCAAATGAAGCAAAACAGTAATATTTCAGCGGGACGCCAAAGAACATCAGGAAAAGAGCACTAGAGTGGACATCTCTTCATATCCGTTCTTATTTCAAGGAACTATCCTAATTTTAAATTACATATTTCACCTTATTTCAGCTGCTCCACAGCCAATAAATTTCTCAAAAGATCTCAAAATTTCTCAAAGATCATTCTACTCCTGCAATACTCAGGTCACAGCTGTATCACAAAGCGACAGCACTCTTGACATTTTGCAGTGACACACAGCTCTCTCAGACTTTATGATTTCTTTCCAAAACAGGAATACCTGCCTTTCACATTTTTTTCAATGCAAAGGATTATATAAGAGTCAAACAACCAAGTGCATGTGCTTGGAGTAACTGTAAACCAAGATTTCAAACATTTTATCAGCACAAAGGAAAAAAAAAATACACAAAACCTTCTCAAAATGCTTCCAATCAGTCTGAAACCAAAGTGAAAATGAGCACTACTCTGCAAATTTATCCTTTGTCCTGATGCCTTTAATTTAATACAGTTTACCTATTGATCCTTTAGCTGCTATTGCAACTGCTTCCAGAAGAACCTGAATAATGCCAGCACGAACTCGTGGTGAATCCCTTTTGCGGACATCAAGGTGTCCCAGGATTTCTTGTATTACATGGTGGGAATATTGTGCCTGTTAAAAAACAGACAGAAAATCTTCACCTGTGACTTTAACATGAATGAGCTCATACACCACTCAGCTACGGTCATGACCACGTTCTCATTCTGCAACATTCTCATTCAGAAATTTATCAAAATTGCAATCAATTATGACTAAATATGGATTAAAAAATCTGCCATGAGAGATGAAGCTAGAGAGGTTCATTTAGCCAGCCTAGTGTACAAAAGTTTAGAGTCTTAAAATATCCAGGAACATCTACAAGCACAGAGGAAGCATGAAGTGGTCCTTCACTCAGATAAGTGCAGTTGTGAGAATTCAGCACCATTGATGTAAATCCTGAGAAAACTCAGCTTTCTCTCACAAACCTGGAACTTTTATCTTCTGTGCACCTGTGTTTGATGCAATCAAAGAATAATACCTTGATGTTTA
The DNA here is from genome assembly GCF_015227805.2 of Hirundo rustica. Lineage (NCBI taxonomy): Eukaryota > Metazoa > Chordata > Aves > Passeriformes > Hirundinidae > Hirundo > Hirundo rustica. The sequence goes on from NC_053450.1 coordinate 8,070,693, forward strand.
CAAGACAATCACAGAATCATAGAATGGCTTAAGTTGTGAGACACCTTAAAGACCATCTCATTCCAAGTCCTCTGCCATGGGCAGGGACACGTTCCACTAGACCAGGTTGCTCAGAGCCCCATCCAACCTGGCCTGGAACACTTCCAGAGGTGGGGCAGCCACAGCTTCCCTGTACAACCTGTTGCAGCTCCTCACTATTCTTCTGGTAAAGAATTTCTTCCTAATACCCAATCTCTATCTTCCCTCCTTCAGCTTAAGGCCACAACAGAGGTTGTCCACTATTAAAAATCCTCAGCACAACAGTTGCATGTGAAGTTGGTTTCTGGGGTTGGAAAAGCAGCACAGCTGTATTAGCACAAAGAAAGAACCAACCTGAGAGATTTCTTTGTCAAGTACAATGCCACACCAGCAAGGTTATCTGCTCCTTGTTCTGGTGAAGGACCACCCCAGTACCTTTATTTGGATCTTTTGGATTCTTTGACTTTATCTACTGTCTACCATCAGCATGATGAGATAAGCATTGAAACCTCTCTCATGTGCTTTAAATATGTATGCAAAGAAAAAAAATCCAGGAGAAAATCCTACCTGTATAGAATACATGATGATTTTAAAGCAGGAAACAGCAAATTCATTAGGATCCCACAGTCTATGATGGTCTAAATGCCTGTAAGCAAAATTTAAGACATAATGAAATAATTACATTCTGCAGATATAATAAATGGTATCTTAAGAATTTTCTCAAAATTCATCTCAAAGGGATTATTTACTTACATGAAACTCCTACACAATGACTTAGGAACTAGGTGAGAAATTTAGAGCTTCACAAAAGCACTTATTTTCTAGGTCTAGGATGTGATCACAAAACATTTGGCTGAACAGTAATCCCTGTTCCAGAAATTTAAGGAACCTAGTTAAACCAAACATATATAGTTAAGAATATACTGTTTCCACAAAGAGTGCTATCACATTAGATGCTTATTTACATGAAAGGGATCTGCTGAAGGTTGAAACACCTTGAAAATTTCTATTCTTCAGAAGACAAAGAAGTTGTTTTGAATTACAAGCTGCAAAATAATTAGGGCTGAATGCTCCATCCAGAATAGAAACTCTAAGAAGTATTTTTGCTTTCATAGTGGTTTCATAAATAAAATATATGGAAAACAAAAAAGAGCTGCTCTACCTGTGTATATGCTTTTATGCCCTGAAGTATTTCAACACTTACTGCAAGAAATATCAAATCAAAATCCAAATAATAAATGCATCAGTTTCTCTTTAAATGGAATAGGAACCACAAATGAAAAAAAAAAAAAAGTATCAGAGTTTCAAGCAAATATAAAGAATTCTGTTCAAGCAGAAATGTTGAAAGCTACGAATAGGACGCACAGATTTTTGTAAAAAAGAGATCTGAGTCCCTGAAAAAGCATGGGAAAAAAACCTGTATTTTTCAGTCTAGATTGAAGAAAATCAACAAAAAAACTTTGTAACAGAACTTGAATTTAAGTTGTTTTCCTAAATATGTATCTTAGCTACAGAATCATTACTGCTCTCCCTTTTATCAAAGAACTTAGGAAACATATAAAGTTGCTTGAAACAACAAACTTGAAAGCCCTAGAGGTGAAAGAAGTCAGCACTGTGAACACAGCAGGACTGGCTGGATGCTGGAACTTACTCTGCCTAGAATCTGCAGATCGCAATTCCCTCCCTGGGCAGCTGCTCCCAGCCCAGTCACCCACGTACTCAGATCTCCTCCAAGGTTGATTGAACCAGATGACACAAAGCATCTCCTGAGCCCTACATTATCTTGCACTCCATCGCAGAGATTAAAAAAAAAGTTCTGCCATTTTGACACATTCCATACCTTTAACAGAAATCCCTAGAGGAAAGAATGTCAGGAATTTTAAAGGTATTTGCCTGCCAATATAACAGCAGATTTGCATTATGAAATATCCATCTTGAGTACTGTTGGGGGTAGCTGCCTTTCTTGTGCACAGGTGTATTTAATCCTGCCTTGGGACAGAAAACCAAATAGAATTACTTCTTTAAATCCTTCAAGGCTTAGTGGCTCATGATGTATTTATTCATGTCCTCTTCCTCTCTTAATATCATTCCAGTATAGTCCATCATATCTTGTACATGATAGCTTATTTCTGCTAATGTATTTTATTTGTCTCATCAAATGGAAAATCACACTCTCCACTATCTTCTCTTGATTGGAACTGATCCTTTAATCTTTCAGGGCAGCTTGTGTTCTCTGTTATCCTTGACAGTTCCTATTCATCTGCCCCACAGATCCATTCAGGCAGATTATGCATATATGCATATATATGCATATATATATATATATGCATCCCATATCAGGTTAACAAAACAAAAAAATACCTCTCTAAACAAGACATACAGTTTTATTTTGCCAGAAAGGCCGAGTATTATCTGCTTCAGATAGATGAACTGCTGGGAAGACAGCTGGGGGAAGATGACAGACTTGGTTAAAGCTTTGTGTAACAGCTCAATGGGCAGCACACTTTGTATACTGGAATTTTCCTCCTAAGGACACCAGGATTAGATTCCTGTGGGTGATGTATTTTACTGATCATAGCAAGCGTACTCAATGTAGTTTTGTTTTTGCAAAAAACAGTAAAGGGTATTTTTAGTATGGTACATTTACTTCAGTTAAAATCAAGTTGCACCTAAACTCTTTTTTTTTTTTTTTTTTTCCAAATTACATTTCTTCCAATAAGGAATATCTAATAAAGATTGCAAAACATTCTATTGCTGGATTAACAAACACCAAACTCTTGCCTTTCACTTAGATCTGTGGCATATATGTAGCAAATGTGCACAATTAGGTCTCTCAGTTTCAAAGGAACAGCAAAAACCAATACTGCATGTTTCTGGGGAGGGAGCCACTAAGGATCCCTGAATTCTTTCTCAGTGCCACCCATGCAAGTAATCCTTCAAGTAATAGATGATAAATTGATAGCGAGGATCAGAAAGCGTAACTGAGGCATGCCTGTATGGAAATATATAAAATATTCTGCTTGTGCATCATGTTTGCTGAAAGAATACTGAACACCAGTTTGTTAATATTCCAAACCCCTGCATAAGTTATGTGCTAACTCACAAGAATGGAAATGACTGCTACACTTGGGAAGTTTCACCAGATTTCTGATCTTTCTGAATCTGCCTAACCTATTCACCATTGCAAATCCATGCTAAGTACATCTCAAGAGCTTCTGACTGTTGACACAAAAAAAAATCATGTAATGTTAATGCAACGTTTTTTGACTTTCATTAAGTAATTAGTGAGATTGATCTGTAAGATTTTATTACAATTTATTACTTCAGAGTTTCTAGCTATTGCATGTAGACAACTTATAACCATGGAGATTTTCTACCTAAGGTAAGGAAAATTAATGTTAATCCAAACCTATACCAGGAGACTGACTTCAGATTTCTACTATCTTCATTACATTTAAACCCCTCAATTACTGAATAAACCCTGCCTCATGATGCAAGCAGCACTGTTCTCTCTGGTTTGCAAAGAAGTGGCAGCATGTTGCCTGATACTGCAGTGCCACATAAAGCAAGCCTTTAGGTGGGGAACTGAACCTGCACCTTCACATTAGAACTGTAATAAGAGACCTTATCTGTATTTGCAGAGTTTCCTTAAAAGCTGTGAAATAGCTGAATATTGTTCAAAGAAACTGTTTTCCAATCAGAAGCTAAGTCAGGTTTCTCAATCCAATAAAGTGCAATAGACTATCTCAAACTTTCATTCTAACTGTTCTATCATTCACAAAGTGAAGCTGATTAGATACAGCACTCCATTTTTGTTTAGGAAAAACAGCCTGAAATTGCATTTTCTGCACCTCTTGTTCTTCAAAAATACTAAACCCTTACAGCAGTCATTTCTAAAAAGACACATTTGGCAATTTTTCCTCAAAGAGAAACACAAAAATGGTGACAACAAAGGCTCTCTATTCATAGAGGAGATAACAAGTTCTGAGTAACTGGTCACTATCTACTCGTTTTGGTGCATAAATGCAGCATGTGGCAAGCTGAGGTGCACACAGAGTCAACTGGCTCCTTACAGTCATAGCACGTAAGAAATGAAAGTAGGCTGGAAATAATACTTTAGAGATGTAGGCTTTAGATTAGCCACAGGAAAAGCAGCTATGATGCCTTTTCAAACTCCAAAGCAAGCACTACCTCTAGTCTGTGGTATCAGGAATTATTTGTAGGAAATTTCCCAGATACTAAAATGATTCAAAAGACTGAAATCACTGCAAATGATGATAAAGTTTTGAAATAAACTCACAAAAATAATTGAGAAGTGGTAAGAAAGCAGCTGCATGTAATACCAAGTAGTCCATCCAGACTGTTTAGTACTTAGACGTTCACTGTGATCACAAGTATTTTGGAGGAATGCAAATTTTAAATCAAGGAAACAATGAACGTTTTTTTAACACTCAACTTTGCAACAGAAACTCCTATCAGGTTGGTAAAACAGACACATACAGAAAGTAAGGGATGGTAAAGTCCTTTGTAGTCAATGCTTTTTCAAGATAAATAAGGGGTTACAAAAGTTTTCTGCCTTCAACACCCACTCTATCTTTGTAATTTCTGTTCTTAACACCAGTAATTTGAAAATGGCTTTTGGTAGCTTGAAGGACTTTCAGTGTATAAATAAAATACTTAAGCTAGGTGGGAAAAAATAGTTCATCTGAGAGAAGGTAATCCTGTACCTGGGATATACTTTGCAGAATCTACAAGAAGTAAGCAGGTCTCCTCATGACCAGGAAAAGCCAGGGTTTTAAAGTGGTATCACTCAGTGTTAATATATTATATCTGATGAAGTATAATTTGTACTGTGTGTTTTTGTGAATAATGTGCATACTGTGTGCATATCTGCCATTCACTCCTAAATGAGTGGTTAAAGATACTCCTCAAAGAATATTGAAATAGGGCCTGGAAGAAAATGGCAGGCAAATATAAATTGTAACTTTATGGGGCACAGTATTTTTTGTGCTACTTGTATTTTACTTAGTTTGACTCTCCACTGATTGTAACACTTATCTATGGGACATTAATAGCCTGGATGAAGTTTCACATTGAAAAAAAAAAAGACAAGCTCAGGCAACAACACATGGAAATTATTGTACTTCACTTCTAAAAATCAGTAAAGCAGGATACACATTCCTCCATAACTGCCTTGAAGTTTACAGACAGGCAGCAAAGAGGAGAGATTAAAATAGGGGTAATTTTTTTTAAGAAATGTGAATGGAAACCTTTGTGCTGGAAAGTAGGAAGACATTTAATGCAACAGAATTGAGGATGGAATAAAGAAAACATCTTAAGATCTTCCATATATTTTCAACTTACGCAAAAACCGGTCTGACAGCATTATTCATATTTCCATAGGTTGCTCGTCCCAGTAGCTCCCTGAAACAATTCTCAGCCAGCACAGAAGGATTTTCTTCTTTCACTCCTGCTGCAGGAGAGGATGGGGGGCCTATTCTGCTGAAGTAAGACAAAATGCATTAATTATATCATCAACTAATATTCACTTTTCCTTTACCGTATCCACCCTTGGATTAAAACATTCCTGAGTCACACTCTTGAACTAGGCAAGAACTGTATTTCAAATATGCATCAAACCAAAATTCTGAATAAAATATTTTATTCTCTTATAGCAGGACCATAGATCATCTTCTGTTCACTCAGTACTGACCACTGTATTAGTAAATATTTATATGGCAAACACAAAAGCTGCTAATATTCAGTTAACTTGTTACCTACCACATTTTGACAAAAACACTGTGTGTTGCAAATAATGAATGAAGGCTGTGAAACCACAAAAAAAATCTTAATAATACTGCTCAGATTAATGATCTCACTCACCTGCCCTCTACTCAGTCTATACAGTGTGGGTGGGCACTAAATGGAACTCCTATACTTCTGCACAAACAGATGGCTTGTGAGTTGAAAAAAAATGTCTGAGTGAACTAATCAGAACATTATCACTCACACAGTTACCTCTAAACAGACAGTGCAGAAGTGGGTCACCTTCCACCTGAGTGTTTCCATCATTACTATGGACAGGGCCCTGCTGAGCCCCTGGCTGTGGGCACTGTGGTGCACACACAGAAAGAAAGCAAACAGCTCCCCCAGGGTACCCCCATTGCTTACCAAGAGTCACTGCACCTACAAGTAGCAACCTTTTTTTTTCCTCTCATAAAACACATTATAGGAACTTAAGTGAGAATTCATTCACTTAAATTAACATGATGCATCTTTAGTTTTAGACTGCAAAAACCAGTACCCAAAACCCTTAAACGTAATTTCAGTTCTGCAGTGCAAGCTTGTGTGTTAAATATGATTGAAAGGGTCAACCAAGAACATTCAGTTAATTAAGCAGCATAAAAGCTTTAGAGCATCATAGAAAGTTGCAAGTTGAAATGACACTAGTCAAATGAACATGTTAACATCATAGTTGCAATACATCTTTTGACGGCAAAAGACTTTCTAGTGTTTCAATACTACTTCAATCTAAAATTGGCCATATGAAAATCCTCTTGCCTCTGGAAACATCAGTGTTTCAGGAGTTACCACAACAGTGCTAGCTTGTCAGATTTTAATAACAGAAGAGCCTAAGGAACCCTATTAGATAAGGAGAAATAGTTTTACAAGTGCGGCATGATTAGAATTTTAAAAGGTATGACAAATTGTATATACTCCACCATGAGTACCACAGAACTCCAGCTTTATCCAACTGCTGTGCCACCCAACCTCCCCTTTTTTTCCTTCCCTTTACTGTCTGGAGTCTGATCTAGGAAGATGGACACCCTTCTCAGCACAGAGGAGGTACAAGACATAGTGCAGGATTGTCATTTCCATTGCTGTTTTGACACAGATTCCTTAAAATACAACAGCATTGCAAAGGTGGGCGTGTGAGGAGGAAAGAAGAAAGCAGGTTGCATAGCACTCAGAGCTAAGTCTGTCTAAAGAATTCCAATTAAAATGAAGTAAAATAAGTTATGTTTTAAGTGCTTATATATGCAAACCTACAGAAGGTGACTTCTCAGTACTGCTTGGGAGGTTTTTTTTTAGATGAATCTTCCTAGTAGAAAATGTTACTCTTTGCATCAGAATGTCTAAAATTATCTTGTGTTGTCTGTAGGAATAACATTTCATTTGAAGTATAACAGCACCTACCTCAAAGTATTTCTCAGTAAGCGCTCCTTGGCTTAGTCAGATAATAGATAATGAATACTGAGCACTCTCTTAGTTTTATAGGAAAGCTTTGTACAGCCTCTTAAGTTTCTAGATTCAAACGAGTAACTCATACTCCTCATTTTGTTTCACTGATTTGTTTTTTATAGATATTTCAGAAAACCTCTGAGATATCCAACTGCAACAGTTAAGAAAAAAAACAACCAGTAGGATTCCTCTGCATCTAGACCTTTTGTACTACCACAAGAGGGCTGAAAACGTGCTTTCCAATGAAATGAGCAAGGACAACTCCCTTCAGCTGCTCTACTGGCTTTTTTGTGGGCAATCTCTATCAGAAGTGGCAATAAGGAACTGGAAGGAGGCTGTGTTGAAGTATAGCAGTTTCCATAGCAAATGCCTACTCACAGACTTAAACTAGCTCACAGCAAATCAGCAACTAAAGCATGAGACTTCTTAAATGCCACAAAGCCAGGACTGCCTAAAGATAGGACAGGACACATGAAGTAAGACTTAACCACCACTTTTGAGCAGAGGTGGTACAGGAATGTTTGACTATGATTCACTCACCCTGAGAAAGAAATAAATTCTTACCTTCCTCTAAGACAGAATTTGTATGAACATTAGAGGTATATCACAAGGATATGAAGTCAAGTTTACATTGAGTGCTAGAGTGTTCCTCTGCCTGAAATAAGGCTGGCAGGTTTAGCTCCACAGTTATGAAGAATATGTCACAAAGTAAGGGAATTAGCAATTTCATACATCCCTTCCCTATTTTGGAGATGCACATAAATTGATAGACACATAACATAATGTCTAATAGGCACGTAACTAGACTGTGCATTCAGCTATGGGAACAAATAATGACATCCACAAATACAATTATATTTTTTAAATGTTATTTAAAAAGTAAATCCTTAACTCCAGGAAGTGTCTCACCTGGTATGTACTCAAAAGAATTTTGAATTAAGCTCTAAAGTGCCACAAACTAAAATTACACTGACTTTCAAGGTAAGTACCTACATGTACTTCAACTTTAACCAAAAATGGTTTATGTCCGGTTGCGTCCCCGCTCCGGGTGGGAGCGGACTCCCAGCTAGCTCGGGTCAACACGGACACAAAGTTTCCAGTTCGTTTTGGCTTCTCGGCTTGGCAGCTGGACCCAAAGGTGACAGTCAATAGCAGCAGAAGAGAAAAGGCTGGCTTTCAGCTTAGCAGGTTAAAGGATGTTTATTAGCAGAGATCTCCAAGCTCCGAGGCGAGCGGCTCGGGGCTTCCAGGCTGAGAACCCCGTGGCTGAGAGCTTCTAGGTGGAGAACCCAGCGGCTGAGAGAGTTTTCAGGCTGAGAACCTGGCGGCTGAGAGCTTCTAGGTGGAGAACCCAGTGGCTGAGAGCTTCCAGGCTGAGAACCTGGTGGCTGAGAGAGTTTGCTCCTCCCTCCCACCCCCTATAAGCGGGGGAGGGTCCCAGGGAGGATACAAAAAAGACCACAAATCAGGGGTTTCAGGGGGTAACAAGGTGTGCCCACCCCCAAGCTTCAGACCACTAAAATCCAGAGCCAAAGGAATTCCCCCCAGGCTGCCTATCACCTGAAGCTCTCTCACGGAGATTTCACAATCTGGGAGGGACCCCGGGAGTGATAGGCAAGCTGCCCCAGAGAGGGGGGTTGGGGCAGAAGGGATGTTACATGTCATGTGAGGTATGGGATGATTGACACAAAACACCTTATTATACAGACAACACAAAAGGGATACAGAATTGGGGATACAGTGAAACGAACCATAACATAAACTTCTTACAAAAATCTAATAAAACAGTTCTGCACCACCACAATGGTTTTGCTCCTATGGGCTTAAGTTGGGGGTATTTTCTGGAATTTCTGCTCTTTCTCAAATAATGCTTTGACTCGATCTGCCAGAACAATATGCTTCTTACTCCTACTCTTCAAGATGTCTCTGTGCTCCACAAATATGAAGTCACACATAAAATAAAATGAGAAATTGTCTGCAACATTTTTCAAAACCAGCAGGTAACAATTTACAAACACTGTTTTCAGCTTTTCTGTCATATGCACATCATCAAAGGCCCCTACTCGCCACTTGGAAAATCATTAGTCTTTTTTTTTCCTGTTCAATTTGCATTACAGGACAAGTTTCAAGCACAACAGTTCAGAAATTTAAGTTGCTTTTTGACAGATTTTTCTACACTACCACTACTATTGCCTTGCTCCACAGATGACAAAAATTCCTCAGTATATATAAACTGATCCACTTCAAGTGGTTAATCCAGATCCTACTTCAGTCAGTTTTTCTATCAGTAGTTAATTTCCTTCTGCTATAAAAAGGAAAATGGACCCCTGAGGGCACTGTAAAGAGTATCAAAGGAAAGGGCCCACCTGCAGCTAGAACCCCTGTAAGAGTAAGCAAAGGCAAACCAGGCTCTCCTTGCTCAAACAGCAGCTTCAGAAACCATTCTCTCTTACTCAGATCACTGCTCAGATGTAAAATTCAAGTGGATATTTCTGTACATATTGTGTGGGCCCTCAGTTATATGCAGTAAATAGAAAAGGCATGGAGAGACAACTATTGATTTTAGTTTAGTCTGAAATTTGTTTGAGAGATGAGACAGGTACTGGCAGTCAGAAATAACAGAAGAAAAAAAAAAAAATAAAGCCGAGGAACTGAAAAATAAATGCCAAAACTCAAACCAAAAAAGAAAAATTGACAGATCTAGAAAGCTGAGTGAAAGGATGAAAAGCTTGTTGTTATAGGAAGGCTGCTGAGCCTCTTAGCAGGCAAGTTTTGAAGCAGCCAGAATTGGACATGGAATGAATATTTAATTTGCTTGCACTGCTGAAGCTGATTTCATGGAAATTTCCCAGTGCTACCAATAAACAGTTTTTACACCTACATAGTGTTTAATCATGGATCAAAAAAAAAAAGCAACTTTTCAATTGTAAGGCGATTGGCATCTCCTCAACCTCAATTGTCATAGAGATTTTTTGAATATCTTTTTGCAAATATAGCAAGAAATATGCCTAGGAGTCACTGAAAGCAAAGAAAAGAAGAGAGTCTACTTATAAATAAAACTCTAATTCCTTACTCTAAGTACTGTTTCAGCCAGGACAAGCAGTTCTTACTAATGGCTAAAGGAATTAAACCCTCAATTTTTAACAAATCAGAGCAGCAAAATCATTTGAGTCACCTAAAAGCCTTCGCTTACTCATCTCTGCATCTGATCCAATAAAACACAGTTTACAATTTTTATCAAGTCAAAATATGGACAAAATATAGTTTCTGGAAAAACTTTTGAGCCAACAGAATCTCAAGCAAGTGAAAAAAGTGGTTGAAAAGATGTTAAGACAAGAAACATTAAGAACCACTATGCAGAACTATACTATCAATTTCAAGGAGCCTCAGCTAGCAAAGGTGAGTTGCTGCTTCCAGTAAAAAGAAAAGAATATGCATCATAAAAAGTTAGCCTAGAGATTGCTTAAAAAGCTATGCCAGTGACAAGGAATACAGTTACCTGTCAACATCTTCTATTTTGTGCATGTTGAAAAGCAATGATGGCACTATCTTGTCCATGTGCTGAGGTTCCCAGATAGTTGCTCGAAGTTCATCGTTAACTGCTTTTCGAACCACTCCCTGGATGCCCCTGATTCCAGCAATTCGGATCCTGAGGAAGGAAAAGAGGAATTATAGAGGCTGAGAAACACAGCACCTCCCAGCAGGGCTCTGTACCTACTGGGCAGCAGCAAGTCAGAAGTGTGGAATTCCAGTAGGTTCTCGCAAGCAGCAGCTGGGAAAATTGGCCAATCATTAACGTTGCCCGTGTTTTCTCTGAACACCTTTAAAACCGGTAAGGAAGCTGACAAAACAAACTACGGAAAAGAAGATGGCCTGTAAGGATAAAGCTGACACTACTCAACAACGTCTCAAACTTTCTACATCACCTCTGATGTACAAAGGTTTTACACATCAACCTTTTAGTTGATGGATAAAACCACCAACTCTATCCAATTTACCAGCCATCAGCTGAAACTTCACACAATCTCAGCCTATTCGAGACCTGAAGAAAAATAGGAAGTTACCACAACACAGTAGAAGTAATGTCTAGCACAGCCATGTGACTGTGTCATTAGACATAGTAATTAAGGCTATGGATTAGTCATAAAAATATCTTTAAAGGTTCTGAAAGATTCACAAGATGGAAGGCAAAGGGTAATTCTGTCAACTTAAGCCTAATGGACAAAAGGAACCAACCACTTTCATTCTAAAACATTTGCACGAAATCAACTGACAGCTAATCAACAACAGAAAAATAATAAAAAGAAAAAAGTAACAAAAGTTAAAAAATACTTAGTATAGCTGCTAGCTATTGTCATTAATTTATTACACAAAAACAGCTTGCAGGAGAATCTGTGCATGAATAGCAAAGTAATATTTTTTAAGTGATAATAGCAAATTATCCATTATAACAAATGGTAGGAAGAGTATTACTTTCCGAAAACAAGTAGCAGCTGGTACAGCTATCAGATGAAATAAGCACACCTCTCACTAAAATTTTTAATTATTTCTATTAAAATCCATCCCTCATTTTTAAAACCTTGATTCAGGTTTGGACAACACTTAACTAGACCTTGCTCAGTCAAATTCTCTGAATGAAAAAATTTCTAAGATGAATTACAGAGGTAAGCAAGTTCTAGAATTATTTTTGTTTCGATTTCAATTTGTAAATACCCAAATCTGTAGTTGCTTGTATTTTAGCTATTTCTGAACAGTCTTGTGCATTTAATATGAATCCAATTTCATTCTAGATCTTTTGTGAAAGTTTCAGTAGAATTACACACAAAGCAAGAGAGAAGAGATGTTCAAACTACTAAAAAAGCTGCTCCTGGGAAGGACTCATCCTCCAAGGGAGACCTGGAGGAAAACAAACTGTGGCACTTCTATAAGAATGGGAAAAAAACAGAATTCCCATTTATGAAGGCTCTTGAGTTTCACATACATGAGCATACTTCAGACATCTAAGAAAACAGTTTCAATGAGTAATTCTCAAAGAGCAGACTTAATATATGCTTTTGCTTTCCATATAAGTAGCCTCGTAAATATCTCAAGTTATGAACTCATGCATTTACAGTAATAAGTGGTGCCTTTCTGGAGAGAATCCACACAATCTAACATACATTATTAAGGTAAAACTAACCTAAATATCCTAGGAGGTCTAGTTACCTAAGATTTGCAATATTTGGTGCTACTCAAAAAGTCAGACTGTCATTTTCTTCATATGGAATGAGCTACTCCACTAAGCACCTTAATAAAAGCTGTATTACAGATAATATTAATGTGCCAACAGTTTGCAGTAATTCCTGCAGAGTGACACTCACCCATTCTGTATTTCTGGATCAGGGTCACAGGAATGACACATGGCACTGAACCGGGACACAAAGAAGTCATAGCGTCTGTGATATGAAGGTGTGTCTTCCTCAATGTTGGCAAATTTGACAAACTGGAAAATGAAATACATTTAAAAAAGCTTTTAATAACAATTTCCCAAAATAGAATATCGAGTAATAAGCTTAATTTAATAAGTAACATAAAGTAACTGCATTAAGGTTAGAACCCAATTTTGACAACACTTTAAACTTCGGAGAAGAAGAATCTGCATAGGAGGGTTTTCTTCTTAAAGTCCTTCCACAAGAACTTCATTTAGATAGCTATGGGAGGATGAAACTGCATGAAATACAACATACTATGCAACATGGTAACATCTAACACTTGGACAGTGAGTGTCATCAAATGGCAAAATCATCTAGGTTGGTAAAGACCCTTAGAATCATCAGGTCCAACCATTTCCCTAACACTGCCAAGTCCACCATTAAACCCCATTTTACATCACTCAGGGATGGTGACTCAGCCACTTTCCCAGGCAGGTTCCAATGTTGTTTACTCCTTCAGAGGAGACATTTTCCCTCATATGCAGTCTACACCTCCCTTGACTCAACTTGAGGCTGTTTCCTCTCGTTCTATCTCTTCCAGCTTGGGAGGAGAGCCTGACACCCACCCTGCCACACTCTCTCTTGGGCAGTTGCAGAGAGCAGCCCAATCAATCAAACACAACCCTGTTGTTACCAGGCTACCTAGCAACATTCTGATGTACCAAAATTCAAGGGAAATAAACTTGGAGGCATTCTGTCAATTCTGTCTTGACAGAAGGGACAAAGGAGGAGTCAGGGAATTATAACCCAGTCAACTCTAGTCCATTCACAGAAAAACACCAGAAAAAAATGCCCGTCTGCCAACATCTACGAAGTCTCAAAGGGCTAAGTAACAGGCAACATGGATTTGTCAAGAACAAATCACATCAATCCATCTTATTCCTATGACAAGTAAATAACTCTTGTGAATCCAGATAAAGCAGCATCTGTCAAAACTTCAGGGGTGCTACTGACAAAAAAATACACTAAATTCTCAAAGGGAAGCTAGAAAAACACTGTCAAAAGAACACTCCCCATAAGAGAGATGAACAAGAGTTTGGGAAAAAAAGGAAACACTTGTAAACTATCAGAGTACAAAAATATGATTTGAGCTTCACTAGAGACTTAGATGAGCAGAATCGGTTAATTGAATTTGCAAAGAACACTAAGCTGGCCAGAGCTGTAGGCACACTTGCTGCCTGGTTTTTGAGCAATTGGAAATAGGACCTGAAAAACCAATGAAGCAATTTGGGCATGGTTACTGTAAAACAGCATTTTAAGCCAGAGACAGCTGAACAAAGAAAAGGAACTTAGTCAATGCCAATACCATGGCATGAAAAACAGAATAATATACTGTGATACATCTGCATTACTCATTACACCTACAAAGAAACTTTTGCCATCTAATTGGGCCAAATAAGCCCTTAAGTGAAGTGGTGCATCCAGCTGAAACATCATAGCCTAAAACAGTGAATAATTGAAACAGATCTCACATTATTCAAGAGATGTTTTGGAGAAACGTCTGTAAAAGAAGAATGAAATAAGCTAAATTACCTAGACTACAGCTGCCTAAAAGGCATTAATCTTAAAAGATACAGAAGACAGCTATAAGAAGAGAATAAACAGTTTTCTTTGTCCAGTGGTAATAGGCAAAGGAATAATAGGCTTATAGTGAAGCAAAGCATAAGTCAGACATTAAAACCCCTCCTTTCTAAAGTGAGCAGACTGCCTAAAGACCTTTTGGATTCTCTATCACTGACAGTTCAAAGAATAGACTACAGAGGCAAACAAAAAGCAAAACAAAACGTTGTCAGGAAAAGTTGGACTCCATACTGGTTCTGCCCTTAAGCAGAGTGACATCCTAGTAAGACCCCTCTGCTTTTATTCACACCATTTTAATCAATTCCTAAGCACAGTCTGAGGCACTTCCTTTCTATTTTTCATTATGCAAAACCTGCTTTCATCAGCACATTACTCACAGACATCCAGACAAACCCAAAGCACTTTAGCATAATCTACAGTACACTGATTTGTGGAGGGTTTGAGGTTTTCAAGCTGGAAGTGAAAGCTGTGTATTTCAGGGGAAGGGGGAAAAAAAACCCAACAAAACAACAACAACACCACCCTACCATTATTTCTACTCTTTTGTTTTACTCTTTTTTTCTGTTTTATCTAAAACACTTATCCCTTTCAGCTGCACTACATGTTCACCCTCTAAAAGCTACAGAAACAGCTGAAAATCATACAGTTTATAAAACTACATTCTCAGCTGCTACTGAAAATGGAGCAAAATTGTATAGTACAGGTCCATTTCACAAGTCCTTCTGTTAGGAATATCCTGTATTTCAGGTGGTAAAAAAGTGACAGAAGTCAAAATCTAATTCTGTATGGCTCACTGCCACAGACAAAGACGATCTACAGAAAGCTCCCATATGTTTTCTCCAATACAGTGAGTAATAAAAATGATCACTTCCTTCCCAAGAGACCCTGGTAAATGCTTCATAGGTACTATGGCTCCCTAATTTGTTTCATAAAATTGTTACTAGCAAAAGAGAAACAGATTTTTTTTTCCCTAATTTTGCAGACACGAATTTCATTAGTCCGTACATCTCAATAAGGCATGAAACCAAGGATTTCATAAACCCCGAAACAATATTATCTTAGTATTTTCCAGACATTCAAGTGCTCAACAACAAATGATTCACCCAGAAAACTTCCATAAAAGGATGGAAATAATAAGTCTGAAGAACAGAGAGCACTGTGGGAGTGGCTGTGAGAATGAGAATATTAATTCATGTTGCATTTAGTATGAGACTTTATGATTATTATTATCTGAAGTACTAATTATTTGAGGAAAGCTTAAAACATTCTAGTAACTGTTTTGCTAGCAGAAAGATTTATTACCAAGAAACGGCTTTGTAAGAACAAATGATGACTTTAGGCCAACAAGTGTCAGGGACTCCCTCGTTTCTGAGTACTTCTGTAGCAGGGTGCAGCTTTGCAGCAGGGACACAAACACATGAAAGTCACACTTTTCAAAATGCCATGCACACCAGGAGATCCAGAAAGGGCAAAGGTTTTTTATGTCCTCATCTGTATAATGAAACAATTTCTCTCACTGAGCATACAGCATTTCTGAAGCACAATCCAGGATTAGTATTCCAGTGACTGAGCATTTAGGCCACAGGAAAGCTGCCTGTGGTAACAGTTTTGAGTTGTGCACTGTCATTCAGTAAAGTGTAAAATTCAATTCCATCATAGAATTTTTAAGTTTTTACAGAATATATCAGTCTATACATTGCAGTGGTTGTCTTGTCATTGTTGTTAAAGAATATTTTACTCCTAAGCCCATTTTCAAACAAACTTCAGATATAACGATTATCCAACCTAAAAAGACAAAACTCTTCTGAAAGTCCAAGCACTTGCCTAAGAATTATTTACAGAGCTTTTATAGATGTAAGCATGTCATTCATTAACAGTGGATGCTTCTGAGCATCCAATTGTAACTTATGGAAGTTCTACCAGCACAAGCATCTTCTATATTACAGAAAGGAATTTACACTGGTAGTACTTTATTTCCATTTATTGTGAAACCAGTAAGATTCAATCAGTATAAAAACATATAAATCTGTCATAAAGTAAGTAAGAAACATTATTTATTCAGAAGATGTTTGTTCCAGACTGAGTTGAGAAATTTGGATCATATTACCAGGAGAGAGAGAGATTGTGCAAGCCCTGTAAGTAAATCATACAAGTTCTCAAGGACAAAATTTCTTCCATGCACTTTATGCTGTTTTATCACATTGTTATGTACAAGTACATTAGGAGAAAAATTGTAACTTTTAATGGTTCCTGGATGTCTTTAAAGAAGGTCAGTTTTATTCAAGAATAATCACTATGTATTACATTTGAGCTATGTTACTGAAAGTATCTCCCTGGAAGAACACTAAGCTTGACCTAAGCATTATTTTTTTCATATCGGAGCTCCCCAGTCTGTCTTCTGCAGTCTGCAATTTTCTCTTGTTTCAAACAGGGAAAGAGGATGCTGATACTGGCAGTTACCACCTTTTATAGGCCAAGGTACTGTTTTTCATTATTATGAAACTGTCACATGGGAAGTCATGATCTCCTATAAACATATGACTCTTACAAACCACACAGTATAGCCTTAATGAGAAGTGTGAATGTTATGTATGCACTTCAACAAACAAATGCCACAAGGACAAGCACTTCAATTTTCCTAAAGAGAAAAGCTTCAAACGCCGGCTACATTGACTTTACAAAGACAGAATGAAAATGATCACAAGGCTCTCAGCAATGAAAATGGGTGATTTAGTTTATTTATTATTACCTAGGGTCACTTTCAGTTTTATAGGAATAGGATGAATAATTTCACATTCTATTTTACTTTGTGCCCCTTGGATAAAAATTCTCCTGACCACCACATGTACAGTTGTATAACAAAATCAGCAATGGAATGTTGGCTTACAGGGCCACAGTAGTGTGGCCATGGAATGGTAAAACTAGAGAGCACAAGCACGAGTGAGGGAAGCAATACTTAACTCTGAGTGACCCTAAAGGACTTACTCAAATTCTAGCAGATGCAAATTTCGAAGATGATTTAACAACCCACAGGATGAGAAAGAGTGTTGCATGTTAAATCTGAGATTTAAGTCCTATTAAAAATACAGAGGAGGCATCCTAGAGATGGAATTGTTCCGTTGAGTATTAAATCACTACCAGCACACAATTCTGTATTGGTACATCGAATGAAAGAAGTATCTTGCAATAAGGGTAAGTTTCTGTTGCATACTTCCAGATTAGCATTGTGCAGACAGAGCAAATAAGTAAGTACCCTGCTGGGAATATTAATTCTGGCATAGCTTAATTTCAAAGTGTTGACATTTTATACTATTTCTACCTACATATGCACTCAGTTCTACCCAAACCAACTGCTTCTATAGGCCAACAGTAACAAATATGAAAGTCTTGTCTCTGGCACTGGTTGATCTCTTTTCTACTTGGGAGTCTGCTCATCTTCCTTTAAATAACAAATGATGACAACCATCAGTAATAGCCACCTTCTCATGCACAAGAAGCTCAACATTGTCACTGATGGGATCATTATTTCAGTGCTCCTACAAAGATACTGCCTTCATAAAAGCAAGCATCCTATCAACTAAAGAAACATTTGTGGTACATAATTAAAATGTGGTGATACTGGGTTCCACATATTATCTGCTATTTTTCACATGAAACCCCAATACCTTACTGGCAAAATACAAAGGATTCACCTCATCAGCATTCCAAATTAGCTTAAAACATTTTGTGTTTTGCTCAGTCTTGTAAATACAGATTAAGATGAAAGTTTTACTAAATTATGCATCCAATTGTTCTTGACCCGCTGTCCACTAAAGAAATTTTCTGAACCTTCTTTAGAAACTTTAGAAATGGACACAAATTTGATATAGATTAATAGATACAAATTGGATCTCTTACTGCAAAAAATTTTGACCACAAGGTCAAATATTTTAAAGCTTGTTCCTTCTATCCTAGTAATAAACACTATGGACCTAAGCAATACATTTAATTATTTGTACATGAGCAATGGAGATGCTTTCCATGATACTCAGTTGCTGAAATTCTGAAAGAAAATTAGAGAGAGAAATAAAGTATTGTCATAAATTTCTAAGGAAAAGCTTATTGCAATCTGCCTTCAGATCCTCTAACACATAAGCCAAGGAGATATCACTTTTGCCCGCCACATTTTTTCAGTTTCCTCACTAGCATATGCTATCCTAGCATAGTCTATAATAATATCTCCCTTTCTAGAAAAAGCCATTTTCAACCTCACAGACATTATCAATTTGAAAATTGGTCTACAAAAAAATACCCCCAACACCTATTCATTATATCCACTATGAAATGTTACCATTTTTAAGTGTCTGCCTTATATGAATAGATTTACAATTATGGGGTATTTTTAAAAATAAACAAATCACTTCTGGAGGAAATAAGCTAACATAACTTATAAATGCAACATATAAAATGTCACAGGAACTAATTATATGTAACCCGAAGATCAGCCTTAAAAGTACATGAATAAACCCCAAACAATTACTTATTTAAAATAGTCATCTTCAGGTTTGCTTCTCAAAAATAAATCAACTTATATTAGAAATTAAATTAAATTAAAATTCCAGTACAAATTTAAGATGACAAATACCTAAGTCAAAGTTTATTTTTTTTTCCTAAAATATAGAGCACCAAGCCGTATAAATTCTTTGTCCAAAACCAAGTATTTGGAAGTCAGCAAAACACACTCAGAAGAGAGTAGGAGCTTCCAAATCTTTTCAAGCCTTTAAACTATTCAGAGATGTTCAGTACAGAGATTTACTTCCTTTGAAACCCTTTTAAGCAATCACAAGAGTTCCCACAGCTGAAGAAAATCTGTGAGGCTGAAAAAACCTTACAGTAAAGAGGTTTGAATTTTACTTCAAAGACATCACTGCCTTTCTATCTCAATGAAGCTTTGGGTAGAAAATAATCAAAGCCTACTTAGAGCCACAATCATACTCCACATATTTTAAATGTAAGTAGACTATAAATCTGAAGAGGCCTTAAACTGAGTTTCCTAAAAATACTATGTAAAATTTTCCAAAGGTTCCCTGACTTTTCACCATTCTAAAAGCATTTACTTCATATAAAATCTTTTCTTCTAGGCAATACCCATTTGCCCTCCAAAGTGGCACAGCAGCTAAAGCACATGAAGCATTATTCAGTCACCATACCATCTCCTCCTGTTTTGGTTTTTGTTTGTTTCTTTATTTCCTTCTGGAGGAGAGAAAAAAGACTGAATATGGCAGTAAACTTTCTTTGTTAATCTCACAAAATATATTTAAGAACACAGGAAGGCAGTATCCTTGGTAACAGACAAGCTGTTACCCTTTTTCCCTCTTAAGTCAATACAAATAGACTTGTATCCTTTGTCTTCATTAACTCTAGAAGGTACCTAAGGAAATTAACGGAGTTAGGCTAAAATAAGGTTTTGGAATACTGTTGAAGAACCACAAAAATTCTCTTGCCTCAAAGAGCTTCACCTCTTACTAAGGGAAACTTTTTTTTTCCCTGAGTTTTACTGAAGACAAACACAAATTATCTCCTAATTCAGGAAGTCCATTAATCTTCTTTACTCACAAAAGACTTAGGAACCAACAGAAATATCAAATAGATTACCCTACAGTGGAGTCCTGTTAAGTAACATGTATTTTGAAGTCACACATGCATTGTACATCAGGGTGGAGGTTGGCAGTAACCAAGGCTTTTAAACGCCTGGAAAGTGATGTACACCTTGTCATCTGGGAGCCCAGGAAGCAAGTTCCAAAGCCATTTCCCTAAGAGGACTTGCCCAGGCATTATTATACAAAGAAATCAAAAAAAGCAGGGTAGCCTGGCTCAATGATATCTAAATAAGTAAGTAAACTTTTATATGTATAATGAGATGTAGATCTTGTTATACTCACTAAAGCTGCCCTGCTAGTGGGGGAACAAGGGCACTTCTACCCTACGTTACAGCAAAACTTTCTTTACTCCATCATAACAACAAATTCTGTGCTGGGGTAGTAACACTACTACACTCTCCTGTCCTCCTGAACTGCAACTCCATTTAATTCCACCAGCTGGAAAGGGAAAGCAAGCCCGAAAGCCCAACAGCTTTACACAAAGATTCCACAAATAAACAACGCCCCCCCTCCCCCCCCGCCGTAAACAATGAAATACAAGCTCATGTAACAGCAATCACTCTAAGTGAAAACAGTCCACATCACAATCCTAGAATTTATGAGATTCCAATTTTACCAGCTGGAAAGTAGAGCAGTTAGAAGGGAAGTATGACAGAACTATACCTGTGATTGTGCCCATCACGTCAATTGGAATACTAGATATCTAAATTTTAATTTTGCCACTCATTATGCCCTTCAAGCCTGGATCTTAATCCTGAAATATTTAAGCTGATTAAATGGTGAGGTTGCAATACTCAAAGCTACTTTCAGAATCTTTCTGTGTAGCTTAAGTTGCTAGAAAACAAAACACTGTCTTACCTATACATTGGTCCCAGGAGGGTTGCTTAAAGACTCAAAATATAAACTCACAGAACAGCTTTCCTGTCCTTCCAGGAGTTATTTTCAGAGGGAATGAGCCCAGATATCAAAAGAATTTGGAACACTGAAAAAAACCCAGTTTATTTGTCTCCAGCTGGTATCTGCTCTGTATTTAGGCCCAAAGGATACACTGCTACAGACAGCATCTTCCAATTCATGTCAACTGGCAGATCCTTTAAGGCTTCTCAAACTACTTTCCGAAGCAAAGATTTACCCTGATTTGATTTAGCACCTGAGCTTACTCACAGAATTAGTCCCAAGGACTTGCAGCTTTGGTTCTCCTGATTCCAGAAGCTTGGCCACCATATGAAGGAAACTTTCCACAAACGGCTTTATGCTTTGAGAA
Source organism: Hirundo rustica (assembly GCF_015227805.2). Lineage (NCBI taxonomy): Eukaryota > Metazoa > Chordata > Aves > Passeriformes > Hirundinidae > Hirundo > Hirundo rustica. The sequence continues at coordinate 8,091,908 of NC_053450.1, forward strand.
TGGCAAGCCATTAGAAGTTGGTCCAGTGCCTCCATGGCAATTAAAACATAACTGAAAATTAATTAGAAAGACTCACATAAAGATCATTAAATTTATCATTGACTCAATTAGTTCAATTTAGGATCTTACACAAAAAATGAAAAAGAAAGAATGGAAGGCACATATTTCCCGTTGTATAAAAATCACATTTAGGGCTACTTCCTACATCCATTTTTTTTCTTTTTTTTTGTGGGGAGGTGGAGTCGTGCAGAAGGGAGGAGAGTATAGAATCAAGTGTTGGCCATTTACCCTTTCTGTTTCTATAAAATTATAAAAACAGCTTCAGATGTCATGAAGGCCAAAAAATGGTGGTCTGTGATGGATGTTGGTTTTCTTGGCCAATTCCTGCCTCTTTAGACTTAATATTTCTCATTTAAATATTTGATTTAGCCAAAAGGGCTGAAAAGAAGGATAATCTGGTTTCTCTATATCCTGACTGACATTCATGGGCTTACATAACCAGGTTTTGTCAGCAAGGGGCTGCGGGGGTGGTTTTGTGAGAAACCAGGAGCTGTCGCCATGACAGACACAGCCAGCTCCAAGAGCAACTCACCACGTCCCTGAGCCCCCCAGGGACATTGTAAGTGCCCACAGGAAGGCAGATACCCACCATGCAGACCATGGAGGACACCCTGCCGGAGCAGGTGGATGTGCCTTGAAGGAAACTGCTGCCCACAGAAAGGCCTTGCTGGAACAGGCTTCTGGGAGGCCCCAAGGAGAGGAGCCAATGCAGGAGCTTTTCTGGCAGGATCTGTGATCCCATGGGACACCCATGCTGGAGCGGCTTGCTCTTGAAGGACTGCACCCCAAGGCAAGAAGACATGCTAGAGCAGTTCCTGAAGGACTGCCAACAAGAACAAATCCAAGGCTAGAGCAGCGTAAGAATGTGAGGAGGAAGGAGCAGGAGACACAGGATGTGTAGTGGTATGAACTAACCACAGTCCTTAGTCCTAATCTGCACTGCTTGGTGGGAGTGGAGGTAATAGACTTGGGAGTGAAGTTGAGCCTGGGAAGAAAAGATGGCTGGAAGAAATATGTTTTTAAGCTTTGCTTTAATTTCTCACTGTCCTACTCTGTCATTAATTGGCAATAATCAAATCAATCCTTGCCAAGTTAAGTCTCCTTTTCCTCATGATGGAACTGAGTGATCTCCCTGTCCTTATCTCAACCCATGAGCTTTCCATTTGAATTTCTTCTCCATCTGGCTGAGCAGGAGAAGTGAGAGCAGCTGGATGGGCACCTGGCAGCCAGACAAGGTTAATTGACCACAAAGGGACTGGGTCTGTCTTGCCTTCCAGACTCTATCAGGATAAACATGATGAAATTCCATTACTTGTTACCATCTATTTTTAATGACTTCTCTCCTCACCCATAGCGATGTCTGACCACATCCCTGCTCAGTCTCTCTGCCAGGTAAGCCCCAATTCGATCCAGCTTCTCTGGTGCAGAAACTGCATAGAAAGTCAGTTTCTCCATGTCAGCTTTAACAAGACCATCCTAGAAACAGAAATACAAATTAGAAAATTAAAGAGTTCATAGGAAATATAAAGCTTTCCAAGTGTTTTTCCTTTTTTCATAGTTAACATTTAAAGATCAGAGGCTTACAGATGGAAATAAGCTACGGAAAAAAAACAAAAAAACCCCAAAACATCGAACAAAATTGCCACAACCTTAGCTGCAAAAATCAGCAACATGAAAGAACTAAAATATTTTTAAAGGAAATGAAGCAACTAGCTTGCTCCACCATTTTTTTGTGAAGGAATGGGTACTCTAAGAGAAGGTATGTAGTGAGATATGTGACCAGTTCTAAGACACACTTCTTTCCTAATAGTACAATGTAATTTTTTTCTCTTCCCATCTTCCCACCAAGTACACCCAATGCATAATTTTGATAAAATATATAAACAAGATTGTAGTTTAAATATTTAATATTATAGTTTAAATATTTAATATTATAGTTTAAATATTTTATTTCTTCAGTGTCAGATCTTGAACAAGACTAACCCCCAGGAATCTGAGGGCTAATTGTCAGAACAAGATTAAGGACTAACATATTAGTTTCAAATATGAACTGTAACACAGATCTGTTCAAATGAGGTTATAATCATAATTATCAAGTAAGCAGGATAAGGCTTTTTGTCTTTTTATTTTTGTTTTCCCTGAAAGTTCATAAAAACATTTGTTTTTCAAATAAATTACTTAGAAACTTTTAAGACACTCATTGGTTAATGGATTTTATCAAGCAAATCTTCTCATACTTTGGAGAAGGTCTGCATCTCAAGGGAAACATCTTGAACTGGCCTGTGTCCTGCACTGATCCAGTGAATACTAACCAAAGCAGAGACTGAGAAATGCCAACTCAGAGCTACTGAGTCAGACTTAAACTAAAACACTACAAATGTAGTATTTTCCAGGTGTTTCTATATCTGTATCAAAAACTAGATTAGAACAAAAAAAAAACAATAAAACCATACTGTTCCATGCATTCAATATACTGTATACACAGAAAACATATTCTTTAAAGCCAGCAATATGCACTTACATAACCCTGCCACTCAGTAACAACACAGTTTTAGAAAAAGCTGACATACTTTGTAACACATAAGCTGAATATTAAGCAAATACTGACTGTGCTGCTTACTTCTACTGTAACAAAATATATAAAAATTTGGTAACACACAAATACAGCAACAGAAACATTAGGTCTTGATCAGTCTGAACTGTCAAATGATTATGTGTAGACACATGCATTCCTCAATGGTATACAGAAGTTATTTATTTTCACAGAGAGTAAGAGTTAGGCTTTAATACAGCTCCAAGACTGTTACAGTGAAATGAAGAAATAAAATTGTAGATGAGTACCTGGAAAAATTTAAAAGAAAACCAAAAAACACCAGAAAAACCTTTTTGGGTCACAACAGTCTACTAGAACTATAAAAATGCTCACAGTCAGTAAGTCGAGAATTAAAAAATTAAAATCAAGTAGAAAACCAGAAAATGTTCACACCTGCAACCACTAGAAAGCAAGTGTTTGTGGTTCTAAAAAGTGATGAAGTGCTACCTCTGTAGCAGAATACCTTGTTTAATGAAATCTGGTCCTCTGAGCAACACATATTAATTTTATTCTTCAGTGCGCAGCCCTGCTTTGGGAATGGAATTAGACCAGATGTTCTCTACGGATCCCTCTCCAGATAAATTATTCTACTAACCCCTCTTAAAGCTATTAAGTACTAAAGCAGATGTTATGGTAAAATGTTAAAATATAAAAGAAAAAATAAAATTTAAAAAAATTGCTAAAGCACAAGCTATAACCACAGATTTTCGAACACCAATCCCTTAAAATTTTAAAGCCATGACTCACTTTTGGATCTTCAGGAAATATGTTGTCTACCAGACGCTTGTAGCGAGGTCGCAGCGCAGCACAGCAGCAGCAAACTCCTGCGGAGAGATTTACCCAACGGGATTTAGGATGCAGTTCTAGGGACTCATTGGAAGGGACAAGCTGACAAACATGGAGGAAGAAGATAACACTGAGTTCAGCTTGCTATCAGCAATAAAGCAAAATCAAGGGAATTGAAAATAAGTACAAGTAAGGCAAATAAACAAAACTACCATCACACTACAATACATGAGAAAAAATGCAAGGACCTCGGGTACTAGAAATGCACCTGTCATTCATACTTAAAAACATGCAAAAAAGTCAGGGATTCTAAAATTGAGTCATATTAAAACCAAAGCTACTTTGTTTGCAGGTTTATATTCATTCTGAATGACTGTTTCAAAACACCCAAATGTGCATTATGTGTATTATCCTAAAAAAAAGAAAACAAAAGTGAAATCTGTTTTAAAGACACCCATATAAACCAATATAAACTGTAATCTACAAAACAAGCTCTGCCTTCCTTATCCCTTATCCGTTATCCTTCCTTTTATTAGGCATCGGCGAAATGACAGTCACTTGAAACAGATAAATTACTTTTTTTTAATCTCATTTCTACTCTACTACTAATCCACATCATCAGATCAATGCACATAACTTCAATTTTAATAAATTTAAAAGTCAAACTGCCTGCTCTAAAAAGGTAACAAGCCTACAAAGCATTGTTTGGTCCTTTTTCTAGCACTAAGAACTACTAGAACTTTGGAGTTAGGTTAAAACTCAGCACAAACAAACCCCAAAACAAACCCCAAAACAAAACCAAACAAAACCCCCCCCTGAAAACTGAAACAAAAGACAAACAAACAAAAACAAAAACAAAACAAAACAAAAAAAACACCAAAAAAACACCAACAAAAATAAGTTTCTGGGTATCTGTCCAACTGTTTATCAGAGTACACTTACACCTTTGTTTTTAAATTTATTTGATAAATCAGGTTTTAAATGTTTTAGTGGGCATATTATCTATTGGTCAAGCCTCAGATCAACACCAAAGCAGCTCTAATGCACAAGAGCCACTGAGTAAACAGTAAGACACTCAATAATGTATCAAGCATACATGCAGATCTTGTCTTTCAAGTCTCAACACCTGAAGGATTCGGACTAGCTAAATACCTTACAAATGTCTTATTAAAGATATCCATTTACATACCCAAAGAGTTTCTTATAACATTGCTAAAAATAATAAAAAATGCAAAACAATAAAGGGTATCTTGGCAGAAACTTTTGATGATTACAATTTCTCTGCAAAAGCATCAAGTCTTGTATTTCTTTACTTAAGATATCTAAGTAAACTTAGTGGGTTTTAACCATACTTATCAGAACATCTGGGAGATTAATGACAAAGATTTCACCTGCTGTACTCTAGTTTTAATTACCAGACTCTACAGGAGTAGATATTTTCCCTCAACTACATCTGCTTTCTGATGCTATTGTCTCTTGGAAAAAAAATGTATTCTGCTCACACTCTGACAACTTAATTCTTGTAATTTATTTAATCAAAAACAATTGTCGAAGACAGATCTATGATTCTAAAACTGTGCATTAACTCCAAGTTCTCCCCAATGGACTTTAATTCTGCCCAGCTCATGAATTAGAGTCCTGTATCCCAGTAACATCCACACTGACTTATGACTTCAGTACATAATTATGAAAACAAAAAGCACTCAAGGAATAATCAACTGGAATATTATGAGGGTTTTTTTGTTAAATAATACTTTGGTACAACTGTCAAGTTTATTATATCACTCCTGCTGATGTCTTACTCATGCAGGCCTAACAAATCAAAAACTTTATATTTATATAAAAGCTGCAGGTATGAAGTAGATAAAATTAAAGTGGTTCTTTAATATGCCACTTGAAAATATAGGTATGAAAAGAGGTTAAAATCCTACTTGACTTAAAATGGAAATAATTTAGACAGTTCTACAAAAATACTCTATTGATAGCAGTGCTGTGCATCATCTTAAAAGTAAGTAAAATCATAATAAGAAAGGTGTACTGTATTAGTGTCTTGTCTATCATTCTGTATTGGGAAATTCAAGTAAGACCATCAAAATCCATCAAAAACCATATAATATTGCTAAATATTCCTTGAGTTAGGTATGCAACTCTGCAGCACTCTTTGAACTTGGTGTTCCTACTTGGCTTTCTACCTTATGGTTGACCATTAACTTTGGTCCACGGAAAAGAGTATGTTTGATTACTACTAAATATAACAACATATTCTAACAAAAACTATAGCAAAATATTTTGATATAACTATCTAAAATGTAACAAGAGCAGGAAAATGTTCTAGAATACTGCAAGACAGGCAATTAAAAATACTTTTAGTATGACTTTCTCCCTCTTTAAGTGACAGAAGAAGATAATCTTTGAAAAGAATTGCAATTTAAATCTTAAAATGGTGTTTCAAGCCTGTGTTAATTACATAAATTTAACATAAAATCTGGATACAGACACTTTGAGATGTATAAAAGACCAGATAACAGTACCAACTCATTCTGGCAGCCTTACCAGATGGTTTCACTTCATGAAAACATAATATTTTTCTATTGAAATACTGCTCTTGAAATTTATGGAACATAGTGAATTTTGACACCAAAAAAAGGCCTAACAGTAAGCATGAATAAGAATAAAAAATTTCTCCTCATCTTGGATTTTGGTAGTACCATTACATTGCTATGTATTTAAATATGGAACTGTTTACATGGGAAAAAAAACCCCATAAATTTGTCAAAAACTCTTTATCATCAAAGTATAAATGTAAAACTATGACGTTAATGCCATCAAAAGAACCTCCTACATTAAACCGAACATTCAAGTATCAGAAAGTGAGATTTAATCTGTCACAGCTTTCAGCCTCCAAGCAGAACACCATCAGAAATAAAACTGATGGGCGTTCCAAACAACACAGAAATAAATGACAACCAACAGCAAAAGCCAGAATAGTTAACAGTCATGACACAGATTTTCTGGGAAAACTACTAATCCTTTCTCAGTTATATCATTTTGATATAACCATGAAAGATTAAAAAAATGTAGGAATAGGTTTAAAGAATGTATGAATATTAAAAAACAAAACCACAACAAAACAAACACAAAAAACCCCCCCAAAAAAACAAACAAAAAAACCCCACCACAAAAAACCCACAACAAAACAAAATCCCCAAAAGATCAAGTCAACAAATGACATGAAAAGCAACCCATAAAATTAGGAACATTTTACTACATAGACCAAAAAAGACGAATCTTGTCAAAGATGGATAGAAGCTGAGCAACTGAAAACAGATTCCCTACTTCTCAGATACCAATTTAACACAGATAAAAATTTATCCATATAAACATATGCATTTCACATAAATAAACTGTTTTGTAGGTCTGTAGAACACAGGTAAAGAAGGAAAAAAAAAACTCCCAATGGTTCCATTTTATTCAGGTTTATTGAGGAAAAATTCTATGACAATTCCTTTTTAGTGTCAGACAAAATTTGCATTTTCACGGCCTCCCCTGTGCACACATCTTTACATAATTTTATGCAACTATAAAGGTTAAGGCAATATCTACAGAGAATTCCACACTGTAAACTGTAACATGATAGTTAACGTAAAAGGTTTAAAAAATTTTGTTTGCTTCTCCAACAGTGAGATTTTTATCAAGTTCAAACATGCACATTCTCTTCTGCTAAAGAAGTCCTGTAATCTGCATTTTACGTGTTATAACTGTACACATTTACCAGCTGCACGGGTACTTCTTTTTATACATATTTATTCTACACAACACCAGTAAGACACAGCCCCCGCCATCAGAAAATGGTAATTTCACCTACCCAAACACATACACGGCCTCGGTTCTAAAGCAGAATTATAATCATAGGCTTTTTCTTGCTCAACAGTTGGAACCTGCACATACTGCCTCATCCTGGAGGTGAATTCACACTCGGAGAACTGTCTCCTTCCCCAGAAATTTGCTCTCTCGCACTCGCATAGCTGCGCTTACTTCCCGCGAGGGCTCTGCAACACTGTAAGCTTATCTGATCAGCTCAGTGACATCTGCATAAAGCCACCAAACACGTGAAGAACTTCAGTATCAAATTCTGTTAACAAGGCCAGGCACAAGAAAAGAGAAAAGAATAAAAGATGCATTGTCAATGTGTGCTTCACAGCTCCTCCAATGAAACTGCGCCGACAGTTTCATTACTTCAGCTTGCCTGGAACGCACAGGTCATTATTTCTCTGACTAGAAGTAAAAAATACATATAGCTTCAGGAAAAACTATCTTCAGACAGCTGCCACATATCACTGTAGAGTGATAAATATTTTAGCAAAACCTACTCACTTGGTCTTTTTGGAGAACGGACAGAGAAATGTATTTAAGGCAGACTACTGACCAAAAAGACTTTTTTAAACAGAAAGGTTTATGTCTAAGATTAAAGAAACAAACTAAAAATAATTAAATCAACATTATCTCTAACAATACTTCCTAGTTTAGGAAGCAAGTATTACAGGATTTAAATCATTAACATGATTATGATACATTAGGTAAAAAATCGATTTTGAGTTAAGCAATTCTGAAGTTACTTTCCAGTTCCCCACTAATTCTCAGCATTTTATTATTTCACTTCTTACATTACATCCACCTGGGATACACAAATACAGGATTTTCATACAGACATTTTTATAAACCCTGAAAATTATAAGTACTGTTTTTAATGAAAACAGAGCTAATAATTTCCACTACATAAAAATTGAATTCAAGACTTAAGAGATTAGTGCTAATAAACTCAGAGAAAACACTGAGCTGCACAGAAACTGTCCCCACATAGTTTACTACAGGAAACACCATGCTGTAAATTAGAACAACCACATTACAGTAAAGCTGTATTTCAAAATAGTGTGTCTGAATATTTGTGCTATATATACTCATACAAAATTACAGGAAAAGAAAAGCTTCAAGATGGGTTTAAACACAAAAACCTAAGTTCTGCCAATTGAGTTTAAAACTGCCACATTTTCTTCTTTACCAAAACCTCTTTTATCTAATACTGGAATTTCTTCCAAAGTTTTGTCATGCTGTCTAATATTGTTGTCAACTGTGTACAGAGCATTAATAACCTGAATCAAGATGTCACGTTCACTCACTCAATATTTTTATTATGTCCCAAGCTTGGATCTGGCCATTCCTAACTTTATTTTCAATCATCCAAGCTTTTTTTTTTTTTTAAATCTTATTCTATCAAAAAATGATGTAATTACCAAAAATGTTTCAATCTACAGAAAAATGCATTTTTGCTAATATCAAGAAACATATCAAGAACAATATTAAAATTACATTTTGGTTGCTCAATGTACTTAAATATAACTATGTAAAAAAATTATTTGACCATAATACATTATGCATTATGTATACATATTATATATACATATCATATATGTGTGTGCATATATTATATATGTATCTGTAAATATACATATATAATACATATGTAAATATATGTAAATATATGTATATGTATTATGTATACATAATACATTTTAATTTTACTTATTTTTCAGTATCTGAGATGAAAAATATAAATAAAATAAATTTATTTCAACTATCCCGATGAAAGTGCATAAAATAACACTTTAACCATTACCACTTACTATACCTGGTTATTTCTGAACTGTTAATATCAGTCGATGCATTTAATTCAGAACTAAAATGACTTTCAAGGGCATTCACATTCCACTATGAAAAAGAGATCAGACATTTTATAACGAGGAAATTATTCCAGCTATATAAGGGAGTTAATTAAAAATATTCTTCAACCTGCTATAAAAAGAGCAACTGCTGTAAGGAGCACTGATCAGGCACTGCAACGTCCCTGGAATGCCCTCCCAGAGGGCACAGTGGACTCATCGCTTGGACAGGATGAAGACCCAACCCACCCATGAGCCTCTCCTCCCCTCACCCAAATGCCAGCTCATTTCTACATGGATGGTTTCCATCCCCTCTCCACCAAAATGCACCAAAGAAGATGCCCAACATGCGGATGAAATTTTTCTCTTGACAACAGGATATTCATCTTGTGATGTGAACTTTTGACCCCCATGACAGCAAACCCTCAGTAACATCTAACAGGGGAAACTCTATCCACACCTAGATTTTACATTTATTTTAAAATTTTACATTTATTTTTAAAAATATTTTGGTGGTCAGTTTATTTGAAACAAAGGAAAACAACACCCAAAAAACCAGCTTTCTCCTTGGAGTTTCTTCTCACACTAAGCTAAAAAGTTAATTCTGCTGTGATACGACTTAAAGAAGAGTTCTTCTAAACTGGAATCAAATAATCATTAAGGTTGGAAAAATCCTCTAAGATTATGAAATTCAACCACCAACCTGGCACCAACACCACGTTCACCACTGAACCATGTCCTGAAGTGCCATACCCACATTTTTTGAACGCTTTCAGGGATGCTGACGCCACCACTCCCCTGGGCAGCCCATCCCAGTGCCTAACCATCTTTTCTGGGAAGATTACTTTCCTGATGTCCAATCTAAACCTCCCCTGGTGCAACTCGAGGCCATTTTCTCTTGTCCTGTCTCTTTCTGCCTGGGAGAATGACCCCCACCTGAGTACAGCCTCCTTTCAAGCAGTTGTAGAGGAATAAGGTTCCCCCCAAGCCACCTTCTCTCCAGGCTGAACAGCCCCCGCTCCCTCAGCTGCTCCTCCTCAGACTTGTGCTCCAGACCCTTCCCCAGCTCTCTTGCCCTCTGAACATGCTCCAGCTCCTCGATATTATTCTTGAGGGGCCCAGAACTGAGCACAGGATTCAAGGTGTGGCCTCACCAGGGCTGAGTACCGGGGGAGAGTCAGTGCCATGGTCCTGCTGGTGACGCTGCTGCTGATATAGACCAGGTGCACTGGCCTTCTTGGCCACCTGGGCACACACTGGCTCATGTTCAGCCACTGCTGACCAACACACCCAGGTCTTTTTCTCCCAGCTTTCCAGCCACTCTTCTCCAAACCCGTAGCATTGCATGCTGGAATCCACATGGAGATGCAAATTTTGCTATGGTGAAAGCATGTAAAAATAATTTGAATATAAACTTTTTGTGAAAGCAAGAAATGACAATGAACCTGAAGTTACTAATAAGAAGTAGGAAAAGCTAGTCAAATAATGACCCAAGCTAGTCAAATAATGCTCACCACCAAGCTTCTTCAGTGAAGTATTCTTTTCAGAGCCAGTGACAATTGGAACAAATTCCCCAGGAAGATATTATCTTTGGGACTGTGTGTTTTAAAGACTTCTAATCCATTAAAAGAAAGTTTTCCATTACATCAGGTTCTCCAGTTGCATTCCTTAAGTTCCACCACCCACAGTGTTTCCATACCGTCTCTCCTTTCTCCCACCTTTGTTGGTTACACATAGTAACTTTGCTTTCCTTGCTCATTTCTGTTCTCCTCAACACCACCTCCTCCCTTCCTGCTTTGAGATAGTACTGTCACTCTCTATTTCTAATACAGCATTAAAATTAACTAAAACTAATCTTGTTCCAGTGGAAGAAGCTCTATGACATGAGTTTTGCTCCTTAATTCCTGTCTTTATTTATGTTCCAAGTAAGCTGGCCAACATTTACTTCTCTGACTACTATCACTGAAGCAATACAAAAAAGAGACTTTAGAAGACTAGAAACACACATTTGCAGAAATCTCCTTGACCCCTCTTCATCACAGCCGGCACTAATAGTCTGTTCAGGGAAAAAAAAAAAATGAACAGGCAAAGTCCAACTTTCATTCCTGCTTCCAGTATTTGGTTTGCAGTTGGGAAATGAGATCTAGGTGATAAATCCGGTGGACAGAAAAAAAAAAAAAAAACCAACCAGAGGTTTTATTTCATCGTACCCTTATTTCTAAACAAATACTGATTTCAAAACAAGGTGTTTCATAAATCAATGAAAAATGCAATGTAAATAAACTACTGGACTAAAGGACACAAAGAGTGAAAGAGAGGCTCATTGTGCTTTGTGTTTTCTCTGGAGCACATGAACTGATATTATTCCTCCACCCAGGCAAAGAGCAGAGCATGGAGTGGACTCCTAACACTGACAAAATACCCACTGTGCACATCCACTAACACTCTGAGCCAGAAGGACATTCTTTACCTATTATTTGATTCTGAATAAAAGAAGTAAAGAGGGATAGGCATTATCACCAACAACCTCCTACTCCTGCTACTTAACACACCTATCACTGCTTGTCCAAATCCTCGCTCCTGCCAACATCCGTGGGTACCACAGAAGGGAAAATCCCCAGCACAGTGACAATCCTGGCACAGAAGTAGCCTCTGAGTTCCAGACAATCCTTCTCAAAGCCTGTCTTCTCCTTGACCCTAAGCTATTCTCTTACCTAGATGAGCCATTTTCAGAATGCTGAATCCTTGAACACTTCCCAGGTGCAGAAGACAGTTGCAGGTGACAGAGAAGAGTATTGTAAATGTCATGTGTGCTCAAAAGCCAAGCCACACCTAACTTGTGTAACACTCCACTGAAAACAGGGGCTGCAACACCGGCACCTCTCCTATCACCTTGTTCCCACTTTGTGTCAGGCTAAGGAGCAACATCTAACATGGAAGAAAAGCAGAGGCTGGTGCACCTGTGGAGTGAGATGGACACTGAAGGAGAGGAAAGACACTACACAAGGCATGGCCAAGCAGCAACACTTAGCCTATCTCCAGGGTGGCCAGAGGGGAACCAGAAGCAGCTCTTGAGGGGTGCCAGAGGCAAAGTTATTTCAAAAGGGTCACTGCCTCTGGAGACTTCAAACTATACCTCTGATCAGCAGGCTGGACAACTACTGGTAAAAATATATATACCCATCTGAAAGGCTCAGCACTTTGGGGACTAAGTCCAGGCTACAGAACGTCTCCCAGATGCTTGAGCTGGTCATACCTTTGCTTCCCAGTTCCAACACCAGGCAGCACAGCACACTGCGGACAAGGACTTTCTTTGTGCCACTTTGCCCACTTTTTAGTTTTAAAACTTCTCATATAGATGTTCACATTTCCCATTTAATTTTCTCATACTACTGGACACAGCCCTCTTTCCTAGCAAGGAAGAATTATTTTGTTGCTTTAACACTTGCTGATCACCTCTGTTCTGCTTCAGGAACTCACGTGGATTAAGCTACTACCTCTAGAGGAACACCCCTTTATATACCTGAGGACAGGAGGGGAATCCATAGGGAGCTGGATAATAGCACAGGTCTGAATACAACTCTAGGAGTTACAATTAATGGAACCTTTAAATTCTCGAGTTTAGGGAAGTAGCATAAAGGGATTATTTGGCATCTCAGAACACAAACAATCGCTCAAGAATCATGAACAGTTTTGCTTTTCAGATGTTTTAATTCCAGGATCAGCATCACAAAGAAACTGGAATGGCTCCTGACACATGGGAAAGTTGCCAAGCTATCTAAAGTTTTATCTTCTTGGTTAACTGAAATCTGCATTACGTAGTAGCCTCTTCTGCTTTGGAAGCTGTTGCTTCCCTCACCAAGAAACTGATGGAAAACTGTCAAATACTCTCTACTTTTAGGATTTTATGAGGACTTTGTCAATACAATGTCATCTTTATTATTTGAAGAGAGCTATAAGGATGGCACTAATAAAATATCACCAGCCCAACATATAACAAGTCTACTTCAAACGAATGAGTAACTGGTCAGCAAGTGCCCAAGTCTTCTTAGAGGGAAAGCACCTGAAAATTCACACACTTAAAAACCTGAATGTAAAGCCACATGAATTTTTCTGACGACTGCTACTTTTTCCATTTTCTTAAGATGATGCAGTTTGCTTTCTTAATCCAATCCTCAGGGAAGGAACACAGCTGCAGTGGGAAGAACTCGCAGAATCTTATGCTGCTGTCATCTTTTTCCTTAGAAAAAAGGATGCTCAGAATTGTTGTGTCACCTCCTCATGAGAGGTATCCTCTGACTCCTGCCCAACAGTGCCTTGCAGCTCACACTGCCCAAACACGCGGGGCTGAAACAGACCTGGGGAGTAGGTATCCCATTGCCACTTGAAAAACAAGGCATGAGAAGGTGTTTGTGAGTGAAAAAATGCCATGATTAAATTATTATATGTTATTATATTAAAAGTCTTGATGATGAGGAAGCAAAGGCTCACAGGCCTCCTCTCTGGAACCCTCAAAGCTAATGGAGAAGGTAAACTTAGCTCAGGAAACTAGATTTTAACCAGTTCAGCATAAACCACTAACCTGATTAGAGGACATATAAGGGAGTGTCATTCTGTAGATCCTTTCCTCTATTAAAACATCCAAAATACCAATATAAGGATGGCCAGAGCTCCAAAAACAAGATTTACCTTCATTTGAACCCAGTTACAGGCTTCAATACATTTGTACAGATTTTCAAAAACATTTCCTAATTAAAAGAAAAATGTTCTGTTCACAAGTAGTCTAACACCACATTACACACATTTTATTTCCTGCACAAATACACAGTGTACAGAGAAAGTAACATAACAGTGGATGAAAGTGTTTCTGTGAATCTAGAACCATACTGTGCTATTTATAATTGTGCAGCAATTCTTCTGAGGCACATGCAGAGAGCCCAAAACATGACAAAGCATCTGTTCCTGTTCAGTAATGAAAGCATTTAAACTGTACTGCCATTAATGAAAAATAAAGTGTGAAACAAAAATATTGTAATGTTACTTTGAGAAGCAGAATCACAGAGGGTACTAAGGCTTCAGAATTCAAATTCTTCTTTAAATATCACCAATATTCAATGAAATGCTCTGTTTGTGTCTATTCCTAGCTGTTTCATTTTCCCAGAAAGCATTTATGAGATATTGGCATTTGGACATGGAAACATTCGTGTTTCCGTTAAAAGAACACTAAAAGGATAAGGAATCAAAAATTTGAAAAAAAGTCTCTTTCCATATTATCAAGAACAGGTCCTTGGAGCTACCAATACACTCCATTTCATGTGTCTCTGCAGTTTTACCTAGCTCATCCTGCCCTCACAGAAGAGCAGCTTTTGAACAAACCAGCAAACAGAAGTTTATGCAACGACTTTTCAATTATTCACAGTTTTAAACATAGACATGAAAGACATAAGTTTCACTGAAAAAAAAAAACAAAACCAACAACCCTCCTTCTAAGTCAATATGAATTATAAAATATCCTCATGGTTGTTATATTTCCCATTAGTTCTAAAGAGCACTTCATCTTGAATTCAGGTTTCCCACAAGAACAGAAAAGCAGCTCTTCTCCCAAACAGAGGGACAGATACAAGGTTAGAACATATCCCTATCTAGAGCCATATACCCCTGCTAATTAAAAAGAAATTTCTCCCCTCCCGTAATATCTAATGAGTTAGAGAGGAACACAGACACAATGGATTTGCTCTTCTAGGGACCTGCAGCACCTAAAGACTGTGCATGTCCCTTTTCTAGCACAAAGTTTCCCACCAAACTGAACTGGCCAGTCTAGAAGATGGTCAGTGTAGGAGACAGACACCTCCATATTTATACACAAATAAGTAGCTTTATAAATACATTTTGTTAACCAGTAAATCTTGAGTGTCTCAGCTTTCTGTAGAAACCAGACAGGACATCTGTGGGCACAAAGGCTAACTGGCTTCTGCAGCAATCCAGCAGTTCTTGCCCACAACCAGCACTTCTAACCAAACTGCAATTCCAACATCCATACTCAATTTGCAAAAATTATGTTTTGTCAGTTCTGAGGAACTTCAAGTTTATGTCTAAACCAATGTCAGCAACAAATCACAAACTCATTTAATAATAAAAAAAAAAACCAAACCACAAGCACATAGGAAGTTGTGGAAACAGCCTGCACTGCATTTATTACGAGACAAGAGAACTCTGCTAGCTCAATCATGTCAGACAGATCAATTATAACCATTCATATTTTATTACATATAAAGTTCATAAGTAGGGTATCACCATCTCAAAGTCCTTTTCTAATCATTACATAGTTTAATGAACATAGGAAAATTAGTTTTAATAGCATAAATTATTGGGTATTTGTTGATGTACTTCTAACAAAATATCCATGAAGCTTTATCTTCACCCATTTCCTTACGTATTAACAGTTTTACAGAGGTATCAGTAAGGAGCACTGCTTTAGCATAATTATACAGCTAAGTGTTAAACTGGAATTCCTTACTCATTCTCTTACTAAGGAATTAGTAACCCTTCTCAAACCACAGGTAAAGACTCAGAGTGCCCATTTCCAGCCAAAATACAGACTTATCAACAAAATACTAACAGGTCCAAGTGCAATTTAGAATCACAACTGTGCTCTTCTCAGAAATTGAAAGTATCGAGACCTTTAACAGATCTCAAGCCGGACATGAGTTATACAGGTGACAACTGTTTTTGAAGTCTTGGGGTCTACAAGCTGTTAGACAAGGAATCATAGAATTGTAGAATATTCTGTCTACAAAGGGATGCAACAAAGATCATCAAATCCAACTCCTCATCCTGTGCAGGACAGTCCCAAAAATCACACTATGTGCCTGAGAGCATCGTCCAAATGCTTCCTGAACTCTTGTCAGATGTGGAAGAGTTCCATTCATCTACCTACCAATATTTTATTCATTTCTGTCTAATTCCTGCATGAATTAATCCTGAATAATGTAAATTTCTAGAAGTGAAATAGCATTCTTTGAAAGCCAAGAGTGGTGTACACAGATAACTTTCATCTTCAGCAATCCACAAGGAACACAATTCCCCAGAGAGCCACTGAGGTTCATAGTAGCCAATGGTGGGAAGGAAGTCCATAAATCAAGGAAAGGGAAAGCCAAAATACTTCTAAAAGGAGTTTGCCCTGGCTTTTCCAGAGACATGCATTTAATCACATAATGGAAATCTTTTCCCCACTCCCCAAAATCAATTTTGCTTTGTTGTCATGCACAAAAAAATAGGACACTTGCATGCACAATCAGCATGAGCCTTCTTACCCTTTTGTCCCATGATTCAGAAATCAATAGAAAACAAGGCTGCACATGAAGATTAATCGACTGATAGCTGCAAAGCGATTTCTGTAAATAACAACGACAGCCATATTTTAATAAAGCCCAAAAAATGACTAAGCTACATTTAAATATTTGGGGAAACATCTACGTACAGTTTAAAAGCACACAAAGGTTTTGATGGGCACTGAATTAAGTTCATCTCTAAAGCATTTGATTTTTTAATGTTAGATGCCCAGACTATGCATATATAAGTAACAACAAGTGAAAAAATAAATTCTACAGGTTTTAACAAGGAATGGATGAAACACAACTGTTAATTTCTTTGTTATATTGAAGTGTGTTTCAAAACAATGCAAGAAATGGATGAATGATAACGATATCACTCATCATGTCTTGTCTTAATATGAGTGTTTCTGACTCTCTATGGAACAGCTCCTAAACACAAACTTTCCCAAATGGGGCTTAGGATGATGTATACATAGAAATGACAGCTAACAGATAACAACAAAAGGAACACTTGCTCCAAATTAACAAGTCTTAAAGAAATCCATGCATATTCATTAATAAATATAGAAGCACCAATTTGATGGCACACAAAGTTGCTTAAGGTACCATGAGTTAAATTAACAGATGTACAAAGAGCTACAGTTTTCCAGCTGCCAAGTTCCTGTTTTGTTTCTTTTCTTAGCTTAATAAAGGATACATTTGCAGAAGTTACTACTTTTGCAATGTAGAAAAGACCTAAAAATCAGCTGAAAAAAAAATGTTTTCATATTGAAAGCATTTCTTGCATATTATGCAAAGAATCTATAACATAATTTGTGACCACAGTATTATAATAGTTACAGACATTCTGAAATACAGTTATTTTCCTTTTCTGGCCTAGTCCTAGCAAGTGGCGAACTGCTGAAAGAAGCCCAAACCATAACTTTTCCCTGGCAGCTGTTTTCCAAGTTCCCATGGTCCCTTAGGTTAGCAGCTGAAAAGGACATGATCCAGGGCTTCTGATGTTTCTCATCCTAAGATACCAGAATCAATCAGCAAACAATAATTTCAGGCACCCCTGATGTAACTCTTCTGTAATAGCTGAAATATGAAAATATTACAGAATTATAACCTATTTAACACTGTTTTAAGCAGCCAGCAATGCTGTCATAAAATTAAGAGGGTTTCTCCCACCTATAAAATAAACAAAGCAATTACAAAAAGAGCCTTATTAAGTAGGAAGTCCCATTGTAAAGTGTGAAGGCTACATGAGAAACATATTCCAGAGGAGGAAAAAAAGTATAAAAGTATTCTGGATTGAAAGAGTGGAGAAAGTAATTGATAAGAACTATGGCTTAATTTTCACTAAAAACATTAGAAAGCTTAGTCCTTGAAATATTAAAGGACACAATCATGAACACATCTCCAGCCACTGATATTTCAGAATCTTATTTCTCAGGGAGATAAATCTTCCCTTCCCATTACCCATCTTGTTAACACTTACTTATTATATATACACAATAAAAACTAGAATAACAAAACACAAATAAATGAATTTTCCAAAATTGTTGGGAGAAGAAAAACCAAAACGAGGATGTTATCTGCCCCTTAATTTGTGTTAAAAATGTTAAATGCTAAAAACGTTAAATTAAAATTCACTCTTTTTAAATTCCATTTCAAGTGCTGTTTTCCCTCCTACACTTGACAAGAAAGCCATATTCACATAGAAAATTGAAATTTTAAAAGCTTGATGGGTATTTTTGGGTTGGGGGGGTGGGTCATTTATTTGTTTAAAGACTATGAAGTAACACAAGAGAAAGCAGTAGCATGGATGAATACAGAAATTAACAAGCACTACTGAATTGCTCCAACTCCTTTTTGTTTTCACCTTGCACAAAGCAGGGAAGCCACCAGCATGCTCCACCTGCTGTCCGAGGAGCTGACTCTGCACAGATACAGGCAAAAAGCCACACGGTGTTTGGGAGGCCAAGGAAGGAAAATGCTATGTAGTTAACGAGCATGCTTGGAGCCATTCTGAAGTCACCAAAATTGGCTCTTCACTGCAACCAAGAACAGGCCAAATCATGGAATATTTCCCAGACAACTAATATATGTACATCTTAAATCAGACAACTGACAAATATTTGACAGAAGAGTGTGGGAAGTGTCAATATTACTAAATTTCACAGCGGTAATTCAAAAGAAGAATGTGGGAAAATTTCCTTTGGCAAAATCCTTATTTTTATTTATTCTCTTAATTTCTATGTTACAGTCAGTCATAAGAACTACTAACCAGCAGCTAAAAACAATTTAACTAGCAATTGTATTTAACAAAACCTTGAAAATCAAAGATATAATTATGCTAATGGTATAATTACAATAATTAAAGCCAAAAGAGATAAGAATAAGAAAAAGTTAAAGAAGTCACACACAGAGCTACCACAAGTAAAATATATTTTTACAGTCAACAGGTGCTCACACCTGTGCCACACTTAATTCTTTTATTTCAAACATTTTTAGTATAAAAGCTGCCCTTAAGTTAAACATTTAATTGAAATCAGGGAATAGATCCAATAAGTAGGTTAGCTGTTTCCAGAAAAGAAAAATCTCACTATCTACCAAGCTGTGTTTCAAACATCTGATTAAGTGTGAATATCCAGAACATTATGTTCAAGAAGAAGAGTCTTCAACAAATATTTTGACATGACTTAGCTATTACTTTTTCTCCTTAGCAGAAGCATTTGTAACATTTCAGTCCAAATGCAGCCAACAAAAAAACCATACCAAAACCACCCATGCTCCATAGCAGAAGCTAAATGAAATTATCTGCACAAACTATTCAACAGGGAAATTCAGAACACATGTGGCAACTGAGAAGTACATACTGCCTGTACTGCAGAGGCTATCTGGTTATAAGTTTTTTGGGTTTGCTTTTAAATAAAAGCACTATTTAATCTTTCACTCCACAGTTTCTTTGTGATAAAGCACAGCTTAGACAACTACCAAAACATGTGTAGTTCAAACCTATTCCTATTGTACTCTAACAGAAATGAGAAAACACATTTGCTTTCTCAACATTTCAGAATTTGCATTTCAACTTCACTGAAGACATCATCCACGTCTAACCATCTGCATCAACACTCGTGTTACGTGCACAAGACAAACTCATAAGAAAAAGTTAAACATAAAAATTGCAGGGAAAAGTTACACCTTGGCACGTTGATCCAAGTGCTGCAGCAATGACAGAGCATCCACTATAGATGTCAACACAAATGCCATGTCATGGCTGGTCAAAGCCAAGCACTATTACATATCAAGGTTAAGAGAGCAGACTGAAAATTGTCTATTTGGGCTATGACAACTGCATTGAGACTGAAATCTTAACATATTTTAGGACTCGATGCAGCTAAATCCCCACATTCCTAAGTGGGATTGCTAAGCAGAAACATCAACAGAAAACACGATAAACTGAACGTGCAATGAAGAACTCGTGCAGAGCCCAGCAGCCATGGCTGAGCTGAGGTTCAAAGAGAAGAGCATCCATCACCTCTGGCTGATGACCTCTGCTCATCTCTCCCCCTCGGAGTAACAGCCCAGCTCTGACTTGTGCTGATTCCTCCACAGTTAATACTGAAGGAGTTAAGAAGCATATTGTCCTGTGAATAATTCATGCACAATAATTTCAATACTGACTTCTGAAGTGTCACCAGGAACAGCTTCAATCCCCAGAAAGACTAATTAAACTAACTCTTACTCAGTCTTTATGTAATACCAGTTATCTGGACCTCTCATGGTATGCCAGAACACCATCTTTAGAGCTACACATTCATGAAACTACTGTATTAATAAAAAAGTAAGGGGTGGCGGGGGGAGGGGGGGAAGGGGTAAAATTACCACCAGGAACTGCTACACAGACCTAGGAAACAAAGCAGGACAATAGTGGACAAAGGAGTTGGTCAGTATGACCCAATAACTCCATCAAAACTTCCTGTTAATTAGATATTATTTTTCTACTTAATTTGTAAAGAACTCATTGTAACATGACAGAAAACATTTTTGGGAAATATCTTGCTGTAACAGCCTTTTCTAAGTTTTATTCCTAAAGATGCTCAATGCACTTTGTGATGTGTGGGATGACAGAACTCCATGTGAAAATAAAATTAAAAAACACAAAAACACCCAGCCTTTAGAAAAAACTGAGTCTTTCAGATTTCAGGGAGTAACAACTTAAGATTTCAAAGTAACCCTGTAATAGCAGTCTGTTTCATCAATACGCTCTGAAAAGATTACAATGAAACCTTTACAGAAGCCTAAATTAGCAGACAGAAGACCTCCTTTCCACAGGCAACAGACTTGAACTCCTGAAGGCTCTGTCTCTATCTATTAGAAGCACAACTAGACACAAAAGGATGCTTGCCTGCCTTAAAATCTAATTGTACTTCTTCACTGCCATAACTTTTGGAAGTAAAATATTATGAAAATACTGTTATTTCACAAGAATTGCAATACACACCTCTGTTAGGTTCCCTTCCCTTCAGCCATGCACTTACACTTATTAATACAGGCAAAGATACATAAATGGCTGCGTAGTTCTGAGTGTCTCACTACAGATAAACACTACAATCAGTTCTTTTGGTCTCCTTTAACTCCAATCTGAGTGCAGTAATGCAGACTCCATATGCATTGATATTAATGACCCCAAACACAAGCACATCTGGTTTAAAAGAAAAAAAAAAAATCTTACTTTTCCAGTTTAATTCATTTAAAAAGTCCACACACTCCTTCACATGACACGTGTGACATATCTTACCGACAGTAAGATATTTTACATGACACAACACAGAACTACTGTAAGGCATTTCCAGTACCCCCAGTCAACAGCTTGTTACAAATCACAGCAAAGAAAAAATGATCAAAGACTTCCTCATGAAATTAAGCATCCATGAAATTCACTACAAACCCATATAATTAGAATGCACTCAGTATGACTGCTACTGTAACTTTATGAATACTTGTTTATCCTCTGGATAAAGCAGATTGCTTTATCCAAAGACTGGTGTTCACAATCTTACTAAAGATCATGTAGTTTTTCTAAACATAAAAACTAATTAAAGGAATAGTTAAATTTATACTTTTGTAATACATTTTGTAACTTGATTTGTTGTGTTATAGAAATTTGCTACTCTTGAAGGTAAATAATTTGATTCTCAGAAACATTTGCCTCAAAAATCTTACTTAACTTTGAATGTCAAAAATTGCAAGTATTATCACTTTTTATCCTAAATAGTGATTTTATCTTCTATAAACACTAGTTGTAATTTTCCAAGGATAGGATTATAGCTATATCAAAATATAGCTTTTTTATATCAAAAATATCTTTATTTTTTTGAATACAAACATTTCAGAACATAGTCTAAAGCACAAAATTCAATTTTATACTCTGAAGTTGTAATCAAAAAGGCAAATGCAGAGCCCTTATTATTATTTGAAAAATATATGGAGATTTACAAAGGCAGAGACTAGATAATATTGACATCTTAAAATCCCTAAAATGACAGCAAGTATAATGTTTCTTTTCCCTTTTTTTTTTTTTTTAATTTTTAAAACCTCCCCCCAAATATTCTAACAGTAAAGACCCCTAAATATTGTCTTAATGTACTTAAGAGAAGAATACTTACTGCCAGGCATTGTTAATCAGGGATGTCTTCAATTTTGCAAAGCATAAGAAACTATAAAGAAAACAAACAAACAAAGTCAAGACTATAGCTTTAGACAATTTACATCCAAATATGCCCAGTAGCTTATGCAGAATGAGCCAAAGTCACGTTCTCCAGCTTCAATACCAGAGGGGCTGCTACCACAGAAATACAGATACCCTCTTAGCTGACCAGATTAGATTTTGCCAGTTCCTGAAATGCAGTAATTCTGTTCTTGCCTTTGTTGCTGGAGTTAACATTTTTCTGTTGTGTACCGTGACCTTCCCAAGTGCCACTGTTCGGGATGCTAAATTCTGCAGAGTCTCACAGGATGCTTCCACTTCAGACGTAAACTACAGCAGCACTTCCCTGTTAAAATGCCTGAGAGAGGTTTCTGTTCAACACAATGAAAAACAATTGAAAAACCTGTGTAGCACTTTCTAGGGTATTTTTTTCCCAATATCAAAAAAGGCAGATTTTAATTAAGATCAGAGTGCAACCTCCTGTACAAAATAGCTGCTCAAAGTATTTTTGATGCAATTAAATATATTCATAAAATGAACTCATGTCACAACCATCTGTTTTGGACACAAAAGTAGTCAAATCTACTGTTCAATTAATTAGCACTAAAATGTAAATAATTTGAAGATTTTTCTGTATTAAAGCAGAAATTATGCATTTGGGTTTTACTAATTGCCAAATGTAAACTCCTCACAAATGTAACCTTCTACAAGTCAGAACAAAATCTCAGTTAAAGACACTGAGTGTTGCTGTCTTCAAAAATAAAATAAAATTTTAAACAAAAGATAGATATTCAGCTAATAAATGTATGTATACATACACCAAAAAATGTAACACCACAAATGGATAATGTGAGAATAAACATTTAATTTGGTCAACATGTTTTCATGACCATATTAAAGCAACGCTCATAGTTGTTAAAAATAAACTTTATTCTCGTTTATGCATTTCAACCAAAGGTTCCAATTAGCTGACAGCAACTGGGATTAAAAATAGTACTTCAAAGTAAGTTATTTAAAATATCCCATCTATTAGAAAGTTGTACGTCCCTCTCCAAGGGCAGCATGAGAAGCAGCATAATTTTATAAAAGGAAATGTGCTGTGGATCATCATGTCCAACAGACACATGGAAAAACAAAATCTCTGGTTCAGAATATAGTTATGGACCTAGCTGAAATGTTACAGAAAACAGATTTACTGTCATGTAAGAAAATAAAAATGCAGAGAAGCTGGTGAGAGTCTCAGGGAGTCAAGTGCCAGAGACTCAAGAATGTTTTACTGACCATCTCTGGCAATCAGAAATTCAAATCATTCCCTAAAATATAACCACTGCTGTTGTCAACCAACTCAACTCACTTATGGAAGATTTTTAGAAGAGTGTTCTGTGGAAATTACGAGAAAAATTGTATAATCAACTAAGACATATAGCAAATAACTGCTTTTAAATACTTCACTGGGTTTTTAGTAATTTTATGATCTATAACAGGACAAAAAATTCCATACAGAAGTGGCAGGACAGAACACACAATTTCCTCTCCAGAAACTCTTCAATCACTGTTTCACTTGGCCCAGGACAAAGTTAAATCCACAGATGTTGCCACCTGTTACAGCAGAACAGAACTAAACTAAACCAAGAAGCTTCACACTAAGAGTCTGCTCAGCTATTTGTCACTGAGCTAAAATTTTACATAACAAAAGAGGGAAAACCCCCCTTCCCCACGCAGAATTTGATGAAGTAAAACTTAGCCCATTAAAAGAGAGCTATGGAAAATCATGTGATACCATTTAGTTTCCTAGTCTAACACTAATATTTAACATATTCCATGTTAATTTGTGACATTTGAAAGCTCATCACATGCAACTTATGGATATAAGTTTTCTTCACCAAAGCAACTGACTCCTGGATATTAAAAAGCTAAACAAGATCATATCTACTTTTCTGTGGAGGACTAAAACTTACTGTGTTTTTCCTAAGGATATAACAATAGTACTAAGCATAATTATAATCAAAGTGCAAAGATAGTGAATGTGCCTTAAAAGACAGATGAACAGTTGCATGACACATAAAAGTTGTTCTTCTGAAGAAAAACTTTCAATTTTGTTTTGATATTTTACACCATTTGGCTAGGAAACCCCACGTCAATTCATTGTTCATCAGAACAAGAATAAAAACACAGTTTGTCCAACTTTTTTTTTCCTTCATTAACTAACTGGGAACTGAAACCAAATGGTAGTTTATAAGCACAAATATTTCTTATTATCACAAGATTCCAGAAAATGCATTGAAAGTCAAACAGAAAAGCAGAGATGTTTTTGTGTATGCCCTAATACAATAAACCTCTTTAAAAGATCTAAAATGGAAAAATTTATATAACCTTGTGCTACAGGCAAAGAAACGCAAGTCAGCATACCTAAGATTCCGTATTTTCTTCCACTAAGCCCTCTGTTATTATGTAACACCATAGATGTTTAACTTGATTTTGAGTCTTCAAAATGAAATTGCCAGCTGGGCTCCTATTCATTCCTCTAGCTTAAGCCAAATAAGGGCAGAGGCTTAAGCACCCCTCACAGCCATGCAGGCACAAACTGAAAAACTAAAAATCCACTGTACATTTACTTTTTAAATCACTTAGTTCCCCACTCATATTTCCTCTTTGAAAAATTAATCAATGCCTTTAGCTTTGAAAGTAGGCAAATGGCCAGTGCAATGCAAGAGTAATAAATCACATGTTCATTCCTAAATATATACAGTTAAGCTCCAACTACCATTCCCAGAACCCCAAAAATGCAACATAAAACTGATTTACATACCACAGTGTAATTCTAGGACAGTACCTGATTTTAGTCTGAATTACCCTTCTCAGGTGGAGATGCAATGCCATGTATGAAGCTGGCTGAATTAATGAGATTACCCTGCTCTCTTACCCAAGACAGAATGCAACTACAGAAAGTATGATTTGCTTTCACTTTAAAAAATTACATATCTTCAAAATTGTTTGAAAACAGTGTGGTAACTTTACAAGAACTCCTTACAGAGTTAGGCTGGGCAGTTAAAAGTCACTGACACCAACCAAAGCTGTTTCTTACCCATGCTCTCTATAATTTAGAATTTTATAATTATAAGTGCAATCCCTTTTCATTATACCTGAATTGCCAAATCTGGTGAGTATTCTTACACCTCCTTTAACCTCCATGCAATATAAAATTTGTTTGTTCTTTTCTACTGCACAAGTTTGCATCAGAAGTAGAGAGAAGTAACTGTCCATCATGAACCACAAACATTTGCAATATCTAAAACAGCTGTTTAATCATGAACTGTATTTTAATTACATTTTTGTGATTTTTTTTTTTCCTGAATCAGAAATTAATCTTGTTCTAGCAGCCTTTTTTAGATAAATAATAAAATTGTTATTAAAAGGCTTAAATAAAACCCATGGATAAGCCTTTAGGTCTATCAGGGAACTACAATCAAGATTTCAACTTCCAACCACCAAGTTCTCAAAGAACTTTTACCATGTGTTTAAGAGCATTAACACCATGTCTTCAAGCAAAATGTCCTAAAGTTACTTGAGAAATATTTCAAATTATTTAGAATTAACTTAGAATTAATGCTTTAGGAAGTAATTACCTATAAAATCCCAAAGCCATGGTTATTAACTCTGTGTTTAGCTTACCTACTCAGTTTGCACGGCAAACGCTGACGTAGCTTTGCAAAGTGTAACACCTGGGCTAGCAAGCAGGGTTTTGATGTAGCAACTAAAACTCTGGTTTAAAGTTATAGGCTTTCCCACAAGCCCTACAACAGCACAGACAATTCACGATCTTTTCTTCTTTGTACCTCAGCTCAAAGGACCACGGGAAACCTTTCTAGATGTATCCAAAAAGAGATGCTGTACTATAGTTTTCTGTAACAGGATTTGTGAACCCAAACCTCAGTTATCTAAAGCATGGCTCCGTGATGCACAATTAACTTTAAAGACGAAGCCAAGACAGCTCGCAGTATCGTCCTCCTGTCAATTTGCACTGTGTTCGGTTAATATCTCGGTGTCCTAAGGTTCATTTGAGAAAAACCTGCCGAGGGAACTCCCAAAGCCACAGCCCTTCCCGGTAAAAGCAGGGGAATCCGCTCGCTGCCCCCAGCCCCGCTGTCCTCACAGCTCCAGTGGCGAGCAGACCCGTCCGGAGACGGAGAGCCACCCTGTCAGCCCTTCCGCCGGCCCACAGGGACACCGAGCCGCTGTCGCGGCGGGTCCGGCCTGAGGCGATGCCCTGAGGCTTCCCCTCCCGCGCCAGCCGCGCGGCCCGAGCCTACCGCCACTCCCTCGGCGCCCACTCCTCTAGCGCGGCCTCCTCGTTCCCAAGTGTGGAGAATTGGAATCAATAGGGAGATCGCTACAAGGAGGCGACGGCCAGGGTGAACACGAGTACCGGGAGCACTGTCTGGCTGCCCCAAACTCACCTCAACCTCCCCTCCGGCTCCGCTTAGCAGTCGCCATCTTCGCCTACCTTCCCCCGCCCCGTTTAGTTCTCCGTAGCACAGTGCACGCCGGGAGTTGTAGTTCTACCAGGAGTAGCTCCGCGCCCTTTCCCACCCATCCATCCCTCCCACGCAGAGAGGGAGCCGAACAGTCGCCGCAGATGAAAAAGCGCCCGGAGACGGCACGGGGGGACAGACCCGGGGCATGCAGCTATCTGAGCCCTGCTAGGCGCCGGGCGGGCGAGCGGGCAGAGGCCGCAGGGACGGACCACAACTTCCAGGAGCCTTTGCGGCGTGGGCTCGCCAGCTCCTGGGGGCGGCGCTCCCCGTGTGTCGCGCCCGGCTCCGCGCCGTGAGGGCGGGTCGGTGCCGCGGGCGGGGGCTGGTGCCGGTGTCCGGTGCCTCCGGCCCGGGCGCGCTCCGCCATGGGCTGAAGCGAGGGGCAGGGGAGGGTGAGCGGCGGTGGACGCTTCCTTGAGACCGGAGTTCAGACGCCCCTGCAGAGACCATGGTGGCAAACACTGGTGAAAATCAGTGAAACCCAAGGCAGCACGATCTCTTAGTCTGTTTTCCTTGAAATAATACTGCTATCTTCCAAATCTGATGCCTTTGATGCCAGATTTTGCAGACAGGCAAGGGGAAATCGGAAGTCTTTCACAGAATCGTTAAGACTGGAAAAGACCTCCAAGATCATTGAACGCAACCTATAACCCACCTTGTCAAGCCGACCATGGCGCTGAGTGCCATGGCCGGTGGCTGAACACTGAGAGGTATGACAAGGTTTGTCTTTACAAACAAGTCCTGGGTCTGCTGGTAGATAAAACTAGCACTGAGAGATAAGAGAAACGATGGGAAGGAAGGATTCTACTGATTGATAAATGAAAAAGAAGATATTTACCTTTACAAACAAACCATAGGTTTGTTTATAAATGAAATTGGATATCAAAAGATGAAAGTAACAATGTGGAAAACTCATAAATCCCATAAGAAATAAAAATTAGGGGGGTTATACATTAAAAGGGGAATCTTAAGTCTTAGGCATTTTGGAAAGTCTGTACCTCTCAAGTAGCTCAGCCAATGGGGAAAGAGAGAGGGAAATGCGGCCGGGAAATTAGGATAAAAAGGAGGCTGCGTCCTCCAAAAATCTGAGAGACCCCAGGGGAAATGCCCCATGGCCTCTCCCTTTATTCGAATAAAGTAAAAGGACTTCTCTGTCTCCTTTATGGACATAAACCTCTGGTGTTTGTGGATTAATTTTCCTAACAACACCATCACCTCCCTGGGCACCCTTCTCCAGTGCTTAACCACCCTTTCAGTGAAGAAATTTTCCTGATGTCCAACCTGAACCTCCCCTGGTGCAACCTGAGGCCATTTCCTCTTGTCCAGTTGCTTTTTGTGTGGAAAAAGTGGCTGACCCCACCTGGATACAACCTCCTTAAAGACAGTTGTCGAGAACAAGGTCACCCTGAGCCTCCCTTTCTCCAGGCTAAAAACTCCAAGCTCCCTCAGCTGCTCCTTATCAGACTTGTGCTCCAGCCCCTTCCCTTGCACTGTTGTCTTTTTCTGAACATACTGCAGCACCTCAGTGTCATTTTTGTCATGAGGAGCCCGAAACCGAACACAGGAGTTGAGGTGTGGCCTCAGCAGTGCTGAGTACAGGGAGACAGTCAGTGCTTTCACACTATTGCTGATACAAGCCAGATCCCATTGACATTCTTGGCCACCTGAGCAAACACTGGCTCATGTTCAGCCACTGTTGACCAGCACCCCAGGGCCTTTTCCACCAGCATCTTTCCAGCTACTCTTCCCCAAGCCTGCAGTACTGCATGGAGCTGTTGTGACCAAAGTGCAGGACCTGGCACCTTGCCTTGTTGAACCTCATCCAACTGGTTTTGGCCCATTAATCCAGCCTATAGGCCTAAAAGCCCATTTCCTGTTGTAGTAGTTCCTTCTAAAGAAGGACAAGTCAATCCATTTGAGTTTATATCTTTCACTGACTTCAGTTCTGCTTATGTTGCATCTGTTAAAAACTAGTATTTCATTTTATTACGCTTTTGAAACTGCTTGAAGCTTTCCTTTCACCTCCAGTAGAAACAGGATCAGTGTTTCACTTGTGTTCCTTGAAAATAATCCCGAAAAATGTGAAACTGAGGAAGTGAGATGTCTACATGTCTCACAGTTTTCAGCAGTTTCCAAAACATATTAATTCATGAAAATTGGACAGACTCTCACATGTGGGTGCAACTGAATAAGTTAAAGGAGTAAAGTGTAGTCCTTCTTATTCATTTATACAATTTCTAAAATACAGCTTATGGCTTTGAACTCTTGAGGCCAAACATCATGAAAGTGATAAGACAGTGAACAGTCAGCTTTCCATAGATATATGTATTGAGTCACTGCCTGCAAAGCAAAATATGTTGGCATCAGCAGCCATTTTATTAAGGTTTCTGCCAACAGTCAGAACTACGTAGATCTACATTTGCCCTTTGTCCTTTAAGTACAGCTGGTGATAATAATCCTCCTCATTTTCTGAAACCAAGGAAAGGGGGGGTTTTTTGTTTGGGTTTTTTTTTTTCATCATCCAAAAATTCAAATGCATTATTATAGTCTTAACTCATGTCAGACACAGTTTTAGTTCAAAGATCGTCCTTCTAACCATTAGCTACAGGCAGTCTGCTCTCTTTACTGAAGTGTTTCATTCCAGCTATGTCTCTCATTATTCTTTTATCTGTTCATGAGGGCATGCAGGCTCCAATGTTCTTGTCATGCCATATGGTTTCAGCAGAATGCTGGCAAGAAGTGCAATTGCTAGATCTTACTAGTTGTCTAAACAAAAAAAGCAGCAAGCTAGGTTGGAGCCACTACTCACAGATATGAAATGTAACACTGAGAGCAACATCCTGATTTCTCTAAAGCAGTTTAAAACAAGTTTTCTTTGTCTGACATTATAGTTCCTGTTTCTGTGATGTATGTTCTTTATTCTCTGAGGGTTTTCAAAATGCTTCCCCCCATTTTTATTGTTTTAAACACATCCCTGTATATGGAGTAGGCTTACAAAGCTGAGATAACAGAATAAATACCGTGTTGTGATTGAGGTTTGTTTGAAGACAGCTGATATGTTTTAAAGCAGGCCTCTTTTATTACATTATTACATAAACCATGTGGTATCTAATATTCAATAAAAGTCAATAAAGCCCTTAGCATAATTGTAGTGCTGTTGTTTAAAACAACTGTTTTCCTAATTCAGTTTCAATGCAGCTGTAGTCTATGAATATGTGTGTTTTGGTCTCTTAGAGCTTCCTTATGTATTACGTAATGGGTAGCAAGTTTAGTTGGGAATTACAAGAATTTTTCATTTTAGTGAGGACATCAGAAGAGTATCCAGACACTTTTTTGTCCAACACCAATTTTTCATTTACTGACAATGAAAGATGAACCTGATCCTTTGACCACATCTAGGCTGACAATCAAACCACACAGTAAGATTAAGAAAAAGTTGAATTGCATACATAAAACACTGGTGCATGGCTAATTTGCAGCCAAACTATCTGGTTTTACATGTTTCCATCCCAAGCCCATCTAAGTGGACTGGCCAATTTGACTTGAATATCTCCTAAATCACCTGGACCAGCAGTTTGTACACATGCTGCTCCACATATGCACAAAACTTCATGGCCCAAGTGACCCGCTTTGACAGCTCTTTAAAAAGTGATGGTTATCATTTTGGAGCAGGTCCAGTGGATGGCGACAGAGGTAATTGGAGGGAGCTGGGCCTGTTCAACCTTAAGAAGCGATGACTGAGAGGGCACCTCATCAGTGTCTATGAGTGTCTGTAGGGCTTTGTCAGAGGATGGACCAGGCTCTGCTAAGTGGTGCCCAGCAGTAGGACAAGAGGAAATGGGCAGAAATGGGTGCCCAGGAAGTCCCACTGGGTGACTGAGCACTGGAACAGATTGTCTGGAGAGTTTGTGGAGTCTCCCTTACTGGAGAAATTCAAGGAACATCTGAGTACAATCCTGTGCCATGTGCTCTGGGATGACCCTGCCTAAGCGGGGAAGTTGGACCAGATGATCCACTGTGGCTCCTTCCAGCCTTACTCATTCTGGGAATCTCTGATTATTATATTAGCAGATCTTTTAGAGATTTCACTTAAGTAGTATCTAAAGTGTGAGACAGAAACATCTTGTTCAGCAGCCAATAAAATGTGAATTGCCCGAGTAATTTGGCAGCAGCAGTTCTGTGTTTTCTGACTGGATTACTAAGTCAACTAAGACTGCAATCAAATGTTCAGTATTTGCAGCAAGCAGCAAAAAGTACTTCAGTTTGAAATGCTCATGGATGTTCAAAGGGTAGCAGAAATTATTAGCTAGCCTTACGTGGTCTAAGAGAATGAGCTCTTCAAGGAGTAAAGAAAAAAATAAAGAAATGTAAAAAAACCCAAAGAAAATAATGAATCCCAGCAACAATATAATGCGGGAATGATAGACAGTTGATAATGCTTTTATACCTGTGTAAGAAGGATACTGTTAAGTTTAAAATGTTGCAGATATAGAAAAAGATATAAGAAAACGTACTCAGTAACAGAAATGAGTAAAGGCTGGATTAGTGAACATTAATAATCAAGTTGCTGAAAAGTTATAATCCATTATAATACTAATTTCAGCTTTCAATAGTGAAAATACAAGGAGTTTTCATAACAATGATTCCATTGCTTGATAAGCCACTACTAAAGAAAGCCACCCATAGGCAGTTCATGAAATGAAATTGAAATGTTTCAACTATATAAGATACCAAATAATCATTTTGTTAATATGTGTTTGTGGGCATATTTTTCCAACCTTGCATTTTTATGGTTGATTCTATAAATGGGTGGCAACTACAACATTTTATTACAATCCAAATGTAGTTGATGATAGAAGATGTTTCTACCAGCCCCACATAGCCAGTGCAAAAGTCTAACGGGGAATAGAGGCTGACAGTGGACCATCATGGCCTAAATGAAGTCACACAACCTCTAAGTGCCACCATGATGGACGTGTTGGAATTCCAATATGAGTTGGAGCCAAAGGCAGTCAAATTGTGCCACAGCTGATATCACTAATGCATTTTTCTCTGTCCCTCTAGCAGCAGAGTGCACACCACACTTTGATTTCACTTGTAGGGGTGTCCAATATACCTGGAATCAACTGCCTCACGGGAAACACAGCCCAGCCATCTGCCATGGACTGATCCAGACTGTACAGGAAAATGATGGAGCTCCGGAATGCCTGCAATACATCGATGATATCATTGTGTGGGGTAATACAGTCGAAGAAATTTTTGAGAAAAAAAAAAAAATAATCCAAATTCATCTGAAAGCTGCTCTTGCCATAAAACAAAGTAAGGTAAAGGGGCCTGCACAGGTGTGGCAGGACTCTCCCCCTACCACAGAACACCTTATCTGTTCTATCAGCTGGTGGTGTTGTATCTGACAGCTCTGGGCATTCTCCCCCTCATGTGAATTCGTGAGATAACCAAGGCTGGACATTTGTCCAGTAGGGAGTAATCTCTGGTGCCAGAGGTGGAATTCTCAGCTGACAATAAACATCTGGCCTTGAGAACAAGATAAGCTGGAATTTCTGACTGACAGGCACTTCACTTTGCAAACTATAAAAGCTGCACAAAACTCTCACAAAATCAAAAGTCTCCTACACATGCCCTGGAAACATGTAGGGCTTTTCCCTGAAGTTTGGATGCAAACTTTATGGTTACTTCCCTGGGAATTGGGTGAAAGGATTCTATGTGTGCTCCATCATCAATTCAGTGGTAAGCTATGTTGACTCCTAATCTATACTATTTCTTTGCTATCTGTAATATAGGTACCTTTTTATCCCGCACTGCATTTTTTATCTACTCGTAGTTATTTTTAGTTTATCTTGTGTAGTAAGTATTCTGTTTAAAATCTTATATCTGTTAATCTAGCATCTATTCAATAAATAATTCATTTTATAATGGATCTAATCAGCCATTCTTAAAAACTTGCAAGCAAGAGCAATCTGAGGTGCAGGCCTCATCAAACAGAGCTATTACCAGAAATCTGAGTCAAAGGCAGGACTTGTCTAAGCTCTCACTCCCTTCGTAACAATGGGAGATCAATTTCGGGGGAATAAAATGGCAGGATAGATGCAATCGTGCCTGTGGAGGTGGTTAATAAAATAGATGCTATGTCCCCACTGGCTAACAGGAATGAAACACAAGCTTTCCTAGCCCTTGTGGGGTTCTGGAGAATGCACATTCCAGGTTATAGTCAGCTTGTGGGCCCCTTTATCGAGTGACCCAGAAGAAGAAATATTTCAAGTGAAGCCTTGAGCAACAAGAGGCTTTTGAGCAGATCAAAGAGGAAACAGCTCTTGGGACAAGATCAGCCATGCAAAATATCCTCTACACTGTAGCAGGGAAGCAGGGTGTCACCTGGAGCCTCTGGCCAAGTGTATGAGTTTGAAAGCAAACCAGTGGGAGATCCTAAGTCAGAACTACAATTTAATAGGAAAATTAAAATAAATGCAATAGTACGAAAACACTGACAGAGTAGGAATACAACCTGACAACCCTGTTGGTCAGGGTGTTAGTAGCAGACTGTAGGAATGCATTTCCACACCCAAACAGGAGATTCTATAAAAGGGAAAACGTTTCAGCTTACCTTGGAACATGTACGGAAGTTAAACTAGAATTTTCCATAGGCTCTCATTGTGATTGGCTCAGTGCCAGCGCAGGAGCGCTGATTGGGCTTTGGAAGTGTACCTCAAAGCCTGTTGCCAATTTCATTGGGCAGGGTGCCAGGTGGCCCACCTGGACCATTGAGTACTAAAGGGACTGCACAGAGATGCTCAATTTCTTGTTTAGGACTGCCTTAAATAGTGTCAGAGTTCTCTATACTGTGTTCGATTTATGTTTCTTTGTTTGATGATATTTATTATTTTTGTCATTATTAAAACCTTTTGTTTTACAAAACAGGTCCAGAGAAGCTGTCTCACTATTATTAAGCCATTCTGAGAAGTGCAGGACACCCTCAGAGACTTGATAAATCTTCACCTAGTTTATTCCATTCTGGCCATGTCCAAAATTTTATTGAATGGTGGTTGAAATCCTCTTGGAGTGATAGACGTGGTTCTGTTGAAGCAGTGATTCTGTAGAAGGGTGTAGTCTTCCTCTGAAGGTCTAGTGGGAGTGAAGAAGGGTCTCATCTTCCCTGGGAATCCAGTGGATAAGGCTGCTTGTGGTGTTCCAATCCTCAGATTATATCCAGTTAGGAATGCTTGGTTCCTCCCCCTGGGTGGAGCATCTCACAATGGGATGATGTAATTTAATGAGTCATGCAGTGAGACTTGACGGCCGGTTAACTCCGGAGGGAGTTATGAGGCACAGGTCATGGAAGAGATAAAGAACATTGCCCTACCTGGTATTAATAGAGGGTAATAGAATACATACTTTTGGTTACATCATACATTGTAACGTAAGACGAAAAGGACCGCACGGAAACCCGAGGTGAGGTCACTCCCAGGAGCTGGAGTTATCAAGGATAAGAAGCACGCTGTACTCCAGTGAGAAAGATATATCTGCAGCCTGTGAGCGGGTTCAAGTGGCCTCTGAAGTTGTTGGGACAGAAGAGTCTCCTCTTGGCACCACAATTGCCTGTGCTATGCTGGGGCTTCGAAGGAAACATCTCAGCATGTCACACAAGCGGCACTACATGGAGAAAGTGGGTAGCATTGATTACACAGTGAACCCAAATGGGAAACCCAGTTTCCCAGGAATCCTAGAAGAGGTTGTGGACTGGCCAGAAGCTAGAGATTTTGAAGCATTGCCTGAGAAGGTGACTCTTGCCCAAGAAGCACCACCATATAACAAGTTACCAGAAAATGAAAGAGACAATGCTTTGTTTATAGATGGATCCTGCCACGTGATAGGATAGGAGATGGAAAGATGCTATGTGGAGACCCACAAAATGCAATTAGTTGTGGAGGGTGCTGAAGGGGAAGGTGAGTCAAGCCAATTTGCAGAGGTGAAAGCCATCCAACTAGCCCCGAATGAGAAAAATGGCTTGACTCTGGGATGGTAGCTAATGCTCATGGGGGTGGCTGCAGCAATCGAAGAAGAACAATTGGCAATGCAGGGATAAACCCATCTGGGCTGCTGCATTATGGCAGGTCATTGCTGCATGGGTAGAAAACGTGACTCTGAAGATATATCATGTAGATGCTCATGTGCCCAAAAGTCATGCCACTGAGCAACATCAAAACATTGAATAAGGCATGTAGCTAAGCCTGCCAAAATTGGAATCGCTCAGGTGGATGTAGACTGGGAGCAAAAGGGTGAGCTATTTATCACCTAATGGGCCCATGAAGCATGTAAGAAGGGATTCCACATAAAGGGCTCATCATGGAGGGGTGGACCTGGCCACAGAAGCCATCACACTCATTTTTCAGGAATGTGAAACATGTGCTGCAATCAAGTGAAAGTGATGTCCATGCAAGTGAAATCTCTTTGGAACAGAGGGCAGTGGGTGGTTTTCTGATATGGTGAGGCCTGACAAATTGACTACATTGGACCACTGCCAAAAACACACCAAGGCAAGCACTACATCCTCATCATGGTAGAGACAACAACTGGCTGGCTGGAAACATATCCAGTAAACAATGCCACTGCTCAAAACACCATCTTAGGCCTTGAGAGACCCATTTTGTGGTGACATGGCACCCCAGAGAGAATTGAGTCAGACAATGGGACTCACTTTTGAAATAACATAACTCTTGGGCAAAGAAACATGGCATTGAGTGGATGTATCACATCCCATATCATCCGCAAGCTGCTGAAAAAATTGAGAGATATAATGGACTGCTGAAGACTATGTTAGAAGTGTTAGGTAATGGGGCATGGAAGCACCTGGATACAAATTTATCAGAAACCACTTGGCTGGTCAACGCTGCTGACCGCCGTGGTCCTGCCCAGACGAAACCCCTACACACTGTGGGAGGGGATAAGGTCCCTGTACTAGACATAGAGAAAGGGCTGGAGAAGTCGGTGTGGATTCCTCCTCTGATGAGAAAAGACAAACTCATTCATGGGATTGTGGGTGGGTAATGTGGAAGAATGGGGTGACCTGGTATACACCTCAAGGAGACTTAATCTTTGGGGAAAAATAATCTCTAGTGTAAATTTTAGGTTGTAGGAAATAAAGCAGCAGGAATGACATGAACTGATGAGAATGAATATTGTGAGGAACAAGGAGAAGGAAATGATCACCTGAGCCAGACTGCTGTCAATGCCCGATGATCAAGTATGCTGCTTCTCCTGTCCTGACCACCCACCCTGATGAAATGGAGCCCAAGCCCTGGGTCTGGAGGGATGAAGGAAGCCCATGAAATGGCAAAATAATATTTATCTGTGAAAGGATTGGATAGAGGTTAATGAAAATCTGTGTTGGGTATGGAGATGGTTTAGGGATGTACTTTAAGTTGTATATGTGGGTAAAAAAGGATTCCAGTAATGAGAAATAAATATAATGGAACATTTGGAAGATATATAAATTATGTGGGATTTGAGTATGACTCAAATGGTATGGAATAAGGGATGGAGACTGTATTGGGTCTGACTGAGGTAGAGTTCATTTTTCCTTAGCAGCCCTCACAGTGCTGTGCTTGGCATTGGTAGCTGGAGGGGTTGATAACACAGTGGTGTTTTGGCTACTGCTGAGCAGTGCTGGCACAGCATCTGTGCTGTCTCTAACATTTCTCCCCTGCTCCCCTGTCAAGGGGCTGAGAGTGGACAAGATCCTGGGAGGGGACACAAGCAGCCCTGCTGACCCAAATTATCCAAAGGGATATTCCATACCATATGACATCACCTCAGATATAAAAGCTAAGGGAGGGAGGAGGAATGGGGGGGGGCATTTGTTATTTAGCAATGTTTGCCTTCCAGAGCAACCACTCCACATGTTGAAGTCCTGCTTCCCGGGAAGTGGCTGAATATTGATCATCGGTGGGAAGTAGAGTTCAATTTTTGTTTCCCTTTGCTTATGCACTCACTGACCCTAAACTGCCTTATCTTAACCTAACAGTTGTTTTCCATCTTATTTTTCTCTCCCCTGCCCTGCTGGGGAGTGATAGAGCAGCTTGGTGAGCACCTGGCATCCAGCCAAGGTCAACCCATTCCAGCATTGTTAAACTGCAGAGATAAAATCCCCAGGGCCTGTGTTAGGACTTTCACTCTGTCATTGTTAATTTGTCAGGAGCTGTGGTGGATGCAAACTGACAATACTAACCAGCCGTGAAAAGGAAAGCAGAGAGTCCATGACAGTTGTGCACCCCAGACCATCCAGTAGTTCCTGGTTGATTCCAGTTTTTTTCCCCAGTCTCATCTCCAGTGAGAGTTCTCAGTGACAGCTCTGCTCACTGGATTGACAGCTGTCAGAGGGACAGCAAAAATAGATCAGAATGACTAAATTTTTTTAGAAATTCCCAGGAAGTGTTGAGCAACCACTGACAGAAAAGTCTTGCAGATATCTCAGAGCAAAAGTCTTAAATTTGCAGCCCAAATCCCCACATACCTTTCAAAACCATGGCCATATATACTTGGAGAGTTAATTCCACATCATGTCAGTGATACAGAATCCTGAAGGGATTAAGAAAGGTTCTCATCACATATATCTACACACATATGTATTTGGTAACAAATAATATTTTATGATTCACAGAGGTTTTATTCTTAAGCCATTAATTGCCTTAAAGATGCTTTGCAACAAAATTATTCAGAGGAAATATTCTTATTCCATTGGATTATGTATTTTCCATCCGTTCTGTCATCAGGATTGACTATAATTATGATTTTTCTGGCAGATTGAAGTAATCTTGATAGATTTTATTTTTAGAATAGGCAGTGTTTCTGTAAGTAAATGGGGTTATACTACCATATTCGAGTGAGGTCTGTGTGATTAAAATTTAACTTGTCCAACTGAGGGCAGGAGGAAAATGAAGTACAGAGCTTTCACCAAAGGAATGGATGGTAAGGCATGCCTCAAACATTCCATGTGAAACTCAGATTTCCTGAAATGTTATCTGTAAGGAGACCTAGTCACGTGCACAGGTGGTAATGCTACAGTATTTTATGCACCAAAACCAGTGACTTTATGTATTAGTCAAGTTCCCACTGTTCTACTGAGCTGCTGATGTACCTTGGCATATTCTGTGGATCTTGAAGTGTTCTCTTCCCTTTGCCATAAAATAGGAAAATAGTGTCAAAATTTTTGATTACCATAACATTCAAAAATAGAATCTAATTATTCTCTTCCATTTTCAGTCTTGGCTAGATTATATTTTTTGGGTGAACCAATTATAACCCACTAGAAAAGAATGAATGTGCTCCAAGAATCTTTGATTTTGCTGCAAAAACTGTTTCTTCTGTGCCATTTAAAGTACTGACAACAAATAATGCACATTATGTCCCATAACTGTTTGTTTGTTTGTTTGTTTGTTTGTTTGTTTGTTTCTAAGGCTTTTGCAATCACACTGACCAGTCTCTAATAAGTTGGGAACCAACAGGTCAATTTTAGCCACATTAGACAAAGATAGAAGTCTCACAGGTAAAATGGTTCTGGAGGTTTTGTGAAAGTCTGTAAAATGGTAGGCAAAAGTGAACTGAATTTGTGACTTCGCTGAGGAAAAAAAAAAAAAAAAGAAAAAAGAAAAGAAAAAAAAAAAAAAAAAAAAAAAAAGCCTCATATGAACTCAGTATTTTGTTGTGGTTTTTGTCCTGGCCATGTTGTACCTAAGAGCTACAGACACAACCAACAGCAGACAGCACAGATATAACAGCAAGCCAAGCCTGACTGTGCTTCTTTCTTCCCAGATGGCAGTGAGGGAATGTGGGGCGGGGGGGGAGGGGAGGGGGCTACTAAAATATCATGGAATGAGATCATGATGAAAATAAGAGAAGAATTTGAATTATCACAGTGCAGGTACGGGTGCAGGTATGCAAACCCACACAAAATCAAGATTTACTGGTTCCACTGTTCACAGGAAAAAAAATCTTGGTAATACATTTTGGATAAAGATATGTCACATCCATAAAAATAACCAAATAAGTTTCTAAATGGCCTGTGGGTGACAACCTGCGCCGAGTAAAAAAAGACCTAATTTCCTATCACAGTGGGTCAGATTCTGAGCCTGTGTGAACTGGCAGGATTAATATGAAATTAATTGAGTTGTGCTGACCTAATGACAATTTGCCCACTGGTTTAGGATGTTAAAAATACTTCCTAGGAAATACATAAAATAAATAATAATTTAAAAAATAGACAGGAATAA
Organism: Hirundo rustica; assembly: GCF_015227805.2. Classification (NCBI taxonomy): domain Eukaryota; kingdom Metazoa; phylum Chordata; class Aves; order Passeriformes; family Hirundinidae; genus Hirundo; species Hirundo rustica. The sequence goes on from NC_053450.1 coordinate 8,130,912, forward strand.
GTCTTGGGAAAATGGACATAAAAATATGTTAAGGAAGTAAAATATTGCCTATCTTAAGAGTATCAAAACTAAGTAGGATATCCCCCCATTTTTATTGAAAACATTTCTCAAGTTTCTTTAACCTGTGTCAGGGAATAGTGTGTGTTTGGAGAGAAGACCTGGGCAAATGTGGGCACAAGGAGGAGACTGGGACCATGCAGAGGGGTCAGAGACACCAAGAAGCACCAAGAGTGATGCTGGCAGAGCAGAACCTGGGAACCCGTCTTGGTTGAAATGCACAAGTTGAAAAGCACAATCTATGCCCACTACAGCGTTCTTCCTCCTGTGCTAGGAACAGAAACCAAGGCACAGGAATCCCACTGCCCCTCTGCTGATACCTCATCTTTGCAGGAAATGCTGGCTAACTTGAAACACTGGGGTTAAGGGTAGCTAACAAATGTCTTGGGTCAACTCACATAATTTCATATATTTAAAAAAAAAAAATTTCCCCCTGTTCCAACTGCAGGTAAGCCCAGATCTTTTTCAGCTGTATTATAATGTTTAACCCACTATGAGTTTTTAGATAAATTTTGAAATAATGCTACACGGAGCAAGATCTGCAGGAGATTTTGTTTTGAAAATATAATGTAGATTTTTTTTTTTCAGACATTATTATTTGGCACATACATCAGATTTGCATTTTCCTGCAAAGTTGCAGTGTGGGCAATAGATAAATAAGTCACAAGCTCTATTTCAGAAATGCCAGGAGGTGGCGTGTGCCTACCTAATTTCCTCCCTCAGACTCAAGCACAGTTTTGCACGGCACATACCTATCATATATAAGCATTTGCTTCTACTTGGACTTCTGCCACATTTTAGGTACATAGCAATTAATTTGTTTGCTCATTGCTGTTCAGTGTGTGCCCCAGTGGAGCATTTGTTACCTCTTCAGATTTTGATTTTGTAACTTAATTTCCTGGTGGACTTTTGCCGTAGTGCTCATCAATACTTATTTCCTCACTAAATGTACATGCTAATTTGCTTTTTACAGCACATTTTTGAGATGAGTAGGTAAGACACTTTTACCTAGTTTGAATTGAGGCACAGGCCGATTAAGTTTAAGGACATAGAGTTTGCAATGCAGAAAGCTTGAGGTTTTTCTTTCTGGAATTTTGTCCAGAAGAGCAATTGTGGCTGCTCTACCAAGCGGCCCCTTGTGGAAAAGCAAGCACTGTCAATGCATATCCACTGGTTTCCAGTGCCTCCAGAGGTTTCCCCTCTAGCTCTGTCTCCTAGATCTAAGGTTCATCTTGTTTTTAATCCCTCCTCACCACCATGAGTGGAGAGAAGTGGGTGTTGTTTCTTCTTTCCTTGAACTATTTGCAAAAATACAAGTAGTTGCTAAGGAAAAGAAAGGGGGTTTATGTAATGGGAGAGGTGGGGAGACCCATAGTTCAGGGGAACTAAGGAAGAGGAGAGTAGGTGGGGGCAGAACCCCTGTGGCCTACCGTATCTCAAAGCCTTGCAGAGTCATATTGGCATCACTCAGCAGTGCTCACCAAAGACCACCAACCCCCCAACCAAAAAAAAACCCCAAAAAACAAAAAACAAAAAACCAAAACCAAAACCAAACCAAACCAAACCAAACCAAAACAAAACAAAACAAAACAAAAACAAACAAAAAAAACCCACAAAAAAAACCCAAAAAACCCCAACCAACCAACCAACCAACCAACCAAACAAACAAAAAACCCAAAAAACACCACAAAACCCCCCCAAAAACACCACCAAAAAACAACAGGGGAATTCCCCTGCATGCCTCACAGCCCTTCGGTCTTCTCAGCCCCTTTATGAATTTCTCATGGTTTTCTTCAGGCATCCCCTCCTTTCCTCTTCCGAGCTTCTTGCTCACATTGCCACTGTCATCAAGCTGAATTTTGCCTAGGGAACTGAAATACTAATTAAAAGCTGCTGCCACCAAAGACATAAAAAGTATTTCCCAATCCTCTCCTCTCCTCTCCTCTCCTCTCCTCTCCTCTCCTCTCCTCTCCTCTCCTCTCCTCTCCTCTCCTCTCCTCTCCTCTCCTCTCCTCTCCTCTCCTCTCCTCTCCTCTCCTCTCCTCTCCTCTCCTCTCCTCTCCTCTCCTCTCCTCTCCTCTCCTCTCCTCTCCTCGTCCTCTCCTCTCCTCTCCTCTCCTCTCCTCTCCTCTCCTCTCCTCTCCTCTCCTCTCCTCTCCTTTCCTCTCTTCTCCTTTTACCTTTTTCATGTATTTAGTTACACGAATATGCCAAGTTCATAAATAGAAAACTGTGTAAAGGTGTTGCTTTATCTAGTTTGTATTGGATGCAGCAGCCTGGGGAGAAGTCATGCCCTGACATGACATCTGTGACTGCCAAATCTGGGACTGGTTTCAGCTTTGCTCTCAGGTGTGCCAGCTAGTCCTGCATGCTAACAACCTGATTCTGCAAGCCATATGTCCTTCATTAAGGGTTCACATTAGGTGCCATCCTGAAGACAAAATTCCTTAGGGCCAAAACTGATCAAAAAGTTGGCAGCTGGGAAGGCTAGCATTTCCACAGCTAGGTTAGTGCTGTCTGTAACGTAGCCTGATGCTGTCTATTATTCACATTCTTTTTCTTTAAGCACCAGAATTTATTACTTTTTCCCAGAGTGATCTAGAACTTGCCCAGTCAAGTGCCATATCGTGCTGTGTATATCTTAGTTCTCTGAAGGTTATTGCTGCTCTCTGGGAACAAACTCATCCGACTTTCCCAAGCTGATTGAGATGCCCAATGAAAGAGTGAAGGACTGAGCATGTATTTAAATACAGTGGAATCTGACTGGAAAACCCAGACCACACGAAAAATCTAAAGAGGACATAGTTTTAAAATGGAGCTTCTTGATGTTCCTGAACTCTAAAACCATTTCAAGGAATGCTTTCAGAAAATAACTGTCAGGGTTGCTTTCTGACATCACTTTGCCTGGCAGAAGGAAATTCAGTGAAGTAAGCAAGATTTGTGTACATGTGAACAGACAAAATTTAGCTCTGAATTGTTAATCTGCTGTGACTGCAGCAGAAAATATTATCGGACCATATTCTGTTCTTTATCTTGGTAGGATTTTGACAGATAAGAGATGACATCCTGTATTTAACACATCCCAGGAAATTCTTTAAAGTTTTAAATAGAAAAATATCTATAGCCTTTTCAAACCAATCCTGCCTCTGTGAATAGGTAATTACTGAGATTAAACAAGTGCCTCTAAATTGCTTATATATTCCAATTGCTTCTATTTTCTGCTGGCTTTATGATTTGCCTTCTAAAGAAAGCATGAAAGAGATATTTGCTTTGCTTTTGAAATAGCATGCAGAAGATATGACTTTCATTTCAGGAATAGCAACAATTTGTTTTTTCTGAGGAATAAAAACTTTATTTTGCTATCTTGAACTGGTTTTCTCTTCAAAGCTTATGAAGCAAGAGAGCTTGTATGTATTTTTAATCTTCTAAATTGAAAATCTCATAGTACTGAAGAAAATAAGAGAAGCAAACAAAAAATTCTAGTTGAGTTAAAATAATAACGTGACTCTTTTCTCCAAGAAAAGTGTCATTGATGAAAGAAATTGCTGTGCCTGTTCCTCAATCCAAGTTCTCAACACTGAGGTCTTTACTGTCAGGGTGGTGAGGCACTGGAACAGGTTGTCCAGAGAAATGGCCCATCCTGGAGGTATCCAAGGCCAGGCTGGATAGCGCTTCAAGCAGCCTGGTCTGGTGGAAGGTGCCCCTGCCCATGGCAAGGGTTGGAATGAGATGATCTTCAAAGTTCCCTTCCAACCCAAGCCATTCTATGATTCTATGAAAATGCCTTTCACCCAAAAAAGCTGGACAGATTATACAAATACAGACTCTGCAAGAACCTTTTCCCTACTACTTTGTCTTCCAAACATTTGTCAGGTGTCTTGCCCACCCAGGGACACCAGTTGTCAGGGGCTTTCCCCGACATTCAGGTGGTTTTAGGGTCTTTTGCTCCCCTGCACAGCTCTGAGCTAAGTTGAAGGAAGAGACGGAGTTCTCAGGTTTAGATTTTTCAGTGTTGCATACTTCGTTTATTGTTTCTTATCTTACAATTTTCTCGGAGTCCGACAAGATGTTCGCAGCTGCATGGATTCCTCACGTCTCCCCCCGAGCTGGGCTGTCCTTATCTTTTATACTAATTGCTACGTATTTCTTGTTTACTATTTCTTACCAATGTCTATCACTATTACTAAAAGTCATCTTTACTTTGACCCAATCCTCACTAACTACTTTGTGCCATGTCAATGCAGCAATGGAGTGAGGGAAGGAGAAGGAGAAGAAGAAGGAGACAATGCCCCAGATTCTCCATCTTGTCCTCATTCACTTCAATGCTAGGAACTTAAAATTACTATTTTCTCACCCTGTGATAAGCTAAACTACTATATTTTCACATTCTTGTGGCCTGTAAACCTTCTCTTAGTGTAGGAAGTTTTTCCCATGGACTGAAATCAAAGCCAGTGTCTCTCTGAGCTCTGGGCTGGGGTCCCAGACCCCCCTGCCCAGGTCCTTGACCCTCCAGGGCAACCAAAGGAATGCCCTGGACTCCAACAAACAGGTTCTGAACAACAGCCTGTAAAGGAAGCAAAGAGCTATCATGTGACAAACAAGGAAGGATGCTTCCAATGATCCCACCTATTTTTTTTTTCCTCTCCTTCCTTGTTTGTCACGTGATTTATTTTATTTATTTTTTTTAAGTATGGACTTTAATCCCTATGTAATGTTTTGAATCGTCAGAAGAACAAAATGAGGTAAACTACCTAAAGGTCTCCTAGAAGCAGTATATCCTGTTGTAACTGTAGCAATATCCTGTAGACTTCTTATTTTTAATTTATGGAAGTGTATCTGGTGACTCTAATAGCAGTCATCTCTTTCCTCCCACTAACATTGTTTTGTTGTTCAGATAAGCTGACAAAAATGATGTGTAACTTTTACTGCATATTTTATTTTTACTCTGGTCTGCAGTAGTTTGCATGCATCACCAAAATGTGTGGCTCAAAGACAAAATATACTTTAACACAAGAAACATTTGCGAAGACAAGTGTAAGTCATGTGGAGCTAAAAGATTTCTTTTCAGGATCTTGTTAAAATTTTTTGTAATGTTACAGAAAGGCCTGCTTAAGATGCTTTCGTGTCCAAGACACAGGAGTGGGATTCTAATTTACCACATCATCACTCGCTTGGTGATTGTGCATAACGTAGTCCAAGTGAGAGGCATCTGATTTTTCACTAGCTAGGCTTTTACTAACATTAATCAAATCTTCAGGACTTCAAAATCATTCTGAAGACAGATCTGTCAGATGCACCTCTTTCCCTCCCTCATTCCTTCCCTCCTTCCCTTTTCTATGATGACATTCACTCTGCAGTTGGATAGTAATTCCATCGTGTTGCATTAGTATGACTAATCTTAGATGACAGTACTATATACTTAGGGGTTTTGAAAACAGAAAAGCTGATTTCACAAGGAATAAATCTTGACAAAATGGAAGTTCTCTCTTACACTCATCATCTGGTCTTTCATATTGTTTAATGAATCTTGTTACCTATATTCTAGTGTAAAAGAAGAGCATTGCCCATGGGAAGTGTTTCTCACTTAAACCTAATATAAATTTGCTTCACTTGTAACTTGGAAATAATTATTAGAAATCAGATATTTCCAAAACAATCAAGATGCATATTGGAGAGTAACCCACAACTGCTCCCTGGTGTAATTCACAGCCACTTCCGTTGTTTCCTGACTACCTTCAAATGTCTTGCAACTACAAGTACACTTGCACATAAATCTAACTAGGTTTAGCCTCTACAGGCACAGGATAAAGTGTTTGCTTGCCACTGCTCATAGCTGATGTGTGTCACCCACCAGATGTATTAACAGAATTTGCAGTCTAATCCATCTTCAGTATGATTTACACTGGCAATTCTATTATCTCCAAGTGCAGGAGCTCATTTTGGATAGTGTCCAAATAATTCATTTGAATGTTTGATCTGACTTCTGTCAGGGAATCTAAACATGTTCAGGTCACACAAATGGGCTGTGGTCTCAGGCATCATCCTACAGCTACAGTGTTGCTCTTTTTGTATTTTAAAAAGCTACAGAGAACAGACCTTAGTTTAAAACTAGTGCTTGCACACTTGATTTTTTAGTGAAAGCTGAGTGAAACATATTATTATTGTATTAACAATAACATTTTTAATGGCAATATTAAAAGCAAACTGTACTTTTTTTTCCTGGCATTGCATAAAATGTAAAAGATTAACATCTTCTCCCACAACTTTTAGATAGATATTGGCCATTAATTGCAAACTTCTGATGCAATTACTCGGTCACTTTCATGTTGCCTCTACTTTTTATTGGCTCAGAAGGTACTTCAATATTCCCTGTACTCTTGTACTCTTTCAAAGTGTAGATGGAAAGCATTGCTGTCACATAATCAAAGCCTTTTTGATGGGAAGGCTTCATCTCCCTATTTGACCTTTTTTTAAAGGAACATTATGCCAGTTTTGCATAAGCCCCTCTTCCCTTCTTGCTACAGTGCTATAGAAGCCATGTGCTGTAATAGACTTAGCATTTCCTACATCATCAGTCCCATTCCACAGAGAAGTGGTCCATAAAATTACACCTTTCCACTTGGCTGACAGCACACTATCATTTTGCTCCCTGTCATGGAGCAAAACTTCATAAAGTGTAAGGAGGAATAAAAATAAATGAAGGAACAGGTTTGGATTTTTTTTTTTTATTTTTTTTTTTTTTTTTTTTTTTTTTTTTTTTTTTCCCCGAGGGACTCTGTGTAATGACAAGAAGCAACTTTATTTACAAGTCAGAAGAATCATAGAATCACAGAATGTTTTGGATTAGACTGGACATTAAGGAACATCTTGTTCCAGCACTCTGCCATTAGAGGCAGTATCCTGAATTTGAAGCAAGTTGAAATTAAAAAAAGAAAAACAAACAACAATTTTTTGGCATTTATCCTTGACTTCAACCTTCATTTTACTTCTCAAAAAAGGCTAAGGAATTGAAGGACTCCAGCAATCTTTCACCTTCAGTCTCTTAGGTTTGTGTTTGAGAGTTCTGTAATGTCTGTTCAAAGCAGATGGAAATGGTTTGTGATTCCCTCCCATAGCATTCTCCTATAGCATTCATTAGACGTGTATTATTGTGATTGCCTGTCCAGCCTGAAGAGTATTTTCCCACAACTCTCTATGTATTTGAAATTCTTGACAGAAAACAATTTTGATCAGCAGAGCTTGAAAAGGTCCTGGTCCTTCCTTTAATTCTAAGGATAGATTACCATGATATCATCAATTAAACTGTAGCTGGGTGAAGCTATGGCAGGGACAAGGTAGGGGACAGGATGTGAGGTAAAAGCTGGTGAAGAACTTGAGGACTAGGAAGAGTTTCTCTGTGCTGTTCCCTGAGTGTTATCTCAGGCACAGCAGTTCCTCCCAGCTATGTCTTCAGCTGTGATGGCTGTCTGGAAAGATGACCTACTTACATTCCCATCCCATGTCTTGCTGAGGAATAACACCCAACAGATCAGGAAATTGCAACAAGAAATTAAAATCTTAGCTGAACACTCATGCTATTTAGGTGATGGGGTGGTAGTTTTCCTGTGGTGATGATTGTGGTGAGAAAAGAATTGAGGGCAGTAACTTATGTCACCCAGGCTGCTCTACTGTGACTTTGAATTAAAAATGACGCAGCTTGAAAAGGCCACCCATTACAGCTTTTCCCTTAATGTGTGAAGTCTCCTTAAATTTCCAGTTAATTCAGCATGCTATGGAATGTGTTAACAAATCCTGTATTATAGTCTTCTACATTTATAAAATAAATTGTTGCGGATGCATTGTTACACCTGCAGAAGGGAGTGGAGCATATCGATGATAAAAGGTAGACGGTTCCTCATCTGTAGCACACTGACTCACCCATCAGTGTTACCTTGAGTGTTAAGAGCACTTCACATTATTCTGATAACTTCTGTCTCTGGAGAGAATCCAAGAAAGATGAAGCTGTGGTGAGAGAAACATGATGAAGGCAATGTCAGTACCATTCTTTAATCACCCACTTCTACTGATCCTGCAAAAGCCTGGTTTTGGCCCCATCAGCAGGTCTCAGGCACCAGGGAGCCTTAAGACCATTCTCCACGGTACTTCTTACACCCTTCAGAGCACAGACAGACTGGCTCAGGACACTGTGCCTGCAAGCTGTGAGGTACAGAAGCAGGAAAGATGCGGCAGGCTTCAAATATTTGCATTTTACAGAATAAACCCCAAATGTTCTGCCCACAAGGAAGAACTGGAATTTCAGAAATATTTAAGGGACAACAGTAGCCATCTTCCAGGCATAGGTTCTGCCTTTGCTAGGGCTGACCCAGTTCTGTTCCTTCTTTAGTGAGACAGTATCTCACTAGAATAGCAATGTCTCATTTCGTACACAACATCCCTTGCCATTGCTAACATTCAGAATATAATTTAGTTATAAATATAGCTATTAATTTCAGGATCTCTAGGGATATGCTGAGACATTGATGTCTAGTTCCTGCATTACTCTATGATGTATTTTACACAGTCAGATTGCAGAAACATTTTTATACATTCTGTAGTTTAGATTAATAAGTGTATTTGCAGGAAATAAACTTTATATCAGACCATTTTGCCACAAATTTACCCTTGCCTTAAACTTGTTGGCTGGCTGAAAAGTATAGTTTGTCTAAAGTACTCTTTTCATAAATAAACACGTTCTCCATAAGCAGGAACTCAGGACTCTGCCCCATCCCTTCTGTGTTCCTAGGAGCATCAATTCTTAAGTTCCCCATATTTGGGGCAGGACCAGTAATTGCAACATCATGTATAAAGAACATTTTCTTCCACTAATGCAAAGAACTTTTGTCCCAGAGAAAGATATTCTGATAATATGGCAAACTGGCCGTCTTCCTACCTGCTGTCTTGGCTGTTATGGTGCACGTAGTGTCAGTGGTCCAAGCAGTGAAAATGTATTAATCTGCTGTGCTTATTTTCCTGCTTCTGCCAAACCATGAGACTGGCTTAACTATCATCAGATTTAAGCAATAATAGCAAGAATTAGATTTGTCTTATTTCCTTCAGAAATTCATGGCCAGCAGAGACAACTTCTTATGTGGGACTTTTTTTCTAAAATCTAGTAGTCAGGGCTTTGTCAGATAAGTAAAATTATAGAATCGCTGAAAGGTTTGGATTGGAATGGAGCCTTAAAGATCATCTGCTTCCAGCTCCACTGCTGTGGGTAAGGGACACTTTGCACTAGACCAGGTTGTTCAATTCGCAATCCAGCCTGGCCTTGAGTTCTTCCAGGGGTGGAACAGCCATTACTGCTCTGGACAATCTGTTCTGGTGTCTCACTATCCTTACAGTAAAGATTTTCTTCCTAATATCCAATCTAAACCTACTTCCTTCAGTGTGAACCCATTCCCCCTTGTCCTTTCTCTACATGCTCTTGTAAATAGTCTCTTCCATATTTCTTGTGGGCTCCCTTTGGGTACTGGAAGGCCACAATTGGATCACCCCTAAGCCCTCTCTTTTCCAGACTGAAAAATCCCAATTCTCTCAGCCTTTCCTCATAGGAGAGGTGCTCCAGCCCCCTGATGCTCTTGGTGGCCTCCTCTGGATTCACTCCAACAGGCTGAAATCCGCCCTGTGCTGGGGTCCTCAGAGATGGAGACAGCACTGCAGGTGGGGTCTCACCAGAGCAGAGCAGAGCAGAGCAGAGCAGAGCAGAGGGGCTGAGTCCCCTCCCTCACCTGCTGCCCATGATGCTCGGGATATGTTTGGGTTCCTGGGCTCCCACTGCATGTGGCTGAGTCATGTCCAGTCTCTCATCCACCAGTACCCCCAAGTCCTTCTTGGCAGGGCTGCTCAATCTGTCCACTCATCAAATCTATCTCTCTCCAATTTAGAGAGAGGGAAGTGGTGGGGGTCTGTTGTGTCAGAGCCTTTACAGCAAATGATATCTGTAGCCCTTCCCTTGTCCACTGATGTAGTCATTCCATCATAGAAGGCTACTGAGTTTGTCAGGCAGGACTTAGCCATGGTGACAATGTGCTGGCTGTCCTAAATCTTCTCCTTGTTTTCCATATACATTAGCATGGCTTCCAGGAGGATCTGCTCATGATCTTCCCAGGCAGAGGAGTGAGGCTGACGGGTGGGTAGTTCCCAAGGTCCTCCTTTGTATTTTTAAAGATGGGGACGATGTTTCCCTTTCTCCAATCATCCACCTGACTGCCATGACTTTTCAAATATCATGAAGAGTGTCTTGGCAACCACATCAGCCAATTCTCTCTGAAAGTATTTTGGTGATATCCAGCTGCCTGTTGCTCTTCAGCATCCCATTAGGGATCACAAACACTTTGGTACCCTTCACAGTTTTCCAGTTTTTACCTTTTCCTATTTGGCCCATATCTAGGCCATCATGGCTGTGAGAAGCATTGGGTCAGTCACCGGGAGGTTCATGTCCAAATGGATCTAGGTGACATCAGGTGAATTCAGAGTAAGTTCCTTAAGGAATTCATCCAGATCTAGAAGCTTTTTTAGTTTGCTATGAGGTCTTCAGCCTCAGTCATGATCCATTTCCTGAAGGAGCCCACCTTGAGCAGCAGGTTAACTCTCCTGAAGCCCCTGGTTGCAATCTTATTTGCTGCCTTTCTTTTCCCTCATCTGATACTGAACTCCATGATCTCATGGTCACTGCAGCCAAGGCTACTCCTGACGTGCACTTGTCCAACAAGGCTTCCCTGCTTGTTAGTGTGAGGGAGCAGCACACCATTTCTTATGGGATCCACAATTTTTGAAGCATAACCTCCATTTTTCTTGTGTAATAAAGAGACTTAAATGCCTAAAATACAACCTTCTATCTTCAAGTTTTGTAGTTGAAGAACCGCCTATAATGATTAATTATGCCAAGATGCTTATGGAGTAACATTTCATTAGCAGAGGTTCAGATTTGCATCACTGACAGCAAAAACATGTGCTGAAGCTGTGGAACACGGTAATTGAAATGAAGGGTTCAGAAGTCATTTTGAATTTGTAACTGATGTGAAGTACAAGTGAAAATCAGCTGATGCACACTTCATGCTGCACAGATCTCTCAATGAGAGTGGGTATAAATTCTGTTGGCTGCAATAGGGGAAATAAATACTGTACTGCTCTTGTAAAGAAGTGGTTTGATTGTAACAACCGCGTTGTAGGGAGACAGCACTTGCCTCCACCCTCTCTCCTAACCAACACTTAGCAGAGGCTAGAACTTCACTCTAAAATGGACGTGCAGCACCACCTCTCGTTGGGATTGCTTTCTGCAGCGTGATCCTTACAGTTTCCCTCCTTCCTCCTCTGTTTCAGGTCAGCCTTCCTAAGGCATCACCCGCCCCCTAGACAAGTGTAACAACAAACTGGGACAAGTAGGACAGTGTTTTGCTTTTATGAATCTGTAAAAGTGCAATTATTCTGCCTTCCTTGAAGGCTACAGGATCAATGTACTTGCGCCTCTCCTGTAGGGTGTTACCACTTACATCACTCAGACTAGACAGAACAGTCCACTTGGGCAAACTGCCCATGAGAACCCTTTGCGTGTTGGTATCCCAGGAGTACTCCAGACATGCCAAGGTCCATGCCATATAACCTCTGCCGTGGTGTAACCCTGGCCAGCAATTAAGCCCCACACAGGCACCTGTTCTCTCCCCCAGCTGGATGATGGACAGAATTGGAAGAGTGGGAGTGAGAGGATTCCTGAGTTGAGATAAAGACAGTTTAATAGGTAAAGCAAAAAACTGAGCACAGAAGCAAAGTGAACCAAGGAATTCATTCAGTGCTTCCCGCGGGCAGGCAGGGGTCAGCTATCTGTAGGAAAGCAGGGCTCCATTGTGCATAGCAGTGACTTGAGAAGGCAAACACCATCACTCGGAACGTCTCCCCTTCCTTCCTCTTCCCCAGCTTTACGTGCAGCACCATATGACCTGGAATATACCTGTGGGGTCAGCTGGGGTCACAAGTCCTTGCTGTGGCCCCTCCCATCTCCTTCTGTCCTGGTTTCTGTGAGGAGCAGAAAAAGCCTTGTCTCTGTGTGAGCCCTGCTCAGTGATAACGAAAACTTCTCTGTGTCATCAATGCTGTTTTCCAGCACAAATCCAAAACTCAACCCCATACCAGCTGTAACCTTTAACCCAGCTGAAGCAGTACAATATCTTAAATGAAACTAGAGGAAACGGAGCCATTTTCTCTATTGAGAGGTAAGGATGCACATTTAGCTGCTTTGCCAAGGGGGTAGATGTAGCAGGGAAAGGAACCTCTTACATTTGATCTGCTAACATCAAAAAAGTGATAAGGGTAACAGGCTTGTATGGAGCTGTGTTTTTCATATAATTCAGCCATCCGGATGATGTTAACTAGCTGTAATTTTAAATTATTTTTTCCTTGAAAGTCACTATTTTGGTATAAGATAGAGCCTTGTTTTGGGCTGGACTTTTCCTTAACAAACATTAAAGGAATAAAAACTTCTCTGAATAAAGAGGAGTGTTTTCTTAGACAACATCAAAGCCTTTTAGCATGTAAACAGTAAAAAAACCTCAACATGGATCCATGGCAATTCAGACACCTACAAATATAAAAAATAAAATAAACCTAGAAAAATTTAGAACTTTCTAGAGACTACATGAGACTATCTTTTAACTTTTGTCTATTTTTGTGCAATATTGTCAAGAACTAGCTCTGTTTTAGCAGCATATGTTAACAGGTATCATTGCAGACTGACTGGCATAATCAGTATTTTTAGGCAGTTTCTTCTCTCACTTTCAAATTAGTTAGTGGTCATTAATGAAATTAAAAACAAACAAACAGACAAAAACAAAAAACCAAGAAAACCCCAAACCCTCAATGATGAGGCAGTATAAATAATCCAAAATGTGCAGATTCAGAAGAAAATTGATTGTCTATACAACTCATTTATTTCACAAAGAAACATGAGCTCAGAACTTTGATGACTGGATGCTTAACTACTCAACCTCCTGGCTAACTAGATCCTAATAATAGCATTATTTTTCTGAGAAAGTCCTAGTGGCAAAAATTTTTTAGAACACTGAACTCCATGCTGACTTTCATGAAAGAGAAAAAAATAAGATTTTCTCTTATTACAGAGCCTGCTATGGGAAGAGGTAAATAGGTGCTTTTAGGTAGCATGAATGGTATTGTATAATGATACAACCATAATTTTATTCTGCTAACAAGACATACGACTGTGGGATGTCAGAATTTTTTGCATGTTGTCTGTCACAATCCAGTCTTGTGCAGATAACATACTAAAATGCCACAGACTGATTCACACTTTAGAGGAAAAGAATCGTTTAGAGTATATGTACCAAACTTTTGGTTGTGGGCTCAGAAAAATAAATAATTTATCATTTTTATTTTATAGGCTATTAAAAATATGATGACTAATTAGAAGGAAAAAATGAAGCTTCATTATTGATTGAACTGAGCTGCATACTAATGCATTATCAAAAGGATTTGGGAAGAAGAGATGCATTAAATTAGTGACAACAAACTTGAAAGTTTCTAAAAAGTGATTCTAAATAATGAATTTTGGAGATTCTAAAAAATTAAAAATAACTCAATCTTGTGAACATGTGCTGTCCTTATGCAATCAAAAATCCCACAGAAACAAGAAGTTTGCCTACAAAAAGGAAAACTTCAGGACTTAGGAAATGAAATCAGATGGAGAAAGGATAAGCATTTTATAAAAAATGATCCAATCTGAAAAATCATTTCTCAAGTTGAAGGTGTAGTCTAATCCTTCCTAATAGACATTATTTTCAAATCCTGGCTTCTGCACCTTACTCTTTGAAACAATGATAGTGCTTTACAAAGAAAGATGATACCATAAATCTTGCCATTCTAACTCCACATATGTTTGTCTCCTGTAAAATGGATCCATTCCCATGACTTTATAATCTGTGTTTTGTTTTCATGAAGCAAAGAGATAGGAGGGAACTATGAACTATTTAGTGACTTTTCTTCCACTGCCCAGCTCCAGGGAAGAGGGAAATTCACATCTGTCCAAAGGTGATGGGCTGAGGCACTACTCACCTGGGTGTTTTGCTGGGCCAGTAACTGCAGATGATTTTTGTGCTTGGGAGACAACACAGACCCCTACTACTCACTTATTACTAGCTGTGCTTTGTGCTGTGCTTCATGCCTTCAACACTTAAGTTACAACTTGTTGCCATATTATATGAGCTTCTGTGAGATGTTTACAGTTCTGATTAAATTTTCCCACAGTTTCCTGATGTAAACATCTTGTTTTTCCACGTCTTTCTGATGATAATCAACTGATGGATTTCTAACCTGGCCAGTAGGATGGAGAGGTGGTAGCCTTGTTCTCCAATCCTGTGTCATTCTTCAAAACCTATAAAGCCAGGTCTTTGTAAACAATAAATTCTTTCCTTCTTCAGCCTTCATTTTGTGTAGAGCCAAATCTGTGAGCATTTACTTGTGCCCACTAGCACCACAACAACTATCTTTTATTTTCCTGGAACAGCTCTAGCAAGTCCAGCAGGAGAGAAAGTTCAATTGAAGGAAGAAAGCTTAAAGAGCTGAAGATAAACCTGGTTAGCAGAGAAAAAGGAATACAAGACCTGTGATTCTGCCCATCAATACCAGCTTGCAGAAGGACTTGAAACAGAGAAATCTGTCAACAGCTGCTGTGTGAGATTCAAACAAGTGTCGAAGTGTTCAGCTCCTCTCAAATCCCCTGCCACTGCTGTAATCTTCTTCAGTCAGTCTCCTGCTTATTTATGGACTTGAAAATTTCATGGTGGTCCTCTTGCTGAAATGCCCATGTAATGAGATTCTGCCAGTTCTGCTCTGTTCCTTGTCCCTCAGACAAGGAAATGGGACACATGTCCCAAAACGCCATCCTCTGGAGGAACCAGATCTCATCAATCATTAGAAAACACTGAAATTAAGGAAATAATTTTGAGGAGAAAAAAACAAAAACAAAACCCAAAACAACAACAACAACCATTCATACATACATAGCTGTATTAGGAGAAAGTATAGCTTTTAATTTTCTTATACATGCTCAATGACTTTGCAAAAACAACAACAACAACAAATATATATATATATATATATATATATATATCCTCATCATATCCAGTTTTTGCAGACCTATGCATTCACCTTTAGTGCCAGTTTGCTGAGAGGTGCAGGAGGATGGAATGCAACTGGTGTGTAACAAACTTATGCTCAAATGTTCACAGAGGAGTAACAATGCTTCCTCACTCCTGTAGTTGTACCTTTCTCTTGGACTTTTTCTGGGTTGGTTTTCCTTTGTTTGCCACAGGGGTAGAGGAGCACAATCTCACTGGCCCTTCTGAAATCCTGCAGATCTGAGGCAGAAACAATAAGATTCACAAAGGAACACAAGTAAGGTTCAGATCAAGCAAAAAACACAATCATTTTTAAAGAGGAATTATAAAATTATTTTGGAAATACCTGTGAAGACTTCTCTGCTTCGAAGTGCAAAATAAATTGATTGTATAGAGCATCAGTAGTCTCAGGCAAAATTAAGCTTTCAGGGAGGCTTAATGGTAGAAAGCATAATGGTATTTAAATTACAGGGACATAAAGGACAGAGCTATCAACAAGTGAACAAAAAACAGAACCCATGAAGAAAACTCCCAGAGCAAAGTACAGTTATTTCATCCCATTAAGGGATTCAGCTTCTTCTTAATTTTTGAAACAGATGGTATGACAAGATTGGCAATGCTTTGCAGCATGAGCATCATCTAACTCATTCAGAGCCGAGCTGAAAATAACAAAATTAAGCTCAGCATGGAAAAAGACTCAAGCTAACCCATGTGTGGGGAAAGAAATTCAAAACAAAGAGATGGAAACAAGAAGAAACCTGGAAAACAAGTGTGCTAAAGAAGGCCGAGGAATGGGTGGCCCTCAGATCATGTCTACTTAACCAGGCAAGGTGTTTCAACTGTGCAGACTGGAATTATTCAAACTGGGACATGACTGGCACGTTGTGACTTGAACTTTTACATTTAGCCAATAAATTGGTTATTGCACTGCTTTTAATGATGAGAACTCCCTGGAGCTTGAGTTTCTGTCCCTTTGTTAAAATTTTCCACACTCTCCTGACCTTCTCCATGGCAGACATGAAGCACCATATCTTATGGTTCAGAAAGTTTGCAAATTCTGTCAGAGCTGCAGGTTGCTCTTTTTCCTCTTTCCTTCTCCCCAGAAGGTCTGATCCAGTTCCACAGTGCTGCCTTTGGAAGCGCCAGCACTGAGCACTGTGTGTTTGTGTGTTTATCATGAACAAATAAATATACATCTGGTCCTTCTGCATGATCAGACAATGTGACAGAACCCTCTTTTTCTGTCCAAAATATTTGGAGGATTTTGTGCCTTTCCTTTATCATGGATCTTTATTTTATTTATTTATTTATTTATTTTATTTTATTTTTAGCAATACATCAGCAGTTGCTATACGTTACATCCCCTCAGTACATTCAGGTATAACTAGTTATGCGTAGTAATTGAACATATCCTTTACTAATTTTTGTGTGGTTGAAAAATGGTGCTAATTGTAACTCATGCAGAAATTTGATAGCTGTGAGTAATTCCATGTTTCAGGACTTGTGGTTTTTGTCCTTTTACTGTTTGCTTCCTTAACAGTTGAGCTTCACATTGAGACCAGCCAAAGTATAATCAACAATAAAATGAAGGAAAAGTGTTTAAGCCAAAAAGCATCAGCCTGTGGGATTTGTTAACCTTTAGGAAATTTGTTCTGGACATTTAGTAGATTTAATTTTGTTCGGAAAGAAGGATTATAAACATACACACTAAAGAATCTGTGTGAAAATTATTTCCCATTTCAATTCAAGATATAAGAATAACAACTTTTATTATGGGCCAGGGTTTAGATTTTCCATTAACACAGCAGTTACCAAGGAAAAGCTTTGTATTAGGTTAGTAAAGAATTGTTACATGAGTAACAGATATTTGATACTTTCTGAATAATACCTCATGTTCCAAATTAAAAGTAGCCTTTTACAGAAAGTTTCTCTTTCTGACTTGGTTTCAAGTCATTACAAGGACTTATTAAAATACACTGTTTTTGAAAACTCCCTAAAACAGCAAAGGAAGTGTCAATCAGACAGAACATCATCCTTAAGGTACTGCTTTGCAATTTATATGACTTCTAAAATGCAAATCTGCTTTTGTTTTTAAACTGACAATATGTCCCGGACTTTCATTTTTTTGCAGCATTACAGGCAACTTTGAAGTGCTGGGAGTTGCTTTGGTATGTGGAAAGGGATGATCATGGGGATACATCCCATCATTGCCTCCCAGGATGTAAATGCTGTGTGTCTGCCCTTGTCAGCACAGAGGTTCACTGAGGGAACTAATGTGTACAAATGCAAGAAACTGCTGGCAAATCCTCATGGCAAATTTAACAGAATGTAGCATATGTAACACCCTGGTTGGCTGCACAGGTCCTTGGTGGATAAATGCCTGTGCTGAGGCAGACGTCCTGGGCAAAATACCAGAAGGTTGCAGTGATGTAACTGCAACAGCAGTGCAGAGTGGAGAGTAACATCAGGTTAATTTTCACCTGTTGCTTGTGGAGTCCATCTGTATCCCACTCAGGAGTATGTCCTTCTACCTTCCTAGAGAGGCTAGAGCCTTTCATCTCTCCTGCTCATGCTTTTAAATACTCATTATATCCCTGGACATAGATCTAGATCAGTGTCCTGACCACAGTCACTGGAGAATGTTTCAGAATGTTTCAGAATGTATGCACTGAACATAGTGCAAAGTATAAAAAGGTCAAACTGAAATAGTGCTAAATGAGGATATTAGGAGTATTTACTAGCCAAACATAGGATTTGCCTAACAAATCCAAAACTGTTCAAATACTTCTGTCGTGTAGATCATTTTATTAAGAAGAAAAAGATATTGATTTGTTCTTCCAAACTGCTGTATTTTCCTGATCTGTTTGTTCAGCTTATAAGCTGCAGTATCAGAGGGGGCATTCATCAAGGGTGAGCCAACCAATACCCTGACACAGTGTGATGCCCTGGAGTGCCCCTGGGAATGCCACTGTCCCTGCTGCCTCCCTCCCCAGGCAGGGGAATCAGCCTGCTGGAGCAGGGCTCAAAGCAGACAGGGTAGCAGGCTGCACACAGCCTTCCCTTGCTGCAGCCCTGACGGAGCTGGGGTCACCAGGGAATGAAACCATGCCTATAACTAGTGAAGCAATATATCAAAGCTCACCTATGATCTTCTCTCCCTTTAATGGCTGGACCATCTGAAGCACTGCTGGCACTGTTAGACCTCTGCTTCCAAAGGGAGCTTGTATCTGGCAGGTTTGCTTGACTGAATAAAAAGTTAGTTGATTGAATTTTTTATTCCTGCCGCTTTGAAAGTCTGTTTGTTCTGACTCCATTACCAAGCAGTGATGAAATACCCTCAGCACACAATGATTTCAGGACAGAGAGGAATTTCACATCATGGTGGCTGGACTGTAATCTTTCCCCTTCATGATTACTGCCTGGCTGCTTTTTTCCTCCTCCCTCCTTCACTCTTAGTCCCCAAATCTCCTTCCTTCCCTCTTCTCCCTTATGAAAGGATAGATATTCCCTCTCCAATTCTTTCTAAACTAAGGGGAGATATTGCATACTAAGTTACATTTAGTATTCTGGCTCTAATCTAACCAAAACACAACCAAGGAGGGTTTTATCTACCCATGGAAATCTTTATGTGACTCCAGGGACTAATAATGAATATTCAGCTGCTCAGTTATGTACTATGGAAACAGAGGTGGATAACCCAAGGGAAAGAGAAATAAAAGGCCTAATCAAAGGAAAGAGATAACTTGAAGATAAATGTGACAGAAACATGAAGCAGAGAATTACAAAAGGCTCTTCCAGATTGCAGAGGTGTGGAAGAGAAAGATTTTTCCCCACAAAATATAAAATACTGCGAAGAATCACAGAGGTCAGGAAAAATATTTCTGCTGTCACAGGTATGGCCCTCCAATTAAAAAATACTTTGGGGTTTGTCCCATTGGGATGGAGACATTCAGCTGCTTCCCTTCTCCCTAGATCTGGCTCATCCATTTCACCTAGGACAGCGACTCAGGGAGCAAGAGGTGCCTTAGTGCTTTCAAGCCCAGGCTGCCCCTGTGCAGAGCATGCCCTGAGCTGGTCCTGCCTCACTTCCCTGAGAGCCCGGAACAAGGAGCAGACACCTGCTTGCACAAACACCTGGATCTCTCCTAGTGGGAATGGCTGGTGCTCTCACATCCGTGTTATCTGCTAGGAAAAGGAATGTGCCCTGCCCGGCAAATCTGATCCCACAAATAACATATTTGACCCACTTTTTAAAGCTGTTGAGCTAGATTAAATGAATTGTCCATAACAAAACCAGCAGCAATGGATAAAAAGCTTTCCCACCTGAAAACCGTGTCTCTGTGCTGTTCTGTCAGAAGCCTGATTTGAATTCTATTTCCTTAACATATTAATAACAGGCCACAGCCCCAGAAAATTACTCTTTCTTTTCTGTTGGAAATTAAACTGGAACATTTTAGCCTTCTGTGCCTGTGAAGGGTTTCCTTGCTGGGTATTGGGGGACTACACTGAAATTACTTTGCAGATTCTTCTTCCTCAGTTTGGAATTTGTGAATGATCAGCAGGTGGTTTTCGGACATCAATCAGGAACTGCTCTTTAACTGAATTATTTAGATGAGAGACCCAAATCATAGTCTCAATTTCTCTAAAAAAAAGCCTGTAAAAGCTGCTTTCAGATTGAAATATGATGTTTCAGGTTTTGGGATTGCACCTGAATAGCCTTGTAAAACATATTCACCAATCAGCTACATATCTGGGGAGCGTGCCCCCCAGAGCCTCTCTGAATTTAGAAATTAAAAATCAAAATCCATTTACTCAAGTCCCCAAGCAAAGCAATTTGGGCTTTGATTTCTTTTAGCATCTTTTGGCTGATTTATGCTATGATTAAAATTTTTGTTGCTGATGATGCATTATGCATGCAGTAGCTGATGAAATAACATCACAGTAAAATCTAAAAATAGAGCCATTCAAGTATCCTTTAAAGAAAACCTGACATGAATACTAGCTCGCACATCAATGAAACTGAGCTGCAGAAGCAAATTTCACTTACCCACACTTCATGCAGAATTGAAAGCCCAGACAGATCCCTGTTGTGCACGTTTCTACCATCTAAATTTCAGATATGATTTGATTTAGTTTAATTTAATGAGACAGGAAGAGTGGTGAGATGTACACTGAGTTCTTCTGTACAGCACAAGTTGATAGTTTTACCCATTTTGTCCTTTCCAGTTAATGTGTTGCAGCTGGCTGGTCATGGCTGCTCCTCAGCAGACCTGTGGGTACCACATCAAGGCAGGGGTAGCATTTCAAAACAGCTTTTATTTTCCCTCAAATAAGAGAATGAAGCTACTCAGCCTTATCGATATCATCAGAGGGAAATGTCTTTCTCTCTTTCAAGCTATAAGCAGCCACAGCCTAAACATCTGCTCTCTGCCTCCATCATTTATTCTCTCTTTGATTTGAAAATGTACATAGGAGGGTTCAGGGCTCGAGGCTGACACCTATAACCTGCCCACTGGTGTCCTAGCAGAAGGATTGGCTGCCTTCTTGAATCACTGCGGACCCTAAAATCCATTGTTGTGTCCCCTTCCCACGGAATGGACACACCTGAGGAGGGGAAAACTTCATTCAGCCTCTTTCAGGATGATGAGGAAGGTAATGAGTGTGTGTGTGATCAGCTGAAAAGATCTGCACACGTGTTTTAACCTGTGTATTCACTGAGTGGACATGCTCTGTGGGTGTGAGAGCTGTGCAAAGATGATAGAGGATCCACTCGTTCTTGGCAGCACATCACTTCAATTGTGCCCCCTTCAAGTAATTTGAAAGGGGAAGAAAGAAGTTAAAAAATTATGGAAAAGGGATTCCTCAAGTTCAGGCACAGAATAATAGAGGTGAAACATACAGGAAACGTGAATTACAACTAGACAAATGAATATTGTTTGGAAAGAGGAGAGTGATGGAAAAATCAATGTGACTTCTGGTCGCTTCCCCTCCCAGAGCCCAAGCAATCTTCGAAGCTTTTCCAGAGTGTGCTTTAAAGTTTGACTCAATTCTGACATTGCTCTCCTCCCCTATGCAGTTAACCCTGAAGGATCTGGGTCTCCTTTTGAAGAATGCCTGGTGAGATTTATTATTTTGGCTTCAGTGTGAGAGTAACTGCTGTCAGCACATGGGGATCAACAGTGGGCTTTGGTTTTGAACACAGCAGTTATAAACAGACCTGCCTATAGAGAGCAGGGAGTTGACCTCGCAAACACTGTGCACTGTACTGAGTTCAGCTCGCTCCTTAGTGACAGGATTTATTTGTTTTACTTCTCTATCTTCTGCAGTGAAAGACTCTGACAGAATATCAATGCAATGTGTTATTTCTCAGGCATTTCAAGACTGCCTTCCCCTGCAATCGTGATTTCATCACTCTGAGACTTGCAAAAAAGGAACTTTTTTGCTTTTTCCCTCTGCAGCACGTAGTGTCTCTAGCTGGATCCTTTGAAGCACATTTGCAGCATTTAAGTAAGCTTTCACTGCTTCACACACAGAAAAGCTACAGGCTGTCATTAAGTGTCTGTAGGACCATTAGCCTATTAGCATTCAGCAAAGCAGAGCTGACTTTAATTATTTCATTTGCAGTTGCTGCTTCCAGTGTGGTTTGTCTGGAATTCCGCAGCCGTGGTGGTTAATGACTATAGCCCAGCCCGGGAGAGCAGCAATGGGGCAGAGAGGCTTGAACCTCTCCTCGTGCCATGCCTGATTCCTACCATTTAAAACGGATCAAATGAGGGCTCCACAGCGTCTGCTGGCACCTCCACGTTGAATATTATAAACAGTGTTTAATGCATGCAGATTCACCTCCCGATGGTGAGTAACAGGGGCTACAGCAGCCTGTTATTTAATAGAAGGTGACAGAACCGCTTCTTCTGCTCAGATTGTGTGGGTCTGTACTTGCAGAGCTGAAAGCTCCAGGTTTATTCCCAGTTAATGACAGCAGCACTAGTGCCTGTGCATATGCATTATTTACATAGAAACAAAATTAAAACTTTGACAGAGGAGAATATTTTAGGTAGATTGTTTCTGCTTTCAGAAAGCAGTGGGAAGCAGTGATGCCATAACTGAGAGAATAACATGGTTAAATCCATCTTTGATACACCCAGAAGTGACAATGCAATTTTGCCAAGGGTCAAAGTATTCTAGATCTGTTCCTAACTAATGAGCTAGAGATCCATCTCCCGTCAAATAAGGTACTTCCACACTATGAAATTTTGAAAATTACATGAAATCCATAAAATGTAGCTGCATCCTGATAGTCTTTTTCAAATTATTCACATCCACAGAGAAGATAAATCCATCAAGCAGAATGTCATTTATTTTTCTATGAATCTGACAATTTAAACAGTATGCAGTTGAGATTGTGGTAAGTTGGATTGCTTGCTGGTTTTGTCCTAAATTTATAGAAATCAGATAAGAGCTCCTTTCTAGCCTATTCTTTCCCTGATGTACATTCTTAAACATTGGAGTAAAATATTTCCTTTCGAGCAACCAAGACAAGAATATCAAATATCTATTAAGAAACTAATTTGGGCCCCTGAAGTGTTACTAGAAACACAAATACCTCTAGGATTAAACTAATATAAAATTTTCAGTAGTTTTAGAAGTAAAACTTATGGGCATAATTATTGGAAAGTCTTGTCTATTATGGGGAAGGTAAAAAAATATTCACCCATGCTCGTATTATTGGCAAATGTGTTTTTATATTTGGAATCAGCTATTAAAGTACAGCTGTTTATGAAGATTTACACTGAAATTCTTTTTCTGCTCTACTTCCTTCCGAGAAAATGGATTTTTCAGAACAAATATTTTCATAAGACTATTTCAGGTAAGATGGCATTTCCACTCAGTTACATGAGACCCATTCCCCAGCAGTCCTCAGGGACATGGCAAGCTAAATATTGTTCTTAAGCATACCTGATTCTCACTACTGTGCCATGTTCTGAATGTTTCTCTTGTTTCTCCCTTTCTCCATTCTTTGTCCAAATCTTGGCTTTATTATGACGTGAATTGATACAGTATTTCAGTTTCTAAAGTGAAACCTTTTGCATCCATTTTGAGTTTACAAGTTAAATCCCAAACTACTGAGAGCAGCCAGAATTTTATTATAGATTTAATATATGTACTACAGCTCAGAAACCTAATGGTATAATGTATGGTCCTGTTCCATTTAAAGTGTTTAAATGCTCCAACTTATGCTCCAACCTCATTCCACTTAAACGATCCTTGTTATGACTACTCCACCAATTCTGACTATCTGAAAAAAAGAGAGTATAATTTACTGTTTAAAGGCAAAATATTTGGACTGGAGACACACCTGGAGAAAGGATTCTAATGCCAACCTGTCCTCAAGGGAGGGCAGTGTCCTCTGACTCCTTCCATAGGTGCCCATAGTGGCCCCTCTGAGGGTCTCAGGCAGGAAGACAGGCAGGGGAAGACACTCCTCTTGGACAGTGTATTTCAGTAGTTTGGGGAAATAAACATCAAATCCAGCACTTCATCCCACAAACTGCAAATCCCTGACAGTCAGGTCACAGAACCATGGCTTGGTATGATCCTGCATTAGATTGTTTACCAAGCTTTTAGTTTTTGGGGTGGCTCTAATAATATGTGAGATGCACAGTTGTGAGGTGTTTTAGTGCAAAAACACAGTTCTTCTAGAATAGAATGAAAGAGAACATTTTCAAAGCTGATCTGGCCAAAAAGGCCAGAAGATCACCTGTGTATGGACATAATTAGCTATTGCCAGCTCATGAAAACACCTGTGTGTGTGATTACACAGGAGCAGGTGCTTCAAAGTGGCCCTAAATAGGGACTGCAGACCTAAGGTCTCTTTGGGCAGCTGGGCTCTGACACAGCACTTAGCTCAGTGTTTATGAAAAAAGGCATTCAGGTAGACAAAAAGTATCAAATTATGTTTATCATGGAAAAGGAGATAAGTTCCCTTTTTTTTCCAAATGGTGCTTCAGATTCACTGGATGCTCAGCACAAGTCAGAATTACACTGGAGGGCAGAAGTCTGCTGCTGCTGGATCAACAAAGCCTCTCTGGGTCTGATAGCTGAGTAATTAAGAAAGACAGTGCTTCTGTCAAACCTCTTTTTACCATTAATTGCATCGGGGCTATATTTACAGCTGTTACATAACCTTAAAGGTTGCTTTATGATATACAATATAATGAAAAACCCAGAAGGTTGCCAGCTTAAATAATATTTAATACGTGTGTTAAAATGAGTTATCTATCTCTATTTATTTATGTTATTACATTCCTGGGACTTGGGCAATCTTCATTTTGGTTTATTTACAGTTTTATAATAAATTTTGCCGCAGTATGGAGCTAAATTATTTTTTTAAATACTCATACAGATTGGATTATTACTCAAAAGTAGAACCAAAAATCAACAGATGTAAGCGATATATTTAAACTAATTTCCATCACAGCAGAAGCAGGCACATGGCATGTGGATTCTTTTTCCTGTACCAACCATCTGATCTCTGCCTGTGATCATTAATTTAGCACATACTGTATTGTATTTTTAAATACATCTCAAAACAAATGAACACATGCTCCAGTGTTCAAACTCCAATCATTCTGTGGTGGGTAACCTTTATTTTAAGACTATGTGGACCCAGACAGCCAGCAGCAGTATTTATCGGTGAAATGACTAATGGCCCAGTTCTGCAGATGTTGAAATTGCTACATGATGGTTGCATTTTATCAGCAATCACTGAATGTCAAGGGTGGAATTTAAGATCTGCTACAAATTGATCTCTATAGTAAGAGATAAGTGTCGGGGAAAAGGGGGTGAGACCATACCCTTGTCAGTGGGTTTGGTGAGCAGCAACTTATGAGTTGTTTTTGGATCTCCCACCAGCTGGACTTCTATCAAATACCAGCTAAAAGCTGAGCCATAGCTTTGTCTTATAATGTGCATTTCTAAAGAACTGGACAATAACAACTCCTGAACATTGTGAAACAGAGCAAATAAAATATGAACAAATGTATTTTTATGAGCTGTTCCCTTCACATTAGCAAGATGGCTCTCAGGAGTCTTGTTACTTCTATTACAAAGATGTGCAGTTTGAAACTTTTGTTGGAAAGGAAAACTGTCTGTTGTTCACGTGCAGAAATTGCATATATTTACACTTATTTCAGGTCCTTGCAGAGGAGGCTTCTGAGTCATGCAGCTTTTTACTTCATTAGCAACCATATTGCCACAATGAGTGATATTAAAACTACAGGAACAGCACAAATATTTCAAATATTATTGCCAGGAAAGACAGCAAATTTGCTACTGCCTGGTGCCTGTTCTAGGGCCTGAAAAAGGAGACTGAGCAGCTGCTGCTGAGGGAGCTGCTGACATTTGTATAGAGGTTTGTTAGTAGTTACTGTTGGGCAGGTAAGGGGAAGCTTTCTAGCATTATTAAATGCTATCCATTTTTATAACTTCTCTGAGGTTCTGAGCATGGAACTCTAAAGAAGCACAGCTCTTTATCTTCTTTCTTTAGCCACCACTTGGCTTCTGAGATGGTGGTAAAAGAATGGACAAAGCATAGAATCATGGAGACCAGTGAGGTTTTCTAAGGGTTCTTAATGCACTTGTAGTCAATGGCATCACTGACAGCTGAAAGGCAAAATAAAATCCCTATTAACTCAATCACATATACTGAACCTGTGTCTGTTTTCTAATATCTTAATGAATGTAGCAGTGTAGACTCCAGAATCTTAAACTTTAACAAGCTGATATTTGGGAGGGAGGGAATGAAGGAAGAAAAAAAGAGAGAGAGAGAGAGAGAAAGAAAGAGAAAGAGAGAGAGAAAGAAAGAGAAAGAGAGAGAAAGGATATGACTATTCCTGCCTTATGTAGAGAAAATTGAGATATATGTTGAGATATATAGTGACGACATTGAAATTCTCCCAAAAAGCACAGAATAAGGAGGAGATTACAAGGTGCTCAGGCTTTTTTAGAGAGCAGGTGAGATCTTCACAGTGGGTCTGATCTATTGCCTGGCAGAAAAACAGCTTCTCCACAGCCCAGCTGAGCACTGTGTAAAGAGATGTGCCCAACAAACAGAGCCATGCCCTCCAGCTTGGGTGGGCACTCTGGAGGGTGTGGGGTAAGAGAAGGATAAATGTGTTTGTTTAACCAGGTTGGGAATTACTCCTCTAAGCAGCACCACAGTACAAACCATTTTGAGATCACCTATTACCTACTGCAGCTCACTTTGGTGGCTTTTGTGAGGTTGTCTCATGACCTCAGCCTTACAAAAGCACAAACCTCACAATTTCTCCAAACTCTCAGCTTTCCAAGGGAGCTGCCATTTCCACATCTCTCCCACATTTTGGGTTTCCTGGTTCCTCATCAGAGGAAGAAAGGCACAGTGTGAGGGGCACCTCCACCTATACACAATGTGAAGATTTTAATAGACCCTGCTTATAGCCAGGGTGGACAACCAGTGGGGAGGAGAAACTCACTGCAGCCATCCATGGCTTTGGGAAAGGATGGATTGCTCTTGCTGCCTGCTCCTCAGGAACATCACTGTGGACAATTCCTCTGCCTCAGACTGGCATGGAGGGCTTTGGTGTGTGACCTGCAGCTCCACAGCCCACATGCATCAGGCACAGAAGGGAAAAGGCTGCAGGAGAGGGATGTTGCAGACCATCCATAGAGCTGCTCCTTCCCCTCCGCCCAAGACTGACCCAAAGTGTGACAGGAGTGATCTCATTCACAGCCTCTGCCCCTGGTCATACAGAGCAGTTTGAGGACAGCAGGCAGGGATGTGGGCGGTAGCTGTCGGGGAGACTAAGAAATGGCAAGCTGAGGTTTAAGAACAGGCAAGAGAAAATGTGGGGTCTTTGATATTTTAAAGTACAGTTCACAAGGAACCCACAAAATCATAGTTTCCCCGGCAGATGCAGCACACCATAATCCTGTACAAATACTCTAGCCCTTCTGAAACGTAGAGATAATTTAGAAGGATGGTATATTAAGTGTCCTGACATTGCTTTTTAACAGCTGTGAAAGCCTCTTTGCATCTCTTCAAAGAATTGCTGCTTATATGAGAAAACTGACTAAGCTGCCTTTTGTTTGCAGGCAAGCTCTGCAGTGGATCAGGCTGTGAGGCAAACAACAAATACCACCTCCACATGGTTAGGCTACGAACATGCTAATAAGTTACTAAAACCATATTCAAAATTCCGTGGTACCTAGTATGATAAAGGCTGCAAGGATGTGACAGCTAAGATGTGTTAAGTTTTTTCAGTGCCAGAGTCCACAACTTTCCACTAAAAGCCCTAAACACAAACATCCCTTCCCTTCTGTGCATGACATGCAGATTGACTGCTGGCCAGGAATCGTCCTACTGCACTGTGGGCTTTAACTCCAGGCACCAAGAACTTGCCTCAGTTTTCAGGGAAATCATAACAGGAAAATAATAAGCAGTATAACAAGCAGTAGTGGGAAGGTCTGAGGGAAGGAGTGTCATGGAAAGCTGTAAGACAATTTACTCTGCTCTTAATTCCCAGTCAACAGGTTTTGTGGCAATGCACCAGCAGGTGCTCAGCTGTTTTTTCATGGCAGGTGCTGCTTTAACCCAAAGTGAGTTTTGAGGTGAGGCTGAGCTGCAAACAGGTTGATAGGCCTAAAAATCAGAAAATTATATCTATCTCGCACATTAAAAAAAAAAAAAAAAAAAAAAAAGATAGAAAGGAATTTGGGGCAGGGAGAAGGATTTAAATCAACAACACAGCCACCTAAAGAGCAAAGGAAGGAGCCAGCCTAGCTGCTAACTGATAAAAAGGACAGGTAGGGCATGAGTAACTGTAGATCTTTGAAAATTAGGAAGATAAACTGGGATATGCTCTAGGGAAGGAGGATGTGAGAAGAGTTGGCAGACCCAGAGAAGCAAAACATGATGGTCATTGCAGCATTAGTTATGCTTTAGGCAATACTGGAGATATCATCAGGTCTGGATAAAAAGAAGCAGATCCACAGCAAATTGTCAGCCACACACAGCTCCCCACTCACAAAGTTCTTCACGCTGGTGCCACCAGACCCAACAGTTCCCAGCTGAGCCCCAGTGCAGTGTTTGCAGTAACTGCATTGCTGATGAAAGCCCATTCTGAGCAAAGAAAACCACCTCAAAATGCCCAGACAAAACTGAATCTCTGGATCTACTCATCTCTTCTTCCTGCACTCCTGCTTTGGCACGAGGCAGTGTTTCTAACAGCAGGCTGCAGACAGCTTCCAGCCAGAATCTCCTAAGGTAAGTGCTGTGTCTAAAGTAAGAGTACATAATTTAATAAGCTTCTTTCCAGAGCTTGCATGAAAAAAATCTCAATGAAATTTTTAGGTTGGCACTTAAGGGACTTTTTCTGCATAGACAGTCCCCAGTCTCTGTTGCCCTTATTTATTAATAGAGAATTAAATTCTTACTTCACTGGGGCTTTCAGTTTTGGTGTTTTATTTTTAGTTTATTGGTTGGATTTGTTTGTTTGTTTGATTGCTTTCCTCCTAGTGAGAACAAAGAGCAGTATGTTCAGTATAAAAAAAAGAAAAACAAATGCATTTCTTAACTATACATGAGAAAAGAGAATCTGCCCCCCACAGCACATCATTGCCAAGGGAGTTAATACTGCTGATTCATTTTCAAGGCTGTTTTACTGGCATGAGAGTTATACAAGAAGAAATAAACTAAAAAAAAAAAAAACCAAAAAAACCCCACAAAAAACAAACAAACGAAAAAACCACAAACAAACAAACAAACCCCCAAAAAACCAACAACAAAACAAACACAAACAAACAAACAAACAAATGGGGGGGGGGAACCTCACACACAAAAAACCCTTACCAACCAAACAAAAAATGAATTGTGTTTTGCTATTTACTCTTGGATACTTTGTACATCATGGGGTTTTTTTGGTATGTGTGTGTGGGGTTTTTTTGTTTGTTTGTTTGTTTGTTTGTTTGTTTTTTGCTTATGTGGATGATGAGTCTACCATCTTCTCCCCATTTTAAAAAGTAAACTCTTTTGAGATGCTCTCTTTAATGTGTTAAATAACACTTTGTTTCAGGCTGGTGTCTTTGAGTTTATCTACTTACTACTGGGTTTACTGAGAAAAGACTAATAGCCCCTTTCAGACCATGGAACCACATAATTTTAGCAGTGTAACTTAATGTCTTATTAGGAGGAAACTGTGTAGTTGCTCTGGGAATGAATAAAGGTCCCTCTGCCTGTCAGGTTTGTCCAGTCCTTGTACTTGACTTCCCTGAAGGCAGCCTCTAGTCTGTTTTCAACAATCCCAATGTTTTGCTTTGTTTTGTTTTTGCCTTATCAACATTGATTTGGACGCAATGTGCACATTTAGGGATATATTTGCCAGCTTTACACTGAAGATTGCTTTCTTTGCTGTCTTTGACTTTCTCTTAGGGAGAAAATCCTAGGACAAAAACGCTTACTACACAAAGCACACCCTGAGCTTTGAAGGTAACCTTTCTCTTTCATTTTCCTGGATTTTTTTAAAAACTCATGCAGAGTCATCAGATGTTTGTCTTGACTTTTTTTTTTTCCCTTCTCTTTTCTCTTTTCTTTTTCTTTTCTTTTTCTTTTCTTTTTCTTTTTCTTTTTCTTTTTCTTTTTCTTTTTCTTTTTCTTTTCTTTTTCTTTTTCTTTTTCTTTTTCTTTTTCTTTTTCTTTCTTTTTGTTTAGTTTAAAAATGTACAGGAAACACATTACTTGTTTCTTCACTTTCCTTTCTCTTGTATGACTATATGGCACCCTCTTATATTGGAAATATCATAGCGCTGAGACCTTGAACAGTACCCAAGGCAGGAACTGGGTGAACTGGGTGTTGAAAATGTGCTACAAGAGGGTAGATTAAAAAAACCCAAAACAAACAATTGAGTTCTGAAGGAGTGAAATGCATTTGTGCTTTTGGGATTTACTATTGCATTAAATAAGTCATTTGACACTGACCATTTATGGTCAGAGAGTCTTTTTTTTATTTTATTGGTATCTTCTTTTAGGTAGCAGATTTTCCTAAGAAACGCTTTAATTAAGAAACAAATAGAAACCAAAGTCTCATTTTATTGAATATGACAGATCCACAGCAGGTAGTCTAATAAAATCCAGATCTCTTGCAGAACATGTGAGCCCTGCCAGTCTCTGTCTCCCAGAGAATTTAATGAGGTCTCCAACTGTTTTTTTGCACCAAAACACATTCCAGCTTATCTCCTTCAAGCCAAACACTTTTATTGGTTTCTAGATTTTTTCAAATTAAAAATACTCACCTGAGAAACTTCCTTCAGTTTAAAACTGATAAAAGCTGTTTTTGCTATGACAGGCCATAATCCACAGCTAAGAAGCAGCCAAGCTCTATGGGGCAAACAAAAAACACACTGATCATATTAGGTTCAGAAATCTCCAGTTATAGCAGACATGTGGACTGGTCCTTTAATTTTTTTTTTTTTTTTTTTTTTAAATACTATTAAAAAACAGAATGAAAGAAGCAGTGAAAATAAAGATTTTTCAGGTACTGCATAACAGTTACTGAAAAAAAGAGACCATTCAGTCTGTTTACCTTGTCTTGACGTATGCTTAAGTTCTTTTAGTGTGATTGCTAAAATAAAAATATAGTTTCACATTCCTTGAATGTCATACTGCAATGTCCAGGGGAATCCCAGAGGCAGCTTCTCAGGCTGGAAGCATCCAAAGCATTTTAACCAGGAGCTGGGAAGAAGGAAGGCTTTACCCTCTCCACAATGTGTTGCAGAGTGTGCACCCCATATGGTGCCCATAGGGAAGGCTGCAACTTCCTTGCACACTTCTGTCAACTCATCCTCTTTATGGTTTCATGGGCTGGAAATGAAACTTTACACAGAAACCAGACGCAGCTCGTGTAAGTCACAGAATGCCAGATGTGGCCAAATACTTGCATTCAGGTACAACATGCCTGGCTCCCACGTTTAGCATAAATTCAAAACTTTCCCTGCTCTGCTGTTCTCTCTCTGCAATGCAGAGCAGTCGGGCAGACCTGCTGAACAAGCTGGTCAAATACTGCAAACTTCTCACTGTATTTTCCTGTACCATTTGGAGGTTGGTTTATAGGTCCTCAGTTCTGCTGATGTCCATTCACAAACCTGTCTGGGAGTGTTGCCATGTTATGTGAGCTTTTGTGAGATGTTTACAGCTCTGTAGCTGAGTTCTCACAGTTTGTACTGTAAACAATCGGTGTTTTCCACATTCCTCTCTGATGAGAGTCAACTGATTGACTTCTAGTCTGGCCAGTGGGATGGAGAGGTGGTAACCTTGCTCTCCAATCCCTGGTCATTGTTCAGAATCTATATAAGTGAGATCTTTGTAAACAATAAAGTTCTTCTTTTCTTCAGCCTTCATCTTCGTGGAGTCAGATTCTGTGAGTATCTTTTGTGTCCTCTAGCAACATGGGAGCACTTCTTGGTCCTGTGTCCACTGACACCCAGACCCTTGAGCTGTGGTAATGAGGAATGGCACTTTGTACAGCATTGCTGATTTCACCTTGGGCTTTGAGAGCCCTTGGAGGGAAGTTAATGGATTAAATCTGGCTATACAAAACTAGAAATATTTGTACAAACAGTTGATTATACAAAAAGGAAAACAGCAGAAATGTTTTCAGTAGGGAAAAAGAGAGGTGGCAAATCATATTTTCCAATTATGAACCTCATTTGCACTGGATGTATCTCCATGAAAAAGCATTGGACTTACATCAAGGAAGTTTAATTGTGCCTTTACCATGGCCCAGTGTGTTTCTTTTCCATCCTTTCTTGATTACTCCCTTGTTCAACATGATTGTTAGTTTTCAATATGCAGCACCCCAGTTGTGCTATTTGCATTCATTAGCCTTTCAACCTGGATTTTGGATTTTGGTTTGACTTTACAGCTTTGGTTTTATACTTTCTTTTCTCTCTCTCTCTGCTAGATTCTTTCCTTTTCTTCCCTGCCTCCTCACTTCCATCTTGAACTAAGGAGAGTCAGATTTGGCTAAAAGAGGCACAAGTTTTTAAAAGTAACTGTGTAAATGAACCCTTCAGGCAAACCTACTACTGATTTTAGTACATTTATTTCTTAGACGTTGCCAAGCAATTCTTTGCACTGCTATATCTTTCCTAAGGGTTTCCCCTTACAATGGTTGCATATTTTTCTTTTCCTGCTGATCCTCTATTTTTCTACTGACTGCGGAAGAATAGGCAGAGCTGTATACCACTGCATTTTACTTCAGACCAATACAAACCTATACTTCTAATTACATCTCAGTCCTGATGTTGCAATCATGATTCTTCATCCAGTAGTTGCTATCAGCTCTGTCTGTTCATGCAGTTGAACGTCTCACTTCAGTGAGAGCTGCAGGAACATAATTGTCATCTTGTCTGACTTTGAATGCTTCACTGCCAATAGAGAAATTGCATTTGGACTTCATGCAGACACTTAATGACCCTGGTCCTCCCAGTCATATCCTCTTCCCATACACACATTTGGGTGTTTTACTTTGTGTATTGTTTCTTACTTTTGTTCAGATGGAATCTCAATCATTGCTCTACCTGCGGTACTGAAAAAGGATTTAATGCAATCTCAGTATGGTAGAAGGGTCCTGACTCATTGTCTTTGTTTGAAAGACAGGTATCTGCTAGGCAGGGGCAGGGCCTCCCTTGAAATGGGGAATTCCAATCCTCTCCCTCCAAATTATTATAATTTAGATTATTAAAGGGGCTTTCAGGCAGATGTATGGGGATAGGAATAATAGTTCTTTACTAGTATGTATAACAAGGCAAACAAACAACAACAACTGCAACATTAATAATAATCAGAACCAGGAACCTCGAGGGGCTTTGTCTCACAAAGCCTGGGGCAGTCTGATCCCTTGGGACCCCGAGAACACCAAGCTGGAACGGTGGAAATTCCCGGGCTGGTGGATGAGATTTATCAGAAGCTCAGCAGTGGCAGCTGAAATGGCAGGGGTGTTCTGGCAGGGTTGTCCTGGCAGGGATGTCCTGGCCAGACAGGGCAGTGTGGGGTCACAGAGTAGCAAAAAGCCTTGAAGCAGTGCTGAAGAAGCGGCAGCGGTGGGACAGGGATGGCCCAGCAGGGCAGGAGGAGGTGAGCTCAGAGTTCCAGGACACACGAGCAGATGATGGTAGATTTTCTCAGGACTGGACTTGGTGGTGACAGCAAACTCCTCCAGCAGCAAGCAGCAGCCTGGCCCTCCTCTCTCTGATGCTGAGACCAAGAGAGAGAAGCTGCCCCCAGCCCTGTCCTTTACCTGCCCCAAAACTGGCTTTATCTCCCCCTTCGAGAGAAATGCCCACCGACCCAAAACATAGCCAGGTGCTACAACTCCTCTCCTTTGGCCACTTTGTTCTGCTTGAGTACCCATAAGTACCCAGTAGTAAGTTTCCTAGCAACTTATGGGAAAAATTCTTTAAGTAATAAAGAAGCAAATCCGACCCCCAACACTCATGCACGACTCAGGTAACAACTACACCACTTCTGGCAACTGAGTTAGTTCAGGACACCTCTTGTCTAAAAACACGTCTTCCCATGAGGAAGTGCTGTGAGCTATCTCTGGATGGATATCTTCATTGAGGAGATCACATCAGCCCTCTAAAATATTACCCAAGAGTCTGAGATTTCATCCTCTGTTTTATGTTGTTTTCCTGTTCCCTGATGTATGAGGTCAAGATTCTGAGACTGAGTACTGATGACTGTGATGACTTCCAGGGCCGTTCCTTACAGAGGGGGAAAGGCAAGAAAAAAGACTGGTTATGAAAGGATAACAGTTCAAATCTAGTTTTCAGTTTGAAAAAACCCTCCACAAGCAACAAAACCCCCCAAAGAATCTTTGGAAACCTGAAGGAGGAGATGTGAAGGTCAAGTTTTCAATCTGTAGAAATGCATTTATACTCTTTATGTTTGTCATTTCTGTCCTGAAATTTCCCTCTGCCTGGCACTGTCTGGCCTGGAGTGATTTCAATACATTGCAAAAAGCCTTTCTTGTATTTCCTCTGCCCACATCTCAATTTTTCTTGACTTCTAACGAATCACTCCTCTTCCAAGGAAAAAGAAAATCTTTCTTCTGCTGTCTTATAACAATCTTCTTATCATTTTATCACCTCCCATGCGATCTTCATTGTTAGAGCCTGCATTTTTTATGTCATTCACAAGTCAATGGGAGACACTTGCACATGGCAACTTCAAGTTTACTCCTTGGAGCAAGATGCTATCCTTGGAGAAAAATTCCAGGCCAGAGCAAGTGTTAAGAGATAAATGTTAAACAGAGATAGAAAAAAAATGGTACTCAGTGTTTTTTAGTCATTTGTGAAAAATACCTTTTCAGTTTGTCTTGTGTTGGTGAAGTGAGAGGAGATGACCCCAGGTCCACTACATCTGGATGACTGAATTAATTCCTGCTGAACACAGGATCACAGCAAAACCGAAAACTTTTTGGTGTACAGTAACAGATAGTTTCCTTATCTGGAAAATCACCTCCACCAGAAAACAGCATGGCATGGCAAATCTGTAAGAGAACTGAGCACTGTCCCTATTCTTTCCTTTCAGCAGTGAAGAACATGGAAATGAGGATGCTGAAGGTTCAAACAAGCCTCAGAAACACAAAATTTCTCACCAAGGAGAGGTAAACCAATTTAAGATAATGAGACTGGAATAAATAACTTTTTCTTTTTCACCTCCCATTTCTTCCTTTTAAATTTTGCAGGTGAAGATACTTATTTTTAAATGTGTGCATAAATTCCTATCTAATCACACATAGATGTCACTTCAGAAAGAACAATATAGGTAGCAGGCGACTGAGGATGGGACTGTGGGTGACATCAGCAGGATGTGGTCAGACTGTTGTGGTGCCCAGGGCCAGGACCAGCATGACAGGAACAGAGCAGCCCTGTTCCTACTGTCTGAACATGGAACCATTCTGCCTTGGGGCCTCTTGGTTTTCTCTTACTCCTGGAGAAGGCAGCATCTGCTGCTTGACTTTCAGCAGTTCCCCAAGCCTGCCCCAGGCCTCCTGAGCTCTCACATTGAGAATATTTACTGTCTAGTAAAAGAAGAAGTTTTATAGAGTTACAAAACTCTAGAGAACCAAGTGCAAAGAAGCAAATAAAGCATATTTTAGATTTCTCTTATATGTTGCTCAGCACGTGGAGCTGTGGCCTGTTATCTGACTACTAGATATTGCAGATAAGTTATTTTTGGATATTTTTTGCAGCTGAATTGAGTAAAATTAGCAAACATCCCATCCTCAATTGCTTTGGAGGAAAGGTTTTTTGGTTTGGGTTTTTTTTTTTAGAGAGAGAGAGGAGCATATGCTTTTTAAACTGAAATAAAATATGCTTTTCTGCCTGAGGGTGTCAGCAGATATTTGAAATTCTCCTGGAAAAAAAAAAAAAAAAAAAAAAAAAAAAGAGCCCATGAGTCTTTCTTAAAAACATTCTGCAATTTCAGCTGTCTTCTGAAGGAAAGAACATTCTGCGCCAGCAAGTATTTATCAACTGCTTTAAAATACTTGAATACTTGGCTGGGAGATCTGAAGGAGCATGTGGTTTCCTGGAGTCTTGTGCCACCTTGATTTGCATTTTCTGACCATCAGTGGCCCCCACTTGACTTACAGCCCTTGCACCCTCACTTTACTGACAGCTTGCATATGGTTTTTGCCATCAGGGGTAGTCTCCAGCAGCCCAGGCTGTATGTGAAATTTGAGTATTATGGATTATCTCTTTGAATGCCTTTGGTCTTGAGAAGCTGCGGCTCTTAAAGATGATGTGATGGCAGTGGGCAGATGAGGGCTGAGCTTTCCAGGCTCACTGTGATTGCACATGAATTTGGAATACATTCTGTTCTTACCATCTTTTCCTGGTGAGGACTGCCCCTGGTCACAACTGGTGTATGGCTGTTCCTTCATGATCAGTATGCAGTTTTTATGACCTCCGTGGCTATGGTGGGACTTCTGGCTCAGCTGTTGAAGCAAAAAAGCCAGCACATACCTTTGTTTCCTGTGTGGTGGGAATGACTGGGATTTCAAGACAGATACTCACACATCAAAGCACAACTGAGAGCAGAGGCTGTGGTTTCCAAAGTAGGTAGTAATGCTTGAGCAATCAGGTTATCTCCCCTTGTGCTTGGGCAGGAAACTACACAATCTGCTGAACAGAATATTTCAGTGTATGGATTACCCATCCTGAGGCTCTCTTAAGGCTTTGCCATGAGTCTTAAGGCAGCCCTATCTCAGAGGGGAGCTGTTGGATGCACTCCATTACTCAGGAAGAAACACCTCACACTGGAGACAGTGCTGCTCAAACACCACTTGGACCCCCCCATCCCACCAGCAGGTACTGAAACAGAGACATCACTCATGCAACCACTGCTATAAACAGGGAGTCTGGCCTTTCTTCCAAGTCTGTTTTACAGAACTTGGGGTTGATCCTCACCCCTCATCTTCACATGAGAGTGATTGACTTGCCACTTTTCCCCTGGTGAATGGATTTTGAACACCATCAGCCCTGTGGTTCTCTCATTCCTACCTGCACACACTGACAGAAAGAAGAACAGTGACATTAACTGACCTCAAAGAATTTTAAAGCCTGGACTTTTAAGGTTCTAACCCTGCTGCCATGGGCAGAGACACGTCCCTCTAGACTGGGTGGCTCACAGCCCCATCCACACTGGCCTTGAACGCTTCCAAGGATGGGACATCCACAGTTTCTGTGGGCAACCTGTTCCGGTGTCTCATCTTTCTCACAGTAAATATTTTTTTTCTTAATATCTAACTGAAATTTCCTCTTTCATTTTGACCCCACAGCCTGTCCTATCACTACAGTTCCTGATGAGGAGTGCTCCTCTGGCTTCTGTATGGGTACCTTCAGGTACTGCTATGAGATCTCTATACAGCCTTCTCTTCTTCAGGCTCAACAGCCCCAACTTTCTCAGTCTGTCTTCATAAGGGAAGTGCTCCTGTCCTCTTACCAACTTTGTGTCCTCCTCTGGACTTGCTCCAACAGTTTCATGTCCTTTTTGTGTTGGGGGCTCCAGAACTGGATGCAGCTCTCTCAGTGGAGTCTCACAAGCACAGAGTAGAGGGAAAGAAACCTTTTGTTGTAGCCCAGGATTCATTTGGCTTTCTGGGCTGCAGGTGCTCACTGCTGGCTTAGGGTGAGTTTTTAATCAACCATCATCCCCAAGCCCTTCTCGACAGGGCTGCTCTCGGTCACTTCTCTGCCCAACCAGTAGGTGTGAATATAAGTCCACGTTGTTTTCTCCCCATTTATTTCATATCCTGAGTAGGATACTGTCAGTATAGTTTTTAGTTGAGGAGGTTTGCTAAAGTATTCTGTAATGAAGAGTTATGTGCAGAGAAACATCTCCCTTGCATTTATTTTTCACTCAGCAATCCACTGTTAACTTTCAAATCCATTGATTCTTTCAAGACATCACCAAAGCTACTGGAAACTTCATCTAAATCCAAAAGCCATTTTAGTTAGAGGTGCTTTAAGATCTTAGAAAGAAGCATGGACAAAATTGACTGCAATTCCTGTAGAAAATCCAAAATACCTTGTGTGCATATACTTTGTTTCACAAAACATAACACTGTAGGAAATTGAGCTTCCTTAGGCTCATGATAGGGTTTTTTGCCACTGTTGTGGTTTCATTGGTTTTGTAATGGCAGTAGCTGTCACATTATTTCTATGAACAAATTTTGTATATAAGTATGAGTAATTTATATGATTTTAAATCTGAGTATTTCTATATACCCAACTGCACTTAATATTCTTCTTTTAAAGTAATATCCTTATTTCTTCTCCTACAAAGTATGTCGTTCTACCCCAAAATGGGTTATGACTTCATAGAGAAATAATTTCTACTTCCATCGAGATTCAAATTGATTTGTTTTTACGGTATCAATTTGTATACTTATTCAACAGATGGCTTGCTTAAATTCAAGCACAGTTTTTTGTAGGCTGTTTTTTCTCCTCTTCTTCCAGTCAAATGCATGATGAAAATGGAAATAGTGCATCAGGTATATGGTCATAGTTTATTTTTCATGCTCAGTTGCTGGGATTGGTTCCCAGAATGTAGCTCAGCTGCTTCCAGAAATAGTTCTGCAAAATCACACTCAAGCAGCAAATTCCAAAGTGAAATCTGAGAGAAACTAAATCAAATGAGACCAAAAAGAGGTTTTCACATATCTCTGTGAATCCAGCTCATCTCACTTCATCCAACAATCATTAATATTTTCCCCTATGTTTTAATCTTTTTTATATTCAATAAATATTCATTTTCTTCTTTGTTAGACATTTTAATTCACTGTGAAGAAGTTCAGCTGGATATTTAAGAGCATTACCTCCCTCCCTTCTCCACAAAATGCATTTGGGGGTAGAAGGGTGAAATTTCTATTCTGGATCTATATTGAGGTGTTGAGCTCTTCTCTAGACAACTGTAAATGGAGTCACATATTGAGAACATAAATCCCCTCGGAGAGAAATTCCTCCACCTTGTTATTCTTATGCACCTGCTGTGCTGCAGTAGAGCACATTCTGGTGCCAGTCTGGGCTTTCTCATGCAGAAAAGTTGGAAGAGGAGAAATATGAAATAAAACAACTTAGTTGCTGGGTGGGGGTGGTGGTTTTGGTCACCTCTAGCTTCTTACCAACAATTTTCACTCTTTCCCAGCCAGCTGGCCTTCTTGAAAGAAATGCATGTGAGGAATGCCAGTGTGGATGTACCAGTAAAAATGGAGGGACACCCAAGGGAAAGGAGATATTTTGGAGTGTGCCAAGAGGGCAAGGAAGACAGGACTTTGTACAGAATGGGATACTTCACTGTGTTAAAAACCACTTCAGGTGAAGCATTATCAGCTTTAAATGCTGGGAGCGCCCTTGCTGTAGTTCTTGTACCTGTGAATATGGCATTTATTTAACAATGAGGATATATCTGACATTAATCAGGTGCTGCAGCTTTCCATAAAAACAAGTAGGAAAAACTGGCTCCTACATCAGGTGAAATAATTTTCCTGCTTGTAGTTCTCTGGGACAGGATGGGGACTTGTGTTTGGCCATCACTAACAGAGCATCTAACATGAGGCAATTTCAACAGAAAAACTTGGAGACGGAGAGAAAGTCAACATATGAAACATGAAACATAAATAGTGGGATGTGCAATAAATGTTCTTCAGTGTTGCTAAGTGATATGCCAGGCGTGGGCAAGAGCAATGCCATCCTGGGAGTAATGGAATAATCTTCTGCCCAAGATGCCCAAAAGGTAAAAATTCATTTGAGAATGAGGAGAGAACAGTGGAGAGTGCATAAGAAACTACTGAAGAGAAATAACAGCTTTTGAAGTCTACATTTATTAATAAAATGTGGCAAAAGCTTGAAAGGCTCAGGTTGAGCCATTTCCAAAGGCACAGGAGAAGTTTGTCTCATTTCTTACCTTAGAAATATTTCCATGTCTTCTTCCCTTCAGACAATTTTTAATCCCAAAACATGGTATAGAAGCCCATGCATTTGGTGGCTTGGGCATTGGAAACATAGAGCAAGATTCCCCAGTGCTCTGACATCCCAGAGGAAGCTGCAGAGAGGAGGAACTCCATGAGGTTCTTGACACAGCTTTTTCAAAATTTAATTGGTATCTTCTGGATGAAAATCTGCTAGAAAGAAATGAATTAATCTGCTACCCCTGGGAATAGTGGGAATTAGGAAGACTTTGCTCTTGACAAACTTACACCTGTATGAAGGATATGCATGAGTAAACCTCTCAAACTGAATGTGAAAAAGACTGTTCATTATTTTCCATGGACAGTTTGAACTCTGTCTCTTATTGATGGATTTTAAATGTTTGCAGATGTGTTTTTGGTCTCTTCAGTCCCAATTGGTTTCCTGGCCACATCCCAGTTGCGTGTAAGGACAGAGGGCTGTCCCTTCCCGGACTTTCCTGAGGGTTGTGGTGTGTTAGCCCAGGCAGTGTGGTGTGTTAGCCCAGGCAGCAGCCAAACACCCCTCAGTTGCTTGTTCCTCAATTCAAGCTGATGAGAGAAATTGGGATAAAAATGTTAATGGATCAAGATGATGAGAGGGAGATCATTTGCCAATTACCATTGCAGACAAACCAGACTTGAGGAAAATTAATTTATTGCCCCTGTTGTTTACATGGACAGGGACAGCCCAAACTGTCTGGCACCCCAAAATGTGAGTAATCTGCACTTATTCTAATGGGCTTGGTCTGACTTTTAAAGCTTCTTTTGAAATTGTGCTGGGAATCAGGCACCTGACCCCCTCAAAGCCCACAGTTCTTGCCAAAGAGAAGCAGCAAGTTCCTCTTTGCTGTGAAATAATTCAAGATCCATGGTGGAACCCCATACATGCTCTTCTGCATCATCAGGAAATCCCCAATTGCTTCCTTCCTCCTTTAGTAAGAAACTGCTAAACCAGGAAAATCAAATATGCAAAGGAAACTGATACCCAAGGGGTTAAACAAGCATTCACTTCTGGCCATCAGCAAAAGTTTATGTACAAATAATTAATACCTGTTGGATTTTATCAAGCAACTGTACAGGAACAGACTAACAGCAGTAACCTCCCAGACTAATGTTTTTGCATGTTTCCTCTGTTCAAAGGCCTTTTCTTCCACAAAGGAAGGATATTTTCAGGAGACACAGAGAGACAGTTCTCTAGGTACTACACAAAACAGAAAATCCCATTCCCAAAGGCTCCCCTATTTACCAGTTTTTTTATTTCAGTTATAATTTGATTTCAGACTGATAGTACTGATGGGCATCAGCTCAGTAAGACTGTGAATATTCACATTTTTGTTTCCATTGTCAATCTGGCAGGCTTAAAAAAAAAAAAAAAAAAAAAAAAGAAAAGAAAAAAGAAAGAAAAGTGTTGAACACTTTTGTTTGTGAACCACAGAGAAAATAATCAAAAGTGTGAGCCACAGAGAAAATAATCAAAAATCACAATCTGTAGTGAAAGGAAGAGTGGAATTCAGTTGTGGCTTCAAGGAACTGTGTATGCGTTTTGCATTTATGGGACCTGTGCTGTTTTTCATCTTTGATGGCAACATGGGCAGTGGGACTGAGTGTTTGAGTACACCCTCAGCAAGTTTACCAAACTACACAAAGTTGTGTGATCTGTTTGACATGCTAGAGGAAGGGGTGCCATCCACAGGGATCTCAACAGGCTTGAAAAGTGGCCCCATCTTCCCATAAAAACAGTGTGAACCTTTTGGAGCAAGTCCAGAGGAGGCCACAATGATGGTCAGAGGGATAGAGCACCTCTAACATGAAGACAGGGTGACAGAGCTGGGGGTTGTTCAGCCTAGAGAAGAGAAGGCTCTGGGGAAACCTTCTAGCAGCTTTCCAGTTCTGCAGTACAAAGGTTTGTGGTGTTGGTAAACGACTCAAATACAAGGAAAAGGAAAGTTTTGTTCCCAGATCAGATACAGCTGTCTTAGTTATTTTTATTGCAGATTAACACGAGGCTTAGACTGATGGCTTTTAATGTTCCAAAGTCATTTGGGTGAGAGTTTTTAAGTGTGGAATGGTTCATTGATCTCATTTTTATTCTAGTTCTGTGGTTACCTTTCCTTGTCTTTTTCTTCATGCTTTCTTACTATATAGTCTAAGAACATGGCAAAGCAGACTAGTTCTCTTATGCTGGCACTAGCTATTTTTCTATTCCAGGCCATCAAATGCAATTCTGTTCACGTGACTTGTTTATTCATGTGACCTGTTGCCATAGTTGCCTCAATTTAACTTTTTAATGTTGCCTCGTGTTCCTTGATCCATAGATGTTCGTGTGATCCCTTTAGAAGGAGGTTAATTGGTTGTATTTTCTTCTCCTCAAAACAAAACAAAACAAAACAAAACAAAACAAAACAAAACAAAACAAAACAAAACAAAAAAGAGGCGGGGTGGTGAATGACCAAATTTAGCTTAATTTTTAGATGGCTAAATTCCCATGATGTGGAACAAAACCTGACTGCTGAGGTGTGATGTCTCAAGGTGTTAGTAAGAATGCAGTAGTTCTGCTCTGAATTCTAAGCAGGCAGAGACAATCCTGCTTCTCTGCATGAGCTCTATAGCAATTTTTTTCCTTCTTCCCTACCTCCTGCAGCTGATTTCTCACAGATATTAAACTATCCACAGCCCCAACAAAATACTTCAATTTTCTGCTAAGAAGCAGATGCTTGCCAGCTCACATTTGTTATATAGTAATGACATTCTAGAGTGAACTGAAAATGGCATTCTGCAAAATTGAAGATTTTTACTTTCCATCCCCATTTTCTCTTTCAGTAAGAGTGGTTGTGGAGAAATTCCACTGTGTTTTGCCATCATGTTGTCACATGAATGATACCTGAGTTGGATTTTCTCATCAATACATGGGGAATGTAGTAATAAAAGTGCCAGTCAGCCTGTTTTCTCACTTAGCAGAGCATATGGTAGAAGGTGGACTTTTAAATCTTGATCATTGGTGTAAATCTGGGCTTCTGTTGATGTGGGACTGTTGAAACTGAGATCAGAATTAAACCTCAGGAAAAAGAGAAGAGTTTCTGCAAAGCTCAGTATTTTGACAGTTCATGGATATGCCTGAGCTCTTACATCCATTCCTAGTTACTGGCATAGTCTCATCAGCTCCAGGCCCAGTGGTCATG
This sequence comes from Hirundo rustica, assembly GCF_015227805.2. Taxonomy (NCBI): domain Eukaryota; kingdom Metazoa; phylum Chordata; class Aves; order Passeriformes; family Hirundinidae; genus Hirundo; species Hirundo rustica. The sequence continues at coordinate 8,173,863 of NC_053450.1, forward strand.
GAGATGTGTGGGATCAGTGGGATCATCCTCGCACCCTTTACCTTGGTGCAGTGCAGAGCACTGAGTGATCAGCTAGCTCTCTGTGTTTGTATCCTCTCTGGGTTCCTGTGCTGTGGGAACACAACTGACAGGGTTTGTGTTCCCATCTGGTGGCCTGTTTATTGTTGCTGTACATGTATAAGCAGCAAAAGTCACAATCTGCTGTGGGGTCATAAAGGCTTTATGCCCTTCAAGTCAGAAAACAGCACAAAGGATCTGGAATGCACTTAGGGCTACAATTAAATCTACCCTTGTAATTAATAGTTCCAAGAACTGAGAAAGGCATTCAGAACTAAATGAGAGGGAAGAGTGCAACGGTTATTCAGAATTGTGTTTAAGGCTTTCAGAAGAACACAGGCACAGACATTAGCTTTCTCCATATTCAGATGAATTTCAGCCATGGTATTTGTTTGCAGCCTGCTGGCAGAAGGCAGCAGTGTTTTCCCTGTGAAGCCATTTGGTTCAAATCCAAATGACAACATTTCTCAGAACAAAGCATAGAAGCCATTTACTTTCTTGAGGCCACACAGACCATGTTCATTTCTATGGCATCTTGCTGACAATCGAGTGCTATCTTAACAAACCCTTTAGTGAGGGCTGCGAAAAAAATTAAAGTAAGCCAACTTGTTATTTTCCCACAGTCATAATTTGAACAAAAATGTAGTTCTTGGTTGTTTTGTTTTATACTTGCTTGCTGTGAAATGTATCACAAAACGCCTTAAAACCTAAAAAAAAAAGAAAAAAAAAGAAAAAACGTTTCTGGGAAGTTCAATGTCTCCATACTTATCTGGAGTTAATGAAACATTTTACATCAACTGAGATTCCCAGGACAACAGTTACTGCCAATATTAAGGAGAATATTTCTGTTACCTATAAGAATATGAATATATATACATTTTCTTATTCTTAACTAGTGCACATCAAAGAAAGGGAGAGAAAATACGAAAGCAGCCCTTCTTTGTTCTTCTTTGCTCTCTATCACCCTCTCTATTGATGGCTGGATTGCGGGTAGTCAGTAAATGATACAATTTCAGTGTTTTTGTTTCAGTTCATCTGGACATCCTCAAAACCACAAAGGCCTCACTGAGCCAGGAGTTATACTACACTTTGTATAACAAAATTGTATAACAACTTTGTGTAACAAAGCACATTTCCTCACCTTGCTTGTATTTTCAGAATCAGGATGTGTCAGGCTGGAAGGACCACAGTGGAATAATCTGGTCCAGCCTCCCTGCTCAAGCAGGGCCATCCTGGAGCACATGGAATAGGATTGTGTCCAGTTGATTCTGGAATGTCTCCAGTGAGGGAGACCCCACACACTCTCTGGAAAACCTGCTCCAGTGCACAATTACCCACACAGTGAAGAAGTTCCATTTCCCTCTTGTCAAAATTGCTTCTACCTTCTTAACCACAGCATGCCAGACTAAAGACCAAAGTATTTAATTAACTTAGTTCATAGTAATTAGTATTCATTCCTAGAAATATATAATGAGTGATGGTGACTGCTGCAGGGGAACCCTACTCAATTTAACAGGTTTATTTCAAATCAGGATCAAGGATGATTAAAGTTATATTAATGACAGGAAATTAAGAGACAATCAGTCAACTGTACATTCCAGATTGGTATTAGCAATGCAACAGATAAAGCACAGTTCTAGACAACTGCAAAATGTCTGAAGATCTGAAGACCCTATTATAAATAGTCAAAGGGTTGCTTCTGGCTGTGCTGAACCAAGGTCTACCCTCAGGTGTTTCAACCTCATTTTTCCCCCCACTGCTGCACATTTTAATACTATTTCATTGTATCACACAGACATGGTGGAAAGATTCCCTGGAACAGGTTGACCAGAGAAGTTGTGGCTCTCACATACCTGGAAATGTTCAAGGCTGAGTTGGATGGGGATCTGAGCAATTTGGTTTAGTGGAAAGTGTCCCTGCCCGTGGCAGGGGAGTTGGAACTGAGTGATCTTTAAGGTCCTTTCCAACTCAAAGTATTCTGTGATTCCATGATTCACTGCTGTGAGATTTGTTCCTGTGATAATGAGACAAAATAGTACATAATGCAACAAAACAAAAATCAGTCTTCTCCAAGCCTTAAACCCTTCTTCAATTTTAGTGTTGTACACAATCCAATATTGAATTATTATATAATATATAAATATATAATACAATACTAAATGAGTATGCTATGTACCAGATAACCCCTTCCTAGTAAAGAGATATGAATTTCCAATTCACCTCATGATTAACTAGTATTTATTTATCAATGTGACAATATTAGGTGCCTCCCATTTATGAATTCTGCAGATAAAGTGAGAGTTGTTGCAGAGAACACAGTAAATAAAGTACACGGCATAATGTTATGTAATTGTGGAGCCTGGTGAGTACCCAGGGGAGAGAAAGAATTATGGATTGTGAAGAAACACCATTTCTTTCAGTTCCGATTTTCTTTTTGAACTTAGCATGAATATGAATAAACAATAAGAAATGGATTATTCTTATGGATTTGAGAAATCAGAAGCTAAGAATAGCACAAGATTAGTAGATAAATTATCTGGTGCTTCTTCTTTTCTTCTCCTGTTTTTACATCCTTTGACAACAAAAGAGAAGAAAAACCCCAGCTCCTGGAATAAGCAGATTCCCGTCCCCAGCAGACAGCAGAGTCTCAAAAGCAGCAGAAAATCCCCCAGGTTCTCCAAAAGAATTTTTAGTGCACAGAAAACTTAAAAAATATTTATGCCTAACAGCATAATACTCTGGACTGAAGAAGAAAACATAATATATATTTGTCATATTGCTAGGAAACAACTGTGATTTGGTCAAAACAAAGATGACAGATATCAATATTTTTCTGAGGAGACTTAAGTGTACCAGGACACAAAAATACTGGCAAAGCTAGTGAGTAATTCACATAAAAATGCAAAGTGCAAGAGGAAAGGACTCAAAGATGTTCATTCTGACATGAAAATGCATACAAAAGTACAATATTTATTAATTTAGTCAAAAGTCTTAGGAATTAAACTTCCATGAGTAATGTTGGAAGCAGTGATCCATCTGCATCTCATTCTATAGATTTGCATTTTTGCGTGTGTAAAGGAGTGGCTGCAAAGCCACACTTCTGTGAAGAACATTTCACTTTTTATATGCAGACACATCTCTGAAAACAGCAACAATAAGTTACTACAGACCTTTGCTGGGCATATCTCTAAAGGATATGCTAAAAAAATTGTCCCTGAACTGTGCAATTTTTCCCACAGTGGATTTTTATGTGGTTAAATTTTGTACCATTGTCCGTGAAGAAATGTTCTGGAAGGGAAAGCAATGAATATGAAACAGTTCTCCTATAAAGAGCAACAACTGTTATAAGCTCCATAACTCTTGGGCAATTTATGATCTTTCCTGGTGGTCAAAAGATAGGAGAAACCACAGGTTGAAAATGGAACTAGAGAATTTTATCTTTAATCTTTCTGACTTAGTAAAGGAAAAAGGGAGAGTTTAAAAAAATACCCTTTCCTCTTCATTTTCTTCTGTCATTGCTAAAAAATAGGTTTTGTCATCAAAAGAATGGCACCAGTTAGGATGGCAGCAGAGAGGCAAAGAAATACAAAGGGTGACAGAAAAGATAAAAGTATTAGAGGAAAAAAACAAAAAAAACCCAAGAAAACCCACATTAGTGGGGACATGGAGGAAGCTGAATTTATACAGTCTATTACAATGAAGATTCAGGAAGGATAGTTTATATATAGCTTCAGAGTAACAATAAACATAAAGAAGATTATTCTCAGTGGATGATGTGATAAGAAGTAGTGGACTGAAACTATGAAGGGAAAACTTTAGGATACATATTAAGAAATATTTTTTAATGACAATAATCAAGGAAAGTGGCCGAAACAATGACCTTGTAGAGAGTCTTACCGAGATAAGGAGAGATCTTCCCTTAACAATATTATCGTAGATTTGAAACACAGAACTGATAGTAAATTGATGGATATTAAATCAAATCCAAGAAACCAGCATTTCAGCTTTTCTCAAGAGCAGTAATGAATGTCTTCCTTTATAGAAGAGTCTTCGGATCACTGAGACTTACTTCAAATTCCCTGATTTTTTTAATGAGAGTTAACACTATCTAAATGTTGTAGATCAAATTCCTGTATTATATATGTGTGGGAGATTAGGGACAGGCGGTTGGAAGATATCGCGCTGTACGGGCAGACAGAACCCCTCCCTCAACACTTAGTTGTTTAGTGTCCCTGATAAGGTAAGCAACACCTAACCTGTAACGTAAGCAGACGGATGTGATGTAGCAAACAGAGGTTTAATAACTCCATGTAACCAGTTAATAAACGCCATTAGCCGTCCACTACACTGGTGTCTGTGAGCTGATGGACCGAGCAGCCTGGGTGTGGCTGCCGTGTCGTTCCTGAACCAGGTCGCTACGCCTCAGCGGAGGTAACAATATATGCTATGTTTTGGGGTTTAAAAAATATTTTCATTTCCTTTTGCCCATGAATGGAACTTTTTTCAAGGCTCACAGACAATATGCCAGTTTCCAGCTCCCAGGATACACTGATGTCTCAGGAACTGTCATAAAGCACATGAAAGTAGTGAAAAAATTCCCTTGCTGTGTGTCAAAATACATCAAAATAGTTCCTATACCACAATGCACTATTTTTTCAAAGGCTTAATCCTGCACTAAGAAAACAAATATGAGCACCATCTCATTATTGCTATTGGAACAGCATCTGAAAGCAGCTGAATCAAAGGAGTGCAAAGTGCAAAGATGCTGAGGCAGAGATGAGGGTAGTGAGAAGCATTGGGTGGGAGACAGCACTTTCCAGTGGATACCCTGGCATTGCAGCATTCAGAGGGCCTTGCCACTGAAGCTGGCAAGAGACAGTAATTACGAACTCTTAGGTGGGATAAAAGGAAGTCTTTGACAGAGAGAAATTCTTCAAAGCATAAAAAATGTGACAATATCATTTCCAGGCATACCTTGTGCCTAGTGTATCCCATAAATATGATATGACTACATATCATATTTAGCATTATTTAGGATCTTAAGTCTTCCTCTAAGTCTTCCCTGGGAATGTATCATTCTTCACTGAAGCTGTTGAGAAGCACAAAGAAGCAAGAATTAACTCCAGCACCCATTTACTCATCGTGGTTTCACCAAAGGAAGACCAAATTCCATGGCTTTGTCACATGCAGGCTTTATTCCAGTGTTGGTCTTATATGTAAACATCAGCAGGTCTTTTTGGGATTCTTGCTATTTTATAGAAATAAAAGATGCGAGGGACCTTTTTTAGTGTTTTCCTGTGAGCTGAGATTATTCTGTGTTATTTTCATAAACTTTAGTCTGTGCAAACGTTAAAGTATACGTTCAATGATATCAGAAGTGGAAAACTATGATGAAACCATTTTGAAAGCAGCATTTAGGATGCTGAATGATGAATACCTTGACTTTTCAGACCTCCTTCCCTCCCCACTGACCTCAGTCACTGAGGATATCAGAAGGGGGTGGAGGTCAAAGTTCTCCCTAGGAGAGAAGTTGAATTTCAAAACTGATAAAACCTTCACAAAAGCTGGATTTCCCCCATTGTTGAAGGTTAATTACGGTTGTCCCTTTCCTCCTTGGCACACCCCAGGGCTTGGTGAGCTCCTGTGGTGCTGGCAGGGTGCTGCCTGAAGTCGTGCTACACACAGGTCTTGCAGGGCACCAAGTTTTCTAAAACAAACCCTAATTTTTGCAGGCACACAGAGACAGGTTGATAACTTTCAGTATGAGCCATGGGTGCCGATAATACAATACTAATAACCTAACCTTCAGGCACAGGAATCAGACCTTAATCTGTTGATGTCTGCCCCAAACCAGAGATAAATCTGCATTAACAGATTATTCTGTTTTACGCCCATTCAGGCTCTTGGTGGCACATGCTCTGAAGGATTAAATTTACCTGTACAAGCTAAATGGAGGTGTTCTGTGAAGTGAAGATGACCAAGAGTCAGGCCCAGATGAGCATTGCTGCCAGCCAGGAAGGGGGAACCTGCTCATACTATGACTTCAGACATTAAAAAAACCCCCTGAAGTTCATAAATTACATTTCTAGGAAAGACTTGGGAATTAGTTAAAGACACATTTGAGGTATTTTTTCTGAATCTGGGTTATTTTTTGGTAACTTTTCTCTCTTAAGCTATCAGTAGAATTTTATTTGGGTTTTTTAAAATCACAGGATCTTGCATTTGAGCTAAAGAACAAGTTTTTTCCCCTGAAGTTTTTATTGAACTAATTCATCTTTCATATGTACTAGCCTCCAGAGGGGAAATAAAATGTACAAACTTTTTCTCTGATAAAAATGACAATGCTCAGAACTGATTTGGTTGATGATTTCTCTCTCCTGGCAGATTGTAGGCTATATTTTTGCTACGGTTTGATATATGTCAGTTAGAAGAAAGTTTTTCTTTCTTATAGAGAATAAAACACTATGGCATGAAAAACAAAGAAGAAGCCCAGTCCTACACTGTGGAATGTGGATTTCTGAAGCTGCATCAACAAAAATCTCGGTTCAAAAATTTGAGCTAGAAGACTCCAAATGGGTATGGAAATTGCTCGCCTTAAATGGGGGAAAATTATTACAGAGTATTAGCTGAAAAATTTAGGAACACACCACCATGAGGCAGGTTTGTTTTTTTTTTTTTTTTGTTTGTTTGTTTGTTTGTTTTTTAATTTTAAATTGGAAACAGGCATGCCTAATATTAGTACTATCTGTTTGCAATTTGTAGTAATTTAATGGATCAGGAGTGATTCAGAGCAGCGGCAAAAGGAGGGCTGTCTAATAACCTGAAAGCTGAGTCCTTCCAAAAATGTGGAATAAAGACTTTGTGACAAAACAGGTTTGATATTGTGCTGAGTGTTGCACAGGCATCCATGGCTGTGCAGTTTGCCTGTAAAAGGGAGCATATGGTGGGTTCCATTAGCAATGCACTAGCTTGGGCACTTGTTTTTGTGTTGCTAATGCTAAATTTATAGAAAGTTACATAATTTTATGAAGATAAACAATTCTTATTGAGGATTGCCAACATTTCGCACGTGACAGGAGAGATAAGCCAAGCAGCAAGGGTAGAAATTAGTTCTTCTTCTGGCATATGGCATCTGCCTGGGTAGAGTTTCCTGAATAATCCATCAATTACCTATACCTGTCAAGCAGTCAGTGAAAAAGCTCATTCCATGAAGGTGAATAGCTAAAGGGTTTTTAACCACTGTAAAAGTCACATCTGTTATAATTTCATACAGTGGTTTTTATCTGATGAGGAAATAACTTGCTAAATCATGACAAAATATTGTCTGTGGTCTGATCTGTAACATCTTTGTTCTAAATGAATGAAGAAACTTTTTTTTTTTTTTTTTTTTTTTTTTGGGTAATCTTTGGATATTGTCATTTTGCACCAAATTTGGATTTTTATTTTCCAAAATGCTTCTAAAGCTTACAAATCTGGTACAAATATGTGCCAAAATTTGTCAAATCTCCTGTAGTCTATTCCAATAGTTGCATGTATAGATTTCAGTCCCTACAATGTTTTATCTCATGAGGAGCTATTCTGGGATGCCTGTTGTTTTTATTTTACATGCTTCTGCCAGATGACTCACTTCACAATTTAACTTGTGTTTCCATTTTTACTCTGGTGATACTCATCCTAATTTTTTTCTTTACTCTTAATCAAAGAATGATTTCATTTAATCATGAAGACTAGCCTGCAAGAGAATGTCTTGCAGCTAAATTTTACTATCTACAAACCTCTGCAGAGGATGAGGAGAGTGAGTAGGCTTGGGAAATTGATTTTGTTGGTGTAGAGTGCCAGTCTTTTGCCCTATAACAAGCAATTTTGACCTTCTATTTCATCCATGCTTTTATAGATATTTTATGTTTTACCTTCTTTCCCTTTCTCCAGAAGGTGGATGTTTAAACTTGAGTACTGTAACACATTTCACTGATCAAAAGGTGCAGAACATCAGTAAATAGGAGGCAGCATTCCTTGGTAGCCTGAGGTAGACCTGAAGGTCTTGCCAGCTACATCTGAGCAAATGTGAGATGTAGAGACTGGGACTGGCTGAAGTGATGGCCAGGAGTGGCCCGTGTTTGATCATTAACCTGTGGTCTGTACCAGCTGCCTCTAACGAGCACTCCCTGGGCATGGTTCTGGCAGCCACAGACCCAGGTCAAATGGCACCTCACCTGATGCCATCATCTTACTCTTCTGGTAGTGATGGAGAGTTTATCCACATGGATGACAGCTTGGCCTTAGGGTCAGGGTCATTGGCCTGTTTCATTTATTCCTACCTTTGTAGATACTGGGACCTACTTTGTGCATGTCTAGATTACAACAGGAGAAAGTCCTCAAGTTGGTGATACCACTCCTTCTGAATGATGGTGCCATAAAAGCAGGATTCCATTGCCTACTCCTATCTGCTGAATGAATCCATGAAGAACATTGAAACCCGTTTTGAGGCTGGTCTGCACCATTAAATATGTAAAAAGATGAATTTCAGTATCACTTGTAGGTGATCACAGAACTGTGCAAAGGACCAAGACATTACTCAACATTTTTTGTAATTTACATATGAAGACATCTACGCCATCGTCTCTGTTGTTAGAGCATAGAACAGCAGTATCTCATCTTTGGTTCATTGCTACAGCCTGGGAAAGAGCCCCACAATGTAAGTCTGTTGATAGGATTTACCCTAACAGTAAGTAGGTCAGGGAGAAATAACTAAGAAAGCAATGATGTACAATTAACTGCACAAATTAACTGCTCAGATGTATGAGGAGTAGCATACATCAACATAAGATATCCTCAAGAGAGACTGGGGCAGAGCAGGAAAGAACAGATACACTCTGTACACTCATTCTGTTTCAGAGAAGACTAGTGTCAGAGAGGGAAATTCTGGAAGTGTCTGTGAAACATATCTGGGTGTTACAGATTCGGTGAGAAATGGAATGTATTGCCTGGGAACAGAAAAGATGTATTGCCTTAAATTATAATAAGGGACATTTAGATTAGCCTTTACGAGAAATATTGCGTAGGATGGTTAAACTCACCGAAAGGTTTTAGGATGAGATAAGAAATCTCATCCATCTGTCACAAATTATGTCAGCCTCATGAAACTGCCAGCTGCATGGCAGGGGTCTACATGGCTTCTGGATTTCTTCTTGACTTCTATGACTCTGTGGTTCTATGATTCCTCAAGTTGCTTTTATACCATTTGTTCAGTGATTATCCTGTGCATGAAAGTGGGAGTGGCAAATTTGGTTCAACCCCCATCCTGGAGTTGTTCTTCTGAACACTGCTTTATAAAGGTAGAATCAAGAACAGGGGGGGTTATGCAAAAAACAGTGGCAACATTGAAAGGTCAAAACAGGAATGCAGATTACTGTAGCTGCATGGAAAGCAAAGTGGTTTGGAAAGGCAAAAGAATGTTAAAGCAAAACTTCTTAAACTTCTACTGATAACCACCTGCAATATAGGACATATCACTGGCTTCCTGTGATCATTTAAGTCCTGGTTCTCACAGAAATCAAAGAAATGTGATGGCCACTGACATACAAATCAAGACAATCAAAATACAAATACAATCAAGAGAGCAGCGCCATGTCAGAGAGCAGCTGGTAATATGGTTAAAACAAGCTTTGGATCAAGCTGCTCACCACCTCCAAAGGCCAACAAGTAGAGCAGATGCAAGCTGCAAAAGGCAGCTTAGAGATGTTGCTCTTTTCACAGCCTTAAAACAGAAGCTCCTTGGCAAAATGTCCCTTCAATTGCATCTAATTCTTCTCTGAGGTCAGTGGGAAATGACGGGGAGGATTATCAGATGCCTGCAAGATGCAAGCATGAGCTGCAGTGACTAAAGGGGATAAATTAATTGTGGATCTATCCCAAGCAGACTCAGAAAGGAGATCTTATTGAAAGAGCCTGCATCTTATCATGCCAGAGGTAAAGGCCCAGGAAGGCAAAGATACACAAAAAACAATGGTTTAAAGGAAGGGTTAGACCTGAAACCTTAATGTTTCTGGACACATGTGTATGGGATCGGACAAAATGAGAGTGGTCAGTACATTATATGGTTTTGTCTGAATGTTCCTCCTTGATGGGTCTATGCAGAAGTATGAAAAGTTATGTAATCCTTGTGGGGAGGCTGTTCTTTTGACTGGCATGTTTACACAGGCAATGGGCTGAGAGACTACTCACAGCAGTATGATAATGTCATATTATAGAATGAAAGGAGATAGCAATTTTAAATATACCACAACTAAAAATATTGTTTTACCAAGCTTGTAAAGAGACATTAACTTCCAACCATTCATTGCCACAATGCCATGACTCTATTGAAATATGCAACAGACACATCTAGTGAGCTATTTTCTTTTGCTTTGAGTCTTTATTTGTCCCATTAAAATCACTGACATGGAAAGCTCCTGTGTTCATATTGTCTGAGAGAGTCAAGGGAGACACAGCAAGGAGAAGGCATTCTCTTCCACTGTGAAAAAGGACCTGTGTTCATAGAGTTAGGCCTGGACACAGCTGGTCCATAGGTCCGAGAGGTGGATCACTGGAAGGGTAGGTGTACTTCAGGATGACAGCTTGTCTTCAGAGAGCTGATGGATCTACTCCTGTATCCTGGCAAAGCCTATGGGATTTGCTGGGCTCTGTGGTTCATTGTTGGGGCCTTTCCAGCTTGGAAGCAAAGGCTGGAAAAATGACATGAAAAGTCAGTGTGCCTTTCTTTGGTCTACACTGTGTGTTGCCCATATCCAGGCACACAGGGCAGGTAACTGCAGCTAGATGGGAACCATCCACAATGTGCCTTGCTTATGGTGACGGACAGGGGTGGAAGAAAAGCTAATCCTCTCTTATCAGAAAGCTTTCAGTCTCCTTTTTATGCCTGAATCATGCAAACTGTCAGACGAAACAATCCATCATACAGGGTATCTCTTGTCAGGATCAAGTAGTGATGTCCAGAATTCCAGCAATGTTCATAGGCCTTGAGGCCGCTGCAAGTAACTCAGCTGGGGTATGGGATTCAGACAATTGCAGCTCTCAGGACTCCTTCTTAGATGCCATACAAGGAGCCATATCTAATGTTTATTCTGCATAGCATCTTCCAGCAGTTTGCCACTGGCAGATTTGGAAATGTCCCACTGTGCTGTGTCTCCTGCGCAGTGCTGGCAGGACCAGCCATGGCCCTGATGCTCAGGGTTAGGACAGCATGATGGCACACTTTTCTTGAGAGCCCCTCTGAAAAAGAGCCTGGTGGTACTCAGTACAGCTGGTTCATCCTGGCATGATTCACTCCTAGTTAAGACATTGTGATTCATGGATGAGTTTTAACTCCATGATTCATTCAGGTCCACTTTCCTTTATTACTGCCAAAAGACATATAATCAGTAGGTGTCTTATCTAAGAAAAACTAAAAATGAGCAAAAGTTAACAGCTCTTCCAAGAGACAATTAAAGCTCTTCTTCTTCAGAGGTATGCAACCAGCACCATGTTGAAAAAGATTGGAATATTCACAAAGCAAATTCATTCCAGCCTCAGCAATATAGCAGATTCGTGAATTTGTGTTTTTATTATCAATGTATTTAAACTGAAAAGAGTTAATTCTCCCTGCTCTTTGTGTTCCTTCTATACAAGTTGTTTTGCTCTGCAGTTTCCATAGATTTTCTTTATAGAAATCTGTAGCATAAAATTTTATTATGTCTGCAACATTGAACAAATCAGAAATAGGAGCACTGAAGGGAATAGGTTTCTGTACTTTCAGTCTCTTTCTGAAGGTTTTCACCCTCAGTTGTGCTGAATGCTGGATCAATTCTATGCTTCCTTCTGCTGAAAAGACAAAAAACTTCACCATGAAAGAGAGAATGGGATAAGGCAGAGAACTATTTTTAAATGGTGGAAACAGAAAACAATATTCATCTGCACAGACATTAGCTATAGATTGGATTGTAAGCTATAATAGTTCCTTGGCAAGAGCATAGAGACAACCAAATTCATTACATCATAGATATGCCATTTATTGTCAGATCTGCAGGCAATTCCACAGAGCTGGTTTCTGTCCTTGATGTTAAAGAAGTGTCCAAAGCCTGATCCCAGGTGAATAAGTGTTTTGTGTACTTCAGATAACGTACATTTGAATTGCACGTGTGTAAACCTGTTCTTTGATTCTTGGAAACACAAATAACAGCACTGCCTTTGCAGTAAAACATTAGCCACTAGCAAAGGACCAGGGCCAAAATCATTCTTGGGTTCCATGCTCTTGACCGCAAGGATTACACCAAGAATCAATCTGACCTTTCTTTTCGGCAATAAAGGAATCATAACCATGTGGGATTTGAGGGATCACAAGGCAATGAATTTCCAGCTTCCATTCAACTGATTTGTGCGTGTGACCAAATAACCTCTCTAATTCTTCCCTGTGGCTCTACAGCCACAGCCTTCCTATGTAGAAATCCCTCAGCTCCAGCTCCCTGGGTTCCTGTGGGGGAAAGGGTCACTGTGATGGATGAGATTTACAGAGGTTAATTTGTGGTTTGGCAAGCCATGGGCTAGTTCCAAGCCAGGGGCCTTGGCTCCCAGCACTGAGAAATTGCCTCTAAGTCAGCTCCCATTACAGTTACTCTGCTTCAGACTCAACAGGGACCTCCTGACTGTGTGTGTACCTGGAGTGAACCCTAAATCAAATCCAGATTTGATCCATTTGATTGCTTCAGTGCGTTAGAGCTCCAGGGAGAGAAATGAGGTGCCTGAAACTATTGAATATAGGATACACTCCCAATTTTCATTTGGGGCAAGAGCAGTCATGGTCAATTAGCTAAAGAGAAATTAAAAGTCAGTTTCATGTCCTTTTGCAGAAGTAACAAGGATAAACTGGCTTTTATACAAAATTTGTACAAGTGAGGCACAAAACACGGAGACTCACTGAGTCATCTTTCTGCAAAGAACAGGATATAACAACAGTAACATCTCTCCTTATGTAAGTTGAGTTTGGCTTGCAGCCAAACAGAAGTGTAGAGATGTGTTTCAAGCTAAGTCAGCTCTATCTAGAGCTGAGCCTGAGCTCGGCTTGGGCTGAGCAAGTTAGGAAAGAAGAGACTGGAACTTGGCAGCAAGGAACAGTTAGTTCCATTTTGCCAAGCACTGTGCATAGCATTAAGGTAAATGTCCTGCTTCTTACAAAACCTGTACTCATAAGGGACTGTCATAAACCAGAATGAGTTTCCTCCAAGACCCTTGAAAAACAAGCCAAAAAATTACAAAAAAGCACTTCAATTTCTGATACAGACCATTGTGAACTTCCAATAAATCAATTAGATGCAGAGATTGTGCAATGAAGTCTGTCCATAAGGATCTCTGCAGTCCAGGATCCAACAGTCATGGAATGTACACTGATGTCTTGAGGTTTCTATTTTCATGTTCCATGAAAATGTAATATGGTGTCTGATGCAAGCTCCATGTAATGAATATCTCTGTTAAGTTCTTCTCTTTCTTAGAATTCAGTTAAAATCTTTGCTGAACATGTAAATATGTGAAAATTAATTAATATTTTTTTTTAAAAAAAGTGTGGTACAACATTCACTTTCAGGTGAAAAACTTGAGGAAATACATTTAAAATAACTTTTAATTGTCACAGATACTGGTATATTATATCCTCTACCTCAGGAATAGGACCAAATTTTCCTGTCTGTGATATCCTTACTGTATTCAGAGCTGAAAGTCAATGAACAAAGTTCTCAGCTTTCTACAGGCAGATGGATTCAGAGCTGAGTACATGCTTGGCACCTGCATCCCAGTAAGAAAAAAATATTTCTGACAGGATGGAAATATCTCCAATTGTCCTCTTTCCTCTGCTCCAAGAAGGCTGGAGCAGAGCCAGGGAAGAAGTATTGGGGTGGCCTGTTGAAAAATTAATACAAATAACAGGTGTCAAAATGTGTTATGGAGATAGTAACCTGAATCCAGGGAAGAGGAATGAGTGTTCTCTTTCTGGGTGTCCACGTCCAGCTCAACCAGGAGATGAGACTGAGCCCTACTCCAACTCCCACTGGTGCCAGTGTAAAACCAACAATAAACCTTTTTTTTTTTTTTTTTTTTTTTTTTTTTAATATCCATAGATGGACCTAGTTATTATATTGAGATCAAATTACCACAAATGTGTAGTAGTAAATTCTCTTGCTTACCTGCCACCTCACATTTGGCTCTCTCCATATTTTTTAAGCTGGGAAAACTAAACATTGAAAGTCGAGAGAACTTCAGGACAGAGTCTGAGAAAGAAAAATACTGAGTATGGGGCTCTTAAAAACTCCCCCATAATCTGTTAACATGCTGTTGATTTAATTCTGATTAGTTGTTCTGATCATCAGGGTGACTGCTGAGCACAGAGATGTCCTCATAGAGAGAAAGGCAGACTCAGGATCCACAGTGGGTCTGCCTGAGGGTGGGTGGAAGGAAGTGAGTTTTCTAAAGGGCTATTTGGTGTTTTCAGCCCTTTGTGTTTTTTATTTTTGTGACAATCTTAGGCTGTCCTGGACTCTTTTAACTGCACCTGCTATCATCTCTCAGGTTTTTGTTTTCTTTTCACTTTTCCTTGAATTGCATTGAAAACACTAAAGAAAACAGTCCACTGTTGGGTAGTTCCTCTCCTTGAGACGATTTCTGTTATCACTGTAATGAGACAGTTTCCCCAGGACCAGGAGAGAGTGGCTTTCCTCTACTCCAGTGACAGCACAGGTCTGGGTTTGCTAACATGTGAACAATGTGCTGACAGGTGGCTCAAAGACTGTCTGATAGCAGTAATCTTACCAGGAGAAGGGGTGTCACAAACAGAGCAGGGGTGCTCTGTTAGTCAAACAACCCTGGTTTTTTTTCCCATGTTGGATGTTACAGGCAAAGGTTCTTGATGGACTCATTCGTTATTTCATTTATGACCAAGGTGGCAGGTTACTGTGACAATAGAAACAATGGAACAGATATACACAAAGGCAGATTTTTGTGCTCAGAAGCCCATGTAACTGCTGCACTGCTTTTCCTCTGGTTCTTTGTTTTCATTAGGTGTTCTGTGATTTTGGGAATGCTTCCTATGCACATTAGGGCAAAGGTATGCAGCTGTGAATTCAATGAGAGAGGAGTATTCAGGACTGATAACTGAATGTGCAAATGACATTTACAGGCTCTGACATCCAATTTAGAAAATACATGAACAAGTTAATTTGCAATCCTGTACTTAAACAGTATTATAATTGTGCCTTTTAAAGGGCAGGTAAGTTGTTTATAGGTTTATCTGACTTTTTTCCTTTTCAAGCAAAACTGTATTTTCCATCTCCTCTAACCCACTGGAAAATGGATTAAGCAAATCTTGTTTAATTTAAAAAGAAAAAAAAAAACAAAAAACACCATCAACCTCCCCCCCCCCCGCCAAAAAAAAACCCCACAACAGGTTGGTTGTAAACAATCATAAAACCTTCATCCTCTAGGTGAGCTTTGCTTTAATTTTAAGCACTGTGCAAATGGAACAGAGTTGCAGATTCAGATTAATATCTTTGCAATGAATTGTACATGCCTGATTTAGTGGGAGTATTTGTAGGGCAAAGGTATGAGAGTCCAAAGGTATGGAATGAAATTGGTAACCTTAACGACACCTGTAACTATTGCAGTACACTGTAGCATCACCATGGCAACCATGGATGCCACAGAGCTACAAAACCCAGGACTGCAGTTACACTGCAAGAGCTATTGTTTCTCTTTTATTTTACAGAGTGTGTTTCACTCACACTCTGGAGCTAAGTAGGTCAAACCATGCTCCACACGCACAAGGCTGCCCAATCACTGATCTCTGTTTGGATGAAGAGAATCTGAGAGCAAGGCACATGCCAGGTTTTTCTGCTTCTTGCATGCTGGGCAAGTGCTTTACACATAATTGGGCATCAAATATGCATTGTTGCATATTCAAAAGTCCAAATTTTCCCCTAGAGTATTTTCATGTTTCTAAAACTTCATCAAGATGATCATTCTTAAATATCCAGTTCCCATACAAATCTGCCAGGCCAGGCACTTAAATTGCACAACAATTGTGATCATTCCTAGATATTAATCTTACAACTAGACAAATTTTTGCATTTGTCTTCTAAACTTATATTCATAGATGCTGTCCTTTGAAGAGAAGGAGGATTACTGATTTGTTTGGCAAGGGGTGGCAGTTGCTGCTCCAAGATTTACTGAGGTGAATTCAGATATGGGATAACACATCCTAAACCAGAAAGAATTAATTGTTCCCACAGAGTCCTCTCCATCACTGTTAGGAGAAGCGTAAACAAGGAAGTAGCACTGGTGTCTTGATTTGTGGAGCATTAAAGGTAAGATACACCTCACTTATAGGTCTGATAGAATAAATTTGGTTAGGCTCACATAATCCAGACTGGAACACAGCTCCATGGTTTATTGCTGCGTGACTGAGAGATGGGACTTCAAAGGAGGCACGCAAGAAGTAGTCCAAGCAAGAAGCCCAGGCAAAAAAAAATCAAAGGCCAGGGCAAAAAGAAGTCAGAGTTGAAGTCATTAAGTCCAAACAAAAACAGGATTGAAGTCAAAGTTGAAGCGATTTATTTTCTTCTCAGTTGAGTCTTACATACTGTTGCAGCCCAAAGCTGTTACAGCCCTAACAGTCATACCCTGAAGCAAGAATTTCCCACTAGTTACAGAATCAGCCTATTTTTTGCCAGTCTTACAAGACTACATTGTTTCAAAAACCTTGATACCTGCACATGCTGCACTTTCCCAGTTCTTCTCATATCTCTGGTTGCTCATCCCATGGCCTGTATCCCACCAAGGCTGGGATATCATTAAGCTCCATTGTGCTCTCTGTTCTGTCCCCCATTTGCTCTCCCATAGTTTATGTCACCAGGAATCCCTGAAAGAAAGGTGCTCTGATCAGAAAATGCAACTTTCTGACATAATTTTCTATCTGCTCCTGCTGCTTGAGAAGGAGTCATGGATCTTTGCAAAGATATGCTATCTAATGGTGACTGAACATGTATCTGTGGGGATGCCTTCATTCTATCCCAGATCTGATAAACACTTACACAACTGACAAAAAATGTAAGGAATGGAGCTGAATGCTTTCAAGCTTTCAATAATCTTTACAGTTTGGCTTCCTAACAGCCAGTTATGTAATCTATTATAATGAGGAATATTAGTCCAAATATCTATTTAAGGACCACTTAAACTCTTTAATTTATATTCATGGATGATAAAACAGACACACTGGGTACTTCATATTTTTTTTCCCTTGGTATGGCTGTTAATCCGAGTTTCAGCAGAGATCCAAAAGGAAGCTGTCCTGTTGTCCCTTCTCCCCTCTTCAGCAAGGCCCAAATTTCAGAGAAGCAACAGTTACTCAGTGCATGACAGGGGATGGATAACTGGGGCAGCTCCTTTCACACTTCCTACTGGCATTTTTGTTATCTTGCTGAAGCAGACTATGCAATGGATTCAGTAATCAGAGGACCCGAACCTCTCTTGTCAGCGGGGGATAAATATGTGGCAGTGACAGCTTTTTGTGATGGTGATTAAGGCTGTCTGGCTGTCATAGTTCATTTGCATTGGCTGGTGTGACTACACTGGTCCAGAAAAGAGTGTGGCATCTCAATTTGTCCTCAGAGGAAGTTCAGCTCTAGTGCTACTGGGCCTGTTTGGTGAAACATGCATTTCAGTTTATTCCTGTATTATATAGATCACTAGGAAGCTTTTCTTTGTAATGACTTTGTCAGTGAGGAAATGCAATTTAAAAGGTCTGTAAGGCTATTCGTGCCCTTTGTCAGATCCAAAGCTTGCTTGTTGTTAACATCACGTCTTGTACATCCTGAGTGTTTTCCTGCCTTCAAATGAATTTGCAATCAGAAGTATTGAGGGACCTTTCCATTTCTCTGCCATGTGCTGAACTAGCTCAGCAACTCTAACCTTTCCTTGCGTCCCTGGAGGTCACATCAGGCTATCCTCCTTTCCATCACTGGAGACTGCAAATGAATCCAGTCTGACCAGCTATCCAGTCTGACCTCCACACATAGCAAAATTCTAACAATGTTACTGATGACCTTTTCAGGAAAGGAAACTGGTCTCTTTCTAGGAAGGATCAGCTGATGAGTAAAAGTGAGCAGGTAACTCACTCACTGCCCTGTCTGCTTACAGCAGGTGGGATAAACATTTATGACAAGTCAAAAATCAGGATAAGATGCCAGTTTTTACTAGCAATAATAAATTCTCTTTAATAGTAAATTATTACTTAATTAGATGAGCACTGCAAATGACAAATAAACGAATAACTACAGCTATGGGGAAAAAATATACATCTATTACACTTATCATCCACACACATTTCTTGCAAAACACTGAACAGATCCTTTTTTTTTGTTTTTTTTTTCTTATATATTTTTTACTGATCCCATGCACAGAGGTTAGCATCTAGGCCATTCTGCAGATGAGGTTATGATTTTCATGGCTGGAATAAGGACACCAGTTAACATTTATTTTTGGATGGAATTTCTTTAAGTACCTTGGTGAGAATTTTTTCAAACATCATTGTATTGCTCACTAAAAATTCACCTTATACTTCAGAGCAGACTACCCCCAAACTGTCACTGAACTTTAAAATGTCACAATAACAGAATTATATGTTCTAAAAATAGGGAAATGGCTTAAAGAGGAATTTAACTGGCTTAGACAAGTTTAATTAATCACTATGCTTTGGAGAAAAAAAGTAACATGCTTTTCCATTGAAGTGCAGAGACAGTTCAGACAGAGACTGGATTGCAGAGGCATTATCAGAAGACATCAGTGTGCTAGGCAAGAGCAAGCCCTGTTCTTTTCAGCTCCTGCTTTTGGAAGGCATGACAAGCCACTTCAATGCAGCCCATGTGAGCTCAGCCTTCTGAGATCCGTTAGCAGCAAACACCTCCTCAGCTCATTGGATTGAATTCATGGTCTGGCATGTCCTCACCATGTTCATTCACACACTTACCTTCGAGAGTCTGACAAGAGCAGAACGGGTGATCTGGGACAGGAGAGAAAGGAGAAGAAGGCTCTTGGCCATGCTTTTGTGTATTAATTGGTTAGAAGGTCAGACTGGTGACATTCAAGAGGTAGAAATGAGCAAGGGACAAAGCAGTTTGTCAGCAGCCCCACATCCTGCTACTCCTGACTGCACTCTGATGGACCCTGGACCTGAGTGTTGCCTGGGGCTGTTGGTTAGGGATGGTGTCACTCTGAAGCTGGGGGTCTGTGCCCTGCTGCTGAAGGCACAGTGTCTGCCTGCGCATGGTATCCTGGTTTGTGATCCTCCTGGAGCAGCCCCACTCCTACTGCTCCCTGGCACTGGGTAATGTCAGCACATCTCTCACTTAGCACTGTGGATACCTGAGGAGTCAAGAGCTCATCCACCACTGCCCTCAGCATTGCCAAGAAATTGGGTGTTTTGGAGGGGGGGCAGAGCTGCCTCCTGGCAAGGAGGGATCCACAAGTCTCAGGAGCCCCTTCCCCAGGCAGCTCTCCAGATCTCCCAGACACACAAAGCCCTGCTTAGCTAAGCCCCAGTTTAGGCCAGTTTGGAGTACACAGACCCATTTTGGCATCATGCAATGAACCCCAAAGCACTGAGAACCATTCCTTTTCCTCCTAAACTGACTGCATTTCCCCTGTCAATGCCAGCACAGGGATGAAGTGTCTGCAGGTGGCTCCATTCCACTGGGAATTCTAAGGCATTCTTACTTAATGAGACACCCTCTGCAAGAGGACTGTTAATACCAGTGTACCTTTTTCCCAAAGAAGAAGTAAAGAGCCTGACCCACCCTACCTTCCCCATATAAATAAAGACAGTCAGGCACAATGAAAGTGCTTCTTCAGCAGGAGTGCCTCAGCCAGACCCTTTCTCCGTCAGAGGGTTTGCTCAGCCCCGCACGGGTGTTGGTCACCAGTGCCAAGAGCAGGCTCAGACCTCTCTGCTCTCCAATCTACCAGGGGGTACAGCCACACCCTTGAGCACTTCAGCTGCTCAAATGACTTGGGCAAGGTTGTGTGTGTAGCCTGTGTGAACAAGGAATTGCACAAGCTCTTTGCCAGGCCAAGGCTTTCACCCAAATCACAATTTTATCCTCCCCTTCCTAAGGTCAAGCAAAGATGCTCAGCTCAGAGTTTATTCTCCTCTCTGATCTTTAATCCTTGGAGAACCAGAATTCCTGATGGGAAAACCAATAGCCCCTCGAGTGTGTCAGGGCAGTTGAGTGCTACTGTAATAAGGTAGAGTATATTCAGTGTAAGGATAATGGGTAATGTGGGATTTATAACAAAGCCATAACTCAGTAGGAGGGGGTTCAGATGATTTCATGAATCACAGCCATGAGATGTGACTGATCGATGAGATCATTAGAAAGCTAAGATTGAATTACAGCTTTGGTAATTTATCACACGACAGCCTCAGCATTTTCTATGATATTTGAGGAACACTTACACATTTTCCTGCACTGTTTTTTTCAGGTGCCTAATTATAAATAAGGTGCTGGAGATGCTTTTAATCAGTGGACAGTCTAGTGCCACTGTCTTTCACTGTAATCAGAGTTGCAGGCATACAGTGAACTTCCCTTTTGAATTATTCAGAATGTAGATCATTGCAGAATTACAACATAGCATTTTCTTTCTCAGTGTTCAACACAGCAGTGGAAAATTCCAGTGTAATAAGGCTGGGACATATATTTCTTTCATAGTTAACATTTTATTGTACTAATTAAGAAGCAAAACAGAAAAAATATTCTACATTCTATGTTATTGCTAATTGTATTTCATATTAATTAATAAACATAGGCCAGTTAGTCTGAGGTGTGAAATTTTTCAACACCTGCTTTTTCAGCTGGTTTAGTAGATTATGCTTTTTTCTTTGTGTATGTTTTCTGGCTCATTTATTTGATATATGTTGTATATGCATTGAAGCTGCATGGAGACATAAGTTTGATAAAGTAAGAAGGCATTTGCTTTCTAAAAGACAAAAATTAGCAGCCATTGGCAGACGGGCAAAATTAAAGGATTCCAGTTAATTTTCTGACTCTGACAGCTACTAACCGAGAGCATTACAAAGGAGAATGTCTAGGATAGCTGACATCTTTGAAAGCAGTCTCTGCAGTCTGTGGAAAGGGTAAGCAAATTGTGAATCCACCTGGGTGATATTTCTGGACCTGGCTCTAAGAAAATGTAAAACAGAGATGCCACTTGTACTTCATGTCGAATCAATTTGACACTCTCCTTTCTGTAATTGCTGGAGGACAGGGATGTTCTGTCTCGCCTCTTCCTTGCTTCTTCCCACGTGTCTCACTGCCAAAATCTCTGCAAAGCACATTCTCTGTACGATCATATCCCCTGCCTCTGGCACCCTGGATTTCACAGTCCTTTTAAGAGGGTCAAGAGTGCTGGAGTTGTTGCAGATCTCTCTCTTCCACTGAAATTTGGATCCCTGTAATGATCTTTTTCATGCAGTAGAAGGAAAGTGATACGATTCTCTTAGACTTTTCTGCAAAAGAAGAAAATTACCCCTTTTAATTTTTCATTTGTTTGTGGGTTGTTTGTTTGTTTTACTTGTTTTTAAATTTGCCTGGTACTGTCTGGCAGAACTGATGGACAAGCAGCATTCCCATTTCTTTGGAAATTTCACCTAAGAAATGTATTTAGTCTGAATTAGACTGAAGTGGGCAGCAATGTTCACCATTTTCTGTGAATGGGAAATTTCAAAGAAAATCTCACACCTGACACACCTGACCATTGTGTTTACAGAACAAAAGCCTTTCCTTGCAGCTGCACTTAAAAATTGACATTCCTGACAGTTCTCCCTGTGTGGCTGCAAAGACACTGACAGGAATGGTAATGGGGTGGGCAGGAGGCTCAGGAGCTGTGAACCTTTCACTCCCTGCCCTGAGCTGCTCATCTGGGAACAGCCAGGGTGCAAATGCTCCCCTGCACACTGGGGACTCTGCCATCCCCAGGTTCTGGGACATCTCTGAGGTTTAGCACTTCTCCCTTCCTTCTGAAGAGCCGGGTGACAATTCTTTACCTGGGCTCTGAAACTTCTGTTCATCATCTCCCACTGCATGGCAAAAGAATGAGCAGCAGCTGAGGCAGTACCTGCCTGCAAGCCAGCAAATCCTCGCAAATTTACTTCCAGTGATGCCAGCTTGTACCTTACATGGTCAGCAGTTTTGTGCATATTAATTTCTCCCTGATGTAAAACTTGTCTCTCAGCCAGAATCCTGTAAAAAAGATTATTCTCTTCTGTCATTGCTGTAAATTGGCATCATCAATGCACCTGCTTCAAGGTGGGCTGGTGCCTGTGAGGGTCCCTCATGGCTCTGTTGCTGCAGTCCCCTATATGTTTTCATTAATATAGCAGTCATTTTAATATTCTGCATCAGTCATATTCCTAAATGCCTGGTATCAGTCAAAATCAGTCAAAATCTGCCCCACTTAGGTTTCTTCAGGACATTTCTGTTGCTCTTTGCTCAGTTTATATGAGTATTTCACAAATATTAATGACTTAGTCTGTGTAAACCTTGCTGAAATATTAAGACACATTTCCCTCTAACAATGAGAAAGCACAGAGAACCACAGGTAAAGGAACACAGGGTAATTTTGGGATATCCAGAGTGACATGGCTGATCCTTGTTTTTCCAAAGCTTGTGCCTTTGTCCCTGTCTGTCTCTGAGCAGCACAGTTCCCACTGACATAAAATCTGTGTTTTCAGTTAATCTGCAATTAATCCATAGCTTCCTAAAACATTACCGAGGCAAAATACCTCTTCCTATGCCACCGTAAAGACGTGGAGGATAAATTCAGCTCACTGAGGCAGTTTCCAGCTTCCTTGCTGCTCTTCCCTTGTCTACAAACCTGAAATTGCTTCTCCCCATCTTGCCCTCCACCAAAGGAGGGGATGCTGACAACAAATCACTCCTGTCTGTGGGATCAGGGTCCTGCAGAGAGGTGATCCCAGCATTAAATCCCATCCAGTGTACGGGCCAGCAGGTTGAGGAGGGATTTACAGCCACGTAAGGCTGCCTTACTTCTATTTTATCCCAGAATGAATGAGTTAGGGAGAGACCTGGCACTGCTGAGCAGATGGTGCTGCTGTCCCTGGTGAGACAAGGGCCATACCTGCCCCAGGAGAGCCAGGAATCCTTGCTTGCTCAGGAGACATGTTTTTCTACTGATGTACTGATGAAATAAACCATACAGTATCTAACCACAGCTGAAACTGAAATAGCAGGCCTCTCATTTATTCCAAGCCCTCACTTATTCCAGCGATGATGGGATTGGGAGTTTTCCAGATTTAGGGTTAAATTATTTTTGCACTCTATTCCCATGTCCAAAGCTGAAGGAATTTAGGCAGTGCTCCTGGTACAAGGCAGCTGCTGGGAGAGTTTCAGTTTCAGTGAACACAGCTCCTGTCATCTGCGATGTTGCCAGCTGGGTTAACACAGCTGTGTCCATGACTATGTTACAAACGTGACACCAACTTAGCACAGTGATTTTCCAGCAAGAGCAAAGCCTTAGTTTCCTCATTGCTATCCGGAAAGTGACAGAAAACCTTCCTTCCCTACATCAATTACTTACTTTGAAAGGCAGGTAAAGGTGAGAGTCAGCTGAGTTGAAAAATGAAGCATTGTTTTTCTTTCTGTCAGCTCAGCTGCCTGATCACTGGATTCTGATCATGGTTCCTCAGAATAGACCCCACAAGGAGTGGGACCTCTCCACTGTCCTTGCCATGGCAAGAAAAAAAAGACAGAAAATGACCTCAGCATGGCTGTCACCCTCTGCTGCTCAGAGGATTGCCACAGTTATTATTATTATTTATTTTTTTTTTTTTTTTTTTAGTTAAGTCATATTTCTAATGGGAAATAAACATGAACATTGTTTTGTGGTGAAGAAATCTCTGTGGTGGCTTGTCAGGTTGTTCCAGTGGTAAATCACCTTAGCTGTTGGAACATGATGAAGGTCTGATTTCCTAAGCACAAAATGGTGTTGACTCTCTGCCATCTCCCCAACACATTTTAAGACTCTCCAGGTTACTCGTGTTTAAGACCTCTTTATGCAGAAAAGAATTATCTTCATAATTTTTTCTAGAGCTTATTCCAAAAACTTTGGAGAAAATGCCACTGTCACCATTATTTGCTTCACAAAAATATTTCTCAACATTCAGATCTCTATAAATGCCTCCGCCTAAATAGATGCTAAGAACTCTAACAAAGTGTTCAGAAATTTTTTCTTTTTTCATTATTTTAGAGTGAGGTTTCTAATAGCAACCTAATGGAGCTTGAAAATTTATGTTTTTTCTTCACACAAATAAGTCCATCCTTTATTAAAATGTTTGATATAATTTCTTCTTATCTATGCTTCCTTTGCCTGCTTTTTTTCCAGATATATTTGCAGCTTTGGACATTTTTTTGCAAGGTTTTAATGCAGTTCCTTCCTCAATGTATTTTATTTTTCTTCCAAAGTGGAAAAAAACCTGCAAATACAAATGCACTTGGAGGAACAAAAACAAGAATGTTATAGGAAGAGAAAATTTATTTTAGATGTTGTGTCATATCAGACCATGTGGGATTATTTTGAAACACAAGTTTTTCAGAACAATGTACAAACTTCAGAGGAATTCAGAGAATTTGGGGATATAGGAAAAGTACCTTCACTAATTTGATTACATTAATAAGATCCAACAGTATTATTCTGCTTTAAAAAAAAAAACAAAAAAACCACAACAAACCAAATACTCTTCACCCACAAAAAATTTCCAGAAAATTAAAAATCCCCTCCAAATCAATCACTGACCAAAAAAAAAAAAAAAAAAAAGTAACCCAAAGTAGCCCAAAACCTCCAAAAGACCCACAAAAAAATGAAGAAAAAAAGAAATGTGGATACTTGAAAGAAACTACCTGGGACATGTATTCTGAAGCTCAAAACCCAGGTTTCAGCGTCCAGAAAGCAGTAGACCGACATGGACTAAATGGTGAAAACCTAGATATGATGATTAGAGATCTGGAAAATGTTGATTTACAAGGAACAATTGAATAAACAACAACTACTTGGCATTGAAAGGGGGAGATTGGATGGACAATCTGTAACTGTTTTCAAGTGTATTACAGGCCAGCCTGAAGATCAGGCAACAACCTGCTTGCTGACATGACTGGCATCTATAGAAGGAGAACCTACTGGATTCAAACTCCAAACAAAGGAAATTTCCAGTGTTTAAGATTAGAAACTCTTTAAAATTTTAAATTAGCACAAAAATTAATCACAAAGTAGAACACAGGTTGTCTAAAAATTTCTGGTGTCTCAATCACTGGGAGTTTTTGGGGAAGAAAAATGACAAACGTTTCTTGATTTATATATAATTACATATAATTAACCCTAAGTTGAAGCAAGACGATGGGTAAATTACATCTTTCCTCTTTTCATCTTTTAGGATTCAGAATAGAAGTGAGAGATTAATACTATTTGGGTTTTAATGGGTATTTTTATGCTGGGCTTTTAAATATAAGTGGGGAAGGAGACACTTTTTGAATCATTCTGACAAACTGTGTATTGCAAAGAGGACTGAGAGTACAAAGGAGATAGGCAAATTGAGCAAGCAGTTCATCACACACACGAATTGCAGCCAGTTTGGGTATCATCAGCAGAAACTATCTACCACTAGAAAATGGCCGTGTTATAGTATTTTGAAGAAATATATTTTTGTGGAGAAATTACCTGACTCACAAATGAATGCATTTTCTTAACCTTTAATGGTCTGTCCTGATTCTTTCAGAAAAGAATGATTTAAATTTTTTCTTTCACCTAAAAGTAGCTGATTTCAAATCTATATATGTAATTAATTAAATGGAAGAAATTGTGTTTGAAGCATAGTATTTCAGGGTGGGTTTTTTTGGTGGTTTTTTTTTTTTTTTTTTTTTTTTTTTAAGAAAACATTTTTTTTTAGTTCAAAATACAAAATTTAGAAGAGGAAGCTTTGGGGTCTGCCTCAGATGAAAAATAAAATAATAATTTAACATCTTCTGGAATGTATTTTCCTTCAAACTTCAATAAAAATTATCCTAGATTCTTAGTAAAATTAGACCTTGTTTAAACATACATATGGAGAATCCCTCATCATTTTGGAGAGTATATATCATTAGAGAAATTGGCCAGTGGCTGATTGACCATATTCAGTTTATAGCTGTAGCATTTTTGTTTTGTTTCGTTTTTGTTATGATTCAGGTTGCCTTCAGTTTTTCTGAAGGTAAATTATGGGCTTTATAGTAATATCACTGAAATGTAGTTTATGACAAAACTTACAGTAAGACAGATTTATGGTGGATGCTCTCTACCCACTGAGAAGCACAAAATATTTGAGCAGAGGCAGTTTTATTTGAAGTATTAGAGTTCTCAGAATATTTAATTTCTTTTTAGGGAGTTAGGTCATAAAATATTAATATTTTCTCCTTCCCACTCAAATAAGGATGGATTTTTTTAATGAGATATAATTTCAAACTCATTACTTCTTTCTTTTCCAGAAATCCCTGTCTTTCATTTACTAGTCTTCCTTAAAGTTTATCTAAAGTTTAAAAAAGTAGCATCACAGTGATATTATTTGACTATCCATTTTGGCCTGGAAGAGCTAGGTAGTAGTGGCCATTTACTTTCTTTTTGTTTAAAACTCTCTGTTTTAAATTAATTGTTTGTTCCTTGTTATTGCTGAAATGAGATTTGAAAGGAAAATGCTAAGGAGGAAATTTGGAAAAGATAATTTATCAAAGACATTGCCATCTACAGCAACCTAAAAAAATAAACTGCCAACAAAAGCTTGAATAAGTCAGTTTTATGAAACCTAAAAAATTTAAAGGCTTGAAATCCAAGTATATCTTTGAAAGATAAAGGGAATCTGTCTGCTATGCTTTGTCCTGTTGGTTGGATTTGGCCATGCATTACTGTGAATTCACGAACTTTATCTGCAGTTCACTGATGTAAGTGAAGAATGAGGTGTCATACTCTCCTCACCCTTCCAAACCTCATCCTGTAATTATTCTCATTTCCACTGTTGGTCTGAAACCACTGTGGACACTGAGAAATAACTGAAGTAATGCAGTGGTTGGATTGTACCTCAGTGCTGCAGGCCAGTCACGTCCACAGGAAATACCATGGGGTTGAATATGAGGCAAACTCATGACACCCACTTGACAGCTAAATCCAAACTTCTAATTCAGAGAGCCCTTATCAAAAATGCAATGTCTTTACTGTCCTGGAAATAGCCTGATTTGAGACCATGAATCACCCCTATGTGTTTGCTGCCACTGGATCTCTGTTCCCCAGGCCCATGGCGATGGCTGAGGTTCTTACAGAGATATTTCAGATGGGCCCCAGTGTGCTCAGCACAGCCTGGAGCAGCCTGAAGGTCCTCACACCATCTCCCAACCATTTGTGTGCCACCTCGCTAGAGAGGTTTATCTCTAGTGAACCCAATATTATCTTTTTTACCCTTCAAGTCCAGATTAAAGCTCTTTTGATCAGCCCTGCTCATTTTTGCACTAAGTTCCTTTTCCCCCCGTTGGTGTACCTCATCTGTTCCAGAGGGCCTGGTGTCATGTAGATAGACCCATGATGAAAAACCCCAAATTCTCCTGGTGACACCAGGCTCAGAGCCAGGAATTGATCTGCTGGCCCTTCCTGCTGGCACTGGGATGGCAGAATGTTCCCTCTGAGCTCTGCCTGTGCAGCTGCATCAGTTGTGGTGGGTGCAGAGCTGAGAGAGGACAGGGACAGCTCTGCCTCTGGACACCATCCCTCCCTGGCAGAGCTGGCAGAGCTACAGTGCCCTTCTTGCCTGCCAACTGCTCCTGGTTCCAGCACTTCCTAAGGGATTCTTTTATGGGAGAGGGTTTGACCACTGTCATTCCTGGCCCTGCATGGGTCTCCTGGCGCTGAGCTGTGGGCTCCTGGGGAGTCTCTCCACTCCCCTCTTGAGGTTCCCTTGGTTCAGGGACTCCCCTAGTGCATCACTCTGGGCAGCTGCTGTTGGGGTCATTGAAACTCCCAAGAATACACAGGTCTGTGACCTTTTTTCTTCCCACTGTCTGAAAGTCTCCTTTGCTTCTTTGTGATCCAGCACTCTGTAGAGGAAACACATTAAAACATTGCATCCTTCTACTCAGCACAACAGACTTCGCAGTTTTGCAAAACATGCAGGAATATGTTGTCAGTTCCTAAAGTAATTAATGTGTTATTTGCATTACAAACATGCTGCTTTATGGAGCCATCAAGAAGAAATGCAGTTTTCAGATGCAAATATGTTACTTAGATGGTGGCTTTATGAAAGTAGTGAAAAAGAGGCAAAAAACATTTTTTCTTAATCAGGTTGCTTATAAAAATAAATCCAAACTTAACATTTCTTTCTGTAACTGGTGAAATGGAGCTGGAGTTGGGACAATCAAAGGTTTCCAGATAAGCATGCAAAAGAAGTATTGATTAGCTAAGTAGCTCAGATCAATGTTCCTCACCCTTGCTTACCAAATGCCTCCAGCCTGAAATAGAATTTTTATTACAATATTTATTACAAAACAAAGCTGAGACACTTTAATGGTAGACTGTGTGTTCTTATCTGTCCTTGGGAGAGTGGCAGAAGTCCTTGATCCAAAGACATCAATGGAACAAGATTTTCTCTCCTCAGACCATAAAGAAACCTTGCATGCTCATTTTAAGTTCCAGGGAGGTTTTAACCACCACCTTAAATAATTTTCAGTGTTTACTTGTAATGAACAAACACTGAAGTCAGCCTAGAGCTCTGTCTTACAGGGACAGCACTCCCATTTCACTCCAAATTTCATAATTTCTGCTGCCATCCTCTAACTTAGCCCAGAAGCCTGGGTCTAAGCCCTTAGAAGAGTGGGCACGGTGCTGTTTTTAACCCGTGACAGATGTGTGTATCCTGTGGCTGGACTGTGTACACGGCAGAGACTTGAACCCATGTCATGCTACCCTAAGCAAATACCAGCAGCTGGATGCCAGAGAACCCAAGGAACACAAAGGTTACACAACTAAGAGGAATATCTCCTGTGCTGAGGACAGTCTGCAGAGCATTTATTTTTCCATTGTGTCGGAAAGCTTTGTATTTCTCTTGCCCAGCTACCATTAACATGGCCCTGTTGGGACTCTGACAAAAATTATTTCAGACACATGTGCTGGTAATTAAAATAAAACCAATAATGTGGTGATTTCTAAATCCTAATTCATGAGATAATTTTCATGGTACTAAGCCTAGTTCAACAAAAAAATTTGATGTGTGCAAACCTTTATCTAGAAAGATGGATTCATGTGTGTG
Source organism: Hirundo rustica (assembly GCF_015227805.2). NCBI lineage: Eukaryota > Metazoa > Chordata > Aves > Passeriformes > Hirundinidae > Hirundo > Hirundo rustica. The sequence goes on from NC_053450.1 coordinate 8,203,324, forward strand.
CCTAAATATGTTTATGTGCTCACGCACTGTTTTTCTGTGTGGGCCTTAATTCCTGAGGCTGTGGGGAAAGCAAAGAAAACAATTTCTCTGTTTGGTCATGTTGTGACTTGAAAAAGGCTGTTCGGGGAAGAGAGAAAGTGATGTAGCAGGCAGCTGAAGAAATGCTTTTTTTTTCTGACAGCAGTTGATGGGAAAAAAAAAAAAAAAAAAAGAGACTTTTACCGTGTTCAGATCCAGAGCATTGTTAGCAGGAGTAGGCTGAAGTGGTGCAGGCCTCTTGATGTGGATTTAATTATTCACCTGATTAAGTTTTTCAAGCCCTTTATGAGAAGAAGCTGGTATGGAACCCGGCAAAACAGTTCAGAGACTGGCCTCAATAACCGAATGTAGCATCTTGTCATTCATCCCAGAGCCCTTTATCAATTGTATATAGAAATAACTTCATCTACCACCAAAAGAAAACACCTGCTTTGCTGGCATGAGCACAGTGGCTGTTAACAGGGAGCAGGTCACTAAACAGCAGGGCTCATGTGGGAGGTGAGCAGGAGTTTGAATTCCAGGTGCCACATGGTCCTGGTGCAGGACCAGCAATTGCTTAGGCTGAAAGGGAAACCAATACTGAGGTAATTAGTACAGCAGAGCTGTATAAGTGGTTTGCAGTGCAAGGTTTGTACTCTGTGAGTTCATCTTTGACTGTGTCCAAGATAATGAGATTGGCCTGATGCCCAGAGCCAACAACTATCCTGACTATAAATTTCCCAGCCTCTTCTCCTGGGTCCAATCTGGCTCGATCCTGGAAGTTCTGCTGAAGTCACGGTTCTGAATCTGGCTCCAGCCTTTCGCCTTCCAGGTCTGATTTCTTTTGTCACATTTGGGCACTTCAGAGGTGCTACAGGCACCAAGCAAGGGCAGTTTGCAAACAGCTTCGCAGTTGCCTCTTGTAGAGGTGAATGTTCTCCCCACAGATACAGACAGCGACAGCCCAGAAGCAAGGAGAAATCATTAGACTGTTGTCTAGGAAGTTCCCATTGACAGCTGTGACAGAAACATTAAAGTATGACAGAGGCAGGGAAGGGTGGGTCCAGGCTGAATGCAGAGGACACAGTCATTCTAAGATCCCTGGGACAGCCTTACCTCTTGGATGAACAGTCCTACAGGTGCAGAGCCAGATGTCCATACAGAGCAGGTCAGAAGCAGGAGAGCTTTCATGGTTCTTGTGTTCATAGCAATGTGTTGCTGCCACCTTCCAGGTAATCAGCTCTCACTTCCTTTTAACCCACCAGTAGAAAGTCTCTCAAAAAGACAGTGCAGTAACACCAAAGAGTACTTGACTACAGAGAAAACAGAGCAATGGTGTTGAGTACACTCTATGCTCAGTATACAGGTGAGAGGAGTAATCCTAACTACAATCCTAACTCCTAAAAAATGCTCACTTGATTTTTTTGGGAGGTTTCAAGCAAGCAATACCCAGGGATTCAGATCCTCAGGAAATACACAGGTCAGCAGGCTGTACAATAGTGGTGGTGGCGAGAAAACCAACACCTGTCCGATGCAAAGAGTATAAATAGTCCTTGAAAGAGGGACATAAACCCAACACCCACTCAGCTGTTATCCACCTCCTGTGGTCTGGCACTGTGACCCAGCTTCAACAGAGGCTTGACAGTGTTATGATCCATTTGATACATCCTGATGGTCAAATATGTGGGAAATGTGCAACGAATGCTCTTTGCTAATGAGGGACTTTGTCTGGGAAGTTGCTGGGAGAATGCCATAAGCACCAAACTTTATTCAGGCAATGAGTGGTGGCAGCAGCAAATGTGAATCCTGCTCAGTAACCTGGGCTTAGGAGAAAAGTAAATGTACAAGCTCCGTGAAGGAAACATGTTCAGATTTCTTTGGCTAACGTTGCCTTGTGATAAGCAGCATTCACTCTCAGCCTTTTCTGTGTGGCTCTTTGGTCAATCCTTGGGGCCCAGTGCCAGCTAAATAAAATACCTGGCTCCATCATGTTGCTTCATTTGGTTGAGATAAAACAGCTGGTCTTATTGTTTCAAATCAATTCGTTCATAGCAAAAGAAATTCAAGATTGGGTCCTCATTAAATATTCTTCGTCATTGACACAATCCTGAGAAAATTGACTTTTTTATGTTTGTGCTTCCCATATGTCCTTTAACTTTCTTCTCAAGGACTCGTAAAGATGGGACACCCCCTTCTCCCTGGGCTGACTAGAATGCAAATAATTTGATAATGGGGAACAAAATGTTAGGAAAGAGAAGAAACAGTTCAAGAAAAGACTGTGAAAAAAAAAAAAGATGTCTCTTTCAAGGGAAGGAGTCCCTTCTTCCCAGTCCCAAATATTAGAGAATGGGAGAAAATATTCTTAAAAGAAAAAATAGATAATACTCCAGTATTCTAGCCAGCCTTTAAATCACCACCATCCACTCAATATTCACCTCTAATAGTCAGTACTGGCAAATCTTAGCAGAAGAACATAGACAATAGCTGATCATGTTAATGGGTCGTTTTGGTCCAAATTGGCAAAGTTTAGAGCCCTATGGGAAAAAGAGTCCCTAAGTTAAAAGGCTGCTGATGAATTACAAGAGTTTCAATAGAAGACCATAAGGAAGAAACAATTAATAAGTGAAAGCTGGGAAACCTTCACTTGGCACAATAATTTGTCCTTCACTGTTTTGGGGGGGATTTTTTCCCGTTTGTATGAATGCATATATAACTTACACTTCTTTAATTCTTTGCATTTTGGAGGGCCCTTCGTTCTTGAGATGTGTCACTAAGAGTTCTTATTTTATTTTTCTTCTGCTTTTTAATTTAAAAAAAATTGAAAATGTAAAACATAGCTGGGTGATTTATGATGAAAAAGACTTCATTTGAAAAGGGTTGGTAATGAGGGCTTTGAAGATGCATTTAGTAGTTAAACTTCAATGTACTTTTTTTCCATCTATCCTGACCAATTTTTATTTACTGATGCAAAAACCAATGTAGACTTATGAGTCATCTGTTAAAATTATTTTCAATCACTACATTGTTTTTCATTCACAGGAAGTTCACAGTTTACTTTTTTATCAAAGGAGGAAAAAATAATTTGCACTTAAATATTTATCATAATACAAATTTAGAAGCAGAAAATGGTAGAAAAGCATCTCTATAATCAGTCGTTCTGCTGGCATTTGGTCTGTGATGGAGGTCTTAGCTCTTCTGACCAAAAAAAAACAACCAGGAAATGTCTGGCTGCAGGTATTAGAAGAAGGCAGCTGTCTGCATATGGAGCAGCTGGGAGCAGCTAACTAGTACCACTGCTAACTGTGGCCCCAGTTTGGGCTGAACCAGTCCTGCTTGGTGCCTTGACCCTTGCTCTCAAGTTCTGGTCAGTGTGGGAGAGCAGGAAAAATGGAGCTGCTCCTTTCTGGAATAGCAAGAAGGAGCTTACTGCTGGTGAGGTTTGGCAGAAGGACAAATGAGTTGACAGATTTTGGCAGCTTGCTTAGGAAACGGGTCTGTCATCCTGGGGGAAATTAAAATTCAAATGTCTCACAGCCAGAAGAGATGTGTGGGTGAGCTAGAAAGAAATGGAAAAAAATTCTGGGCTCTCTGGTTTTCAAGACAGGGGTTATTGGTCATCTGGAATTTGTTTTCTTTGCTTGAGAGTTGCAGCTTATTCGAAGTTTGAGTTGCTAGTTGGCAATGAGAAGGAAAATAACTGCTTGGGCTGTGAGAACATGCTCTTTGGGGGGGACCCAGTGGGAACAGGGAACTCCCTCTCTCAGCATGCTGTGGGTGCCAGAAGTTTAGGTGCAATGTCTGGGCAACTTCATGGAGTCCAGATCTAATGGAGGCTGTCAAGAGCAAAGGCAACTTTCCAAGCAGTCTGTGAGTTATAACTGATTTGGAGACTGGCAGAGCACCCTGGAGAGGAATCACTACATGCCTGCTTTTTTCTTCTGCTCCTTCCTTTGTATTCACTTGCTGATCCTTGCTGGAGACAGGATACTCTTGTCAGATAATCTGACTCCAAATAACCTCGTCTAATACAAGCAGGCTAGCTCATACTTGGTAATCTCAATTGTGCAATGAAATAATGTCCTTAGCACACGGTAAGCAACCAAAAGTCAGAAATATTAATCTCAGCATTTTTTTAGATGCAGGGGTGGTTCTGAGTTCAGTGATAGCACAACTCACCACACTGGAGTTTTGTAAGCCTCACAAAATCTTTCCTTGTTTTCTGCCTTAGTAGTGGCAAGCAGCAGGGCCAAAACACACCAAAGGTTTAGAAGAAAATTTTGTTTAAAACAGCAATAGCAGATGCCATTCTTGGTGAAGATAATATTAACAGGCTGAGAATATTTAGTGGTTATGTGTGGGGAGGTAAAAAAAAAGGATCCACATTCTTATAAAGGGCTTTACGAGTTCATCCTACACATTCCTATTTGAGCTCATTTGTTGCCACATTTCTGTCTTCTGTGAACTTGGATGCAGTCAGCAAAATTCCCAAGTAAAGATTTACAACACCTTGATACAACATGTGACAAAGGTCCATATACCTGCATACTGATGTATCTTTAGTGAAGGTGCTAACACATTGCAGAGATTTTGTGTGTCTGTGTGCCAGCACAACAACCCTAGGAGAGGACTTTTCCAGCTGGGCTGAGCACAAAAAGGGTTTGCAGCAGGAAGTTTTAAGGTCGTTTAGGTAATGGCAATATCCTTAGCTTTCTGGTCTATAACAAATAAATAGTCTTGTCTTTTAGTTGTACCTTTCCAAAGGATAAACTTTCCTGTTCTTTCTTTAAATGTTACCTTTCCAAAGGATAACCTTTCCTGTTCTTTCTTTAAATGTTATCATTCTCTTAATTCTACATTATGTTATGCACATGCACACAGATTCATGCTCACTACATTATTTTATTGAGACCCCCACCAGCTAAAAAACATTGGAGCTGTCTGTAGGTTCATGAGGTTGTAAATATGTTTTTGGCCTGGGCCAGAACCTCGTCCTAAAGTCCTGCACAGTGTGGACATGTCATCTGGGGCAGCACAACGGGAGGCATTGCTTCATTTTTTTCATGGCATGAATGAGACTGAAAGTGTTGCATATTTTGCCCTATTTCTGTCACTGTATAATTATTAACAGAAGTATATTGCCATTACTGCACTGCTCATAAGGACAGCATAACCTTTGTGCATCTTCTGGTTTTGTTTATCTAATAATCCTCTTGTAACTTGCCTCCTCTTTTTCACAGACAGGTTTCAATGTGTGCTTGCAGCGCAGCACAGCAGATTCTGGTGAAAATTTAATACAATGGAGAAATCATTGTTCTGTCTGAAATATTTCTTACTGGAGTATAAAATGCATCTTACACTTTGTGTCAAAGTGTAAGAAATTTCTTTTGGGGTCATGGCTAAGGAAGAAAAAAGAAATATTTTTGTTGCTTACCTGAACATTAGAAAAAGGGGTAGGAGTAAAGTAATTCTGGACTTTTTTGAGAAAGAAAATATATTAATAATATATGGCTTTGGAGCTGACAGAATTTTTTTGAGCAAATCCACTCTTTGTTGCCTCTTTATGTCACAAAGGTAATATTGATCACAAGGAATAGGTATGATTTTCATTTGGGTTTAGTTAGCCTTTTCAGGTTGCTTATTAACTTTTGAAACAAAAAGCCATTTTAAGAAGTAAAAGCACCAATGGGCAATACTGTGTCATCTCCACCAAATGATCATCTCTCCTTTTGACCAATCTGTCCCCTCAGTTAGTGAATAATTAGTCCTCGAAGCTCAGTCATGACAAAAACTCTATCAGAAAATGTTTACAGGTTCTATTTACAGTGCAATTATCAACAGCTTTAACATTGTTTTGATTTATTACTTGTAAGCTTCATTGTTTTTCTACAACCTCATTACAGAATTATTTGTGAAAGCAGGAAATGTGTCTTATTACTTCCTAATCACTTTAGATATAAACTGCCTGGATGTTTTCCAGCTAATATATCAAATTATCTCACTCTCTGAAAGGGTCCTACCAAAATTTGGGCACAAATAATGGTATATAATTAATTATATTAATCAGAGCTAGTAGTTTCAGATGGCTGTCTGAATGTGACACATACTAATGCATCAGTTTAAAAAGATGCCAAGCTCCGTTCCTGGGATCTGAGATGGGTCATCTACAGTATCACTCACACTTCTGAGTATAAATTATGTAGGTCAGTAATTTCATGAAGACAAAATTGTAATGACATTCCCTGAACAGTAATATCCTTCTAGAATTACTTCGTCTGTCTTGGGTGTTTTAATTTGTTATTTTTGTATGCATGTGTAAACCACTGTCCAGGGAATTCAGCAGGGCAAACAAACTTCCAGAGACCTGTCAGGCCATGAGGCTTGGTGAAAACAGGAGCAGGAGAGGTGATACATTGCTCACCTGTAAGCTGGGCACAGCTCCTGCATAGTCAAACCATAGTGCCTCTCTCACCTTGGATCAAGGAAGTGTGATATTGGATGGGATCTGACTTGCCCCTCTCATAAATGCCACTGCACTTTACATGAATTCATATCTCAAAGCAATTTTCTCTCCAAAATGCTCCATGCCTTTGATACCAGTGCCTGGGAAAATGTCATTAAAGTGTTGTCCCACATAGAGGGAAGGAATGACAGCCCATAAAGTTTAATCTGTCACCTCTTTCTATAATCAAGGAAGTCAAGTCTGAAACCATGTAATCTTTCCCCCAAGAGTGTATTATCTATTCATAGTCATTAGACTCTCCTGCATAAAAAAGACTTGTAAAGAGGGCAGCAATTAGATCTGAAGAGAAGTGCATATGAATAATATGTTAATTCAGTGACTTATTTTCTGGGTTTAGAATACAGAAAGACAGATTTTCACTTTCTCCAATGAACTTGCTATGATAGCTTAATTAATGACTATTTTAACTGATATTTAGCTTTACAGACTGATTTGGGATATACAAAGCTGAGCTGTGCTGCTGTCTCAGGTAACTCACATTTCTTTCTCAAGCTGCTCCTGAATGTACACAATCATTGCCAGCAAGAATACTGTCGTAAAAACTGCATCTCTAAATTCACTTTCCATGGACAATAAAAAGCTATTACTTGCATATTTGGAGAAAGGAGAATGAAACTTGCATAAGCACAGATGAAACAAGTTAATTTCAAATTCTTATGGGAAATCTACTGGTAATTTGCTCTGTTATTCACCAAGGTCTTCATGAAAAGCAGAGAAACAGTGTGAATCATGGAGCGATATTTTGCTATTGCTTTTCATATATGTATTTTAAATGAAGAGAGGACTGATTGTAAAAAAACATCCTCAGAGTATTAACAGCTATCTGCAAGTGGTCTAACTACTTAACAAGTCAAATAGTGATTTCAGAGAATGTATTTCACACAGTAGGTGGGACAGCATATGAAAATAAATATCAAATTTACTATGATTTGGCAGGTGACTGGGAGCTCATTAAATAGCTGTAACACAATTACTTGTGATCCCCTGGCCTTTCCTGAGTTCTCAGCCTCCTCAGTAGAACATTACTCCTGTAGCAATTTTTTTTTTTTTTGAGCTCTGAGCTATAAAAAGCTGTTGATGGATTTTTTTTTTTTTCCTTTTCTTTGTGTGTGTGTGTTTGTTTGTTTGGGTTTTTGTTTACTATAAAGCTGCAAATTTTAGACTCACTTGAGAATTCACAGGCATAACAAAATTAATAACGTGAGTTGAATGAATGCTCAGTCTAAGAGAAATCTGGGCTGTGGTGTATTCAGTGCCCTATGGATAAATGAAGAGAAGACCTCAGATGAGAACGTTTCCCAGACAGATGAAGACAGGAAGGTGATGGTGGCAAAAAGAGAAGAAGGAGTGGGGATTACAGGTACTCAGGTGGAGGTAAATGTGGTGAAAAAAATACATTCTTGACTTGTTGCTTTCCCAAAATCAAGGTAAAAACAATTGCACTTTTTCATTTGGATGTCCAAGCTGTGCAAAATGCCAAATCAGTCTGCCTTCTTAGTGAAGCAATTTCTTTTTTTCAGCAGTTTTTCCTCTGTGTTTTTGGCTGCCTACTGCCTGGCCATTGACATGTTCTCCAGTTAGCTTGGGGAAGAAAAATAACTTCTGGTGAGCTCTGGATTTGTGCTGAGAAGGTATGTGCCCTGTGTGCCCAGCCCCCAGTGCCACCACATTTACCATACATTTACCAGAGTTACATCACATGTACCATACACTTACACCCCATTCACACCACATTTACCATACATTTACCAGAGAGTTACATCACATGTACCATACACTTACACCCCATTCACACCACATTTACCGTACATTTATCAGAGTTACATCACATTTACCATATACTTACACCACATTCACACCATATTTACCACACATTGCTGACCCCGTGCAGACAGCAGAACCCTCAGGAAGCTGCCAGGTCACACGAGCAGGTGAGAGTGGGCTTTGGCAGTGGGAGAGGAGTAGCTGGAGCTGAACAGAGGAAATATCCCTGGGGCAGGGTGAATCACCATGAGATTGCAGAGGCCTCTGATAGGGCATGGTGCAGAGCCTTCATCCCCATTTTCTGCCTCTGAACCATATCACGGTGGTAAGAGGTGTTTTTCAACAATCACATCTTTATCCCTGTCAGGGCATAAAGTGGGGAAAGGATCAAACGGCATGTATAAAGAGAGCAGGCAATTTCCTAAAGGTGTAATCTCTCAGAAAATACTCAGCTGCTTTGTCTGTGGTCAGTTTCAATCAGCAAGACATTTTCCTTTCTCTTCTCTGCAGAAAGCAGCTCCCTTTTGTTTCCTGCCTCAGAACACTTTAACTTCTACATTGTCTCTTCCATAAAATTTCATGGAAGAGCTTTGGACAGCCATGCTGAGCACTCCTCCATGTGTGTAGCTGCTCTGTGCTGAAACACCTAGTTGTGACAGGTAGGCTGCCTTCCTATTCAGCACTTATATTTTTTATCTACCTAATAAGGCTTGTTTACTCCATGTAATCACAGCCAACTGAAATCCATGGAAAGTCTCCCATTGCTTTAAGATGCTGCAAGTTATGGTGTAAATTTTAGTCTTGATTTTATTTAAGCCAATTCACCCCTAGGGTCTGAACTAATTTGGAGTCACTCTGATTTTGCCATGAGGAGTTTCAATTCTGAGAAGAAAGAGGTGTTTTTTTACTTTATAGTTGTGTACCTCTCTAAACAGGAGAGGAGACCCTGTTAGTGAGGATTATTGCAGAACGAGCAATCAGGCAATGAGGAGCTGCTCCTTAGGGATGTTCTTCTCCTCTGATCTTCACATAACAACACCTGGTGGGAGGAAACAATGTTCCAGGAAAGTGCTCCTGATCTGGCAGCTGATGATGATTATGTTGGGAGAAATGCCTACAGGCTCTCTTGATTAGGGAAATCATTCTTTTCATCTGAATTACAGCACCTTTTAAAAGCTTCCATCTGAGATCTGCAACAGTCTTACTATTGAGTTTGTGTGATAAGGTCTCACTTGGTGATTAAACCTTACCCAGCCCTTGAAAATTGTAACTTCAAGTCACAAAACAACAGTGGAACTTAGGGTATATATCTTGTCCAGTATATTTTATTATATTTATTGCTTAAGGCAAAAGGGAAGCTAAATTAGTTAGTGTGAAGCACTCTGTATTCCTCATCCAGGACTGAAAAGTTATGAAGCTGCTGCACTAGTCTTCAACAGAAAAGCAATAAATATTTTATAAAAGGTGTAGCTGGGTCTGATAGGGATCTCATACCACAGTAAGCAGATTTGAAGCAGTTTTTCAAATTGACTGAGACTGTCAAACTTACAGAACTTTTGAAGGTATGTGTCAAGAGTGGAATTTGATGCTTCATTTTATTCATGAAACCTGTCTTCCACAGCCTTTTACATTGTCTATTTCCACACATCCTTCCAAAATATGTCACCAGCTTCCTCAAGGAGCTGTCACTGATCTCAATACTATTTTTTTCTAGCCTCTCCTAAGGAAATGAGGTAGGATTTCATTGTATCCAGTCTCTTTCTCACTTCTTTAAATTAATATATATACAATTGTTAATAATTTTTGTTTTCTTTTTCAGTTTGAAGGGTCTTTTTCTCAATGGTGGTGTGGTCTGTTTCAGGTGAAGGCATGCTAGAAAGTAGATCCTGCTTGCATTTATTTATGTTCTTTAAGGTGTTTAAAATAGTTTATTTAAATCTTCATATACAGTCTACCAGGACATACATGGGAGGAGATTTTATTCATGGTCTTAGGTAGAAAAAATTATGGGTGGAAAATTGGGAGGAGCATTCTGTAAATATGTGAGAGGCAGAGATATTTGGTTTGATCCCATGTGTTCTCCTGTACAAATAGCCAGATCCACAGCTGGTTTCTCCTGATGCATCTACCTCATAGAAAAAAAGCACAGAAAAAAGCGTTGTGTCACAAAAGAAGCAGCCCCTAAAGAAGCAACACTGTTAAAGCTTAGCATAAATATTTCAAGATTAACAAATTCCTTTAACAGGGAAGCAAAAGTAGACTGACCTCATTCTCGTCAAAGGCTTGAAACCAAAATAACTTCTGGGCACCAGTGCATTTAATGAATGTGTTGTTAAACCTCAAAGGCCTCACTTTTTAAAGAAGCGTCATTTCACACTCCTGTGCTGTCCAGTTGGGGTTTTGTAATTGCTGACATCCACACATAGCCTTTAGCTGAATCACACTTGCTTTTCCTCAATGCCATTCAAGTCCAGCAAGACGCCATACTCAATTAGCCACTTCTGCATCCCTGGTCTCTGGAGGCTGGGAGACAGCGAGGGAAGGATCATTGTGTTTTGTTTGTTTGTCCTTAAAGGCAGAGAACTGACCTGAAAGAGAGGTGGACTGGGGCAGAGGTGAGCAGGAATGGGCTCTGGTGAGGAGGGTGCTGCACCAGGCAGGGCAGTCTGATGACAGATGGCAACTTGCAGAAGCTTCCAAGGAGATGCAAGGAGTGAGACACTGACTCTGAGGTGAAGCAGAATGCTTGGAGGAAAAACAGGGGTGAAATAACTTGCTGAAGATATACCTTCTCCAGGGGCCATTAACTGAAACAAGATAAATATATTCCCATAAAAAATTTCCTGCTCCACCAGAAATTAATGTCAACTCTTTGTCAAACTTTCACTAACATCCGTGAAAACACGTCTTTAAAAAAAGTCTGAGTGAGCAAACTACTTCAGTCAATTACTCCTACTTACAGACAGAATGTACTCATACAGATAAGTGAATATCAGAATGTACTGATATTTTCTTGTTCCGTGTGTTATAGGAAAAGCACCTGGATAGCAATTGAAGGGATGCTCCAAACACAGGCTAATCCAACCTCCTTTGTTAATGCCTTTCACATAATGGGGCTGTCTATGGCTACCTCCACACTGGCTCCTCTATGAACATGGCAATAAGAGAGTTTTCAAAATGATCCATGTGTATAACTCAGATAATCTGTATAGGATCCAGTTATAGCTTTTCATGAGCAGAGCCCATCTGTTAGCTCTTACCCTCTCTGCTCTCTCCACATGAAATAGTGAGAATATATTTGGGGAACAGAGCTGTAACTGCTGGGTCCCTGAATGACTGTTCAGACAATCTTCTTGCTTAGATATTCTGACCTTGTCTGATGCATTTTTGGAGACATCCAGTGATCAAGACAGCAGCTTTGTCACTCCATGTCACCATTCTCATAGATGCCATTCTGTAGCTAAAGTCATTATTCCTACAAATTATTACTGATTTCCTCTTGTTCCTCCACAGAGAACAAGAAATAAAAGTTTTTTTCATATTTGAGGACTGTTGTATACTTTCCCATAATCTCACTTCTTTCTGATATTCTTATAGGTCATGTTTACCACATTCTTGCTATTCTGTTTTGCAGGTTTTTTTGTATCTCCTGCAGTCTCCCAAAATTTTCAGAAATATCTGTAGCATGTTGCACCCAGAGTCAGTGACTGATTTCTAGCTCAGCCTCCTCTACTACTAATTATAGTGGAATAATGATGACTGATGTTTTCAATATGTTATACATGGAAGATAATTTCAAAATAGAAATTGCTTTTTGTAGCAGGAATCAATGTTAGAATCACAGAATTATCTGAATTGGCAGAGACCTTCAAAGATCACCTAGTTCCAATCCTCCCTGTCAGGGACATCTGTCATAGATCAAGGTCCTCAAAGCCCCATTCAATATGATCTTGAACTATTTCAATGGTGGGACATCCATAATTTTCCTGGACAACCTGTTCCAGTGTCTTGCCATCCTTATTATAAAAAAGTTCTTTCTTACGTCCAATCTAAACCTGCTCTCTTTCAATGTAAAACTATGTCCTCTTGTCCTGTAACCTGAGGCCTTGGTAAAAATCTCTCAATCTTTCTTACAAGCCCCCTTTGTATACTGAAAGGTAAAATGAGCCCCCCTGGAGCCTTCTCTCCTCTGGGCTGGGCAAACCCAACTCTCTCAGCCTGTCTTTTCCAGAGAGGTTCTCCACCCCTCTGAGCATCTTCATGGCTTCCTCTGAACTTTCTCCAACAGGATGTTGGGGGTCCTGTAGTTGGACACATTACTTTGTGGGCTGTCACAAAAGTGGAATAGAGAGGCAGAATCACCTCTCTTGACCTATTGTCCATGCTTTGTTTTATGTAGCCCAGGACATGGTTGGTTTTCTGGTCTGTGACTGCAGCTTGCCAGTGCATCTCTAATTCTGCATCCACCAGCACCCCCAAGCCCTCCTCTGCAGGGTTGATCTCAATCCCTTCATGCTCCAGTCTGTTTCTGGGTTGTTCCAACCCAGGGGCAGCACCTGGCACTCAGCCTTGTTGAACTTCATGAGGTTTGCATGCTCCCACTCCTCAGGGCTGTCCAGGTCCCTCTGGTGAATCCATTCCCTCAAGAGAATATCTCTGCACCACTCAGCTGGGTGCTCTGTAAACTTGGTGATGGAGGACTTGACCCCACTCACTATGTCACCAATGAATATATTAATTAGTACTGGTCCCAGTATGTACTTTTGGGAATACCACTCGTTACTGGGTGCAGACTATTACTGTTGTGTTGAACATACCTATTTCCTGAAAAATTCCTTAGTGTGTATATATATATATATATATATATATATATATATATATATATATATATATTTTAATTGTATACTGGACTCTTATCCTCTTCTTAAAAAACCCCAATAGATTTAATAACCCAATGTCACATAACTAGTATTTCAATACTGAATATTAAATGTTCTTGTTCTTTTGTTATTCTTTTCAGATAAGAAACAGACTTATATTTTCCCCTTTGGTTTGTTGTTTTTTTTTTTTTTTTTTTTTTTAATTCTTGATGGGTTTGTGCAATCCATCCTTATTGCCTTTCTTTATTCCCTGAGAGCAGCATGTGGTTGTGCTGTTAAGCCTTTCTGACTGTAATTTGCATGATTACTTCAGGGAGGAGGAGGGAAAATCAGGCTGCTACACAACATATTAGATCTATGTTGGTGGTTTTACTCTTTTACAAGGATTATGCGATCCAGTCATCTTTTTATACTATGGCTATATGCAAAGTTTTATCACCTCAGCAATTATCTTATGTCTACATTATTTTACCCCACCTCTAAGGACATGGTTGTTCACTTATTCTCCTGGCAAAATTTTCAGCAGCAGATAAATTGTTGGATTTAACTGCTGCTGATAATTTTGCCAACAGAATAAGTGAACAACTTTTTTGTCTTGATACCACAGATTTCAACTGTTACTGATTTACCATACTCAGCTGCCTTGATGAAATACTGTATCCAAGATTTGTTTTAAGATATTTGTATAACATATACAGGGTAGCAATGATTCTGCACTGATCCATGCTTTTAACAACCACAGTCAGTTATTCCTTCTGACATGGGAAAGCTATAAAACATCAGCTGAAAATCTGATGAGATATGAAACACCCTGACTCATTAGATACATGAACACTGCAGAAATTTTGGAACCAATAATTTTATTTGCAATGAAAATTAATAATATTTATCTCTTTTTTTATCCTGAAATATCTGAAGGCATTTCTTAGACTTTTGGTAGCCAACACAGAAATGTGACGAAAGAATCATCTGTATTCCCTCAGGACTAAAATGAGGGAATTGCATGAAAACAGAGCTACTTTATAGCTGACTATTAGCAATTGTCACCAGAGCTATATAAATAAAATCACTATCCCAACTCAGTTGCTTATGTTCTGCTTTACTCTAGGCAAGTTTTCCAACATTTCTGCCCTTACTTTCCTATTTACAAAATACCTAATGTTGAAAGCCACGTAGAGACCCTGAAGGGCTGCCAGCAGAACCGGAGCTTATGGCTCTCTTGCTGTCTCTATGTAAACAGTATGCCTTCATCAGTATGGGTTGAGACTATATCGTTAAGGCACAGCTTGCTGGATATAATATTTCCTCAGCGCTGTACAAACATGAACTCATTATCTTCATCTCTCACAAATTGGGTGGCTGATTGTACAATCTCACTTTCACAAGTCAAGAAAGTAAGATGGGAGGCAAAACACGCTAATTAAGCCACCATATGAGACAATGTAAGGTGGCAGAAGCATCTTTAAAGTTGCCTTTGGTTTTCTAGATGATCAATGAAGAGTAGGGTGTGATTTATGCCATGCTAAAGTCAATACCTATGTTCGGTTAAATGACTCACCCTATGCTTCACTGACTCTGTGGACTTTTCTATTAAATATAATAGGAACACAAGAAACTTTCTCAGATGTCAATGCTTACATTGCCGGATGGCTAATTTAGTTAGGTAAGTTTTGGGAAGCTAAGAAATACAAATCCTGCCCTATAAGCCACAGTGAAATGCAAATAACACAGTCTAGAATAGGGGAAGGGGTCACAGAAGCAAGCCTGACAGAGAGCAAGGAGTGTTTGGAGAATGATCTCAGGTATGTGATATGATTCTTGTGTCTGTCTTGTGCAGGACCAGGAGCTGCCCGTGATATTTGTGGGTTCCTTCCAACTCAGGGTATTCTATTATTTAGGACAGTTTTTGAATTCCCGTTAAGCTGGTGAAAACCAGACTGCTCTAACCCTTTTGTTAGAATCAAAATATCAGTAAAGCCTGCATAAAGTTTCCTTTCTCCTTGCCAAGATCAACTGGTCAACATGATCCCTTCCCTCTAAGAATTACCTAGTCTCAAACCCCAGAAACAATTCCTCTGTCATGAGTGTCACCTCTCTGCTTTGAGTATATGTGAGAGAAAACAGTGAGTGAGACCATGGGGCAAATCCAGAAACCTGCTATCTAAGGCTGCCAGATGAAAGCTGACTGCATGAATGATGGAAAAGCATAACTACGATGGCATATTTAGTCATTTACTGTGGATTCAGGATTTCAGAGATGTGACTGCTTCTTTTCATTGACTGCACAGAGAATCAGTGTGTGACAGTCTGTGTGCTGCACTGTTTTCACAAATGTCTAAGGAGTGTCAGGAGTCTTAGGGGACTGAACAATGAAAGTGACTCGAACTATTGTCTGGTCATATTGATAATTATTCTGGTGTTTGGTTTAAAAAAAAAATGTATAGCAAAACCATGTCTTTAGAAGCTGTGCAGCTTAAAGATCAATAGACCTCTGAAAGGATGGCTCTTCATTAGAAAGAATTTGAGGGAAAACCAGGATTAGAAACTCAAGAGCGAAAGTAGTTTGTCTCCTTTTCATACAATATTTTCTTTTTTACAAAGAAAAAGGAGTAATGTTTTAAAATGCTGTCCATTTTTAAGGTGCAATGCAGGTGTATTTTGGGGAGCCATGTGAAATGCTTTCAAGGTTTCCTAGGGAGCATATGGTTAAAAATAAATAAATAAATAAATAAATAAATCAGCAAACAATGACACAAAACAGAATACCAGTGACTAGCACTTATCCCATCCATCAGACACGTGCTGGAGCATAAACTTGGGGGTATATTAGCAGTTACTGATGCCATCTGGTCTTTTTTCTATTGCGATTGTATAACAGTTTCTGCATTTTAACAGAGCCACATTGGAGGGAATTGCTAGAGAGAAGTAACAGCCATCCAAGCACAGGAAATTTAAATAGTTAATGATGCAGAGAATGCATGAGAAATGAGGTTGGAAGTTTGGCATCCCAGCTCATAAACAAAAGGTAACAGATACCACAAGAGCAACAAACAACACATCTGTTGATTTAAGCATTGACATTTTTCCACATAGGAAAAAAAAAATAAATTACCGTCTAGAGACTAGAAACAGTGTAAACCACCATGACCCCGCAGCACATTTAAGAGGAAAGGCAATTTATCCAAGCTTTCAGCTCTTCTGAGGTTTATTCAGGAGCAGGGAAGATGCAGAGGCTGTGTTTGCTGAAGGCTGAGGGGTGAGAAGCTGTACACAGCAAGTACATCCACAAAATGTGAAGTGAGCTGCCTGAAGTGAGCTGGTAGGACAAAGGGTAATGGCTTCAAAGTGCAGGAGGGTGGGTTTAAATTGGATATTGGGAAGAAATTCTTTTCTGTGAAGGTGGTGAGGCACCAGCAGTGGTTGCCCAGAGAAGCTGTGGATGCCCCATCCCTGGAGGTGTTTAACGCAAGGTTGGATGGGGCTTTGAGCAACCTGGTCTAGTGGAAGGTATCCCTGCCCATGGCAGAGGGGTTGGATTAGATGATCCTTAGGGTCCCTTCCAAGTCAAACCATTCCATGATCCCATGACTCCATGACATTTTTACTGTGTTCTACAGGGCTTGATAGCAAGATGCAGGAAGCTGAACTTGTAAATCCATGCACAGGTTTTGTCCCTAATGGAAGTATTTTCTGGTAGGATTTTAAGCACATTGTTAACACTAAACCTGGGAAGAAATGTAGGATACAGCTATCTGTGCCTGGAGAAATACTATTTTAGAGTTGAAAATATGAATGTTCTATGCTATTTCAGTATGACTTTTTTTTTTTTTTTTTCTCATTTAAAGAAGAGTGTTAAGCTAAAGCAATTAAAAAGTCCAACAAACTGATCAGCTACAATAACCAACAACAACAGCCCTTCAAGTAGGTGTCTAGCTGGTGGCTAAATGCAAGAATCGGTGATATGAAAATCTACACTCACACCAAACACCTTACCAGGCTGTCCTACACTCTCCTGTTACAGCTGTCTCACCCTAAATAGTAGTGGAATATTGATTGAATTAGCTATTTGGTCTGATTTCCCCATACCTAAAGACATCGTGAGACTCTGACTAGAATTTCTGTCTTGCTTCTAAAGAACCTTTTCTGGCCAAAATTCAGGCAAACTCTTGTAGTCATATAAAAAGTTGCAGCAAATGGTAATTTTACAATAATGAAAAGTTGAACATTACCACAGTACAAGACTGTGTGGTACCCTGCTTGTTTGTCTAACATTTCTGCTCTGATGTAAAGAGGATAGAACTTGGGAACTTCAGAGCATCTCTGTCAGACTTCCTGTGCAATCTTGCATGAGTCAATCCTTTGTGCTTTGCTTTGCTTTTATCCCCTCTCTCATCTAGGATTCCTGCCATTCTTTCTCAGTTGTATGGCAAATGGCAGAATCATTTTGGGAGGGTGTTGGATGATGATATTTACTGTAGTTAAAGACTGTGAAACAAAATCTTTGTCTCTTTTTAACTGTTTTGTAAATTTTGGTTATTCTGAAAGTTTTGATGCTTATATTACTCTCCACCAGCTTGTCACAAGATAGAGTTGTCATGTCCAAAGAATTTATCTTTTCATTATTTTCTCATTATTTCAACACATATTCCTTCCTAAATGATACATCAGAAGGAGGAAAAGAAAAATAAACACCTGCTGTTCCTGTCTATGTTCTACAGCTAGAGAAAATTAGTCATTAGTTCTGTGGCAGCTCCCAGCCCACTTACAGGAATCTGTGAAAGATGACCTTACCCTATTGTGTTTTAGGAAAATATCCAGCCAAAGAGGGTAGGATAAATAACATATATTTGATTAAAGGGAAAAACGTAGCCTCATTTCTTCTGTTAATAAAGGTGGGAATGTTTACATATCATGTAAGAGTGTTTACAGATCTTTACAGATCACATGTTTTTCACTCATAGAACCATAACAGTGTTTCAGTGCAGAGCTCTACATAAGGTAGTTGATCCAAATTACAATAAAATTGCTTTTCTCAGTTATTTTATATGAACCCTGTGAAGGGATGTCACAGGCTGTTGCGCTCCTGGTCCATGGGGACCATACAATTGTGGTCACTGGTACCAAAGAGGATTGGTAGGAGCCTTTACCTTGTGAACACAAAGGGCTGTGAACAGAGGGGCTCCTGTACTATTGTCACCTCCTTGCTGGTCAGGCCAGGACAGCCCTGAGTGCAGTCTTGTAACCCTGGGATTCCCCAGTGCCCTGGAGAGTCACATCTCATAGGGGTTATCATCACATCAGGGAAATAAGATGCTTGATACCTACCAATCTCTTTAAGAACAAAAGTACTCTGGGTTGAGTATCCTGAAATGTTTCACACCCCTAATGTCTAAAGTGTTCTTGTTGGAAGGTGAGATATTGGTGTCTTGGTCTTGCTCACTGTTAACTAATCTCAGTACCAGGTTTTTCTTTTTGCATATTTTCTTGTGTTTGTTTGTTTGTTTGTTAAGAATGACCAAGAGTTACCTGGACACAAATCCCACCCTAGCTCTGGAGGCAGACACTGAGCTCTACAACCAATGCTGTACCTGACCTTGTGCTAAAAATCCTGACCAAAGCCCATTAGGCCAAGAAAATCTTGCAGCAGTTTGCTTCAAATCTTCACGAAAAAAAATGACCCACAGAAATAAGCAAAATCACGAAACTGTGTTTATTCAAAACACAAAAATGGAAGAAGAGAAGCACACATGCTAATTTCCACTTAATCATTTCACAGTATGTCATTACACTGTGAGATCCAGCACAGCAAAATGTCAGCACCAAAGAAATAAATTCTCTTTGCATGCCACCTTCTTTCCCGAATTTTAAGAAGGGCTCAGCACACCTGTTTGCCAAGGAGAAAACCTGCAATTAGTGCTGAGTGACTGTTTCTGTAGCTGAGTGGATGAGGTAGACACCAGCACTTGCTCACCACAGCCAGCAAACGTCTGCACCATTCACAAAACACACATTTGTTCACACTTAACATTCTTTTCATATCACTCCACTGAGAATTTGACTGTAACAGCAAAAGTATTTTGCAATTTTAAGAGATGTCTCCCCACAGACACAAATTAATTCAGCTTCACAGAGCTCCTGGTTTAAGAATTTTTTTCCATGAGTTAAATGGAGGGGAGAAAATGTTCTCAGTTATATATTAAAAAAAAAAAAAAAAGAAAAAAGAAAAAAAAAAGGAAAAAGGAAAAAAAAAAAGAACAGGTTTGGGGCCCTGGAGATTCAGTGACACAGGACAATATGATGCTTCATATAGTAAAGATTGCAGAAGCCATCTGGAGCACAAAATGCCGTTTGTTTCCCATGCTTCTATGTGCTGGCAGTTCTGTACATAGATAAGATTCTTTCTTACATTAAAATTCTGTGGGAAAATTACTGTAAGTATGCTTCTTCAATTGCTTCATCTGTTTTTCAGTTATCTCTGCTTGTTTTCTGTTAGTATGAGCACTATAGAACCTGTTCAGATGTGGAATGGTTAGGGAGGTTCAATACTTTTATTACAAAATGTCTTTATTGATCTTCAGAATTTTCATTTCAGTCCTTATTTCTACTGAGTAAAATAACTCAAGAAAGCAGCCATTGGATTCTTTTAGAAAAATGGTCTGGTAAAATTCATAAGGATACCTAGATTTGTCCTACAGCTGCAAGATTTTCTTTTAAGGTCCAAGTGTGGTATCTTACTGTTTATCATCAGCTGAGATGTGCATGCTGGGTATGCTTATATTCTACAACTGTAGGTCAGAATTTCATTTTAAATCACTCCTGTGAGTGATTGAGGCAAAGCCATGTGAAACAATAATAAAATAGCCCAGGTAGGAAGAGACCTTGAAAGATCACCTGATCCAATCTTCCATGAGAAAGGGAGCCAAGTGAGACATTCTAGCACACCATCCAGTCACATCTTGAAAACCACCAGTGATATGAACTCAGCCACATTCCTGGGGAGGTTGTTCCAATGACTGATTGTTCTCACTGTAAAATGTTCACTTCCTATGTTGAGATTAAACCTCTCTTTGTGCCACTTGTCCCCATTGCTCCTTGTGCTCTCCTTGTGACTCTCTATGAACACAGACCCTTCACCCTTTTTCTAGGTGCCCTTTTAAGCACTGGAATACTGTGATGATGTCATCCCTGAGCCAGCTTTTCTCAAAGTTAAAAGAAGAGTCCATCAGTCTTTCCTCACAGAGGAGGGTCCAGCCCTTTGATCATCTTCATGGCCTGCCTTTGGATGTTCTCCAGTCTGTCTATGCCCATCAATTGTGGGGACAAGAGGTGGGCAATGTACTCCAGGCCTGAAAAGTACATCTCTATCCCTGTGGATGCAGCCCAGGATCCATTTATCTTAATTTACTTTAATTTACTTTAATTTACTTTAATTTACTTTAATTTACTTTAATTTTCCTTAATTTACCTTCATTACTGCAGCAGCTCCACTGCTGACACATGCTCAGCCTCTTGTCCACCAGGCCCCAGGGCCCCTTTCAGCAGGGTTGCTCCTCATCCACACAGAGCCCAGCCTGTAAAGTCTCTTTGGTTATGTCATCCCAAGGGCAGGAATCTGCACGTGTCTTTGTTAAACTTCATACAGTTTTCCCTAACCCACTCTTCCAGCCTTTCCAAGCCTCTCTGTGAGATCTCTTCCTCCTGATGTATCCTCCTAACACCCAGCTTGGTGTCATCAGAACTCTTGATGAGAGCATTTTCAATGCTACCACGCAGATCATTTGGGAAGGTGTTGTGAAGTGTGGAGCACAGTATCAATCCCTGGGGGCCCCACTTGTGACAGGCTGCCAGCCTGAGTAAAAAACATTGCTCCCCACCTCTATTAGAATTTTCCTGCCCACAAAACACACCATCTCATGCCTGTGTCTTGCCAGTTTGTCTAGAAGAAGACTATGGGAGTTGATGTGGAATGCTTTGCTGTCCTTGGTAAAATAGCCACTTGCTCTCCCCATGTCAAAAGAAGACAAAATTTTGTTGTGGAAGGTGACCAGGTTACTATGGCACAACTTTTGTTTGGTAAATCTGAGATGGCTGATCATGTTGTACTGCAATGGGCTGAATGAAAACAGCCATGGTGGAATTCATCTCACATTGTTTTAAGTGCTGTTGAAGTCAAGCAAAAATTGTTCCTGTTACTGAAGATTTTTCCTCCATGTGAGTCCATGTGAAAAATTATTTTTTTCTTTCCTTATGTGGCTGACCATAAAAGGTATATTATCCTCTGTCCAAGAATAACAGAACTAGAAGGTTTGTAAGTGGAAGATGGGACAGGAATAGTGTTTTCCTATTAGATGAAAACTGGAAGAATACAGTTTCTTCAAAAAATTTCTTGGATGAAGAAGTTTAAAAATAAAATTGAAGTTTTGTTTAGAAAAAATAAAATAACATGATTTTACAGTGCTAAAAGTAATGAAATTCAGCGGGCAGAAAATCCTTCATTATTCAGAGTGTAAGGGAAATACCTTGTTTTCTTAAAGCTACTCATATATGTCACTTTTTAACAAGGATGAAATTAACATAGCCTGAATAAATGCAGAGAGCTGGGCAAATCCAGGCAGAAAATGGCATGTGATTATCTCAATGTCAGAAAATAAGAACATAACATTTCTCTTCGGCACTCACCAAAGTAGAAGTATGGAAAAATCATTGTATTTCTACCAAACTTTTTAATCTTCTTTTGTCTACACATAAAAGTTGTTGATTATTTTGAATTCCCAAGGCAAGTCAGCACAACAGCTGAATTAAAGCACAGCTTCCAGAAGCCTGGTCTAATTGCTCAACTAGGAATGCAAAGTGTCTCTGAATAAGTTATTATTTTAATAGCAAAATCCTGTTAATGGGACTGGGATATTTTTTAGTTCTTTAATAATATAAACAACATTTCCCTTTTCTATTTTCCAGAACATCTTAAGTCATTGGGCTCTTTCTGATCAAAGTAAGTAAATTCATATTATTTTTTAAAATTGCTGGTCGCTTCTGTCACAGAGACTTATGTGAGCCAAAATGTACTCAAATGAAATTTAATTTGCAAAACCATTTAAAGGTCTGTCAGCATTGATGGATTACAGATTCAGGATGTCAAATGGAATTGCTACTACACACATGACTTTAGGATTCCTAAGCTTTAGAAGGGTAACCCAGCATGCTCAACCACTTACTTTGTTAGAGGAGGACTCTGCACCTCCAGGGGTTCCTCTTGGGCAATGTCCACCATGGGGAGAGTCAGGAGAGATGGAAGGCTTATCAGTCAATAAAAAGTTGACATTATTCTTATTTCACTACAGAACAAGAACAGAATTAATCAGTGAAAACTGTAAAGGTGAGATGATAATGAGTCAAGAAGTACAAGGAGTACATAACAGGGGGAATTAAATCCTGAATTGAATAGTATTGTCAATGGTTCAGTCAGAAAGTAGAGATATTGTGTTTTACAGAAGATGTTTGTTGATATATTCTTATGCTATATTGTGCATGATATTAAATCAATGTTGTTTTTCCATGTGCACAATTTAAAAAATAACCATTAAAAGAAATGTACTCTTGAGAGACGTTAAAGTGACTATGCCTTCATCAATTAGACAAATCACTCTTACCAAGCCTTTCACTTCCAGGATTCAGAGTTAGCCTCCGTGTGAAGGCTAATGCTGCAATCCTTCCAAAAGAAACATAGGAAATTTGAATAGCTGAAATGTAATAATATGTAGCTAAATCTCCTCATCCTCAAGCACTTCTTTCATCAAAACTGATGTCCCTTATTCTGCTCCTCTCAGCAGCCAGGCCTCTCTCAATGACTGAGGAGTTCTGATTGGGTCCCAGGCACCACAGAATGAATTAAAAAAGCACAGAACCACATTTTAAGTGGTATGGGGTTAAGCCATCCCGAAGGGACCTTCAGAAGACACCATGCAATAGAAGACACAATTCAGCACCCAAATATCTGGTGCAAAGAAGGTGCATTCTTTTCTGGGACTTTCCAGGGTCACTACTTTGCTTTGCAAGAAGGACCAAAGAAACTGACGAAAATTGAAAATTTCTTTTCTCTCCATCTTACAGGGTATCCAGTGTCCTTGTATATGTTTTCACTGGACTGTCCTTTTATTCTTATATTTATAGGGTCACTGCATATTTTAATTGAATTTTCCTGAGAAAGCATTTATGTTTTCTATTTGTCTCTTGCTCAGGCGCAGTCTAAGGGCACCTAACACAAACTTAAAGTGATCATATGGACAATCACAAGATAGTTACAGGAAAATTACTCAATATGGCCATAAAAGCATTTGAAAATGTAGTTGCTTTGTAGTTTAGCTAATATAAACTTTTTTTTTTTTTTTTTTTTTTTTTTCCCAAAGACATACATACTAACGTATATGCTTACAGATCCCTTCCCTTAACTACTGCAGGTTTCCTGACAAGTTTGTCAGGGGTTCAGTTTTACTCTTGGCGAACATTTACCACAGAAAGACAAAGCTACCTTATGCTGGCACAAGTAGTCCCTCCTGGACTCTTCCATCTGCTCAAGTTTCAAGGAACAGATGCTAGGATAAATTTCAGACTTGGGATATGCAGCTGAATGAAAGAATGGCCCGTGGCAGCAGCAGCTTCCAAATTAAGAAGAAAATGCTTTAAAAATGGGAAGTAAAATAACCCTTAAACCCAGATACTGTAAAGTTCACTGGAAACCGAACGATGGGTAGACAATAAATCTGTAAAATCTCTTGAAAAGGCAAAAGAAGAGGACATTGCCACACTGTGGAATGACATCTCACCTGATAATGGCTTGTGGTTATGTTGGGCTAATTAATATGTTGAAAGAAAATGTTTGAAAAAGGAAAAAATATTAAAAACTTTTTTTTATCAGAAAATAAATTAGACTTAAATAATTAGATTTTTTTTATTTAGAAAAACATTGCCAGCTTAAAATGTTTGGATCCAACTAAGGGCTGGAAATATTTTGATAACAGTCTTCAAAAGCTTGAAATAGGTTGTTTCTTCACCCAATAACCAGCTCTGTGCATCACATATTAAATCTTCAGGCAATGAAGCTTCCAGGTTGGAAATACTTTAAAGCTAACTTTTTAAAATAGCATCCTAGTCTTCCACCAAAATTTAAAGCAGATTCATAAAGGGTAGTAAATCACTAATTTATTAGCCTTTAGTATGCACCCTAGAGGATTCCAGCCTGGAACAGCAAGATTTATCTGAAAACTTGCAGAAGTCATTGGATTATTTCCTCATACTTCAAATCAAGTTCAATTATGGTTTAGGTTTTTGTTTTGTTTTTCATTTTTTTCCCACAAGTCTTGAAATATTAATGGAATTATCCAGAAATATTGTAATGTAAACTTCTCTTAATTTAAATTCATAATCAGCAAGCTTAATTAGCCACTTTTCAAGTCAATTGTTATTTACTTAACATAGCATAATTACTCAATTACATTAAAATTGTGTCTTTTTGAATAATCTGATCCAAATATTTTTTAATGGTTTTACTTTCACTAAAGAATTCATGAGTGATTTTTGTCCTTTCGTTGATGAGTTCATGGCTGATTTTTTTTTTCTCTAAGCATTTTGAATACTCAGCATTAGTATTATATTAAATTAATTACAGTGAAGGCATAGGAAATGTCGATTAAAACATAGAAAATATAAACATTTTCATCGAAAGCATTTAAGACTGAAGAATTAAAAATTCATGAGTCCTCGATTCTCTAGTTATAACAAATATTTGACTGTCATCATGGAATAGATGAATTTGATGATGTTAAGAGGATTTCCATATGAGGCATCAAGGACCATTGACTATCTAATGTGAACGTCACAGATTTTTATTGCTTAAACATTGTGGACTTGATCCATAGCTCACTGAAACTCACTGAGGGCCTTTTACTGACATCTTTGATGTTTGAGATTAACTCAATATTTTCACAAATTGTTTTTTTCTCTTGTCTCAATGAAGCTCCAGGTCAGTCAGAGCCAGTGAAAAGTTCATCTGTCAGGAAGAACAGCTTTCCCAATGGACAGAAGTTATATCACTGCCATTGGATTGAAGAGGAAACAGTACAGTGAGGAGGAGGACAGAGCAGTTGTTGGACTCCAGAGGAGGCCCAAGAGGATACTCAGAAGGCTGGAACACCTCTCCTATGAAGAGAGGCTGAGAGAGATGAGGTTGTTCAGTTTGGAGAAGAGGAGATCCTATTGCAGCCTTTCAGTACTTAGAAGGGGCTTATGAAGAAGATAAAGAATGGGTTTTTTACATCAGCAAATAGTGACAAGACAAAGAGTAATGGTTTCAAACTAAAAGAGGAGAGATTTAAATTAGATATTAGGAAGCAATTCTTTACTCAGGGGGGAGTGAGACACTGGCACAGGTTGCCCAGAATAGTTGTGGTTGCCCCATCCCTGGAAGTGCTCAAGACCAGCCTGGATGGGGCCCAGAGCAACCTAGTCTAGAGGGTGGACCATGGCAGGAGGCTGGAACTAGATGGTCTTTAAGGTCTCTTCCAACTCAAACCACTTGATTCTATGATTCTATGGCACCTATAGGCTCCCAGAGACTGAATTCAGATATCTGCTATGCCTCAGTCTTACTCTGTAACCTTCAACAAGAAATTCATTGTCATATTAGCAGATCAGTTGCTCTTTTAAACTTCCAGTGTCATGAAACCAAGTCAGCAAAACCTTATCAAACCTGCTTTGGTTCCAGCTTGCCAAACGTGTTCAAGGCTACCCCCATCTGGAGCTGTTGGCCACATTATTTGTTTTTAAGAACAGAAAATAGAGCATTCTCTATATCCCCACCTCTAGCTTGAATGCCATCTCATTATCTTTGAACTTAATACAGTGTAAAGAATTATACCACAGCTCTGTGACGGGTGTTTGGGACCCTCTATGACACTTGGTGGAGATACAGTGAGTTGGTGAAATCAGAAATGTGATTTCTTTGACTGACTGTATGCACTGCTTTAAGATGAATGATCAATCTTGTAAGACTTTGAATGAGAGTTTAAAGTGATTTGGTGTGTTTGCTTGCATTGGAAGAATCCACAATTAATCAGAGAACTCAATTTCTAATATATTCTAATGTTATATGGCAACAGGAACTTGGGTAATGGTCATTTGCCGTGCTTGTTTGTGTGAGACCCTTGTTTACCAAGCAGAAAATAGGACTCTTAATGCCTCAGATGCTCAGGAGTAGCCATAACTCTCAAAAACTGCATTTTATTAATTCCAGAGAGGTGGTGATTACACAGTGCCTGTTTTACTTGCCTTTGTAATCTCAGTAGAAATGAGGATTTAACTTGCTAAGTAGCACAGTTCAGGTAGGAAGAACAGAAAACATTTCCATGAAGTGCCTGTGCCAGTGGGGTGTGAGAAGCAACCAGAAGGCAACCTGGAGCTCAGATCTCCACTCTGTAATGAAACTCAGCTGTGAAATACAAAAGAACATTACCTGGTTTGATCCAAAGAATATTAATGAACTTCATGCACATACATTCATCCACTGGTGGTCAAGCTGAGAGGATCAACCTGTCCCAGCTGAGTTTTTGCATAAATCCAAAGTGAAGAAGCATATGACTGGTGATGGCTGAGTGAGAAATATTCACCTCGGTATTTTTGCAGTGCACAGTGATATCCTCTGATGATTTACCAATGTTGTCTTCTCAAGGACTCTTGAAAAGAACCAGGTGAAGTGTCAGGGCAGTTATCTATCATTGAGAAGTCTGTTCAAAAGTGTTGTAATTTACCATTCATTTCAATGAAAACATTCAAATAAACTTGAGTTCAAAGACCCCAAAATCAGACCTTTTCTGAGTTGAGTGAACCTCAGGAGTGGGGTATTACTAGTTTCTTAATTGACCTCTCAGGAAAGTTTTGCTCATGACATTCAGCACTTCAGGAAACACTACAGTGTCTCATGCACTGGTGGCTGAATCACAAGGCTGAGGCTAGAAAACGTGAGCTCTGCTGCTGGACCATGGTTGTGGCCATGAAGCCTTTAGTCAGTGACCCACTGGTCTGCAGGGTGTTTAGACAACATCCCCTCAGGCAGGAGCCTTGTCCTTTGGCTATGTGGGAACATGGACATGGACAGATAAAACCCAGTGCTGTAAGACAATACTGGAGAAAGCTGATTTTTCCAACTGACTTCTGTACCCAGGTTCTGCTTCAGATATGGTTTGTATACTTAAGATAGTACAAGTACTGGCAAAATTAGGCAGACTATGCTTCAGAGGAAACAAGACAGCTAACAGTTCAGAGCTGCAGGAAATTTAAAGAGAGGAGTGGCACAATTAATTGATTTGATATGGGAATTTTCTTCTTTATTTTAAATAATAGAGCATTTTGTTACATCACGTGTGTTCAGGTCAACTTCTGTTTCATTTGGCCCTTTCAGAGCTGGCCAGTATAGCCTTACTTTTGAAATGCCATCCACCATTTGCTCTGGACCAGCAAGGAGAAGCTGTGTTTCCAGCAGACACGCTGAACTTCAGCAGGCCAGCAGCATTCTTTAACTCATTGATAACATAATCACAATAAGCCCTGCCAAGGTTTTATTGCTGATTATTATTCTGTCATTTTCCCTGCTTTCACCTCACATGTCGTTGACTCCTGGTTGCCACGGGGATGCTACACAGTATTAATCTAACTTTAGATTAGCCTTGTAACCTTGCATACTTTAAAATTCTTTAGGTTTCTTAGCAACTCAGCTGAGTATCTGGATCTCTCAGCTATTCTCTTAGACAGGGATAGAATGGGTTTGTCGTCCCTGAAAGCACTCAATGCCTGTTAACCTGTGATGAGGGAGAGGATGATGCTTTGCCCACCTGTGCCCATCCATACTCTTTTCCACAGACCTGTTGATGTTCACTGAAGTTACTTCAGCATTAAGAAAGTTCTCACACAAAGAAGCGTTTCCAGGATGAAGTCCTGCGAGCTTTGCACTGCAATAGAACTTAAAACAAACAAACAAACAAACAAACAAACAAAAAACAACAACAAAAAAACAGGAACAAAAGCAGAATATGGAGAGTATATTAATAAATGAAATACTTAGAATTCTGAAAAAAAACCCCAAACCCTTGAAAAAATGGAGGTTGGACAAAAAGATGACAAGGATATCCATTCCCATATGAAAGCAGTATTGTACAACTGAACCTCAAAAACTCTTTCAACCAATCATTTTCTAACCAAGAAACTTTCAAATGTTGTAGATGGGACACTGACTGTAAATTATCCTTGATTCAACTCCATAGCAGAAAACAGAAGGATCATCTCTAATGATTCAGTGTCACAAAAGTTCCCCATGCAAGGGGAGGAAAGGAGGGGAAATCTTTAGTCAGCAGCATTCATCCATTCGTCTCTTGCTGTACAAATCCCAGCACTCCTGAGTGTTAAAAAGGGACCTTTGGAATGGACAGAACTGCAACAGGAAAACTTTATTAAGTCCTCAAGCAAGATGAGCCTACACTATGAAATAATCTTTCACTATTTTTCAACTGCCCATTTACAGAAGATGGGTATGAGGTTATGTCCATTTGGTTCAGGCTATTTAGGGATGCCTCAGATATTTACAGAAATATCTGTCAGTCACAGAATAATGGATGTATAAAATGGAAACCACAAGGGAGTGTTACCTATTTTAATCGCTTATGTTACCATGCTGAAGGATGTCTCAGGGAACAGGGGCAAGCAGCAGTTCCACTCCTCTCCTCCTCCATGCTTGAGGAATAATTGGGATAATTTCTTTAGTATCACTGCTATAGTCGCCACACTGTGAATTTATTTGGGTTTCACATCCATCACAAGGGTGGAATCAGGCCAGTTTTAGTTTCTCCTTCTAGGCTGTCATGTAGCATTAGATGGTAAGATATTCTAAATTAAACACAGATTGAAAAAAAACCCCTGCAATCCATAACTTCTCACCATGCCTTGCTCTGTTTTTTGGGGTAGTTAATTTCATATAGCTCCAAGCTCTCTTTTTCCTCTTTGTAATATAGCAAGATGTTTATGTCTATGTACCCCTTTTACCCTACCAAAAAGTCAACACGAATATTCTGATAATCAGCTCATTGGTAAATATCATTGGGAATGGTGAAACTCAGAGTATAGTTTTCTCTGATGAAAGGAAATTAAAAAAAAAACAACCCAAGTTATGATGAGAGCAGCTCTGAAGAACTCAGAGGAGTTGCACCAGGTATGGGATTGCTCTGAAGTTTTTTTTGTCCTTTTATCAGAATCTGAGTTTGCTAAATAAAAATGCTATGGTATTTAATATTTCAATTATTAGTCTGCATGTCTTCGGAAAACAAATGTGATTCAAGGGGATTCTCAGAAATGGGCTGAATTTATTAACAGTTTGAATTACATTAAGTTTCAGTTCACTGTGTGTAACATGAAAGGAGTTATCTCATTTCTAAAATTATCCTTACTCTTTACATGGGCACTGAAATGCTCCTAGTGAAACCAGTGGGAGTTTTAGTTGAAAGTCTAGATTTAAAAGAGGATGAAATAAAGCTGGGTGGGATCGTAATTGCTACTACCAAATCTGAATATTGAACAATATATCACAGAATCATACAACGGTTTGGGTCAGAAGGGACTTAAAGATCATCTTGTTCCAACCCCCTTCTGTGGGCAGGGACATCTTCCACTAGACCGGGTTGCTCAGAGCCCCAGCCTGGACTTGAATCCTTCTAGAGGACAGGGCATTCACAGTTTCTCTGGGCAACCTGTTCCAGTGTCTCACCACCATCACAACATAGAATTTCTTCCCAACACCTATTCAAAACCTGCTCTCCTTCAGTTAAAAGCCATTTGCCCTTTTCTATCACTGCATGCCCTCATCCCTCTCCAGCTTTGTTGTAGCCCTTTTAGGTACCAGAAAGTACTACAAGTTCACTCTGGAACCTTCTCCAGGCCACACATCCCCAACCCTCTCAGTCTGTCTTTACGTGAAAGGTGCCCCAACCAAAGGTCCCATTCCTTCTTATACTGAGGGCCCTAGAGATGGACACAGCACTCCATGCGGGGTCTCACAAAAGTGGAGGGGGAGAATCACCTCCCTTGACTTGCTCCCCACATTGCTTTTGCTGCAGCCCAGGACATATTTGGCTTTCTGGGCTGCACAAGCACATTGTTGGGTCATTTTGACTTTTTCATTCACCACCATGCCTTTCTCCTCAGGGCTGCTCTCCATTCTCTGCATTTGTGCTTGGGATTGCCCTGACACAGGTGCAGGACCTTGCATTTGACCTTGTTTAACTTCCTGATTTTCACAGGATCCCACCTCTTAAGTGTGTCAAAATTCCTCTGGGTGGGATCCCATTCCTCCAGAGTGTCAGTTGAACCACTCAACTGTTGTATGTGTGTATCCATACAGAAAGATAGATAATTATTCTGCTTCTCATTCCACTGATTTCCACAGAGTGATATTCAGGGCTAATCTACCTTCAAGTTATGTTACAGGAACTCAGACAAAAGAATAAAAAAAAAAGACTAAGAAAAGTCTGTGTTAGCCAAAAGTAACTGTGCTTGTATAGTTAACTGGTAATCCGAGATGTGAGGAATTATAACTATACCTCAGAAAAGCAAAATTTCATTTGTTCTTCTTATAAATCAAAGCACAGGGGAGTGATTATCAACAGGTTGATTCAAATACAATATTACTTACTTCTGCTTGAAATAAATTTGAATGTTACCAAACAAGAGTTTGAGCTTGTCTAAACCCTCTTGCAAATGAGACTGCTGCTTGCATGACCCCAGCTGGCTTAAGCTCAATTTTGTTTTATGATTATCTCTGCATCTCAGAGATTGAAAACATCCATGTGTTCAAACAGTTTGTGTTGGTCTGTAAAACCTTAGACAAAGCAGAGAAAGTAGAGCAAAGCCAAGGCAGAGTTGTTTAATATCTGGGCTGTTTAGTATTCAGTCAGCTTTCATGCTGTAGGATGATGACTGCTAGAACTGTTGAAAATTCAGAGCAAGCCTGTGGAAATAATCACAAATAGTGCACAACATAACAGGAAGTGGAGCAGGTCCTGCTTGTTCTGTGTCTGGCATAGTTTTACAATACCAGAGGACATCTGGGCCATTGTCCATTTTTGAATATTTTTCCACATGGATTAGGCCAAGGCAGATAGACATCACTTCAGAAAACAGCTTTCCTTAGTAATACTTTCCCTTTGTTATAAGTAAAATAAATGAAAGTATTTTTCCTTGAACAGTATTCCTGCTGTCAGGAACACAGACAGCTATTTACCTTCCCAGCAAACCACCTCCTTTTTGCTGACTGCCATTCTATTTATATGGAGTCTGCTTGGTAAACGAAAGATTTATTCTTTTCTCAGGAAAGGGTCAGCACTTTTTCTAGGCACAAATTCCATCTGCTGTCAGATCCCTTATATGAGCTAATAGTCAAATACAGATGGGGGATGATTTTCTTCAGGAAACCAAGTCTGCCTCAGTAGAGGAGAAGAGAATAGTTTATAAATGTCCAAGAGAATTAGCAATTTTTTCAGATCTCTTTTGAAGGATTCTAGTTCCTAGATGGGCTTTGTTTTGTAGTAGTTTTAGCTTGGGGTGTTTTTCAGGTTTTGATCCAATTCCTGCAAGTCCTGACTCTTGGGAGCATGTATAGACAGAAGTCCTTGTCCAGTTACATCAGGTTCTAGGGAAAGAGTACAGCAGCTTGGATTTCCTTACAAACTGAAAATATACCCAACAAAATGGATAAATGCTGTAACCTCTCACTGCCTGGGGCTCCACAGTACCTGAAGTTCTCTGCTGTCAGTCCTTAAGCCTGAGGTTAGCTTATGAAGCTGCTGTGCCACAGTCACATTTTTTACAGCACAGATGTGCTGGGGTGCTGCTGCCTGACTCCCCGAGCTGCTTCTGGGGAAATGGAGCTCAAGCCACCCTGGCTGATGTGCTGGAACAGCACCACAAATACAGACAGACACTGGTTTGGTCCATTCATTGCACTGTAAATTTTAGTGAGAGTTCCTGTTGTATCCTAATGTGAACGGTCTTGGTTGAGCTTGTTTACCTTGAGTGGAATCATTAGAGGCAATGTCTTTGTGCATAGGGAAATGATGTGAAGATGTGAGCAGCACCTGTAGGCCAGGAAGCTGTAGAAACTAAGCAGCCTGTCTCTGTGTCTGAAGTAATTTGTTCTGTTGAAGGACAAGACCTGCTGATTTATCTACATCACCACGTTGCCCTGATTTGCCCTTAGACCTGAGCCAGTGTTTCCTGCACTGATTTTATTTGCCTTAGTCTTCTGGGACAATGTCTTTTATCAGCAACCACCTTCATAACAATCCCAATACCTGCCTTTGTCTTGATGTGTAACAAATTTGTGTCCAACTGCACCAACAACAATGTGGTTGTTATAAATGAATTTATGTCTGCGGTTTCAGTTGTACGGTTTGGGTTCGGGTGTTCTCATTTTGGTTGTATAGTTTGGGTTTGGGTTTTCTCGTTTTGGTTGTACAGTCTAGGTTCAGGAAAGGGAAAAGCAAAGTATGTAGGCATTCCGCAGCAGAGCTGCAGAATAGAAAGGGGAGGAAGAAGGGGAAAGGGGGACCATAGCGACTCCTCCAGATGGACAGCTTTGGTGGCCAAACACCTCCTGAGTCCAAGCCACGGTGACCACAAATCACACAATGCCCCGTGAGGCAGGAGGCGGATCCTGGACACGAGCCAACCCAGAGCCTGGAAGCGGGAAAGATTGGCCCAAGGACAGTGACCTCAGAGGAGGGAACCAATGGGAAGGATAGATGGTAGAATAAAAGGAGATACTCAGGAGAACCTGTGTCCCCCCGCCAGCAGACTGTTGTACATGGTGTACCTCTGCCTCAGTGAGAAGAAGGGCCACTCCCCTCTCCTTGCTCCCCAGATTTTAGTGATTGGGTGTTTATTAAAACCAGTTAAACCTGTTCAATTGTGACTGGAGCGAATTATTACACAGTGATTTAGAGCAAGGATTCACATTGCACTGAGTCCTGTGGGGCACTGGCTTCATGCAGCCTCAAGTGAGAGGGCAGTGGATATAACATTCATCACGTACAGCCTTAGCCAGAGGTGTGTGTCCTCACACACAACACACACACAAACTGTGCCACACTCTTGTGAACGCAGAGAGCTCCTTTCTGACAGAGTGGTTGCACTCCTCTGCTGTCACATTCTGAAATTCCCATTAAAATTCTGCATGAATTAGTCTCAATCAAATTTATGGTACTTTTCTTATTAAGATGGCATTATATTTTTCTCATTTTGTTTTGGATGTCAAATCCATTGCACTTTTCACTCTCCTCTCTAAACTCTGTTCTTGCAGACAGGTCAGGACCTCTTAATTGGATGCAGTTTTCAACCATTCATTCAGACTTTCTAGAAATAATTCCACTTAGCTTGGTATCAAATTCCATGTATGTCTCTACCATATATTAATATTAATAATATTACTTAACAAGTAACATCAAGCTTCTCAGTATTTATAAATATATTTTGTTTTATCTGCTTTAGTCCACTACATCATTGCTATTTGTCTTCACATCTCAATGCTTGACTTCCATTTTATTAATACTGGTAGACCTTTCCTTTGTTGTGGTGATAACAGTTTAAAATATGCCACTTCATATTTACTTTGTTGTTTCTACACATGATCATGAAGATGATAGGAGAAAATCCCTGATCTGTTATGCCAACCTGTGTTCTGGGGATGGTGTTTTGAGGGTAGAGTTTTTGCCAGCTGATGTGTCCAAAAGAATTTGTATTGTTACATAAGGTAGATTGTTTCTAAACCATAGCTGATCATTGGAATCAGATCCAGGGTGGCCTTGAAACTGAATTTCTAATCTTTATCATACATACAGATTAATTATTTCAGTGAGACAGGTCGATGTTGCCAATGACAAGACTAT
The DNA here is from genome assembly GCF_015227805.2 of Hirundo rustica. NCBI lineage: Eukaryota > Metazoa > Chordata > Aves > Passeriformes > Hirundinidae > Hirundo > Hirundo rustica. Next base: position 8,237,484 of record NC_053450.1, read on the forward strand.
GTATTTTTCTTGTGCTGGATACCTTAGAAATGGACCAAAAACTTCATAATCATAAGAATATAGAAAGGTTTGGGGTGGAAGGGAACTAAAGAATCATCTTGCTCCAACCCCCCTGCCATGGGCAGGGACACCTTCCATGAGACCAGGTTGCTCAAAGCCTCATCCAACCTGACCTTGAACACTGCCAGGGATGGGGCAGCCACAGCTCCCTGGGCAGATCCTCACACTGTGACAGTGCCTCACACTGTCACAATAAAGAATTTTTTCCTAATAATGACCCTGTGAATACATAATCTGACCCTTGCATACACTTTGCTTTTTACATACTAACAGTACCTAACCCACAGAGAACAGATGAAGTTCTTGGTGATATTTTTTGTCTTAGTCACTGGGTCAGGAATATATAATGTATGTTTTCTAAAAAACATCAATATTAAATCTCTAATGCTCATATCCTATCCAAAGTCAAATATCACTCATTTTGAAAGTTAGTAAAAATGCCTTTTGCAACTGTCTTTATCTCTGTTTTGACCTCTAAATCACAGATGCAGTAACAAGAAACATGGAGATTTTTTGGAAGTGTTTATACAACACTAAACCACTTAAAGGAATGGGTCAATATGGATCAATAATGGAAAACAGTGTAAGTAACACTGCAAATAAAAGACAAAAAAATCCCTCCAAACTTGTCCAGAAGATAAATGACAGGTTGTCACCATTAATTTATTTATTTTTATTTTTACTTTAAATTTCTTTTTTCCAGAGTAGATATAGAACATTTCATTGCTACAAGTCAGGACAATAGTGGAGGGCAATTGTGAGAATTACTATTAGTCTCCAAACAGGACATTAAAAAACCTTGATATGTTTAAGGCTTCAAGACTAACTGTTACCTCCTTGTTGATGTATTATACAGAAATGTAATAAAATTTTCATTTCACTAACATCAGTGATTTAACTTCTGTCTCATCTTCTTCAGCTATATTCGTGAAGTTCTTTGTACTCCCTATAAACTGCAAAATTAAAAAACAGAAACTAAAACTGCTTGTATGAAGTCTTGCAGACCTGTAATGCAGCTGGGAACACACTGGTCTTCTCTTGTTCCAATTGAAACATCTCATTGTAGGTGATCATAAAGACATTTAACTGAGTGGCCTAAATATGAGCTTCTTGTGTCCTTTGGGATTCTGTGGGCTGTCCCAGCCCCAAGAAAGCATGAGTCACCAATAGGTCTCAGGGAAGATTTAATTCCCATGTGGATGTCTTGGCTAGCTGGACTGGGTTCTGATGTCACCCAGTGTTTATCGTTTGAAAGAGGGGAAAAAAAAGAAAACAACAACCCCCACCCCCAAAAAACCCCAAAAAACCCAAACAAACAAAACAAAACAAACAAACAAAAAAACCCCCCACAAACAAACAAACCAAAACCCACAAAAAAACCCCACTGAAACAAAACAAAAAAAGAGCAGTGTGTGGCAGTCTGTGGTCTAGAGTTCAGGCTCTCATGGAAATCCAGACCCTAAAGCTGGTGGAGCCCAGGAATCTGTTGAGGTAGATTTTTGGTGTGGAGTAGCAAGTGTCTGCTGGGAGTTGGAATGCCTGAGGGCGCCAGGCACACCCCAGGGAGATGGCAGTTCCCTTACTGAGCCTATATATTTCCTCAGCATGTCTTTGAGACTTGGATGAGAGTGCTCCATGGTGCCGTGTTTGGTTTGAGGTATGGGTTTGTTGATAACATGGGAAATTACTTGTTCTGAGGCAGATCTACAGAGCCTGAGTCTTTTCCATCTTCTGTTTATATGAGCTAATATCTCAGGTTTAGTATTTGTGCACGGAATTATATGGCACAGCTCCAAATCTCATTGCCTGCAGCAGAAAAACAACTCAGATTGGAGATTTCACTTCAGTGCACTTTGTACTTTGTATTCTTGAACAACTCTTGATGCATCAAGGAGTATGTGTGTATTCTGCAACTATAATTTTATTTAACAGAAGGAAAAATGTATAATTTAGATTTTCCCTTGCTTTTTTTTTTTTTTTTTTTTTTTTTTTTTTTTTTTTTTTTTTTTTTTTTTTTTTTGTCTATATGGTCAATTTACTTTTCTTTTCCTACCTTTTTGTTTCCACTGGAAATCAAAACTGTTTTAAAAGACCCAGTCTGCTAAACTAGGCAAATTTTGTCCCCAGAAATGTTAATTAAATGGCACCACAGTTTATTTTGGTCTATTGCATTGAGTTCTGACCAGAATTTCTGAGTAACATTGTGGCAGTCCTTGTACTCAGCACATTGCTCAGAGATTGAATGTTGGGATATTTGGTCCACACTCCATCTTCTCCATGGTGCCCCTCAGTCTGTGCTAAGGAAGGTAGCACTGGTGCCCCTGGCTGGGGAAACAAGACAGACACACATGATTTGGGCAGATCAGAGCTCTATTTCCCTTCCCCAGTGCAGGGATCAGGTGCCACACTGCTCAACAGGGACTTCTCAAGTAACCACGACCTCACCACTTTCTTCACCATATATTCCACATTTCCCACCTTTCCCCTCCCAGGTGAATAGCTCGCTGCTGTGTTCCTCTTTCCTGTGGGGCCTGGTTTTCCTGATTTAACACTCCTCTGACCATCTTGGCCTTCACGAGTCACTGCTGGTAAGAAGTACACTGATTTTTATAACCTCTGGTATTTTTCACTCACTGAAGTTCCTAATATTTAATACCTTTTACTTCCTAGGTTCTCCATTATTGTGTTATTGGCTTAACTCCACTTTGGCTTAGGCTACCTGTTTTTCCTCTTCCATTGCTTGCAGCAATGAACAATGTCACACTTTTACCTTGCAGGATTAACCTCAGGCCAGGTCTGGCTATCTTCATGCCTGCTTTACCTAATTTTTACATGCATTGCAGTTTCTTTCTTTAGAAATAATTAGAGAGAAAATAAGTAGAGAGAAATGATGCTATGTTTAACAGAGAAATCTCCTGGTGTGCAAAAGTAATTGATAATAGCACAGATTCACAAATTAGATTTAATTGCCAGTATGAATCAGATGTTTCTGCTTCTGGTTTCCTTAAAGTTGTTCCTCCTGTGTGAAGCACTGCAATTTGTAGAACTTTTCAGGCCCTGTGACAACAGAGATATTTTCTTTTCTAGTTCTGTCATCAGATATTTACCTTGCAGTGGCCAATTCACACTCAGACCCCTGACCACTAACAAAGCTTCTGGCTTTGGCTTCAGTTTGGTTTGCTGGCACTGAGACTTCACCCACCTTGATGTTCAGGTGTTGGCAGAGGAAGTTGTAAATCCAACCCACCTCACTTATATATGACACGTTGACTACTGTTGAGTAGCAATAGTTCAGGATGCTTACTGGTCCTGTTTGCATTGGTGAGCGTGACCAATGCTTTTGGGAAGATTTTCACAATTATGAGGAGGCTTTGCAAAGACTGATAGTGGTGTTGGTATTTGGAGGAAAGTCCTCAAAATAGACAGTGAAGACAAGAAAGCCTGGTTCCTCTGAGCCCTGGGTGAGGTGGCCAATTTGAAAGAGGCACAGAAAGTCCAGCTGTAGTCATGTCCTTTGTAGTTAATCTGTGAGTGCTGAGGAGACCCTATGGCAATGTTTGCACTTAGAGATGAATGTGTCTAGGAATATCCCTGGGCACTGAGGCCAACTGGCATGTTTTTAATAAACTCTCCCAGCCTCCAAAGCAGGGTGGTTCCATACACATCATGTCCTGGGAATGGCCCCCAAACTACATTAATGTGCAGGCAGTGCTCTGGAGCTTTTGGGAGACAGTTAATAACAGGCTGAAATTGCATCAGGGACTGTTCAAACAGCCCCACAGTACAATCTGCCACATTTCCATGACCAAGAACCTTCCCCAGCTTTATCTAATTTATTCCTATAATCAGGGTGCCTATGCAGCAAAGTCATCCTCCTGCAGCACAAAGCACTCTGAGTGCATATGCCTGTGCCAAGGCATGGGTGGAAATAGATCCACAAAAGCCAGAGCTTAAGAGGTGCAACCTGGCCATAGAATTCCCTTGTATTTCATGCTTGACAGGTGATGTAGGCATTGCTCACACTGATTGGAACCAGAGAGTGAAAACTTCATCCTCGGTACTGAGCAAAGTAAACACTCAGTCATTAGTCATAAATCTGGGACATATTCTCAGCATTACATAGGGATTGGAAGATTTCTTTCCGTGCCATGGAACACTTGAAAGGTATCAGGCTGTCACAGTACTGCCTGTCTTTTAAAAAACTCAGGTTCAAACTAGCAGGGAGAACTATATCTGGCTAGTGGTAAAGAAACAACCTTGCAGAATTGTGCATGCCATTAAATAAATGAAGTATCTGGGTATTATTTTGTCAGTGAATCTTAGTCTGTTCAAAATATTGTTACTTCTGTGACTTGTGAATCATAAGTGGCTCAATTCTGAGTTATAAAAATAATACATTAATCCAGGTCTGTGGGAGTTAAACTGACATCAAAAGCAGTAAAGACATTGAATTTAACTTTACTACTGTAAGGGGAAATTTGTAATTGAAAGAAAACCTTCTGCAGAAAGGAGCTGTTGAGCTCAGTGATCTGATAACAGCAGAATTTTAGCATGAAATGCTCTGTGACCAACAAAGAGCAGCTTGTGAAAATACAGTTCATTCTTCAATTTATTGTGTTCAGCTTCTTTTTCTGTCAATATAGCCCCCAGGCTAAATCTTTGCTGACAACAATAAATCCCCCCAAAAAACATTCCTGCAGACTCTCTTTGCCCTGCTGCCACCCACATAGCAACCTGCTGTGTTCTGGGGAAAACACTGAAGTTTTGATTACAATCATTGCTCAGATTACATTACAATGATACCAAAACCAAGCAGGAGTTGAAAGAAGGTCTTTTACAAGAAATCATCAGAGAATTGGTCTCTCAAAAGTATGAAAGGCATTAGAGAGATGATGAAATTTTGTAGTCAAGCAACATTTTGGTTTTGAGGGAATATTTGGTTTCACAAAAAGAACAACAGAAAATAAAACTTTATGAAATGTTCCACAGAAAGGTTGTGTCATTGAGAAAACACCAGGATATGGCTATGAAAACTGTCATCCTTAAGGAGGGAGAATATTTATGACAAACACAACTGCTACAAGAGGGAAAGAAATTGTTTTAACAGCAGTGTCATAATTTCATTTATGGGAGCATGAATATCTCCCTATCAAATACTAAACACAGGGTCAGAAAGACACCTAGTAATAAAAATAATTATAACAAATACCATCTTCCTCCATTCACATCTCTGTTTTGACATCATCATGTGTTTGCTTTTATCTCAGGTTACATTACTGAGTTCAGGCAGGTAACTGTTCTATATAGCAGTAGAAGAACTGGTAATTCTCACCCAGGACCCATGAATGCCTCTCTCAAGGGCTTAATCACCAGAGCATTCAAGTGTACCTGCCTGTCTGTAAAAGTCTGCCAACAGCATGAAACAGGGCTGTTTCCTAGGACCCAGAATGGTACCTGGTCAATTCTGGGCACCACTGAGATGCAAAAGTATAAATAATATTTATTTAAACTGGAGATAAATATGGCCTTGTGAGTTTTGGGTCCAGGGTGACTCCATTATTAGGACATAGATCCACTATTTCTCTCTTATCTATGCTTAGCAGTAATATGATGACATAGACATCTCCAGAAAAGAACAATGATTCTGCAATTAGCAGGCTTAGAATTTGATATCCCTAGTTCATAGATCAGCTCCTGCATGGAAAAATGAAGTAGATCTCTCAAAGGATGACATTTTGACTATTGCTATTACTGTTACCATCCAGCACTGAAAGACCCAGAAATCAGAAAAACAGATTTTTCTGCCTCACTGGATTCAGCAGAGCAAAGAACAGCTACACTGGGAGACACTAGAGTGGGATGGAGAAGTTCTGGATCCTCTCTAGCTCTGTCCCAAAGTTTTCATGTGAGGAGCAGCAAATCAATTAACTCTGTGAGGTTTTAAATACTCACAATCTTCTCTTCATTTCTTTATGCTATGACTCTGCTGGTTTTCTGTGCTAGGACTCCCACCAGCAGCTTGCAGCAGGCTCAGCTCAGAGTGGCTCTGCTGTAAATGTGATCACCATCAAACTCAGGGCACAGGTAAAACAATCCCAGCTGAGGAGCCCAGGGACATGGAAGAGAATACCTGCATTTATTCTCCTGTTTTTGGCTCAACAAGGGTCATACTTAAATATATGCACCTTTCTCAGAGATGTCAAGAAGCACTCAGAGAAGAGCGATTAGCAAGTGACAGTAAAATGTTGTGCCCAGGACAGAAAACTCCATCTTCCAGCAGTCACTGACTGTAAGTATCACAATTTTCAGGAGCTGCCTAATCTCATTCTTCATGTCACGTTGGAAAGGTGTGTGGAGGGACTCACTGATACCTGTTCTCCCTTCCCAGAGAGGTCCTGTTAGAGGCTGAGAGAATTTGCTGGCTAATCAGAGCTCAATCACCACTTCCAGCTGATCTTCCTCCCTCTGTAAACATCAGCCCTTCTCTATGTGCCATTTTTTGTGACAATATGTAATATCATAACAGCAGCATGCACAGCTTTGTCTGAGTTGTGAAACTGCAGCTCACAAGAGTTCACAACATGGTCAGTCAACCTTCACAAGGACTGCCAGGGAGAGCAAGAGCTGCAAAGGGATGTTTATGATTTTATCCATCTGGGAGCTGATGCTGCAGCTCTTCTGCTGCTGCCCTTGTACTTCCAGGACTGTGCTGCGTTATAACTGGAATTGTATACAAAGGAATAGAGGCCACCCAAAGGTGACACAAAGCTGAATAAACACAGCCATGGACTGCACAGAATGGCCAGACGGGGCTTCCTCTCGGCTTTGATTTATAATGAGCAGAAAAGCAGTGACCTGAGCAATTATCCATCTCTGACTGCACTGTGCTCTTTCTGCCACAGTGGTTTTTTTTGCTAGAAGACACATAGTTATTTTTACATTTGACTTTTTTTATACAGGCAGAGGCTCGCTATGATGGGTTAAGCAGACAGCTGTGCCTTCCAGTAAAGCTGGCAGCTATGACTTGCAAATATTTCTATTTATGCAGTTAAGCTGCACATTTCAAGGCTGAGCAATGCAAATTTCTTGTGTTTCTTTCCATGGTTCCTACTGGGATTTGAGGGAATTCAAGACATGAGAGATATCCAGGGCAGAACTGAGGAGGACTGTGAGGTTTTAAGATACTCCTAGATATCGTAGGATATTCGTAGAGAGGAGAGCTGCTTGTTCTATCTGTAGTACAGAACTCCTAATAGACAAACATTCTTCCTGTCCTTCCAAAAAATGGGAAAACAGATTTTAAAAAATCAGTATCTGAGCTGCCTCTAATTTTAGTTATGAATGTTCAAGCATTTATTCTAGACCCTGTAGGCACTAGACACACAAATTGAAGGTTAATGCTTGATAGTATTCTAAGCACACTTGTGTGCCATTGAGCAGTTCTTGCATACATGGGGAATCCAAATCCCATCATCCAGTTAAGTTGTGCACTGTGTTAGGTCTCACCTCACTAGTGTCAACAGTAATTATGCTCATTTATGCCCATGCTGAACTGGGTCTGTAAAATCATAAAGTAAAACTCAGATATCATCACACAAGCAAGATTCCCATGGACAACATCATGGCACTTACTTTACAAGTATCAGGGTTTGGCCTATAGAAAAGTAAAAGAGCTAGGTGATCCCTCACTCTTATCATATGAGGTGGTTTTCCACAGTTTCATGGTCCCATTTATTCCTCTTTTCACCAGGTTTTGTGATGAATCTTCCACTGTTTATTCACAACTCCCTGTTCACCCTCATCGACAGGGAGAGTTCCCTGGTACTCAGCTTTGATTTTCTTTCACTAGGCTTCCTTACATAATTTCCACTCGTCTTTAACATGTTACTGAATACATCTTTCTAAAAAATTTCCCCACCAGAGTAGATGCAGAAGGGGGTTTCAAAAGATATCAGTATTAATACAGGATTTAAAATAAAAATGAGGGGACCTGGAAGATTTTATTTCAAAAATTAATATCATTAAACATTGATAAAAAAAAAAAAAATCTAAATTTCCAAATATTTCAGACCTCATCAAGCAGAAATCACTGATTGGCATAGTCTGCAACTCTGCCTAACTATTAATGACCCTGGTCTTCTCAGGACACCTCTGTGCCATTCTCCTTTGCAAGCAGCAAATATAGAAATGATCCTTCAGGAAACTGATGTGGTAATGTAGAGCAATACTTCAACTTTCAGTCTTTACCTAAAAGATGTTATGAAAGAATGCAGGCTGCCCTAGAAACCTGGGACAGGTTTCACCTGAGGTTCTTGCCTCATCTCAAGTGCTATGCTCAGCTTAGGGAGCTACAATAAAATAAATTAATATTAATGTAAGCTATTGGAGGGAATCCAAAGGGTGGCTGTGAAGATGGTGAGGGGCTTGGAGGGGAAGACAGAGGAGCAGCTGAAGTCCCTTGGTCTGTCCAGCCAGGAGAAGAAGAGATTGAGGGGACCCCTCAATGTGGTCTTCAACATCCCCATGGGGGGAAGTGGAGGGCAGGCACTGATCTCTTCTCTCTCCTGACCAGTGACAACACTCAAGGGAATGGCATGAAGCTGTGTCAGGGGAGGTTCAGGCTGGATATCAGGATAAGGTTCTTCACCCAGAGGGTGGGTGGCCACTGGAACAGGCTCCCCAGGGAAGTGGTCACAGTACCAAGCCTGACAGAGTTCAAGAAGTGTTTGGACAATGCTGTCAGGTATATGGTGTGATTCTTGGGGATGGTGCTGTGCAGGACCAGGAATTGGAGTTGATGATCCTTGTGGATCTCTTCCAACTCAGAATATTCTCTGATTTGAATTATAATTGCATTGCATATTTGTTGACACTTCCTCAGAAGGCTGTTTAAGATCCTTTTTACTTGTTGAGCCTTAGAAGTATTTTTATCTCATTTAGACAGCAGCAGTCTGAAGATTAAACTGACCTTTATGAAACTGATGTTTGTTTCTTAACTATATACAGATTGTGTGCAAAGCAAACAAAAAAAATGTCTTTTGGTATGTCTGCATGGAGACACCAAGCACTTTCACTTTCTTTCAAAAATTTTTCTGATTTACAGAATCACAGAATCAAATAGATTGGAAAAGACCTCTGAGATCACCAAGTGATTCCCTTGACTGAAGACCACCTTGTCAGACAGACCATGACACTCAGTGCCATGTCCAGCTGTTTCTTGAACGTCTCCAGGGATGGTGGCTCCACCACTTTTCTTAGCAGCCAGCTGCAATGCTTGAGAACATTTTCCATTAAGAAATTCTTCCTAGTATCCAATCTAAACCTTTCCTGGTGCAATGTGAAGCCATCTCTTCTTCTTCTGTTCCTTGTTACCTGGGAGAAGAGGCTGATCCCCACCTAGATACAGCCTCCTTTCAGGCAGTTGGAGAGAGAATGATAACGTCTCCCTTGATTCTCCTTTTCTCCAGGCTGAACACCCCCTGTTCCCTCAGTTGCTCCTCAGATTTGTGCTCCAGACCCTTCCCCAGCTCTGTTGCCTTGAGCCCCTCCAGCCCATTGATGGTCTTTCTTTGGGGGCCCCAAAACTGGACACAGCACTTGAAGTGGGGTGTCACCAGTGTCCCGTACAGGGGGACAATCTCTTCCCTGGTCCTGCTGGCTATTGCTGTTACAGACCAGGTGCCATTGGCCTTCTTGGCCACCTGGGCACACACTGGCTCATGTTCAGGTGGCTGTGGACCAGCACCCCAGATCCTTTTCCTCTGGGCAGTTTTCCAGCCCCTCTACCCCCAGCCTGGAGTGCTGCCAGGGGTTGTTACTGAAGTGCAAGACCCAGCTCTTGGCCGTGTTGAACTTCCCACCGTTGGTCTCAAGCAACAGATTTGCTTGGTGGGACTTTGGTACAGCACATTAACAGTTTTAAGATTTTTTTTACTCTGTGTTCCTGTCTGACTCCTCTTCATAGTCAAAAAAATTTAAAGCAACTGCATGATGATGACATAAAAAGCCCCCAAAACACCTATGCAAAGTGTTTGGATTATTTTCCTCTGAAATAAATACATCTATACCAATAAAAAGAGAAAAGGAAAAAGTGGCCATTTGCATCATGTTAAGTGGATGGTACCACAAAACTGAAATTAGCAGAGATATAGGTAAAAAGAAGAGTTTCCCGGATTTTAAGGGAAAGAATAAGCCAGTATGTGCAAAACATAGAATATTGAAGGAAACCATGAGCAACTTTGTTACAATTTTAAGGAAAACTTAGCCTTGTCTACATGAAATGGGATTGTTTTGCTAATAAAAAGTGTTGATAAGCTTTCAAAAAATGCAATGTTGAATGTCAATGTAGACATTTTTCTTTCATCATAAAAAATACAAACTGAATTTCATCTCTGCACTGCAAGAATCAACCAGACAATTAAAAAAAAAAAAAAAAAACCAAACAAAACAAAAACACCAAAAAACCCTAAAAGAACAAAACCAAAACAAAACAAAAAAACCCCAAAAACCAAACCACAAAGTGTTTTGTTGAAGAAGGATCTGAGAAGCCTGACAGTACATTTGCTACCTGTGCCTGTGGTTCCTATGAATATCAAAAAATCAGTCAGTCTTTTTTCTTAAAATTTTTGGCAAGAATGAACTGGTATCCTTACTGGTATTTTGGGTAAATGAATTAATTTTGCCTTACTGAAGACAACAGAGACAAAACCTGGAAACCACAAAAGCAGGGTCTCCCAGGATCACAAGGATGATGTGGCCACTGATGACTGATTCTGGAAGAGATAACATGGATATAACAGCTCAGTATTCTTGTAATTACTTAGAAACTTCACAGATTTATTTATAATTCTGATTATTGAAATATACATAAAAATAAGGGAAGGTTTTAATTCTATTTTTTGCAAGCCTGAAAATTGGATCTCAGTGTAAGCAATTGCATAATGCCCAAGTGCAAAAACCTAAATAGCTATTCCAGTATTCTAAAAAAAAAAAAAAAAAAAAAAAAAAAAAAAATTAAATGTAATTTCTCTTCTGAACTAATTTATATAATTTATGTTACATATCAAATGAAATGTAGAGAATATTTTAATCATGTTGGCTTGAGATTTTGTAAATGTATACAATTTTGAGAAAAATATAAGTTGTGAGAATTATATTGTGAGAATATGGAAAAATGTCAGACAATATAAATATGCTGTTCTATTTGAATTACCACCTTTTCTCTTCCTTCTCCCAAATCTTTTCACTTAACACAACTTGGATTCACCTGGTGCGTAAAAACTCTTTAACTCTTTTATTTTAGGATTTTGTCTGAACTTCAGGCTTTGAGAATATTTCTGGCTACCATTGGTTTGGATGTCACTGCTTTCAGCTGAGAATAAGGAACTCTGGCAATAGAATTAATGTAAAGCATATTTGGCTCATTAGGGGAAGCATGAATAATAGGTCTGTTATCAATTAGCTGGTTTAATGAACTACTCCATATGTCAAGGTACTGAAGAGTTTTCTATATTTGTACATCTCTGCATCTACCTTCATGTTTGGGCTCAGGGTCCAGAGTATTTTTAAGTTGGCCTTTTCTCTTTCCTTCAGCCAATCTCTCAGAAATTCTACATTTTTTTAATTAGGGATAAAGCTATAGTCCTTTAGAATGCCAAAGGACATGGAAAATTTGTTTTAAATACTTTGAGAGTCATTAATTTTTAGCAGGAGCCCAAGGCTTTGAAAAAATATCAGTAATTTTGGAGACATTGAAGTAATTGACAAAAATCTCAAATACTGTTTTAATTCTAGGGCATTTACACTTTAAAAGTTAGGAAATTATGTACTGAGAGGCTGAGGCCATGAAGCCTTCTGAAATAAAATAATTTCAGTAAAGGATTAGCTGTTTGGGGGAGAAATAATTTCAGAGTGTGAAAACTGAATCTTTTTATCATAAAATTAAAATTGGGATAACTACATATACTCTCAATTCATCATGGCAAACCTACTATTTTGAGGACATATTGTCTGAAATATCTCCTTTAGGTGGCAGAATACTTTCACAAAATATACCAGAGCTAAAGCAACACACTTCATGAATCTGGGGCAGCAAGTACCAATATGCAACAGGATTGTATTTGTTGGTAGAGTGTGCACATCAGTGTTGTGACTTAGGACATAATAAATGAATAATAGTGAGCACTTCATTAAACTTCATACATGGATTTGAGATCTCTTTGAATGAATTTTATTCGTGCTTATTAATAAACTGAGACTGAAAGGAAATATTATTTCTTTCTACAGCTGCCTATTGTGTTGTTACACTGGAGGTGAGGCCATATTCTTCCAGGTGCACAGTGATAAGCACAAGAGGCAAGGCAAAGAAATTGCATTTTTCATTAGGTATAAGGAAGAAGGAATCTTCATGAAAGGAGTGTTCAGACACGGAAACAGCGCTGACAATAGAGGCTGAGGAACTTCCTTCTATGGAGACTCTGGGCCCATATAGGCTGACTGAAAATAGGGCTTTCTTTTCCATATTTTGTGGCCTTCTTAAAAGCAGACAGTGAATTTCCAGGGAAATGCAGATTGCAAATTGAAAACAACTGGAATAGACTGAGAGATATTGGCCTTTCAGTTCTTTACCATAGCTTGTAGCTGCTTCTGTCTAGATAACACAGCTATAAAAGGCTGATTGCTTCTGAAATAATATATTTATGTTACAGTGATATATTTAGGAAACCAGCTCCTAAAGACAATGCAAAAAAATCTTTTATACCATCAATAAGACATGAATTCTACAGAGGCATACTCTGGAGGAAGTTATTTACAAGTTTATTTTCACTACTCCATAAAGAAACTGTTAAAGCATTTCTGTCTTCAACAGCCTCCAGTGGTGGCACATGGCTTCATGGACTGATGCAAAAATGCCTCCCTTGCTGTGCTCACATTGTGCTGCTGGTGGGAGTTATAGATACAGAAGGCTTCAGCCACTTTGACACTCCACAAGTTCAGACAAATCTCATACCCCTAGATGACTGCAAATTTTGTTTTAAGTTAATGATTAATATTTTCAGAAGGAGGGAAAGGGCTTTCTAGCTGTGTTTGTCATAGGATCCTAAGAGCATTGGTATGTTGGATATTTAAAAATGCTCAGGGGAACTTGTTCATCCAGTCTGAGCAGACTTCTACAACTTATGCAAAATATGACAGTATTTGAAAATGGATTCCGAACTGACAAATTTTGCCACTTTTCTCAAGCAGGACTAAGATCTTATCCATGGAAATCCCTTCTCTTCGGCTGACCGTTTGTATGTCTGACATCTCTGATTATTTTTAGAATGTTACAGCTGCCTCCCTCCCTCCATCCCTGTTCTTCCTTCCCATAACAAGGGGAGTAAAAAGGTTGTATGGCCAAGAACTTCATTACTTAAACCAACACTGGCAATCAGTGTGATCACTCTTACTGGAGGAGAAGCATAAAGCCTTTCTGATATGTGTTTGAAAGCAGGTACTAGCAAATAAATCACTGATTTTTTAAACATTTCTGATCATCCATTTCTTTTGATAGACAATCTTATGAAAGAGAAAGTGTCCTCTATTCTATTCTGATGAAACCTTTTTTTTTTTTTTTTTTTTTTTGTCATTAAGGTTCTTCGTAAGTCAAGACAGATCCAGCATATTAAAGATGAAGATGGATGATGGCACATCTTGATTAAAAACCTTTCTCTGCAACGGTAAAGTCTTCCCCTTATGCTCAAGAGACTGAGAATGATGAGCCAACCAGCTGCTAAGTGGAAGCATCATCAGCCTGTAGAGGTCAGATCCACCTCGGAATGTATCTGAAATATACTACAGAAAACAACTTCAGGGAATTTTACTGCCATAAGCCGTAAGTCTTCATAAAGCTCCAGCTAAAACATGTCCTTTCCTTCTCCTTTTGCTTGACTGGTAGACCCAGCTCAGTGTGATCTGAATGTTCAGTACATCTGCTCTCTAACACTCTCCAACAACAACAAAAAAGTTGATGGGTTTCTTGATTTCATGGTATTTTATGCTCTTAAATGTGTGACATGTAATGAAACAGATATTTCAGATGAAGATACTAGAAAAATGTCAAACATTATCATGTTGTGTTTTGCTATAAAATACATTTGATTTTTTTTTCTCCTTGGTAATTTTCACCTAACCTTGTTTAGCTCGTAGTTGGAGATTCAATAGTCCTCAAATAACACATCTTGCATTTGTTACTATTGAACTTGATCCAATTGCTATTACACTATTTCTTTAGATCAATTAATTTCATGAAATTGTTAACTTACACTATTGACAATGTCTCTCATTTTGACCTTCTCAGCATTACTTACTCTTTTCTATTGACTATATTATAAATGAAGTTGTTATTGAGGTACTCAGTGGTGTTGATTCTGTGTTCAGACTCCCTTTATCCTGATGCTTCAACATGACCCTCTATTGCCTTCCTTTAAGTTCTTAAGAAATCTAAAATTCAGATCCCCGTCTTTTCCAATGTAGCTAAATTTTCTTGCAATAATACATTAAAAGCTTTTTACAGAAACTGCAGCTATTCCAAGTGATACATATAATTTTATTATTATTTTAGATCTTCTCTATAAGTTCTCCAGAAATTCTGAAATGGGTGTGTTCTGATACAAGCACAGAATACCAATATGGGATTTCCTCTCCCAATTTAAGATTCTATGATCTCCCTGTAGCTAATAGATTAGCAGGGGATATAAATAAAATTAACAAATCCTCCTTCAGGAATAGACAAATAGATCTCTGCTTCTATCAAGGGAGCCTGTGTTCGTTTAGATGACTACTGTTAGAGATACAAATTTATTATGACTATTCTTATTGCAGCTTCCCTAGGAATAAACCTTAATTATTTAGTATTTCATAATATAAAAGAAATCTAGATTTAAATGTTATTGGCACTCATTGCCAAAAGAAAACTGGTCCACTCCCCACAACCTGTGCATTGTCCAGACCAATTATTAAGCTGTTTTTTCCCTTGATTGTTTGTTCAGACACTGGGAGTTTCAAGTCTAGGAGCATAAGAATGCAGCAGCTTATCTTTGAACAGGGGACTGATTGAGAGAAAGAGCAGTGATCTGTTTGTTTCAGTTAGCAGCATTTGGTGTTAAGTATTTGATATATTGTAGAGAGATTAGTTGCATAAACCACAGTGGTTCTGTCTTCAGGGGTCTGCAAGGATTTATAATTCTTTCTAAAAAGATCAACAGGCAGTTGAAGTTCTGTCACCGTGACCATGACAAGGTACTTGGATCCTCAACTGTTAGAAGAGGACTTGTTCTCTGTCTTTGCTGTCCCTACTCTGTCTAGAATCAGAACAGTCCTAGAAGTAGCACTTGGACTTGAGGAGGACATCCAGCAGAGGTAGCTCCTATTACGTCTTTGTGCTCTTGGCCTTGGTGTAAACAGGACACTTGAGAAACCACAGACTGGAGGAGGCAGGGATGTGCCAAGCGCCAGCTGGATCTGCTCCCTGACAAAGTCACAGAGGCAGGAGAGCTACCACTTGTAGCTCCTCCTTTGGGCATTTTCAAATAAAGAGCTGGGACCAGTCTGCAGGTAAGGGAGAAACTGTCATCATTTGAACAAGAGAAATAATAGAAATAGTAGAAAAAGTTAGGAGATGCAGCCTGAAAAAAAAAAAAAGTTCTTTGTACTGCACACACTCTTCAGTTGCATTCTGATATCTGTGTCAAAACCTGGCAGACAGAAGTTTTGATAAAGTAAGGATATGATCTGGCTTGGAGCTGGAGTTCAGGAGTATCCTCTTTATTGTAACTGCTATGTCAAGAGGATTTTGTACCTGATATTAAGCATTTCCAGATATGAAGTCTTCAAATCCTCTAAGATACAATTAATTTACTGCCATCTGATTAAAAACAAAGAAACAAACAAAACAAAACAAAAAAACAAAACAAACAAACAAAAAAAACCAAACCCAAACAAAACTTCATGGTAGGCAAAAGTCTCTTCTAAGCAAGTCTGAGTGTCTCAATTCTGACATATGATCACTTTGGAGGCTGAAAGTTATTTAATGTTATGTCTTTATTAATAAAGCTGTTCTACCTGAATAATAAAGGCCTCTGTCTTGGTTAGCATTGCAAGATGTATTCTATTCCCAATCAGTTGGAACCGGTCGAGGAGGTGTTTTTCTTTAACTCTGGGGAGAGAGGGGGTGGGTTAATGGGCCACCTGTTAAAACCAGGTGGGGCAGTGTTTCCCATCCTCCCTCCAGGGGTTATCTTCTGTTAATGGGCCATTAAGGCTCACCACATGACTGATAAAATTCCATCATCCCATTGTGAGATGTTCCACCCAGTGGGCGGAGCCAAGCATTCCTACTTGGATAAAATCTGAGATTCAGAACATCAGGACAGCCTGTTTTCCACTGGACCCTTCTACAGGACCATCTCTACTCCAGAAGAACTACATCTGTTCCTCCAGGAGGAGTTATTTGGACTGCTACCAACACCCTGACCACCAAGGTGTCAGGTTGTATTCTGACTCTGTCAGTGTTTCTAGGATTTGTAGTTTATTTGTTTGCTTGGGTGGTTTTTTTGTTTGTGTTTTTGGTTGGGTTTTTTTTTTTTTTTTTGTTTTGTTTTGTTTTTACTACTACATTTGTATTTTTAATATTCCAAGTAAAGAACTATTATTCCTATTCCCATATTTTTGCCTGAAAGCCCCTAATTGCAAAATTATAATAATTTGGAGGGAGGGGCTTACATTTTCTATTGCAAGGGAAGTTCCAGCTTTCCCTAGCAGACACCTGTCTTTCCAAACAAAGACAGCCTCCAATTTGCATCCTAAGGACATTAGCAAGCATTCAGTTGTTGCTCATAATTACATTGAATGATGTGAATACCATGTGAAGTGATGCAGTTTTATGATGCTGATTTGCAGTAAATAATCTCCAAGTGCTTTCCAATCCCAAGATTAAGACCTGATCTTTTACAAAACATTAATTCCACTACATTTGTGTCATCTCTCAAAGGAACTATACACTAGTACAAAAAAATGAACACAGAGGCACTTCAACAGTGTATACACAATGTAAAACCTGTTGAAGTAATCCTGTCAATGATTTCAGTAGAAGTCTGGAGTTCTGTTCTTTTGCTCTCACATGTTTATTAAAATTCTTACATTACTTTTGTCTGCAATCCTCAAAGTGTAAGTACAGTTGTTGGTTGTCTTTTGTTTCTGACATACGTAGTTTTAACTCTCTGTCCCAATAGCACCATTTTTAAGAACATGGCAGTCTGGATTAGGGAGGAACAGGGAAGGGATGCATGGGACGAGCAGCTCAAAGCAGTTCTGAATCATTTTGTGTTTGTTCAATATAACATTTGAAAATATTCAGAAGCCATTAACTTCAAATGGCACCTTTCATTGGGATCTGAGTCAGTTACTAGTATCTCTGGTTTTACATCAAATGGCATCCTGAATCAGGATCCAAGTCAGTTACTAATATTTTTTCTGCACAAATACATGTAACGTTGCAGCTGGGCTAGAAGCTTCCTAGGTAAAATCCTAACTGTGTCACTGAAATTACACAAGGGATGAATCAAACTTTAATGTAGTGATTATCTAACCAAATGTAGCATTTTGTACTTGCACTTTACATTAAGTAATATGAAAACCTTTCATTTAGAATTATTTAGTAAGAACACAGAATGATTCATAGGTGACACAAAATAGACAGGTTAGTCAAGCCTAGAGATGATTGAGAGAAAACACAAAAATTCAAATAAGCTTTTTTAGCAATCAAGAAAATGCTGGATATAACCAACTGTTGCTAAATGTAAAGCAGTGCATAATACAGTAATAAAATTTGCCAAGTTATATACTAAATTGACACCAAAATTCAGTAGAGATCCTTGTTTTAGTTTCATATTCAGAAAAAAAAAAAAACAAATAAAATGAATCATTCAAATGAAAGCAAAGAATGACAATATCATTACTTTGTTATGTAATAAGTGACCTCATTTTGAATGGAGTATGTTGTTCTTCATTTCATCTTAAGGAGGATACTGTAGTACAGCTAGGGGATCTGAGAAGTGCTGACAAAGGTCCAATAACCTGGAATAAATATCAAGCTAAAGAAGAAGTGAAAACCAGAGAGTCATTTACTACGGAAAGGAAATAAGTAAATTAAGTCATAAGACAAAATGTACGCATATTGTATAATCTGGAAAAGGTCGGACAAAGAATTCTGTTTCCCTTTTTTCATAGCAAACATATGTGAGGGTGTTAAATGAAGTAGAAATGTGATGAACTGAAAATTGCAAAGATGGAATACGTTCCATTTCATATTGTAATTATCTGATAGAATCCTTTGATGCAGGAGGCAGTTTTAGGCTGGAAGTAAAGAGGATTTAGAAAAGGACTGGTAACAATTTTGTCTATAAAAAACAAATTACAGCACAGACTTAGAGAGAAGTAAATCTCTTGCTTCCAGCCCTGAGTTAATCTTTGAATGGTAATCTGATCATTGGGCTATTATGCCATACATTCAGCTGCTGCAAGTTTCTCATAAACTTCCCCAAACTTGTGCAGTTTGGCACAAGATATCAGAGCAGTACAATCCTACTACAATTCATGCATTTCTTATGCTTTTAATACCAGTAATGTCTAGTGAATCTGAAATCTGAATCTAGGAAATAAGTAGGGTTTTCGATTACAGTTCTCAGCAAAGCCTATTTTTTACACTGAGTTTATAAACATTTAGATAGCAAAGTATCCCAGTGTCCCTAACTACTTTCTGAAATATTCAGAATAGCCCTGTATTTTTGTTTAAACTCTAGTCTGTACCATCTACCTCCAATCTGCAGCTGCTCATCCATTCAAAACAAAAACTTTGATTTATTGATCAGGATATGTATGCAGTGAATTGTAGTACATATATATATATATCCATGAGCACATTTAATTTTAACTCAGCAAAACCAGTATGAGCATAATCACATGTGTAATGACAGGGGTTTTCTAGGTGGGCTTGGTGGACTGTGCCATCTGAAGATAAACAAGTTTGATAAAGCATTTTTCAGTGTTACCCCACCAATAGACAGACATGAAATCACAAGTTTTCTTACAGTATGAAGCTAATTAGAATCAGTATCTTTGCCATCTGAATGTCTCTCAGCCTGCTTCCTTAGGAGAACTGTTTCAGTCCTCTGATCATCTTTGTGACCCTCTGGACACACTCCAACAGGTACATGTTCTTTTTATGCTGTAAGCCCTAGAGTAGAATGCAGGCCTCCAGGTGGGGTCTCATAAGAGCAGAATATAGTGGAAGAATATATATTATATATTCCTCAACCTGCTGTCCCTGTGGGTTTTGAAGCAGCCCAAGACAAAGTTGGATTCCTGGGCTGCAAGAACATGCTGCTACATCATGTTGTCCTCTTATCTAACAACTTTTCATAATTATGTTTTCTATATCCTCAGAGTGGTTGAATTAAATAATAGCTCTAACTGGAGTTCAGTGATCACATAAGTATATGTTCGGGTACTCTATGTTACTATCACTACTGTGGAAAATCTATTGGTCATTTCTTGTTTTTTTATACAAGGTTTAGTTTTTAATTTTGTCTATTTTACATTCATTTGCAAAATCTCAAGCCAATGTGATTAAAACACCTGGATTGTCTAATGTTCTCTTGCAAGGCATTTTAGAGAGGACAGCTGATGGCAAAGACATAGCAGAGTCTCAAGAGTGCCTGAATTTGTCTTGCAGATCCAAGTCAGCAGACGGATAGAAGTCCCTCCAAGTCTGCATGCTGCAAGGGCCTGGACTCTTCAGATAACTCTTCATTTGCTTAGGAAATAATTAAAGAACAAACTCTTTTTGTCATTCTGTTCAGTTACCAGCTTTGCACCTCATTTTTTTGTTTTATAAATAAACTAAAATTTTGTTTGTCTTGTGTTTTGGACAGTCCAATCCATATTTACCCACCAGCCCAGAGGATTAAGCAGCTGTATTGCTTAAGTAGAGCTGAATTAGACAATCATTGATCCATATGGTTGATTTACAACAGAAATTAATAGGAAAATTTCCTTGAATCAAATTATTTCTTGGTAAGAGTGCTCAGTCAATAAGTGACGCTTGCAATATCACCCTAATGACAAACATAACATTCGCTTTCCCTAAGTGTCAGCCCCTAGCAGATACCCTTACAATATCTTACGTTGTGGTAAGTGTAATTTGTTGCAATTTAGGATTTAAAATGCTCTTTCTTTGAAGTGGAGGTCTAGTCTGACTAGTCAACTTGTAAAAGCAACAACACAGGTTTTAATGAGATGACTCAGTGAGTTCCAGATTGTGTTTGTTGCATCACTAAATAAATGTCCCTGTGCAAGTGGGATGTGTTACAACTCACACATTAGTGTCTTGCAATGCTGCTGCTGGAGATGGCCAGCTAGTTGTGGGAATTTTCTTATGCAAGAAAGTTTCTTGCTTTAGTTCACGAATACAAATATGAACTTTGTTCCCTTGCCAAAGGTATCCAAGGGGTGAATCAGGAATAGCATAGCCAGCAGGTCCAGGGAGGTGATCATGCCCCCCGCTCAGCCCTGGCAAAGCTTCACGTGGAGTGATGTCTCCAGATGTGATGGAGTCATCAGAGTGATGGCTCTTCAGTACAAGGCAGACACTTCTGGAGTGAACCCAAAAAGTAAAAAAAAACAAAAACAAAAAACAAACAAAAAACTCAACCAACCAAAAAAAAACCCCACACAAAAACAAACCACACAAAAAACCCCCCACCAGATTAAGAGACTGGAGAATCTCTCTTACAAGGAAAGGCTGAGGGAGCTGGGCATGTTCAGCCTAGAAAAGAGAAAGCTGAGAGGGGACCTCCTCATCACTGTCTATCAGTGTCTGTAGGGAGGTGTCAGAGGATGGACCAGGCTCTGCTTGGTGGTGCCCAGCGATAGGACAAGAGGCAATGGGCAGAAACTGATGCCCAGGAAGTTCCACCTGAATACGAGGAAGAACTTCTTTACTGTGCAGTGACCAAGCTCTGGCACAGATTGCCCAGAGAGGGTGTGGAGCCTCCTCACTGGAGATATCCAAGAACTATCTGGACATGATCCTGTGCCATGTGCTCTGTGATGACTGCTTGAACAGGGAGGCTGGACCAGGCAAACCACTCTGTTCCCTTCCAACCTGACCCAGTCTGTGATTCTATGATTTTGTGACACCTATTAAATGAAGACTATGCCTTCAGGACCTAGCTATAAATCTTCCCAGCTGTTGTCTCCTTTGTTGTTAGAAAATATGGCATATCTTAACTGAATGCATACATTGCTCTCTGGACGCAGATCATCTCTGATAATCACACGCTGCTAAGTTTATTTAAACAGGAATAACCTCACTGTTACATTAGGGCTTGTTATTAGGCAAAAGTAATAATAAAGTTGATTCATGATAGCAAAATCTTCACCTGAAAAGATATTCCAAAAGCAAAGAGCCGGTCAGACCTTCATTTTTTTCAGTCTTGGATTAAAGCCAAGATACCCATCTGCTGGCCTGACAGGGAGTCAGTCATGTGGGTTATGCTACATTCCAGGACCTAAGGTCTGTGATGTTGCCCAGATGATGCCACAGCTTGTCAAGAATGCAGACTTCCACCCACTGCTACTCTTTCATGTGGGCATGAATGACAGCACAAGCCCAAACCTAGGCAGAATCAAGGATTCCATTTTACCAGCTAGAGGAAAGGATGCAGCCAGAAAGAGATGTATAATGGAAAGCAGCATCTGACTTCATGAATGCTGTCATGGGTATTTTGACTTTGATGATAAGGGGACATTCTTTGATGACTATAGCTTTTTAGGGAGGAATAGGATCCATCTGCCTAGAAGAGACAAGGGAATCTTTGGCAGCAGGCAGGCTAGTTATGTGAGGTGAGCTTTAAAATTAAGGACTAGGGGGCCAGTATCCACACCATTGTGTCCAGCTGGGAATGAGCCAGACCAACCAGAGAAGCAATAAAATTCCTTAGCTGCCTCTCCACATGAGAATCAGAATGCCAAGCACCTCAAGTGTGTGTATAGCTATAGTGGAACATCTTGCACCCCACCTGGCAAAGCTTAATGCTTTATTATCTCTCTGAAATACCCTTATACCAACTCATGCAGCATGGAGGATGAACAGCAAGAATTGGAGGTCTGTGTGCAGTAGCACAACCATGATCTTATTGCAATTACAGAGATATGGCAGGATAGCTCACATGGAATGCTGCCATGGATGGCAATGTAATAACAATAGTGCCATGGGTTTGATCCCTGTATAAGCCATTCACTTAAGAGTTGGACTCAATTATCCTTGTGGGTCCCTGTCAGCTCAGGATATTCCATAATTCTTTGATTCTGTGAGGTGGCTGATTTGCTCTCTGTGTGAGAGATAAACTGGAATATATTGAAGTCTAGGGGAGGATGGATAATTAATTGAGAGTTTAGGGATAAGGATTAAGGGGCAGGCTAGCATGGGTGAAAATGGGTGTTTATTACAGGCTACCTGATCAGGAAAAGGAGGTGGATGAGTCCTTCTACAAACAGCTGGGAGTAGCCTAGATCACAGGCCCTGGACTCATGGGAGATTCCAACCACCTGATATCTGCATATCTGATATCACATATGTGATATATGATATCACAGTCCAGGAGGCTCCTGCAGACCATCAATAATAATTTTTTGTCACAGGTGGTGGAGGACTGAATGAGGAAGGGAAAAACATTTTTACTTCAGGGGTGGCAGAGCACTGAAATGGGCTGTCCAGAGCGGTTGTGGAGTCTCCTTCTCTGAAGACAATCAAAACTATCCATGATGTGTTCCTGTACAAGCTGCTTGATCAGGGGGGCTGAAACCCAAACTAACAAAAACCAACCAACCAAACAAAAACAAAACAAAACAAAAAAACCCAAACCAAAACCAAAACCAAATGAAAAAAAAAAAACAACCAAAAAACACAACAACAAAAAAACAACAACAAAAAAACCATGACCAAAATCACATAAGTTCACTCATTTTTTCAACTGGCTACAGGTCTGTAATGATAAAGATTATCCAGATGGAAGAAAATAAGTGTTTCTATGACAACTGGGCCAGACAAGTAACTCATTCTCTTAGAGCTCTAGTACTGCCAAATTCAAGACTATTGAAAACCACTTGTTTTAATAAAATAAGATTTTATGGCTTTGAGTATACACACAAACCATGTGCATTGTGAATTGTGTTTCTGGTCTGTTTTGCTACTTTTTGCCATTTTTAGGATTATTTTTTTTTTCCTTAAATACTTTGTAACCACAGCACAGAGACTGTCTGCTCTCTGCCTTAAGCAAATCTTCATTTAGGTTGTATATTTTCTGTTGCTTCATTTTGACATTTCCATTCATGTAGAGCAGTAAAAACAGTAGCAACTATTCCTTATATTCAATTTTCCTTGCACATACTTCAAACCCCTTGTTATGTACTTGTGGAGCTATTTATTGCTTAGTAAAACTCATCTTTTTGATTTCACTCTAAAACATCACTGAATATTAATTCTGTATTTTGATGTTCTCACAGTTTGGATTCTGTAGCTGGTACTCATTGCAGGAGTGCTGCTTAAACTACAGCACTTAATGTTTTTTAATGCTGCTCAGTTCTATCAAAATTTAAATTATGGATACCTGAAGAATATAGCCTTGCTAGCACACACATAACACATTGTCTTCTATAAAGTAACATTTTCTGAGTAAGGAGGAGTGTCATTTAACATCAGAAGGGTAAATTGGGGTGCTGAGAAGAGTTATAAAAAAGAACATGGAAAGGGCATATACAAGATATTGAAATTTACTTCACTTTAAAGATTAATCTCAATTGAAGTTAGAGAATCAAACATATTCTTGTTCATAAAAACATATTTTAATTTATTCATTCTAGATTTCTCTTGAGGAGAAAGAAATTGATCCTATTGTATTTCCAATACTTCTTTTTTATGTAAGAGAATACTTAGTCCATGGAGGATCCTATGCTTATGAACTTGTAGGACAAAGAAAACAGATTTATGTTAGTTGACTGTAAGATAAAACTCTACTTCTTTCAAGTTTCTGGGCAAAAATTCTATTTACCAAAATCCCCAGAGAATATAAGGAAAAATAAAATGCCTTTAAAAGAAATATTCTGTGTTGTACACCCAGAAAAAATCTGTATTATCTGAATTTTGCCATGCTGTGACCTGAAAAATGAAACCTGTTGCAAAACCAAGAGGATGACACAATTAAAATTCAGTAGATTGATCAATTGTTAGGAACAGTTAATTTTTAATAGGATTTGAGCATAACAAGCTTGTATCTAGGAATATTTAGACATCTTTAGCAAAGACTTTTTTTTTCAGTGAAAGGAAAAGCCATTGTTGTCTCCAAAATACAAAAATAACTGCCATAATCAATTGGAAATAAATAGTTTCTTCACAAAGTTTCTTTAAAAAATCTTGTATCTACACATGACTAACTTACTTTTCAAACTCAGATTATTTTATTCACAGCCTTTTTACTGGAAAATGCCAAAAGCTGAATCACAGACAGAGAAGCTTTTACCTACTTGCTTTGCCTATTGTTTTTCTTGGTGACATCAGTGATAATACCGTGCTGTAAAATGGAAAAAATCTTTCTGAATAGACTGCAGAACTAGCAGCTTCATGTTTCCCCAACTCCTGATTTATTGAAGGTGTACAGGTTTCTCCTAATAAGACAAAGGTCTTTTTTTCTGTTGGTATATTACTATTTAGTTATTTAGTTGGTATGTTACATCTTACAAGGGAGAAGAAGTTCTCTCTTATTCTTTGACACTTAGATTTATGAGGAAAACACCAAAGGAAAACTTACTGCTTTTTGCAGTAATTCTTATCATTATTTTTATTTATTTATTTATTTGTTTGTTTGTGTGTGTGTGTGTGTGTATATATATATATATAGATATAGATATATATTTTTTTTTTCCTCTTCTACATTTTTTGTTTAGCTTTGAACACAAGGGGAGTTGGTTGCCCTTTTCCTGGACAGAGATCTCTTTTGAAACCCTGAAACCCTGACTTTATGAAAATTGTTTTAATCCAGAAATTTTGTTTCTGTAAAGTGCAGTTTGGAGAATTGAAAGCAGCATCTGTCTGTCTAGGTATCATGTAGGAAGGGGAAACAAGTACCAACGTCACGTAGCACAGTTGTTCAATGCTCATCCAAAGGCATTGCAAAAGTTACACTTCAGAGTCACAGCCAAACATGAAAAGCCGACATTTAATAGCTCAATACAAAAATATTTTTAAGTATTTCACTCCAAGCCCCTGTACATGTGTCAATACAGTGAGCTTGTCAAATTAAATAGGGAAGATCAGAACATTTTCCTTATCATGAAACATGTAATACTCACTGAAGTTTCATGTGATGCAACATGCCTGAAACAAAATTAATTCCATTTATCCAGTGTGTGTCTACTAGAAGAGAAGCCTAAACAGCTACGACAAAGATATCAGCTCTAGAGATATAGTAAATAGAATCAGATTAATCCCTTTTCAAGTGCAATATGGTAAATAATTGTTGGGATTTGTTTCTAAACTGCAAATGCAATAATAATAATATGGAAAAAACAATATAAATGATGAGTACTAGGCAGGGTAAATAGCTATTGAATAAGGTTATCCAACGTTTTGATAGAGCAGAACTCTATAGCCTGCTTATTTGATTTTTTTTTAGTTTTACTGGTGGCGCTTTTGTATCATCACTTGAGACACTAGTTCAAGATATAATAACCTCCTTGTTATGATTCCTGGTGGATGTTAAGATGGGTGAAAATGACAGTCTGTAATAAACTCCAGTCTGTAATAAACTGAATCTTATGCATACCCATGGAGATCTACACATTGATTTTCATCATCTGCGCTTTAGTTCTTTGTCTCCACATTTGCTGGATTTAATGGGGTTGTTGTGGGTTGGTTTGTTGTTTTTTTTTTTTTTTTGCCTTTCTTCTTTCTTAGCTGTGCCCTTAAATAGTTACAGAAAAACAGAGATTAAACATATACTATTTAAAAAGAATCAGTTACTTGAAATTTTACCCCAAAGTGACTGATGATTTTGGGGTTTTTGTGCTTTTTTGTTTGCTTTCCGTTATGAAATATATTAATTAATAACCTGTTTCATAAAAATGCATAAGTGTACTTCCACATCTTCAAGAAAATAAAATCAAGAGCAGAATCTATAGAGAAATACCTGAATGCAGTGGGGTTTTTTTTGTTTTGTTTTGTTTTGTTTTTTTTCCTTTTCACTGTTATTTTGGCTATATTTCTTCAGTCTTACAGAAAATATTACATCTCAGCTAACATATTTGAGGTTTGTGAGTTACTGCCAAAAAGGGAAAGGATGAGTGAGTGTTGACAGCATCCAAAATAATGAAATCACAGGTGCTTTACATGATTACTGAAAATAATGATAATATTTGCAAGTCTAGCACATCCACCTATCTGAGACAGCTACAATGTCTTCAGTGAACTGCTGTGCTGTGGTGGGGTCAGCAGCCAGATACCTACCTACCTACCTACCTACCTACCTACCTACCTACCTACCTACCTACCTACCTACCTACCTACCTCTATCTATCTATCTATCTATCTATCTATCTATCTATCTATCTATCTATCTATCTATCTATCTATCTATCTATCTATCTAATCTAATCTAATCTATCTATCCCTACCTATCCACCCACCCACTCCCCCTTCTCACCATGACAGGGGACATTATAGGAGGGAAAAGCTCCTGGGGTAAGATATAGACAGGAAGTTCATTTATCATTTAACATCACAGACAAAGCAGATTTGATTTGGGGAAACTCAAGTGTGTGGTTTTATGAGCCACAATACAAGAAAGACATAAAGCTGATAGAGAGTGTCCAAAGAGGGGCTGTGAAGATGGTATATGGTCTGGAGGGGAAGCTATAGGAGAAGCAGCTGAGGTCACTTGGTCTGCTCAGCCTCAGGAAGAGGAGATTAAGAGGAGACCTCATGGTGCTCTTTAACATCGTCATGGTGGGAAGAAGAGGGAAACTGATCTCTCTCCTGACCAGTGACAGGACCCAAGGGAATGGTCTGCAGTTGACTCAGAGGAGGTTTAGGCTGAGTATAAGGAAAAAGTTCTCCATCCAGACAGTAGTTGGGCACTGGAACAGGCTCCTCAGGGAGGTGTTCACAGCACCGAGTCTGACAGAGTTGATGCATTCAGTCAATGCTCTCAAGCATGTGGTGGGATTTTTGGGATGGATTGTGCAGGGCTGGAAGTAGGACTTGGATGTTTTTTGTGAGTTCCTTCTAACTTAGTATATTCTATGATCCTATGAAAAGTAATTTAATTTTTTTTTCATTTAAAATAGATTCAAGTAGGGAGAAACAAAGGCCAAATTAAAATGTTTCCCCCTCTTCCCCCTCCATCTCCCTTGCACAGGTCAGGCCCTTCCCTGGGCTGTGACCTTTCAGGGACAGCTGCTCCTGCCAGGGTCTCCACATCCCCACATTCCACCATCCTGAGGACAATCAGCTCAAGTTGCTCATTTCCTACACAGTCATCATCTCCTCGGTGCCATTCCCGGACTCTGTCTCTTGTACACTATTCCCTGGCTGTACAGCTGTGCAAGGACTCTAGGATATGGCCAACACCTGCAGGAGAGGCAAAAGGTCTCAAAAAACCCAAACACCCCCACTCTCCCCCCAACACCCCCCCTGCCCCCCCAATAAATAAATAAATAAAACCCCCACAAAATCTAAACCCCCCAAAACCAAACCAAAACAAAAACCAAAGCCAAAACAAAAATTAAAAAAGCATCCTACACCCCAAATTTGTGTTCTTTGTTAGCTGGGACACGGGAGGTGCTGGACCGAGAGGGAATAAGGGTGTCTGACTGAGGCTGCTTTCAAAATAGACTTTCATGATGTATTCAATATTAGCTTAATAACTTCAGAGGCTCAAATAAAATAATAATTTCTTAATGAGAAGGTGATCATGATAATCTGCTGGTTTGAGTGGGTTTGGGGGTGGGTTTTGTATGCTATTCTTTTGTATAAGAAAGGAGTTTCAAGCTTCCAGGAATATTTTGTGCCTCCATCTTTATTCTCATGTGGATTTTAAACCTCAAATGCAGATTAAATGTACCTTTCACATTAAATAAGCTCCTATCAGTTGCATGTGACTGCAAGCATAGGCTTAGGACAACATCTATTTCTGTGACTATGTAATACTAAAAATTTCGTGAAGTTTAACTTATCTTGTCCAGTTTGCTCTGGAAGTCCCCTATGCCCATTCCTCTTCTCCAGTTCTGTCTTTTCTTGTGTCATTTCCGAAACCATTGATGGCCAGTGCTGCACTCCACAGCAGGCTGGAATCCAACTGCAGCCTGGGAAGTGTTGCATAAAGAGGAAATATTTTGCATTTTTTATTTCCTATGTAAATTTGGGCTCTTGGGGCAAAATAGTCCTGAGACTTTGAGACACCCTGAGGTTTCTTCTAGGGCTGTCCTTGGACACTTGTCATCTGACCAGCAGTCTGATCCCTGATCTCAAAAGGATCCACAGAGCCATCCTTTTTTTAGCTTGAAAATCAGTGTGTCTAACCACCATGGCCCATCACTGCATATCACATTTCCTATAGCCTGTTGCATTGAGACTTCTTAGCTGTAATTCCTTTCTAAAAGTCTCTTTATTGTTTAACATTCTTGTCTTCATTGGTTTCTGTCTATTTCATTAATTTTTCAGGAATTTATTTTTGTCTTTTGAGTTTGTAGCATCTTTTAGTTTGGAAAAGTCTTCAAAAGGTAATTTAATAACTTTTTGTTTTTTATCAGATCAAATAAACTTCATTTTATCCAAAAAAATACTGCCCAATGTGACTAATAATATCTGCTGTGACACTCTGAGGACTTACATTAATTGTTGGTGCTCGCTTTAAGGATCACGTTCTACTCTCGCATCCAGTTTGTGAAGATGTTCTTGACCCCCCCTTGAAATATTAATCTTCTATTACACTGCATCAGATAAAATTATCTGTGGCAGTGATGAGATGTGCTATGTTAGCAAAGAGGCAATAAGTACTTTCAGTTAATATTAAGTTTTTAATTAGATAGATTGGTTTGGAATAGATTGGGGCCTTTATTTCCAAGTGGCTTACTGCCTACAGCTTGCTGTAGAACAGTTCAAATGAAACAAGATGCAACATAAAAATGAAATATCAAAAATAAAATATCAGCAGTGGAGAAAACCAGAAGAAAGTTTGCACTCTCTATCTACACAGCTGACTTCTATTCAGAGAGAAAGAGGAGGAGAGGTAGAACATGAAAGTAGAGTGCATTTTGAAATAAATATTTTTGTTCTGTTTACTGCAAATAACATTAATATTAACTGAAAAATGCTGTAGTCTCAGTTTTATTTTATTTAATTTCATCTACCTGTGATTCTAAGAGAACTCTGAGCTAGCTAATTGTTTAAATCAGCCTAAGTATATAAATGCAAATATTTTCACTTTTTGCTTGAATACTGTCGCGGTGCTGTTCCTCGCGCTGATGAGCGCGGCCACGGGCTAGCTCAGTCTTGTGCACTGCAGCAACGTGTGAGGTCGGGGTGGCAAGCCGGGCGAGCCACCTCCTCCCTGTGGGGTCTTGGTTCCCCTCTCAGCGACGGTCAGCAGATGGCAAATGCAACCCACGGCAGCTAATCAAAAGCCGGACTCCTCTGGGCTAAGTTTAACAGGATTTTATTCAGGGGGAGAGGCAGCACGGGGCTCAGCACTCTCTGACCCACCGCCCAGAAGAGACAGCGAGATCAGGTGTGCATGAGCTTAAAAGGGAAACAAAGTAGGTGTGGTCTCTTCTGTAGTAACGAATCAAAATTGACGGGGGGTGTAACAAGGGGAGTAACCATGAAACCGGGAACCAATCATGAAACGCTGGGAGGGGATTTCCTGGCACCCAGCCTATCACTCGACGACCTCCCTGGAGCTTTCCAGAAGCCAGGGAAGGGTCCTGGAGTGATAGACGGGGTGCCCAAGGGGAGAGAGAGAGGATTGACAACTTGGAACAAGGGGGAAGGGATGATTGACATTTAACGGAAAGGGCCAACTAAGTAGTAAACAGGTTGAAACCATTGACTGAACAGGGGGGTACAAGGAACCAACCATTACATTAAATATATATAAAAGTACATAAAACCGATAAAATAAAACACGCACCACCACAGAATACATCAAATTTCAAGGCAACAAATGCATTCAGAGTCACAATCTACTCAGACTTATTCAGCAAACAAAAAAGAAATGACATGTTTATCCTGAGACTTTTCTTTGTCACGTTATTTTCTGATTTTTACTCAGAATGACACTTAAACTATCCTTACAGTTCTTTAAGAGGTAGGTATTCTCACCAGAACCCTTCTTAGACCTTCTTGGTGTGCCCAAAGCCACCAGCTGTGCTTGAAATGGGATTTCACCATGCTTTGGAGAGCCTCCACAACTATCAGAAGTCTTCATGCTTCATCATTCCCATGTTCTCCCCAAACAAGCATGATATGTAGCTACAGACATGACCTGCTCAAGCGATATTCCTGTCAGAAGCTGTAATAGCGATTTGAATGTATTTCTCCAGCAGGTTAACATTTTTGCTAAGGGATTAGAAAGTGAATGCATGCTCAGTGTGCTATACATATGTATGGGCATTAACCAATGTGTTCTTTTTTGGAGAAAACTCCCAAATTTGAATTTCCAAGATTTCTGCCATGCAGGGTAAGTCTAGAAATTTCCAATATCTAAGCCACTCTTGGTCATTTGCAACTATCTGTCACGTAGGGAAATCAGGATTGTCTCATTTTGTCTTCTGATGTTGATATTCACCTTCTCAGAAATAAAGGCCATGATATGCTTTCTTGTTTCTTAAAAAAACACCAAACAAACAGATAAAAAACCTGCCAACTTATCAAACAAAACCTCCCTGAACAAATTGAAACAACCTTACCTGATGTGACAAAACCCACTTCATATACTTTGTCAAGTCTGGGTTAAAACACCTTTTAACTTCTTTATTACCCTCTGAGCACAATTCCACAAACCATACCATTTTCCAGAAGATGTGTCTGGATAAAATGAAACAGATGTCTGGAAGCATTTTTTCCTAGCAAGCAAAGAAAACAACACTAATATTCTATTTATTGCACGCATTATTCTATGTAATCAACAAGATGGAGTTGAATGTTGGCTCCAAAAAGCAAAAGGCTGGATAGAAAAATACATTTACATTGAGAAGCCAGTATTGTGGCCCTTATTTGTGTGAAAAGATTTGAAAATACTTTGCAGCTCTTGGGGAAAAATACTGGATTTTTCTCATACATTCTCCCAAAGTATTCTTAGATAAGTGGTCATATTTTCTTTTCATGCATATATAATCAGTGTTTTTAGCATCATCTCTCACTAGGAATTCCATCAAAAGTGACTTCCTAATTCCTTCTTAAGGAATGACAAGTTCAATCATGCCCTTTGTATAGCAGTGTCTTTTCACGCCTGGCAGGCGTGCAGGCTAGCTCAGTTCTGCACTGCCACAGCTGGATCGGTTGGGGTTACAGGCAGGGCAAGTAACCTCCTCCTGGTGAGTTCTTGGTTCCCCACACCAGCGAGTGGACCTGATGGAGTTGCGACGGCGGTGACGGAAAAAGAGTCGTCTCTCTTTAGGCAGGGTAGAAGGTAGTTTATTAAGGGGAGTCGGGCAAAGAGCTCCACCTCAGACAACTGCTGCCCAGAGAGAGCAGAGATCAAAGCTTGACAGCCACTTATAAACGGGGGAGGGCGGACAACAGGTCAGCCAACCAGGGAACACGGAGGTGGTAACAGGAGGTGTCAACTTCTGAACCATTAACAAATCACAGGAGGGTAGGAGGGGATTCCCCGGGCACCAGCCTACCACTCGACACCTCTCCTGGATCTTTCCAGAATCCAGGGAAGGGTCTCGAAGTGACAGACAGGGCAACCAAGAGGAGAGGGGGGGACTGACAGGGACAGGTGCAGGGGAGAAATGATTGGCATATAACGTCTGGTTATATACCTAACTCATAAGGGGGGAAACTATTACAGAACACGGGTATACAGTGGACTGAACCATTACAAAAATAACTTAAAAATCTTACAAAAATAACTTAATAACTTAATAAAACAACTCTCACGCCACTACACCTTTGAAACATTGCGATAAAATAAGATTAATTCTGCTGAAATCAATGTTGATATTCTATAACCAACTTATGTAAACAGAATCTGAAATCCATCTATACCATGTGCTCATATACTTGTATTCCTGTAATATTCGTTCCTTTATATTACTGCATTAGAATAGAGAAAAAGGTAAAGTAGCAAAAAAGTGCTAAGAACAAAAGGGCTAAAGATGTGAGTCAAGAAGGAATATGTTTCAGAGACAAATTTCACACCTTCAGTAGAGCTGGGAGAGCAGCCAGTGGCTGAAAGCAGAACCCCTGCCCGTGACCATAATTCAGCTCAAGATAATTTCCTTTACCCAAATACCAAAGGGTTGTTAGCAAAATTGCTTAATTTTGTAGACAAACAAAAAAATATGGTTAAAAGTAACTAAAAAGAAAAAGGTTGAAAGCATTTTTTTTCTGGTTTCTATTCAGATTTTATAATCAGGACCTGTGATTACGAGTCTGAAAATCCATCTGATGGTGGAGATTGGTATCAAAAGGCTTGAGGAAAAATGGTGAAAGAAAACAGGCCTATTTTCAGTAAAATTGAGACACCTGACAGGGTCCTACTTCTTTAGTGGATTGGTTTTATGAGTCTAGAAGCTGGGGGAAAAGAAAAAAAACAACAAACCAAACACTGTTTTTTACAATACATGTTGGTTTTGCAGCCTGTTCCAAATATTTTGGTATCTCTATATTTCTACTATACAAATGGTGAGGAAAAATAGGACATCAAGTAATCTTAGTCTCATTTATTAAACCTGCCACAAAACACTCATCTGTATTTACTACCTGTGCCAATGAGAAAGTACAAAAGGAGAGAATAGGCTTTATTTCTAATCTTGTCATATATCCACAACAGTCTTTCAACTTCTCTTTGTTTTCAGATCTTCCAACTTCTTTTCCCAATATATTGAAACTAAAATTCCAAATCAGCCAAAGAAATGTTTTCTTCAGCCATTTTTGTTTATCCGTAAACTTTGAGAGGTTTGAACATTATATTCAAGTACAATGCTGATCTTGCCTTCTAGAGTTATTTATAACAGCAGAATGTTCTTTTACTTGGCTTTTCTGTGCAGATTTCTGCCTTCTGCTGAAGGTACTTTTTATATAATGAGCTCAAACTCAATCAGGATCTCATGAATAGTCTAAGGAACATTTTATTTGGTGTGTTGACATTTCACATTTTCTTTATTACCCTTTGTGAAATCTTTATCACAATAGTGAAACCTCATTTGAATGTTAAAGGGTTCTTTTATCTTTCAATAATTTTTATGTTGAAGAGACAATGCTTTCTGTTTCTAGGCAGGCTACTTATTTTTTGAGTTGGCATGACATGAACCATTAATTATATCTATATTTACAGCACTCTGAAATGGTCTCCAAGACCTTTGTGTAACTCTGTGTTCATATGTCACAAAAATATAAATCTTTCAAATAGATGACTGTCAACAGACATTTATCTAACCTATTTTTAAAAGCCTTTTAGTGAAGTATATTCCACAAATTCCATCCCTATAGTTCATCTCTTAGAGTAAAAAAAAAAAAAAAAAGAAAAAAAGAAAAAAAAAAAAGTAATAGCTGGAGAGAGACTCTTTTCACAGTGGCATGTAGTGATAGGACAAGTAGGAATGGTTTTAAACTGAAGGTGGGGAGGTGTAGATTGGACATTAGGAAGAAATTCTTTACTGTGAGGGTGGTGAGGCACTGGCACAGGTTACCCAAGAAATTGTGGATGCCCCTTCTCTGGAAGCGCTCAAGGCCAAGCTGGATAGGGCTTCAAGACACCAGGTCCAGTGGAAGGTGTCCCTGCCCGTGGCAATGGGGTTAGAGCAAGACGATTTTTAAGCTCCCTTCCAACCCAAATCATTCTGTGATTCTATGATTCTATGATTTGATTCTATGAAATATTTGTTGTCCTCCTTTCCTAAGTACATAGAATAATTTATCACTGTCCTCCTCATACTAGAAGCTGGCAGATACTTCTGCTTCTTCAAGCCCCAGATTTCCTGTAAACTTTTTAATTAAAGTGAAGTATGTCATGTGGATGAAAGGCAGAAAGAAAGGAGGTCAGCTCTGGCTGTTAAAACTTGGAAGTGGTTTTGAAATAGGATGCTTTTATATGAAGTACTGTAGATATGTGCGGACATGAAAAATTCAAATGTAAATAAGAGAAAATTGTTCTTTGATTGATGGAGTAGAAACTAAGAAAAAAATGGAGACATTAGCTTTATTCACAGTTACTCATCCAAGCTAAAGCTGTGTCAGATTTCCAAATCTTTACCCATTTGAGAAGACCATAAAGAAAGAACAATTAAAAAAAGATAGAACAGTAGAGTGCAAGACAGTGCACTTCAATCCAGGCACAGAATTGACAAATTGGAGCTTATGGGAGGCCAATGCATGCATAAAGTGTTAAAGAGAACTGGCAGTTCCTTAAAAGAGCTACATTAAGGAGGATAATCAGGGCTGGGCAATGTACTTAGGGAAGCTGCACAGAACTCAAAGAAGGAAAATCAAAGGAATTATCAGAGATTCTAAAAAAGCCTACATGCAAGGAGGAAAAAAATTGTGTTTAACCTAAAAATAAGGGGGCTGAGGAAAAATGCAATATAAAACTAAAAATGGAGAGCTGCAATAAACCTCTTGGGAGAACAGTGATATCCTTATCAATTTAACCTTTAAGAATCAAAAGGATAGATACAGTCTGCCTTAGGCAAAGAAAGGTGCGTGGCTTCAGCTCTGCAGCTCTGCATCACTTCTTTTCCTGGAAAAATAGTCCCAGATCTGTTTACCTTCCCCCCAAAAACATACTTCTTTCCTTTCCTCCACTGAGGTTTCCCAGTACTACAGGGACCTCATAAACACTGAGTCATGGAGAATATTTAGTCCTTTTCTTTCTTCACACGCAGCACAGCTGTTAATGCCAAGCAGACATGCACTCAGCCTTTCTGCACCAGTGTGACTTCATTGGCTCATGTCAAGTTTGCAATATAAGAGGGTGTACACAGTTTGACTTCATGCCACTGGGAGGTCATCCTAGTATTTCATCAGTATATGCTTGATTCCAGCATTTATTAATTGAAATGCCATACACAGAAAAAAATGGACTGCAGTATCTCCCAGTAATCTCAATATATGTATATCTCAATATACAGCACAAACAGAACAGACGATTGGGGATACAAGCATCATAAAACCACAATACATGATTTTTTCACCAATCACTTGTGCAAATAAAATGATTTTTATCTAGAATTTTTTTCCCATGCTGTTTTACAGGAATATAAAGGGAGACAGTGTCAAACCCGTAAAAATTCAAATTTATAAATTATCTGCAATGCAAATTGAATAGACTATCTGCACCTCTTTTGTCTGCCTCCTACAAAAACAAATTAGAATAATTTGATTTGACTTGTTTTGAAAATTCCATGCTGGCTGTTTTTTGCTACCTTATTATTATAACAATTAATGTAATAATGATGTGTTAAAGTCTCATTCCAACAGTCCAAGTGAGGCTGAGCCATATGAATCTCTCTGTAAGATCCCTCTTTCTTTTTAGAGATGATCAGAAGTTTTTCTCTTCTCAATTCTACCATCCACCCCTTGTGTGGTACCAAAGATGACAAAAAAATGATGAGGTGACTTAGCCAGCTACTCCTGTAAGCACCAGAGTGAATTGCAGATGAACGGTTGAGCTGTTTATTCCTTAAATAATCCTTAATACTTTTCCTCTTTTTCTTCTCTCTGTTATTATGGAACCTCATTCTGACTTTGTGTCATATGCCACTTTTGAAATGAAGAACTCCGAGAAGGCAAACTATGCGGGTGTCTACTATGTGTCACTAGCTTTTTGCCAGGATTTTCTTTACCATCTGGTAATAAACTTCTGTTTTCCTTGTTGGTTTTGTTTTGTTTTGTTCTGTTCTGTTTTGTTTTTTTCTCTTGCTTCATAAGTATTTATATGGATTCATCTTTCCTTCACTAAGAAAAAGAATAACTTTGAATATTTTTCTGGATTTTTTTTTCTTTTTTTTTTTTTTCCCTCACAATATGTTATCCATTTATGTTCATTCTTAGTTACTTGTACAATTTTTAAATAACGTTATTTTCAAACCTTTTATGGGCTCTTATTTCAACCACAACCACTATGCTTTGCTTTGTACCTGTCTTTTTCACTTGGGGAGTTCATTTCTAGATAAACCTAGATCTAGATTTTAGATCTAGATTTCTAGATGATACAATCCCTATTAGATCACCCGCCTGCTTTGAATTGGACTGTGTTCCCCAGACATCCTACCCACCTCTTTGCATACCAAGCAAACAAGATCCTTCCTAGCTTTACTCTACAGTCCCTTTTCTCACATCCTAAAAGTAGTGAATGCTATTCTTAATTTTCTAAAAAATTACCACTTACCTTTGGACTCTTCATCAGTTCCTCCTAATCAGCTGGAAAGAAAGTTGAAACAATCATTCTTCTAGTTGATTCTCAAGCTCCTGAGGGGGGAAAAAAGAGGAAAAAACCCAACATTAAAACTACTACATTTCAACACTTAATGGGTGATTATACTGCTGTAAAATTTTTCTAAAGAAAGCTGAAGCTCTCCACCACCATCAGAATGTTCTGTTTGTTATTTAAAAAGTCTTAATTAAGCAAACTAGAATATACCATCTCACACACTGTGTCAAAAGGCATTTTATTCAAAATGTCTTGCTTTTCATTCATGATGTACTGACCTGACTCTATATTCTTACTTGCATGAATACTTGATTTTCTGTCTCAGTGATATTCATAACCATGAGATTCATGTGGTTATTGCCCCACAATTCTCTCTGTAGCCTGAAAGAAGGGTAACTGGCTCCCAGCATTTGGCAGAGACTGGGTTGAGATTACAGGGCTCTGTGTGACTTTGGGAGGAGACAGTGGTGAAAGAAGTCGAGGGTCTCACCTCTGTCAAGAACTTGTGAATATTTTGCAATATTGCAGAACTTGTGAATATTTTGTTGAAGATAAAAAAGAAAAGAAAACAAACAAAACAAACAAACAAATAAACAAACAAAAACATCAGTGCTAATTATCTTCACAGTAATATGAGAGCCCGGGATTTATCCTTTGGGTTAACATCCTCTGACTACTCTCTCATTACATCCTGAGAAAACTTGAACTGCATAAGGATCTGATGTTCTCAAGCACTACTGAGAATCCCACTGGTTACCTTACACCAAATTTGTAGCCCGTAACTATAAGCCACTTTCATTTTTCATTGGAGCTACTCCAGCATTCAAATTACATTCAATTTTGTCAAAGCTCTTAGCTGCTTGAGATATTTTTCAGAGCTTGTATCAGTGCATGTGAGGGAGAGAAAGGAGGGGGGAAAATGAGATGTTTTCCTATTTTAGTAGGAAATCCTTGCATCCAATGCTACATATTCATCTGGGATGAAATAGTTCTCTTAATTTCAAATCTAACATCTGCTCTTCCTTGACTGAAGACCTGCCCAGTGACTAGACAACAATTTTGTTGCCTTGTGAGACCAAAGATGAGATAAGGCTGTCCTTTACTTACCCCACAAGGAAGCTTTTTCACCCTTCTTGCAACACTTATTTTTGGGACAGATTGGACTCTTCTGTGTTAAAAAGTAAAACCTTTTCGTTTTCCAAGCCAAAGAGTATGAAAGTGACATTCATATTATTCATATGTTTTCAACAGTCTCTTTGTTCTAGATATTGCCTCAGAAGATTAAAAAAACCCAGAATGCTGATTTAAAGATTAAATTAGGAAGAAATTTTAGAGTCCCTCTAAGGTCATGCTTTGAATTTTAATTCCTACAGAAGGAAAATTAATCAGACCTGAATCCTTTTAGTCTTGTGACTGGAATAGAACACATTTTAAAAGAATGAAGATAAAGCATTTCTGAACAGCTATGATTCAGACATGGTAAGGAAATGCCACTAATTTGATAGTATTTATGATGCTTCATATGACATTAGTAAATCTGGTTGATGTTTTTATTTTTTGGCAGGAACAGTAATGGTTGTAAGCAATTCAGATTTATAGTTCTTCAATGTGTTTTAGAGAATTCTGTGTGTGAATGTTGGTGCATTTGGATTAGGAATCATGAATCAGGCAGTTTGGACTTCATAGTGAGATGCTAAGCCATCCCTTTAAGCAATTCCTATACTACTTGCCTTAGATGGCTGACACAACTTGAGAATGGCCTAGGAACCGTCAGTTTTATAAAATTCTGTTCATTCCCATCCTGGACTCCTGCACCCCCAGCTTTGAATGTGGTCATGTGAAGGAAGGAATTTAGGGACAAAAAAAAAAAAAAAAAAAAAGAAAAAAAAAAGTAGAGCGTTAGTTAATGGCAGAGACCAAATTCAAATGAGTGAGGATTTGACATTGAAAAAAATTAATCATTCATTTAAACGCAGAAGATAGTGAGAAGGGACTGAGTTACGGTCTTGGTTACAACATTGGTTCTGTGAAAGCAGGGAGGGGTCAGATGATTATGGAACAAATAGCGAGTTGTTCAAACTCAAGTTACAGGTAATGGAAAAGAAAGGAATAATTGTGACCAGGCCACATGATTCTTTTAAGATGCTGTTGAGTGGAGTAGCAGTGGTGTTTGGTCTGCTTTCCAGAGCAGGGTCCTTGTGGAATTCTCTTCCACTCACCATTGCTACCTCTGGTCATATCAGGAAGCAGCAGTATCAGTGTCTGTAGATAGGGTCATAGTTATGGAATGGTTTGGGTTGGAAGGGACCCTAAAGATCGTATGGTTCCAACCCTCCTGCCATGGGGAGGCATACCTTCCATGAGACCAGGTTGCTCAGAGCCCCATCCATCTCGGCCTTCAACACTTCCAGGGATGGGACATCCACAACTTCTCTGGACAACCTGTTTCAGTAAAGAAGTAGTAAAGATTATTAAAGAACTTCTCATAGTAAAGAATTTCTTCCTAACATCTAATCTAAACCTACCTTCCTTCATGCTGAAGCCATTCTCCTTTGTCTTATCACTGCATGTCCTTGTGAAAAGTTCCTCTTCATCTTCACCTAAAGGGAGCCGGTTTTGTGGCTCCCTTTAGGTACTGACCCTCTGCAATAAGGTCTCCCTGAAGTCTTCTCCGGGCTGAGCAACTGGGCTGTGGTTTCTGATGTGTGTATGAACAAACTTGCCCGAAGAGGTGGAGTGTCACCTCCTTCAGTACCCACAGAGAGTAGCTGAGCTCTGAGCTAACCTCAGCTTTCAGTCCCTGCTGATGGCATTACCTGCAAGGCCAAACACTGGGGCTGCTCCTCCCTCTCTCCATGCCAGCTCCCTGCCCCTTTGGACACCAGGGCTTTGCAATGCCCTACTGCTGGGCAGGCACACAGCAGCAGCTCACAGTACTGGGTGGTATCTACCTGTTGGATAACAGCCAGATGGGGATGTTCTCCATCTGACCCAGTCCTATTCAAATCAAGCATTTCCAAAAGCATGTGGATATTTTCAGCACCTAACTGGAGTTCTGGTTAAGCAAAACTTGAACAGGACTCACCCTCAAGGACCTAATTTTCTTGAAAAATGAAGGGCAATTTAACTTGTCCCTTAACTATTTTCCTTGAACATATACTGCTCAGTAAACAAGGCATCCAAAATAATTTACAATAATTGTTGGAAATATATACTGTGGGCTTGCGAATTCTTAAGAATGTTTTACCTTCCCAGTGATGGAGGTGCTGTCTTGTATTTCTCTCTGTCACCATGTTAGTGTTGTTAAGCTGAATTATATTCAGTACAAACACGAATGACAGCTTTTAGCTATGTGAAAACAGACTGTCATCCAGAAAGATTAAGTTCTCTTTGTTCTGAGCCATATTCTAAAACTACTTACAGTGTATTTTCTGATTCACTTGAGTGGCTGCACAGTTATACCCTTGGTGAGGCTTAATTTTCACAAACATCTCCAAGAATAGTAAATTATTCATTATCAAGACCTTTTCATTAGACAGCTGACATATTATCAGCTCTTCTCTCTACTCTGAAGAGAGATAAATAAAAGTTTATTACTCCAGGAATAAGAAGAGAATAGTTGTTTGGCACCTAAATTCCATTTAATTCTATAAATACTAAACATCATTCCTAACCTATTATTAGAAACCTGAGTTTGAGATTCAAGGCTATACGTTCAGCTCAAGTGATTTACAGTTTCCTTCCCAGCTTTAGTCATGATAGTAACTGTTAATTCTACCTAAATGGACAGTATTTAAACAAAGCAAAACATATATCAGAACAAAACTTAACTGTTCGTCCTCTATGAACTATTATAAATCAGGAAAAAAAATTGCTAAAAGCACCAGAATTGTCATCATCTGAATTAGTCCACATGTATTCCAGGTATTACCTTCCTAGAAATGCATAATCAAGGTGGAAGTGTGCAATGTTCAGCAGCATAGAACATGATATTCATTAGTAAAATGTTCTTTTGTCAAGTAAACTCAAGAACCTGAGAGAAATAAAACAATCTAAAACCAAAATGAATTACTTTAAAATCAAATAATCTTGCTTTTCCTCTTTTAAACAGTAATAACCCTCAAGAAATCTTAATTTTTCAGCTTTTCTTAATATACTTCTAAAAATAAAACCAAGCTGCATTTTAAAAATACATGCTATTTCAAAATAAAAAGTCCAACTGTTTCCACCAATATATGAGAAATTAATTTGAAAAAAATTTACCATTTTAGATAAAAAAATCTGTCCAATTTGAGTAGAAATGATATTTATTCTCTGTTTTTCTAAAACTGTCTTTTTCCACAAATATGCTATTTTTGACAAAAAATTCCA
Source organism: Hirundo rustica (assembly GCF_015227805.2). Taxonomy (NCBI): domain Eukaryota; kingdom Metazoa; phylum Chordata; class Aves; order Passeriformes; family Hirundinidae; genus Hirundo; species Hirundo rustica. The sequence continues at coordinate 8,278,664 of NC_053450.1, forward strand.
ACCATCTCTATATCTGTTCCCCTCCTCCATATTTCTGTCAAAATTAATGATCATATCCTACATTTTGGTGCTCTCCCTGGATTATGGGCCTTTCCTAATGAGCTGATCTGATTTATACTGGGTTGATGATCAACAGCTCGGGGCAGAACATACCAGAAATCCCTTGGGAGTTGCAAATTGTCAAAAAGATGAAGAAAAACTGCTTGTACGTTGTGTTTATGACTCCTATATTATTTTTAGGAACTGTTACTGACAAACCCTCAAAGCCATTATGTCTCTTTCATATTTATCTTTGCACAGGAATGTTAGTAATTACTGATTTACAAATGTGTATCTGCTATAAGATCTCATATTAAAACATTGTGCATTTTCAGTACTCATCTCTTTGTACCTTCGTTATTTTTTCTTTCAGCAAGAGCGGGTTTCCTCTGAAGGAAATATCCACTGTGTTTAAAAAAAAAAAAAAAAAAAAAAAGAGAGAGAGAGAGAAAAGAAAAGCTATTTTCTGCAGATTATGGGCCCATTTCATTAAAAAATTAGTTACATAAACCCGCCAAATGTTCCAAAAAACTAAAAAATTTTGGAGCCTCTAAGAAAGATTAACCATCCAAATGTTAATTTACATATTATATTTCTTCAAATTACCTTTCCATATTATTATCAAAAAAAACCAAACAGCAACAAAACAACAGCAAAAAAAACCCCCAAATCCCCCAAAATAACAAAGTAGGAATTTTTGATCCAGGTTAATCCAGATGTTTTAGCTTCATTCACTTTATTTGATGATCTTAATGTGAATGACCCCCCCTGAATAACTTTTCTGAGCAAGGCTTCCTCATTGAAGTTCCAAAGATTTTGAGCTTCTAAGGGACGGACATTAAAATACAGCAAAGGGTGTAGAATAGACATCCAGATTTATCCAATCCAACTCGACTTCCCAGAAATGGGAACTAGTGAGGTATTTCCAATCTCATAGCATGGATTGAGGTAAAGACCTTGGAGAATCTGATCCTCACTGTAAACTTCTTTTTCAAAAATCAGACCTATCTTCATGCCCTACTTTTGACATTAAAAAGTAATAAGAAAATCAATAATTATTCTCTTAAACAAAAGTAATTCGAAAGACATTTGACACATGCAGTTTCCATCTCATGGTTAGCAGAGCTGCTAACAGCAGTTTCAGTGGATTCTGGAAAACACAGAAAGAATATTTCAAAGCCCATTGCCCAATTAAATACCCCCACCAGGCTATCCAAGCAAAAACATCTACCAATTGTATCTTGTCTTTGAATCAGATCTCAAAAACCTGCTTATATCAGCCAGAAGAAGAAAATAATTTCAGACTAAGAAATGGAAGTATAATGTTCTCCTTTCAGTGACAAGAAAATACTGCAGTAATCACACACAGTTGTTCTCTAGGTGCACAGAAGAAGAGAGGATTTGAAGCATCCAGTCTGTATTAAATAAGAAATGACATTCAGCTACTGGTAAGTCTTAATATGTCACCCTGGTACCATTCATTGACTTGCCATTGCAAATATGCAGATGTAATTCAGTGAATATGAACTGGGGATGGATATCACCATGGCTGGATTTTTTCTAAACTCTATAGCTGACCCTCTGGATTTTCTGAGTTTAGTTTTTGGGGTTTTTTGGGGGGATGGTGGGGGGGAGGTTGTGCATGGTTGTTTCATTTTGTGGTAGTTTCTGGTTGTTACATTGTTGTCTTGGAGGGCTAGAGATGTTTTTTCTAGTTCTTTATTATTCGTTAAATATAGCTCTTTAAAAACAGTTGGCTACAGTATGGACTGATATCCTCCTGGATGGTATATATTTTAAAGTGTTTGGCAATTCTCAAAATAGACTGGAAGTAATTCAGTTCCAAAAGATTTATAAAACCTTGAAATTCAGTTTAGGCAAGGAGACTTCCAAACACATGTTCATTAGGACTGCAACAAGAGTACAAGCTTACTAAATGAAGGAAACACAGGAATTAATGAAGGCTCTAGAATGTCAGTGAAATGTTTAAGTCTTTATAGGAATGGCAAATTTTGAATATTAGTGGCAGACCAGCTATGTACTTCTGAAGTTTAAACAATGACTACAATAAAATTTTCATTATTTTGTACACTGACAAAACTCTGTAAATTATTTCTGCTGATTAAGTCTATTTTCTCTGACACTTGTACCAGAAATTTTTTATGTACTCAAGAGGCTCTCAAAATGTTATTTCTAGTTGGAAATCGAGATTAAAAATGTCACTCAACAGCAACAACAGCAGAAGCTATTGCATTGTCTGGATGGTACAGATTATTGCTAATGGAATACAGCAGGCAAAGTTTCACAGTATGATCAGTGCATTTTATGCAGTGGAAATGAAAAACAGCACCGCTCTTGTTCAATAGCTATTCTCTTGGAAAGATTGTCTGTTTACGAAGCAGAAAATTGCCAAGTAGAAATACCAGTGACAGTGAGTAGACGACTTTTAAACTTATTCCACACATTTTTACAGACTCATCACATGCAAAAATATCCTTTTACACAGAAAAGAAACAAAATTCTCTTCACTGCTGAAATTACTTCTCACTGCTGAACAGCAAGGAAGCAGGTATGTTCATCGGTCACTCAGCTGGGGACTTGACACCTGGACAACACAAATGCCACTTTGTGTCCCTTCCATAAAGAAGATCAAGATAGTCCAAGATTTTTTTTCTGCATATCTTTTTCCCAGTGATAGCAATGATTAGAGAGAGAGTATGGTTTCTAAGGTTGATTGGACTTGATTCTATTGCCACTGCAATATAATAAACCCAACATATGTCCAGCAAGCCTGAAACTAATGCTCTGCAGGACTGTCTATTCTTATCAAATTCAGTGTATAGAAAAAGGGGAGAAATAAAGAAGACAGATTAAAAACCACATTGATGAAAAGATTGATTTCAATACTCAGCCAAGGACTTACTCAAAAAAGTATTTCAAAGTCACTGTAAGACAGTGTGCTCTCACGGTGGCACAACAGGAACAGAGAGGCTGCCAGGCACAGGTCTCTTCCCCACAACAAGGACATACACTGCTACACACTCAGGTGTGTCACAAAGGCCCCAAGAGTACAGCCACCAGGCCAGAGGTCAGTGCCAAGGGAACTGATGCTATCCAACAAGAGGAGATCTCAGTGAGCAAAACATCCAGGGGACATGTCAGCCCATCTACCCTGCATTGCTTGGGCAAATGCACACGTGGTGGGGAGGCTGGGCTGGGGACAAGGGCCAGGGTAGAAACACTGCAACCAGGGCAGTGCTCTCCCCCTGCATGCAGCGACACACCTTCACTGGAGAGCCCTGGGCAGGGCACACTGCTGCCGCTGCTGGGGCAGCAGGACAAGCCTTGCTGTCTGCCAGTTCTCTGGGGACATGTCCTCCTTGTCCCCAGAACCCTGGGATGGGCGTCCCTGCTGCCCCCACTGACTGCCAGCTGCCTCACTCCCAGTGCCACTCAAGGCCTTCTCTCCATCCTGCTGTACACAATCGATTCCTGGTACCTCTGGTTCTTGCTCTAGCAAAACCTTGTCTTTGTGGTGTGTTTTGTCCCTGATGGTTTGTTCTGTATCCCCCCATTTGTTTGGTACCTTCCAAGATTCTCCCCCTCAATGTCCTCCAACCTCAAACCCTGCCCAATTCCATACCAATCTTGCCTAAGTCCAAGCCCTTTTTTCCAGATCCATCCTTGAGATATGCTCTCCTGTTTGTCAATCCCCCCAGAGTTCTTCCTCTCCTTCTGGAAGGTTCCATGATATTCAGTATAACATTGATTAAATTCCCCTTGTATTCCTTCATTGGTCTATGTGTTGTACTCCCTGCCTTATGT